>NC_139392.1:72205909-72844772 GCF_054392235.1 Sus scrofa
TCTCCCTCTGCACCACCACCCACTCCTTTGCGTGGACACCCTCCCCTCCCATCTCAGGCTATTACAGCACTTTCCAGGCTGCACTGAGTGCCTTCCACACCCAGGTGCTCTCCTCACCTGGCGTGGGCTCTGGTTCTCCATAGCAGACCACCCTCTGCAGAAGTACCTTCCACAGCCTCTCAGATGTTGTTGATTCTTCACGTGGGGCCACCCACATGGTGATCCTCCTCACCTCCTCATCCTGCTGGGGCTCTGGTGTCTCATCAGTCCAGCTGTCCTCACCCTGCTTGGTCTCTGACACCCTGTGCTGAGCAGGCTTCCTACATGGATGGTCTCATCCCCTCACTGGGGCTCTGACTCCCATTCTGGGTCACTGTGGCCCTCTCCCTGTTTTGCTGGCATGGATGTCTATCTTGCTTGGTGCCACCTCCCAGCTTTTGGACTAATTTGTTCAGGAAGAAAAGGAAAGAAGGAAAAAACAGAATGATCCTTTAAAAACCTAAATCAGATCTAAATAATGGTAGCAATTTGCATATCTTTGAAAATATGACATTTCTCATTCCTCCGCATCCTCCTGAAGTGACTCCCTATCTCAGGCAGAGCAAAAGCCAAGTCCTTATAATAGTATTCTTTTTATTTTTTCTTTTTTGGCCACACCTGCAGCATATAGAAGTTCACAGGCTAGGGGTTGAATCGGAGCTGCAGCTGTAGCCTATGCAACAGCCCCGGTGACACTGGATCTGAACTGCATCTGTGACCTGTGCTAGGGTTTGTGACAATGCCAGATCCTTAACCCACTGAGTGAGGCCAGGGCTCAAACCCGCATCCTCACAGATGGACACTATCTCAGGGTCTTAGTGTCAGCCACTATGTCAGCCACAATGGGAACTCCCCTGATAGTAATCTAAGCCCTACTTGACTTGCTTCTTGCCCTGGTACCTCAATTCTTTTCTTTTCTTATTATTCTTTTTAATAGTTATTTCCCCAATACAATTTTTTTTCTACTGTACAGCATGGTGATCCAGTTACACATACGTTTACACATTCTATTTTTGCACATTATCATGCTCCATCATGAGTGACTAGACATAGTTCCCAGTGCTACACAGCAGGATGTCATTGCTAATCCATTCCAATTCTTTTTTTTTAAAGTTTTATTGGAGCATAGTTGACTTATAATATTGTGCTAGTTTCAGGTATACAATAAAGTGAATCAGATATATATATATACACACACACACACACACAGACATATATATCTATAAATATATAGGTATATATACACATATACATCTATCTATCTATCTATAGATATATATTTACATATCTCCTTTCTTTTTCAAATTCTTTTCCCATATAGGCTATCACAGAGTATTGAGTAGATTTCCCTGTGCTATACAGTAGGTCCTTGTTACTTATTGATTTTGTGTATAGTAATGTGCATATGCCAATCCCACCCCCCCAGTTTATCTCTCCCCTCCAACATCTCCCCTTTGGTAACCACATATTTGGGTTCTACCTCCACTCTTTCTTACTCCTCCTTCCATTCCCACATTCAAGTTCTCCTCACACACCTGCCTTACTTGCTGTACCTCAAACATAGAAGGCAAGTTCCTGACTCACGGTCCTTTGTTATAACTCTTTCCTCTGCTTCAGACATTCTTCCCCCAGATTTTCCTGCAAGTATCTGTGCAAATCTCATCTTCTTAGTAAGGTTTAACCTGATGGATTATTTTGCTCAGGCTGTCATAATGAAATACCGCAGACTGGGTGATTTTAACAACAGAAATGTATTTCCTTAGTTCTGGAGGCCAGAATCTAAAAGCAAGGTGTCCCCAGGTTTGCTATATTCTTGGTTTACATGTGGCCACCTTCTCCTTATGTCCTCGTAGAGCTCTGTCTCTGTGTGTGTGCACATCCCTGGGCTTGTACCTCCTTGGTATCTCTGTGTGTCCTAGTCATCTCTTCTCATAAGGGTACTGGTCAGAGTAGATTCATTTTACTTACCTCTTTAAATTTTTTTTTTACTTCTCAATAGTCTATTTAGAATTATTATTATTATTATTTTGGGCCAGGTGTCAGCATGCAAGAGTTTCTGGGCCAGGGATTGAACCCACGCCATAGCAGTGACCTGAACCACAGCAGTGAAAATGCGAATCCCTAACTGCTAGGCCGCCAGGGAACTTCAACTTACCTTTTTAAAGGTCATATCTCCAAGTATGGTCACATTCTGAGATATTTGAGGGTTAAGACTTCAATATATGAATTTTTGAGGGACAAAAGTCAGTTTATAACATCTGACCACCTCATGTTGAAATTTTCACTAGCTTGGCATTTCCGACCACCATCAACTGGTTCTACTTTTTATTTCCATAATTTGGATCAACTTTTCCTATAGTTGATATAATTTGATCCATAGATATTATGGTTTTTCTGCTTCTTCCTATAGTTGATATAATTTGATCCATAGATATTATGGTTTTTCTGCTTCTTCTTAGAAATGTAAGTTCTACCAAGGCTCAGAACAATGCTTAGTACATGGTAAGCACTCCATGTATTATGTTGGATGAATTAATGAAGTTTATCCATTTCTTGTTGATGAACATTTGGGTTATTTCCCGTTTCGTGCTATTATGAAGGATGTGCAATGAATATTCTTATTCTTATTCTTATTTTCTTTTTTTCCGAATTTCCCTTGGGAATCCCCCCCCCACCGCACAAGAAGGCACTATGTTTAAGATTGACAGGTCTGGTTCTCTCCATGGTGGGACACAATCCTGGGTCTGAGGACAAGTGCTAGCCCAGTAGTCAACTCTATGGAGGGGCCAGGCTGGGTGAAAAATGTACATCTTTAAACAGCAGAGTTACATGCAGTGGGGACAGGGGGGATGTTCTCACCAAATGGGGCAGCAGGAGCAGCTGCTCAGACCCACGTGTCCCCCTTAGGCTCACGCAGGAAATGTTTCCTGCCTGGGATGGTGCATGGAATTACCTCAACTATTAAAAAAGCTCACTTGTCTCTTTTGAGTGGGTAGAGCTGAATCTCTATACTCATTGAGCTTCTGATGTGACCTCCTTGTGCTCAGAGACCCTCAGACAGTGCACAGGCTCCTTTCCCCAGCCTGGCCCTTCATTCACACGGTGGTGGCCTCCCTTTCCCCGTGTGATCTCCCAGGGCCCTGAGCTGGCCTGCTCCCACCCCGTCTGCCTGTCTCCTCCTTTTTTCTCCAGTGAATATTATTTTAAATGCATCTTGGCATATGGGCATCATCATATTCTATACAGTATGTACAAAGTGTGGAATTATGGGGTCACAGGGTCCATGTATTATATTGCTTTCCTAGGATGGATGTGATAAAGTCCCACAATCTGGGTGACTTAACAGAAGTTTCTTGCTGAAATATATGTGTCAGCAGGGTCATGCTTCATCTGAAAGGAATAGTCTTTCTCTGAAAGGACTAGTTCTCCTACCTTGCCTCTTCCTCATTTATAGAGGAAATTCTTACATTCCTTGGCTTGTGGTAGCATAACTCTAGCCTCTGCCTCTGTCTTCACATGACCTTCCTGCTATGTGCCTGTGTGGCTATATCTGTGTCTCCACATCTTCTCCCTTCTCTCCTAAGGGTACTAGTTACAGGGTTAGGGCTTCTTCTAACCCTCTGTGACTTCATTTTAACTTGATTACTTCTGCAAAGATGCTGTTTCCTAATAAGGTCACATTATAGATACTTAGGGTTAGGACTTGAATATATCCTTTTCAGGGACACCAGTGAACCCACCATACTTCCTTATCCAGCATTAGTAGATAGCATCAAAATATTTTCCCAAATGACATTTAACACTACCATCCATGGTTTATGAAAGATCCCCTTCCTCCTCCTTGTCCTCTCCCACAGTTATTATTGTCAGACATTTTAATCAGCTAATTTGGTAATTGTGACAGTATCTCATTGATGGTTTAATATTAGAATTAACTTGTCAATTAGAATTAGCTGTTGTATCTGGATTTTTATTTTATAAACCAGCTTATAAAAATAGTTTGGTAACCACTGATATCTTAATGATAATACTTTCCAATCCATGAATATGGTATGCTATGACATTTATTCAGTCTTCTTTAATGTCGCCAATTAAGTTTTATAAGTTTCCTCATTAAAAAAAATAATTGAGATCCAAATAGTTTTTCCATTTAGGTTCTGACAGTTAAGTACAAGATGAGCAGCTCTGGGCCAACCTGGAGACCAACCACAGCAAATGCAACTAGGTGACATGACCTATTGAAAAGAGAGAGAGGATATGAAATTTGGTGTTCTCAGGTCTTTGTGTAGTTCTTCCATAGACATTCTCCGTTTCAGCTTTGTTCAAACTGTGGTAAGAAAGCCATGGTGTGCTCCTGGGACCCCACAGCAGGGCGAAAGCTCTGGGCAGAGGTTAGGGGCAGATCCTTGGGCAAGTATATTGACAGATGGTGTGACTGACATTAAGAGATCTGTAGCTAGTCTGAAGTGACACCAAGTCAGCTCATGTGTCTTCCTGGGTTCTGAGCAAACTGAGGGAGATCAAATCACAATGCACATGAGAGGTGCGTTGAACTGCGCATTTATTTGGGCAAGTGACATACAGGTAGATAGGTGAGTTCAGCCCTGATATTGTAGATGAACCAACACAAAGCCTGCCCCTCCGCCATAATGCCTGGGGACACATAGGTCACCTTTCTTTCTACACACGCACATCATCTTAGAAAAGCGTGGCATATGGTAGTTCTATACATTTAGAATGGATAAACAATAAAGTCCTACTGTACAGCACAGGGAACTATATCCAGTCTCTTGGGATAGAACATGAAGGAAGATAGTATGAATAAGTATGTGTGTGTGTGTATATGACTGGGTCTCTATGCTGTACAGCAGAAATTGGTACAACATTGTAAATCAACTATACTCTAATAAAAATAAAATAAAAGAAAAGAAAAGCAGGACACAGAGAGACATCTCAAAGATTGAGTGCCATTGTTCAAAAGACACTGGGCAATAGCCGTAAGAATTATTCAGGGGATGGATTAGGACTAAGTGGAAACCAGATTAGGCATTAAGGTTTTCTTTTTCCGCTAACCTGTTGGTGCAGGAGAAAGACCAAGTTGAATGAAGACCAAATTTAGAAGTACATTTTCTGTGCCCGTGTGAGTCATGATGTGCGTTAAAATAATTGTCGCTCCTCTGCTAAATCTTCCAAATTTCTGCCTCTTTTGCCACTCCCTATTCTGCTTTTTGAAGAATTCTTAAAATGTTTGATCTCCTGTTTCACTCAAGTGTTTGGGTGGTTCCCCATTCTTCATGAATGGTACATCAATTGTAGGCACACAGTGTTCTCCATGGCACTCCCTAGTCCACTTAACTAAGTGTGGTCTCCACAACCTTACAACAGTATCTGCAGTCGACATCCTGTCAAACTCCGCCACCCCAATGTCCCCAAATAGTCCACATTGGTGTTTCTATTCAAGTTTATGGTCTTCTTGTTCTTTTTGTTAAAGATACTTCTTTCTCGTTAAACACCTCTGATGTCATTCATGGCCAAGTTTAAAACCGAAATGCCTTTACAATTAATATAACTTGTTCTAAAATCTTAATCCCCTGATTATGCGTACTTTGTTTTTAATAGTTTGTGTATCAGCCTTCTCTTTTTGGGAAAGCAACCCTGCCTTATACTCTTTTTCTTTTTTTCTTTTTACAGCCACTCCTGTGGCACATGGAAGTTCCCAGACTAGGGGTTGAATTGGAGCTGCAGCTGAGGTCTGCACCACAGCCATGGTAACACTAGATATGAGTCACATCTGAAACATATGCCACAGCTTGCAGCAACACTGAATCCTTAACCCAGTGAATGAGACCAGGGATTGAACCTGCAACCTCCCAGACACAACCTTAGGTCCTTAACCCACTGAGTCACAATAGGAACTCTCATTTTCTATTTCCCTATTACATTTATGATGGCAGCAGGATGTAATATAAACATTTATTATGTAGCTGATAATGGACTAGACTATTTGAAACGTAGAGGGAAAAAAGAACCCTACTTCCAGTTATTAGCTGCAGTTTTAACTTTTTCATTGTTGCTGAATTTAACTTGTAATAATGTCACATGTTATTATTTCATCTCACCTGGCAACACCTCTATAAACACGTGCCAGTTTGTAACAAAAATATCCTTGATTTACTCCATTGTCTCAATAATATTTAGATCATTTATGCTGTGTCACTTAACTAGGGATGTAATTATTAAATTATCCTTTATTGAGAGTTCCCTGGTGGCTCCACAGGTTAAGGATCTAATGTTGCCACTGCTGTGGTTCAGAGTGCTGCTGTGCTGTGGATTCCATTCCTGGCCTGGGAACTTCTGCATGCCATGGATGTGGCCAGAAAAAGGAAAAAAATATATATCATTTATTGAAGAATCACTACACTCCTAATCCTAATATTAGGATATTTGCAACCTCATATGAAGGATGAGGAAACAGATTTCAATGTTTATTTGTCTAAAGTCACACAAGTGATGAGAAATAAGGATTTGAACTTGGATTAGCTAACTCCAAAGCTTAGACCACAGAGCCCTCTAATAACTGCAATTGAGAGCTTATAGGATCAGACAGAGACAACACAGCCAGATATTTTTGAAACTTCAAAAAAGGTGAGGTGTGGGAGGTGGGACGGTTGTGCAGAATTTCAGCTTAATTTACTGTACTGTCCAGCCCTACCCCTTCCTTGGCTATGAGGCTGTCCTCTGCCTTTCAGAGAAACAAAGTAGCTTGGTTGTAAAACTCCCTAGAAATGCTATTTTAACTCTTCCTAAACTCCCCCTTATCCTCTTGAAATAGGTGGGAAGAATCTTATTTTCATTTGAGAGATAGAGATTCTGGGATGCAAATGAATGCAATGATTTGGCAAGAGTCCATTTCACAGTGAACAGTTAAAAGGAGGAAAGGAGTTCCCTGGTGGCCTGGGGGTTAAGGATCCAACATTGTCACTGCTGTGGCTCAGGTCATTGCTGTGGTGGGGGTTCAATCCCTGGCCTGGAAACATCTGCATGCCAAGGCTGTGGGCAAAGAAAAAAAGGAGGAAAGAAGAACACAATGAGGTAATGCTCCCTGCCTTTTAGTTAATGGGTTCTTACTTCAAACTAACAGATATTGTAATGCCTTTGTGTATTGATAAAGTTAAAATAATTTTTAAAATAAAAGCAATACATATTCATGAAATAACTACATGATTTTGTTCAATGAAGTTACATTCAGAAAGGTATCACGGAGTTTCCTGGTGGCCTAGTGATTAAGGATTTGTCGCTACTGTGGCTTAGGCTACTGCTTTGGCATAGATTTGATCCCTGGCCTGGGATCTTCTGCATGCCATGGGCGTGGCCAAAAAAGGAAAGATAACAACAACAACAAAAAATAAATGATTGATAGTAGTAAATGAGTCTCTAGGACACAAGAGAATGGGAACAGTGAAATGTCTGTAAATAGATAATGGTTTCTGTTATGCTAGGATTCTCATGGATTATTCTGCTTGTTAACATAAGAGGTTAAAATCTGGGAAAAGTATGAAGCAAATGTTCCACTA
This sequence comes from Sus scrofa, assembly GCF_054392235.1. Taxonomy (NCBI): domain Eukaryota; kingdom Metazoa; phylum Chordata; class Mammalia; order Artiodactyla; family Suidae; genus Sus; species Sus scrofa. Next base: position 72,213,523 of record NC_139392.1, read on the forward strand.
AAATGGTAGTAACTTTCATTTCTTTCTAAAAGGATCCTGGGTTTCCTTCCTCTCTCGGTACAATTTTAGGGACTCATGGAGCCAGCCCATTCAATCTTCCTGAATTCTTGCAATCAACACCTCTGGGCCTCTATGCAGAGTCACCAATCATTAGCATGGTACTGCCTGCTTACAGGAAAAAAAAACTCTCATCTGGGGAGGAGGCAGCACCCAATAATCCCTAAGTCTTTAGGATCCCACTGAAACCTAGAGATTTCAATTTGGATACCAAGCAGACATAATATACTAATTGTTTCTATCATGGAGTCGTTGGATTATGTGTGTTCAGTTAGATAGGAGTGTATTTATGTGCAATATAATATTGTGGTTTTATATCAAGTACTACCCAACAGCATATTATGCTAATACCCAATATTATTTTAAAAAGAATGTTGCCAAATGCTTGTCAGTCTTTTGGATTTCCTCCATGGCTCCCAATTCAGAAGGAGATTGCAAGCTTATTCTAAAATGGGGTGGTACTAGGTAGGACAAACTCGGGAGGCCATTTCGTAAAAAAGGAATCTAAATTTGCATCCTTTGAGAGATAGGAAATAGATATTATCCTCTCACTGACTTACACAGGAGGGGGATGCATATCAACTCATTCAAGTGCTTGTTCATTCATACAACGAATAGGTACTGAGCACCTACTTGTTTCGGATGCTGATGGTATGGATGACCGGGGTTGGGGTGGGGTTAGGATCTAATGGGACAATCACTAGAACACAGCAAATAACCAACGAAAAGATTTTTCTCTACCCCAACCCGTTGTACGGACTCCTCTATTTCATATAAAGGAGCTTACAGTTTTGGAATGGAAAGTTCTCTTTAATTTTGTGTGGGTTTTTACATGTTTGGGCAAAACTCAGGGCCAATGTTCACTTTGCTCTGTTTTTGATTTCTGTATCTTGGCAAGGCAAGGGATTTTTGTGGGTGATGATTCTGAATATTTTTTTCTGGATTAGACATGCCACCTACACTGTCCTTTCATAATCATCATGCTGTCCTATTAATTTTTATTTTGAAGTTCTTATCATGTTACAGATATATTTTCTCTATTTTGTTATGAACTGACTTATCCTATGCCCCATTATTTATAGTAGCAGTATGTAAAATCTTCGTATCTTAAAAATATCCTTTCCTTTAAAATTTGAATTTGCTAGATAAATATTTTGGCATAGGGAAAAGCACTTTTAACAAGCAGGTGGCATTTAAACTATTATATTAAGATGACATGAACCCAGGAAGCATGTTGGAATTTTACAAATATGATTTGATTTATATAATTTGACCAAAATTTACATTTTGGTCCTTTGTAAAACCAGGACCAGGAGAAGAACTAATTAAAACCATGACTCAAAGCTATAATGAGTGCTTATCGATTCAGATCATGAAAAGATGAGAATGATCAAAAGTAAACACCCATCTCCCTCTTCATCCAGCATTCAGGGGTTAAGTGGTATTTGTTTTAAATCCTTGGCATTCATTCCATCTTTGTAATGAAGAAGGCAGTTAACATCTCTATCCATTCACTGTAAGGATGTAGTTTGTTAATTAGCAAAATCGCTCAATTAACAGCACTCAGTGAAATACACCACTTGTTCCTCACCTCCTCTCACCTGTTTGAACATATAAATAGTTGTCACATTGAAGAAAATGTCTAAAGCCCCTGGAATGCATACTTATTTATATATCAGCTGCACCAGGAAGAGGTGTCCTGGTATTTTAAAACAAGGGCTGGTACAGTGTGCCTATATAGACACAATCCCTTCACTCTTATCTTATTTAATTATATCACATACTTGTAAACTTTTAAGTATGCATGCATAGACATGTCCTCTCCTTTTACTTATTTCTGAGGTTTAAAAGGGTTAAGTAACTACCTAAGGGGACACATAGCTATAGTTAGCAGTAAAGCTCAACTTTTAACTTAGGGTGTCTTCAGAACCTGGACATTTTTGTTTTTTTCTTTTTATGGCCACACCTGCAGCATATGAAAGTTTCTGGGCTAGGGGTTACATTGGAGCTGCACCCGCTGGCCTACATCACAGCCATGGCAATGGGGATCTGAGCTGCATCTGTAACCTACATGACAGCTCATGGGAAAGCTGGATCCTTAACCCACTGAGTGAGACCAGGATAGAACTGCATCCTCATGGATACTAGTTCAGTTCTTTACCTGCTGAGCCACAGTGGGAACTCCTGGATTTTTTTTTTTTTTTACCACTATGGTGGATGACTTCCCAGGAAGGCAGAAATATCAATAAATAATCAGAGATGTGGTTATGTATGTACAAGTTTAGTCATCTTAGCCTTACTTAAAATAGTGAAGAATTGGAAGTAACATGGATGCCCGACAGTTGGAAAATAGTGAAAGGATTTATGGTACATGGGAATATTATTCCACCATTAAAAATCATGTTTTCAAAACACAGAGCCATTTGAAGATACTTATAATATAATGCAAATCAGAGAAGTAAAATCAGGTAACAAGCAAATAGGGAGAATATAAGTCTTTTTTAAAAGAAAAAATACACACGTACATAAAATGCATAAGAAAAAAGCAGATTGGAAGTAAATAATAAATATACCAAAACATCTTCAGATATTATTTCCCTTTTTTTTCCTTTTTTACAGCTGCACCTATGGCATATGGAGGTTCTGGGGCCAGAGGTTGAATCAGAAAGGCAGCCGTGGCCTACGCCACGGATCTGAGCCACATCTGCAACCTATGCAGCAGCTTATGGCAATTCCAGATCCTTAACCCAGTGAACGAGACTAGGGGTGGAACCCACATCCTCACAGACACTATATTGGGTCCTTAACCTGGTGAGCCACAATGGGAACTCCTTCAGGTCTTATTTCTATTTATTGATTTGGGATTATGACTAATTTTAATTCTCTTCTGTACACTTATCTATTTCTTAAATTGTTTACAATGATTTTATGTTCATTTTGTGCTTAGAAGACGGTAGATTCTATTTTCTAAAAGAAATGTACAAATGCAGCTCTTTAAGTCCTTTCTTCTAACTGTGTAGCAGATACTTACCAAATACCCACCATCTTTCATGCACTAAGAACTGAGACAGAATACAAAGTTGTAATGCCTGGGCTCTGCCTTCGAGGAGCTTCTAGTCTAGTTAAAGAATGGAGGAATTTTCCCTGCGGTGCAGTGGGTTAAGGATCCAGCGTTGCTGCAACTGTGACTGGGGTTCCTGGCCTGGGAAGGTCCACATTCCTTGGGTACAGCACCTCCCACCTGCCCCCCCCCCACCACCAAAAAGAAGTGGAGAAGGGCATTCATGTTAGGTGTGTAAATCAGATATACTAAGTATATATTCACCACCTCCTATGTTCTGGATGCTAATCATATTCTCTTTTAATCTGGACCACAGTTCCGTGAGGCTGATGTTTTTATCCTCTTTTTACTTAATACACAAGGTGGGGAGGAAGCTTCCTGAAGTAAGCGGTGAGGCTAATTCAGAGTCCTGCTCTGCCAGCTCCAAAACGCCTGTTCTTATGGCTTCTGAGGATGAGAAGCTGGAGCCCAGAGAGGCTTATCTACTGGCGAAAGTAAAAGAGCAGGTGAAATGTCGTACTGATCAACTTTGACAAGTATGATGGACGGATTCCCCCACCTCCCTCCCTGACCCCCTGCAGGGTTGACTGAGTCCACAGGTTCTTTTATTGTCACCTCAAAGCCAGAGAAGAAATGAGTGAGTGTATATCTCCTCTGTGGCATCTGTAGAATGACCATGGCATCATGTTGAATCATTTGCTTGTCCATTCATTCATTCCATACGTACCTTCCACCCTGCAGAGAGCAGCAAGCGGGCTTGGCACGGAGGATGTAACATAATCTGTGCCATCGTAATACAGTATACATAGGATGGAATGACCACTCTCTTGATGCTCACAGTGGGGTGATCTTCTGAACGATTAGTTCTGAACGATTAGTGTGAGAAGTGGTGTAACGGAGGAGTGCAAATCGGCTGAGATCCCAGTAAGAAGGAGGCCACTGACTCATCCTGGTCCCTGAGGAGATTAAATGGATTATAAACCCGTGAGGGTGACAGATTAGTTTGCTTCTTTTCTCCCCACCCTTGGAACTGTCAGTGCTGCATCACAACAGAAGCCCAATAAATGCTTGTCAAACTATTGAAGTTGAGGATGTCAGGAGTCAAGAAGCTCATCATTTCAGTTTGAAGTAACCCACATTAGCACTTTCTTGGTCTTCTACTCTGAAGTTTCCCTCCTTTCCCCACTGCCATCCTAGTCTTCATCTTCTGAAGACAAGATAGGTCTTAAGGAAAGCATCATATGATCAAAACCATTACTGCTTCTTCCCTCTTGATCTCAGATTTGTGGCTGAAACAAGATTGTGAAAACACTATGGTCATCCAACATTTTCTGTCTATATTGGGTCCATGGATAGACCTTCTCCATGGTCTGTATACACTGTTACCTGCTTTACCCTTATTCCTAATTAAATAACACACTTTTCCAGCTCCAGCCCATCCAGAGTTAGCATTCTTCCCCCTGCATGCCAGTGAGGTTCTTACTCCTAGCCTTGGCTCATATCGTTTTTTTTTTTTTTTTTTAAATCTCAAATGCCCTTTTCCTTCCATTCTTCCAGTCTTTTCTGTAAAACCCTTTACTACCAAATTTGAAAATATCCATAGTATTTGACCCACTGCTAGGAATTTACCTTAATGGTATACTTTCAAAAGTTTGTCAAGATCCCCACGTGGGTGTTTTAGAGAAGTTGTGTCTATTAACTAGAAAAGCTGGAAACCCTGAAATGCCATTCACTGAAGATTGTTAAAATAAATTAGGAAACATGAATTCCTGTTGTGGCTCAGCAAGTTAAGGATCTGACTGTGTCTCTGTGAGGATGCGGGCTTGATCCCTGGCCTCACTCAGTGAGTTAAGAATCCAGTGTTGCCGCAAGATGTGGTATAGGTTGCAGATGCAGCTCAGATCTGGTGTTGTCGTGGGTGTGGTGCAGGTCACAGGTACAGCTCCAATTTGACCCCTGGCCTGGGAACTTCCATGTGCCACAGCTATTTCCTACCTTGTGTATTTTGAGTTGAATTATCTCACCTCACATAGGCCTGGTTTGTACTGTTTAGCTCCCACCCCCACCCTTCCCAGTTTTTCTCTGACCTCTCCTCGCTGTCTATCCTTCGGCTACAGTAGTTTTCTTTTTCTTCTTGGAATATGTCATTTCTTCCTTCTTCAACCTTTTGGAAAAGTTTAAGGAGGATGGGCATAGCAGTTCTTCCCACATTGCTCTGTGGTTGACTCTTGCCATTCATTTCTCAGTTTGAGCATCTCCTCTGCAGAAAGTCTTCTCCTGGCCACACAATCCAGGGGTCTACAGACTTTTCTGGTAGTGAACCAGACAGTGGAGAATTTAGGGTTTGTGGGCTAAGAGTCAGTATCTTGAGCACTTTGAGCCTCTGTTTGCATGGAAAGCTAAAAACAATGTTGTTTACATTTAAAACTGTAAAAAGCATTTTTAAGCTCCTGGGTCAAATGGCAGGCAGGACTTGACAATGACCATCGTTTGCCTGATCTCTGACCTAGTTTCAAGAAGCTTCTTTGGTTATTCTTTTTCTTTTTCTTTCTTTTTTTTTTTTTTTTTTTTTTTTTTGCTTTCTGTTTTCTTTTCTTATGCTGCACAATGGCATATGGAGTTCCTGGGCCAGGGATGAGATCTGAGCCACAGTTGCAACCTATGAAGCAGCTGGGGCAATGCCAGATCCTTTAACCAACTGTTCCAGGCTGGGGATTGAACCTGGGTCCTGGCACTGCAGAGAAGCCTCCAATCCCATTGTACCACAGCAGGAACTCACTGGTTATTCTTAATCACAATATCTTGCTACATTTTTATGGTGGCATGTATCACTACCTACTATTTTATTTGTTTATTTTATTTTTTGCCTCCCCATGTAGAGAGGGGGCATTGCCTGCCTTGTTCACTGTTATGTGCCAAATACCTATGAGAGTGGTTGGTATATAGCAGTTGCTTAATAAACATTTGTTGAATAAATGGCACAATTTCAAGGCAGGCTTTATGCTCTTATCAGGCAGGGGCTGTGGAAGAATCATCTCTGTATGATTCTTGGTACCTAGGAGGTTACCTTGAATTTTTGTTTGGTGAATGAAAGAGCTCTTCCAGTTTAGCCTGTGCTAATATGATTTCGTGTCAGCTGACTTCAAATATAAACTGTGCTATTTGCAAAGAAAACGAGAGTGGAACCTTTGTCTACATGAATTTAGCATTTGTAGTTGTCTTTCTGCAGATGATGCAGAAGTTCATAATATGAAATAATTTGTGATTTTGCTGAGATATTAATTTGAATCCTAGAGGCTGATGCACATGACTTAGTCTCTTTGAAACTAATGTAGCCAGAAGCTGGGGTGAAGCCTCTGATGTGTGCATTTAAGGGTAGGGTGGGCTCAGGAGTTCCTATTGTGACTCACTGGTAATGAACCTGACTAGTGTCCATGAGGGTATGGGTTTAATCCCTGGTCTCGCTCAGTGGGTTAAGGATCCAGCATTGCTGTGAGGTACAGTGTAGGTCACAGATGTGGCTTGGATCCTGCATTGCTGTGGCTGTGGTGTAGGCCAGCAGCTAGAGCTCTGATTGGACCCCTAGCCTAGGAGCTTCTATGTGCCACATGTGTGGCCCTAAAAAAATAAACCATTTTTAAAAAATTTCAAAAAAGGGGAGGATGGGCTCAATTTATGATCTTGTTGTCTGTATCATATTTTTTTCTTCTGCCAGCAAATAAATCAATGATGCCTGAAATGAGGACAGCTTCTAGAATGATGAGGTAAGTGAAGGAGACTAAAAAAGTATTTGTTCTTAGCCAGGAAATAGACCTTTTGGATAAAGAGTGGAATGTTAAATTCATTGGTGACTAGGATCTCTGATATAAACAAACCAACCATATGTTCTTTATGAAAATTAGCAGAAGCAAAATTTGTGAAATGGATTCAGTAAATGTTTCAGCCAGGACCAAAGCTGATCATCAAGTGAGAGGTGGATCATCTGCATATTCTTTGGCCACTGTAGGAAACTACATTGTATCAGGCAAATGATATGTTATGATGGTTTTTATGAATTTGAGAAATTTCAGGGTTTCCCTGAAGTCTCCCTCATGAGTTCAAGAATCTGCTGTTATTTAATGAGCTCACAGAATGTTGGCATCCTCACAAACAAGAGGTGGAGCATAATCTATAAAAAAGAATTCAGAGTTCCTGTGGTGGCTCAGCAGGTTAAGAATCTGACATAGCATCCATGAGGATGCGGGTTCGACCCCTGGCCTTGCTCAGTGGGTTAAGGATCCAGCATTGCCACAAGTTGTGGCAGAGGTCACAGATGTGGCTCGGATCTGGCGTGACTGTGGCTGTGGTATAGGTTGGCAGCTGCAGCTTCAATTCAACCCCTAGCCTGGGAACTTCCATATGCTACAGGTGTGGCCCTAAAAAGAATGAAAAAGAGAATTAATTAGATAGGATATTAACACTGGCAGTACTCAAAGGTAGAGGATGCTGTGTCCTATTGTTGAAATATCCATTTCTCTGCTCTTTCCTCTGACTCCCCCTCACCTTTTATTCCCATCACTGTGTGCTGTTGATCCTTTCCTCTTAGTTCTCCTGCCAACCATTTTCCCCTGGAAATGTTCTACCATTAACAAATGCCTTACTGTTTAATGTTCTCTCTGAAAGTTCAGAAAATGACATAGACAATGTCTAATTATTAGCTTGCACAGTATGACCAGAGTCAACATGGTTACAGTGTGCATAATTTCATGGACAGACTCTTTTTTGCTTAAATATCATTAGACTAATTTACTCTGGATCAATGGGCAAGCTGATAACAATTATGAGATGACTGTGTAGACAGAGCCCATTCCAGTGGCAAAAAATGATCAAAGAGGAGCAGCGTAATATTTAATATATTCATTGGTATCTTTCCTGTTGGATGTTCCTTTGAGCCTTTCCTCTTCCCCTCTTTCTGCCAGTGGTGTGCTGCTGGTTAATAAATTAAAGTGTTATCCTGCCCCATTTGGATCAACTGATCTAAACTCAGAGAACGAGTGTCCAGTTCTTCACTTTGGCATTTTAAAAGCTGAAAACCAGGCATAAAATTTTCAGATTTGGAAAAATATGCAGTTAGGCAGTTTTATTACTGGAAACAGATAAAGATGGTCTGGACTGGGGTATGGGAGAAGGTAGTTGACAAGGAACAAGAGAGCTAGGATAGATATCTCTGAGAGTGGGGACATTACTCCCATGCTGGACCAAAAATTCCTGGATGGGAATGACATGATAATGTTGACTTAAAAAATATGCACAACCTAAAAGTTGAGAGTTAAGTTTTATTTGGGGCAAAATGAGGACTATAGCCAGGAAGCATCATTTCAGAGAGTTCTGAAATACCACTCCAAAGAGGCAGGGGGAATGTTCAGTATATATGTGATCTTGGTGAAGAGGAGAGATACATGCAACACATTTTATAGGAGGTTGCTGCTGGTCTCATGAAGGTTACGACTAGTCATGAGGAGCAGACATCACTGTGAAGGATTTGTAGTGCTTACTAGATATGAGGAGATGCAAGAATTTGGGTTATTAAGTCTTCTCCTGAAAATACCTAACTATCTGTAGACCTGTTCTGCCAGTTTTCCCAGAGCACAGAGTGCCTCACTCCTGATCTCCACCCTGAGCTCCTTTCAGGGGGTGTTGAGGGTCAGTAGTTGCTGTGGCTTATGAATCAGTCCATGTAGAGGCAGATGCCAAGTGCCAATCTCCAGCTCATAATAGTTTCTGAGAGCAGAGAATAATTTCGCCCTGTGCTTCCTGAGTAGAACCCATAAAAGCAGCAAGACCTCAGGTTGCCTTCCCCCCTGGGGTTGTATTTAATTATCCATTCACTCCTCTGCTCAGTGTGTATTTTCTGCCTACCAAGTGGTAGACACTGTCTTTGGCCCTGGAAATGCCAATGTGTAGAAACATGGTCTTGGAGCAAAAGCACCAGCACTGATACTGTTCAACAGACCTCTTTGCCAGCAGTTTGCTCTGTCAAGGTGATAAGAGCTCCATCCCTCCAGGGTTCAAGACAAAACCTTGGCATCGTCTTTGACTTGGCTTTATCTCACACCCTGTATCCAATCCAAAAAGAGGTTCTGTTGGCTCTACTTTCGCAGTGTATCCAACATCCAAATATTCCTGTCCACCTCCTTTGCTACTGAAATTGTTCCTAACAGGCCTCCTTGCTCCAGCCTTCCTCCTCTAGGGTGTTCACTAGAGGAGCAACAAGAGCAGTCCCTCTCTGATCACACTCTTGTGCTCAAAACTCTCCATGAATTTAGCCTTTCACCCAGAGTGAAAGCCTCTCCCATTTACTTTTTGAATATGCATCTCTTGCTTTTCTTACCCTTGCTCTCGCTGCCGCTCGGTCTTTTGAGATTGAGGTTCTCTCTGCCTGGAACACCCTTCCTTCTACTTCCTACTTGGGGATCTGCTTCACCTCTCTAGAGCCTTTGCTCCTCTATAACCTGCTCAGCAAACTCTCTTTTGACAAACTTGAAAAATTTTGAAAACTTGTTGAAAATTTCAGACCACCACCCCTAGGTGGCATTCCTAAATCCTCTTTACCCTGCTCTGCTTTATTCCATGGCACATATCAACTTTTTTTTTTTTTTTTTTTTTTTTAATGGCATCACCCATGGCATACAGAAGTTCCTGGGCCAGGGGTTGAATCCAAGCCACAGCTTCAGCCCATGCCACATTAGTAGTAAAGCCGAATCCTTTAACCCACTGCACCAGGCTGGGGAGTGAACCTCCACCTCTGCAGTAACCCAAGCCACTGCAGTCAGATTCTTAACCTAGTGTACCACAGTTGGAAGTCCATAAACTTCTAATATACTATGTACTTAGACTTATTTATTATGTTTCCTTATTCTAGAGTGTGTGCTTCATGAAGCCAGGGATTTTTGTCAGGTTTTTTTTTTTTTTCCTGATTTTTAGGGCTGCACCCATGGCATATGGAGATTCCCAGGCGATGGGTTGAGTTGGAGCTACATCTGCAGGCCTACACCACAGCCACAGCAACACCAAATCTAAGTCATGTCTGAGACCTACACCATAGCTCACGGCAATGCCAGATCCGTAACCCACTGAGCGAGGTCAGGGATTGAACCCCCATCCTCATGGATAATATTCAGGATCCTTACCGCTGAGCCACGACAGGAACTCCTTTTTGTCAATTTTGTTTATTGGAGTCTCCAAGAGTCTAGACCAAGTCCTAGAACATAATGGATACTTAGAAGATATTTGCTGGCAGAGGTATTGAATGTGTTGCTTCATAGGGTGGTAAGGAAACCACAGAATGACTTCTCAAGCACTTACACGTAGCACACTTGTAGTAGAAGGTCTTTGTCCATGGAGTGCTCTGACCAGGGAGGCAGGAAGGAGGACTGAACAGTGGCTTAAAAAGAGTTCAACTTGACAGACCATGAGGTCAGCGCAAGGGTACCACAGCAGCACACACTGTGCATGAGTGATTGGGAGACTGGGACCTGACGCCTGAGGGTGACTGCACTGATGGAGTGTAGGGCAGGGAGGACAGGTAGCTACCAACAGTCAGACAACCCACACTGTGCTAGTACTTACAAGACTCCAACTATTTAGTGGGTAAAAGGCAGGTTAATTTTTCTTTTCCTGGAAGAATATGGATTTCAAGTAGAAAGAAATGTAGCATATAGAAAACGTGACATGCTTTGGGCACTTGAGTTGGGTGGATTGAGATTTGTACCTTCTACCAAAACAAATTGGCCAGGCTCTGGGAATCCTCAGTAAACTTGGATCCAGTCACCTATGTCACAGCAGACACGTAAAGTTGAGTACTAGGAGTTCCCATGTGGTGCTTTGGATCAAGAATCCCTTTGGAATGGATTAGCAATGAGATCCTGCTGTGTAGCACTGGGAACTATGTCTAGTCACTTATGATGAAGAATGATAATGTGAGAAAAAAGAATGTATACATATATGTGTAACTGGGTCACCATGCTGTACAGTAGAAAATAGACAGAACACTGTAAACCAGCTGTAATGGAAAAAAAATCATTATATTGAAAGAAATATGATTGCGCGGCTCAGGTGGCTATGGAGGTGCAGGTTCAATTCCCAGCCCAGGGCATTGGGTTAAAGGAACTGGCATTGCCACAGCTGCATCATAGGTTGCAGCTGTGGCCTGGATTCAATCCCTGGCCCAGGAACTTTCATATGCTATGGGTGCGGCCATAAAAAGAAAAAAAAATAGGTGCAAAAAATGAATAAATGAAGCAGAGAGAAAGAAGAGCTGCCTTTTACTATTTTCCTTTCATGTTTTTCCCCCCGCATGAATTATTTTATTTATTTTTTATTTTTTAATAAGGATTTAAAATTTTTCCATCATAGCTGATTTACAGTGTTCTGTCAATTTTCTACTGTACAGCAAGGTGACCCAGTCACACATATATGTGTACATTCTTTTTTCTCACATTATCACCTTTTGTGCAAAAGTCAACTTTTCATGCATGCACAGTTTGAAAAGTCTTCCTATTCAGATTTTCAGATCGTGGTGTGATTTCTCAGAAGTCATTAGAAGATATTTATCCCAGTATCCTGACCATTGCTTGTTTGAATAGGCACAGTGTACTTACCTTGCAGACATTTAAATGGGAAATTTGCTTCCATTTGTGCATTTACAAAACCTCACTAAATACCTACCATATGTGAGACATTCTCTACAAATGAAATGCATACAAGCTGAATTTCCAGCAACCTTGTGGATTTCTCTGTGTTCCACTGAGACATAAAGAATAACATATCCACAATTGAACTCATCCTCAACCTCTAAATGCTCTTCTCTGTTCCTTACCTTGGTCAAAGTCATCTCCATCCATCTCAGTCATCCAAGTCAGAAACTCTGGACTTCTTCTGGGAGAATGTTATTCTGAGAGTGGTCTGCAGATGAGTTAGACCACAGGTTACCATAGTAACAAAGCTCAGAAGTTGAAACTAAGCATTAGAAAGTTTTATAGCAAGTGGACATTTCTGCAATATACAAGCACATGATTACTTTCTTTTGTTTTATTTTACAAAAGAGGTGGTCCACAAAGGATTGGAAATTCTGTCTGTCTGTCTGTCTGTCTTTCTTTTCTTTCTTTCTTTCTTTCTTTCTTTCTTTCTTTCTTTCTTTCTTTCTTTCTTTCTTTCTTTCTTTCTTTCTTTTCTTTCTTTTCTTTCTTTCTCTTTCTTTCTTTCTTTTCTTTCTTTCTTTTTTTTCTTTTCTTTCTTTCTTTCTTTTTTTCTTTCTCTCTCTCTCTCTTTCTTTCATGCCTGCACCTGCAGCATATAGAAGTTCCCAGGCCAGGGACTGAATCAGAGCCACAGCTGTGATCTGTGCCAAAGCTGCAGCAACTCTGGAACCTTTAATTCACTGTGCCAGACTGTGGCACATGCCTCCACAGTGGCCAGAGCCACTGCAGTTGCATTCTTAGCCTGTTGCTCCACATCTGGAACTCCTGGATTGGAAATTCTATGGGTTAGACGTAACCAAGACACATTGAAATGCACTATTCTAGATTGCCTCTTTCCTCTCTCCACCATCCAAACTGACATGGATTCCGAAATACCTTCCAACTATATCTTGAATCTATTCTCTTCTCTACTTTAAGTTTAGGCTCTCATTTCTTACCTGGCCTATGACCATGACCACGTAACTAGTTTCTTTCTCCTTAATCCTTTCTATTCCCCTAATCATACTTCATATGGCCTCCAGAGCAGTATTTTAAGATGCATATCTAATCACACACCTCCCTATTTGAAATCTGACAGTGGTTCTCTACTAACCACAGCATAAAATATGTGTCTTTGTATGATTTTCAAGGCCCCCTACAATATGGCTCTTTTCTATTCTTTAGTTTAATCTTTGCCATTCTCTGCTCTGTAGTCTGTGTAATAACCATATCAAATCTGGGTACCCAAACACACTTGACCCTTGGCAGATGTTTTTCACTTTGGACATTCTGTTCTATGCAACTATCATCAGTGTCTGCATTTGCTTCTGGGAAAAACTATTTTCTGTGAGACTCCACTCAACTGACTCCAATTGGGATTGGGGTAACGGGAGCAGGGAAAAGTTCACTGGTGCATCTGGGTCAGAAGTGAGTAAGGGGGTGAGCATATCAGGGCTTGGCTGTGCTCAGGTCAAAAACCCTGTAATTTCAAGTGTTCTAAGGGCCAGTGTGGGCTGTGGAAGTGTATTTAGACCTTAGCGCCATGCAGGCATGTGTGTGTGTGTGTGATTCTGAGGCTTTAATCATTGTCCAGAGAGGGCAGAGAGAATAGTAGGCTGGGTGCAGATGGGTGGTTCTCACTCATTCTCTGTATTTATTTCAGATCAGCAGGAACCCTGCTTCATACTTTTCTTACCCTGAGATCCAGACAGAAGGAGACCCCAACTATTAGGGTCTATGTGTCACTGAGACCTGTGGCAGGGAATGGGAGTAAAGCAGATCATGTGTACATGTTACAGTCTTCTGCCCAGACTCAATACACCTTAGTTCTGCTCAGTCTTTTTTTGTTTTTTGTTTTTTTTTTTTTGGCTGCTTCAGGGCATTTGAAAGTTCCCAGGCCAGAGATCAGATCTGAGCCACAGTTTTGACCTATGATATAGCTGCAACAAAACCAGATCCTTAACACACTGTGCCCAACCAGGGATCGAACTTGCATCCCAGAGCTCCAGAGATGCTGCTGATCCCATTGTGCCACAGTGGAAACTCCAGTTCTGCTCACTCTTCATTGGCTAAAGTAAGTCAGGTGGTTTTTTTATGACTTCAAGGAGACAAGTAGCTGGCCACGTATCCAGACTGAAGAAAAGTGTAAATGTAAGTGAATAGCACGAATGACTACCAGGATTTTAGTAGGAAAATTAAGACTTTTGCTAAATAGATGAAATGTCAAAAGTTTTTATGTCTGAAACTATGCCAATGTGTGTGGGAGAAAGCGGAGGTCCAAACGCCTTCAGAACATATTAATGTTAATATTACCTTATGTATTTTTTGCAAAAACATTCTTTTCTGGCTCATTTACTCCATTGTATATTTGGATAGTGAGCACCTTCTCCAAATATTTTGGCAGAGGGAGATGGAGGCATTCTACAAAGTACTGGATATTATTTAATATCTTACAGATTCTCAAATCAAGGTTTAAAGATAATTTAGTAAGATTAGAAGTAGCATTTATATGGTAATAAATATTGTCAGTTTTTTCCTACATACAAAGATGGCACAAAAATAATACAGGCAGTTTGGAAGCAAATGAAGATTAGGCAATTGAATATGGGTAAAGTTGGCTCTTTGCATGTATTTGCTACAAAGTCAAATTCTGTCCTCAGTGACTCCTGTACAATCTCTACCATTAGAACTGGGTCCTTTGTTACTATGTGTAAATGTACCTGATACTATATCATGTCAACCCCAAGGACATGAGTAACTGCTGGAAAATTGGAGGGTCATCTACAAGGGCTTTAAACCCATGATCCTTTCACACTGGTCGCTACCCACAGGGGGCTGTTCACACATTATGAGACATGGCTTCATTCATGGTCACTGGGAGGCTAAAACCTTCCAAGGCTTTAGGGCTCATGCTGACCTTAATGTTCTCTCTGGTGTCTGTTAACACTTAGGAGCGGATGACTGGGGATACCGAAGACTGCTGAACTTCCTGCCTCCATTTAGGTGCTGAAAAGCAAAGGACTAGCTTCCAGGGATCATGGTTTAGCATGATGGTGCCACGTGCACTAATTCATTCCCACCTCTTGAGATTCTCTTTGTACAAGTCAGTAATGCTAAAGGCATCCAGTATATCTAGCGGGATCAGATGTATGTGATAATGTCAAGTTTAGCCTATTTGCCTCCCTCTGCCGTGTATACTACGGTGGTGGACGTGAACCCAGAGTATTGGTCAGAGATTGTGGAATCTCTTTAAATTAGTGGTACTTTTGACTAAGGTCATGTGTAATTTTTTTTTTTTAATAAAGGATAAATATCTTCTAGTCAGTTTAAGAATCCTAGTAAATGAGTTAAACTTAATGCCTTGGACTTATTCTTGATCCTTAGGCAATTTCCTTGGCGCTTTTTTATTTTCATAAATGTAGAAAAAAGCCCATGGAAATCTCTTATTGCAACATCACGAGGCCAAGTAAACAAATTTTAGTTAATTTTCTATTGTTTCTTGGCCAAAGAATCATAATTACATAATCATAGCACTATAAGAAATGCCATGTTAGGCCAGACCAGTGGTGCAACCAGCTGGCATCTTATCCTTGCCTGGGAGTCTAACTAATATTTTTTGATCAGTGTGAAGTCAGTCTCAAATGTGCTGACATTTTTTCTCTTAAGGAGGCTTCATAAGTACCTACTTTTTCTGAAATTATTTTTATGGATGCATAAAAGTGGAAAGAGCTTTATCTAAATTCTCCTGAAATATTTTTCCATTTTATCATCACCCGCTGGCTTTTACAAGATAACACACGAGCCTATTTGAACCCTAATACTCTTGGAGAAGGGGAAAAGGGTCTGTGGAGTTGGAATGTGGGTGTTGTATTTTCTGTTTGGTCCTGTAGATTCATGTCTCTCCCTTCTCCCCCTTTCTGTTCCCTGGGAGGCTCACCTTTGGAGACCACATCAACTACCCTTGCCTTACTCTCTGACTTCTCTTAGGTTTCAGCCAATCAGAGGCACTAGCAGGAAATCAGAGTGTAGGAATAGGGAAAGGTCAAGGTATTTACTTCTCTGGCTCCCTCTCTCTGTGGTCTAGGTTGGCCCAGGTTCTGCTTTTCTATCAAAGATGACAGCTCCTCTCCACCACGGGCAGTCATTGAGTTGCAGAAACTATTCCCACGCCTTCCTGCTTTAGTCTTAGGCTCAATTTCCCTGTTACTTGTCCCTGGCGGCTTCATCAGCTCTTCTTGGTTGCTTTTAACAATAACCTTCTGCAAATAGTCACTTTCATTAGCTCTCTTCACCTGCCCTTTTCAAATGAGCCATCTGTTCCCTGCTAGGTCCCTGACTGATACAGGATGCTTTGTACCTTTTGTCTGGATACTCTGTTCCTTAAGGTGCTTTCAGAGAGACTGGGTAACTCTGTTGGAGTTAGAGTGGTCTTCTATCCTAAGAACTGATTTTATTGAGTGCCACAAAGGATTTGCTGGTGGGAATAATGGGTGTGTTTTTTTCTCTCTGTGCCCTAGAAGGAAGTATCTATAGTGCCTTCCTATATGCCAAAGAGGAAAATGAACTCAATACATCCTTGGACAGTGTAATAGTTTCTGGTGCTGCAGTAACAAACTACCACAAATATTTGTGACTTAAGACAACAAGGACTTATTATCCCACAGTTCTGAAAGTCAAAAATTTAAAATGGATCTCACTGGGCTGGAAGTAATGTCAGCATGTCTGCATTCCTTCAGGGACTCTAGCAGGAAGAACTTTTTCTCTGCTTTCTCCTGTTTCTAGAGGCTGCCACATGGCTTGATTCACGGCTGCCTTCCATCTTCAAAGCCAGCGAGAGCTAAATGAATCTTTCCCACATAGCATCCTTCTGACTCTAACTCTTTTGCCTCCCTCTTTCCTTCTAAGGACACTGTGCTTACACTGGGCTCACCTGAGTCATCCAGGATAATCTCCCCAGTGCAAGGCTCCAGTTGATTCGCAACTTTAATTCCATCTTGCAACCTTAATTTGCCCTTGCCATAAGACATAACTTAATTGCAGGTTCTGAGAACTAAGACTTTGGCATCTTTGGGGCCATTATTCTGCCTACCAGATAGAGCTTGACAATCTAGAAGGCATGGAGCTCTATAAAAACTAAAAGTTATGCTTTTGTCGCTATGGGGTAAAGAGTATTCCCTAGGAGTTCAGGGACTTCAAATTAGAGAGCATGGATTCTGAGGGCTGCTCCATCACCAACTAGCCAGCTGTGTGACCTGGAGAGAGCAAGAATGGTGCCAGCGAAACTGAATATTCTTTCGGCTCTCACAGAGAGTGAATGTTTGGTTGAACAGATAAGGGAAACACCTTTTAGATTCTAGTACTTCAAAAGTGTGCTAGAATTTCTTTTATTTACTTGCGATTTCAGTAGAAATGATTAAAAACATATGATCAACATGTACCAAGGTCTTTCCAACATATTCAAGCCAAGAGTTAGAGTGATATATTAATGGGACCACAAGGGGTAATGGTGACATTGACTCTGGCATGTGAATTTTTCCTGTGCAGTCTGCCTCATGACCTACACTGACTCTGCAAGAAACTTTGTCTGCATTTAGTTCAGTGAGATCATTAGCTTCTCTTAAAACCAGAACATGCCATTGAAATAGTCATGGTTTGTACTTCATCTGAAGAGCTTTTCCTAAACCTTCGGAATCAGTTCTCACCTCCAGCCTCCCCAATAGGAGCCAAAAAAGCAATGTGAAAGTGTGAAAATAATAAAACAAAAACAGTTCTAGAGCATCCCAAGAAGAAGCAAAAAGGGTTTTGCAACCCTCTTAACACATCATATGTGGGTTGGATGACGTGACATTCAGGCTGCTGATACACAGGGAACTGGGACCCTTTTTCAAAATGCGTTGAAATTCTGAGCTATCTTTTCTGTGCTGAGATATCCCCTGGGGATTTTGGAACACATATTTTTTTGAAAAAATTCTATCAGACCTATTTCTCCAACCATTTACTTTTCCCTTCCAAAAACCATAGTAATAACCTTTTCTAACTACATTAAAAAAAACTGTACCCATGCCAAAAAATTGCAGCAACATATGCTAATTCATTGCTGTAGTAACTTTATGACTTGACGTTACCTTAGAAATGAAGTCAGCCCTGAAACAGGGATTGAATTTGACCCTCCTGAGCAAATTCTAACAAGGAAGGTAGGTAGCACTGTGTCAAAGCCCTTGACTCTGTCTTCTGGCGAGGACGGACAACATTGCTTTGAAGCATCTTGTTGAACTCAAGAGAAGTAAGAGGCTGCACAGAACAAGAAGATGAGAAATATATCCTATCTGTAATAGGACCACGTTTTGCTATTGGCATGCAGATATGACTAGTAACTAAGTCCTTTAGGATTTGGAGGTACTTGGGTGACCCCCAAAGTTTCCTTTCCCTGGATCTCAGAAAGCACAATGAATTCTCACCTTTAAGTATTCTTTGAAGCAGATTAGTCTCATCCAGACTTAAAATTCAACCACTTGATATGTGAATGTATGATCCTGTGTATTATGTGATGTGGGAGCAGCATAAAAGAGTAAGTCCTTGTGGTGTCAAGGAGATGGAGAGAGAAGACATGAACACAAACAGATCACAAACCACACAAAGCAGTATTAGTGTCAGTTGAGACCACAAGATCTTGCATTTTTCTAACTCTTGTGTCATGTTATTTATTGAAATCCTCCAAGAAGACTTCTTAGACCCTGGTGAGAGGTGATCTGTTTCCATTTTGTAGCTTCATGGCTCTATTTACTGCTTCTCTGCAATTAAAATATTCATTTGTGTTTATATCTTAAGTTTCCTACTCAGTGGTACCTTCTGGAGGGCAGAAAGTAATGTGAAGTAAGCTGTTTCTTTCTGGTGTCTGTCTCATGTTTCGCCTAGAGTAGGAGTCCCAGAAAGTTTTATAAAGTGGAAAAGGGAATACATTATTTCTTGTTAAATGAATAAAGGAGAAGTGTAATAAAAACTTGGAGTATGAAGAGATCAGTCTTGGCTGGGATGATGAGGGAAAGTTGTATGGAAAAAGTAGTATTTGATTTCCTTTTGAGATGATTCTAAGAGTAGAGTCTGCTAATATGGCAAATTCATGGCATAGAAAAATATAAGATGTATAACTCTCTAAAGAGATATCTATGGATAGTATCATGGTCTCTCTCTACCCACACAAAAGGATCAAGGATTTCTGACTTAGAGGGTCTAGCACAGTACCTGGCACACAGAAGTGGGCAGTAAAAGTTGAATGAATGAAATGCTTTGATGAAAAAGAGTCATCTCGGGATTTCTTGTTGTGGCTCAGAGGTCATGAACCTGACTAGTAACCATGAAAACATGGATTTGACTCCTGGCCTGGCTCAGTGGGTTAAGGATCCGGTGTTGCCATGAACTATGGTGTAGGTTGCAGACGCGGCTCAGATCCTGCCTTGCTGTGGCTGTGGCTTAGGCTAGCAGCTGTTGCTCTGATTCAACCTCTAGCCTAAAAGCAGGTGCAGCCCTAAAAGCAAAACAACAAAACAAAACAAAACAAAAACAATGAGTCATCTCATGTGGTTATTGACAGTCAACAATTCATTTTAGAAAAAACAAAATTAAGATTTATTAAGACCTCTGTTGTAAAAAATTTGACATGTATTTTTTAATTTTAATCTTTGCAGCTATGCTGTGAGGCTGATATTATTCTCACCATTTTGTAGATAAAAGACTTGAGGTTGATGAGAGCAATTTCCTAGGTCACATAATAAATAGTGGCAATTCAGGTTTTACTCTTCATGGTATTTCCATGAAGCAGAAGATATGGGTAAAGCAGACAATGTAGGTATCTTTCCTTGCCTCATTGGTTTGTACTTTAAAACAGCATCATTATTTTTATTTTTAACCTTGCCTGCCATGAAGTAAAAATTTCTTTGGAGTTCCCTGGTGGCTCAGTGGGTTAAGGGTCCAGCATTGTCACTGCTGTTGCTCAGGACACTGCTTTGGTATGGTTCAATCACTGGCCTGGGAACTTCTGCATGCAGCATGCGAGCCCAAAAAAACCCAAACCCAAACAAACCAACCAAAAAACTCCTGAAACAAAAATTTCTTAGTCATCACTTTCAGAAGCTACTGCAGTCTTTGTTTTGAAGGTCCCAGAGTTTCTCATCTCACCCAAACCCTCTGGGTTTAGAGAAGTGTTCATGAAATCTTTCCATTTTTCCCCTTGCATTTTTTCAAACCTTGTTTGATTTTTACATTATCACATCCTCTGGTATTATATATATAAATAAACTAAATTCAGTGCTTCTTGAGCATTGTGATTGGCTAGACCAGATGGAGGATTTCTGAACTAGAACTAAAAATCAAAGCACAAGTGCTTTTTAAGGAGGTGGAAGTTTAGAAACAACTTTTCATGGCAGACTTAGCTTTAATCCCAAGCAGCGGGACTGGGTTCGTTTTCAAGTTGTGTTTGATGATGAATATTGGAATCTCCAGCCTTGAGGTACTACATATTCATCACACATCTATATTTCCCTTGACAAAGAGGTGTGTATAGCCAGAGCTTATCTGTGGGGTTTTGCAGGGCAGTGTGGCTCTTAAAGTTTGCAGATAGTTGTTTTAGCTTTTGACTTTTAAGAACCTGTGAGCAGAACCCAAGTGATGAAAAGTCTCTTTGTTGAATAGATTCCAGGAGGTTCCAGAAACACAAATACTGAAGAGTAATACATGCTCTGAGGTAGATTCCTTACATCCTCTCATTTAATCCCCAGGATAATCCTCTGAAATCAGCATTACAATTCCTGTTTTACAGAGGATAATGAGAATGTTTGGGTCCAACAGCTAGTGTAGAGAGCACTGATTTAAAATTCAAAAAACCAAAAACCAAACTCTCCAATTGATTTCAACACCAATTCTGAACTTACTACCAGTTTAGATTCATCAGAAGACAGCTTTCTTTGGTCA
This sequence comes from Sus scrofa, assembly GCF_054392235.1. Lineage (NCBI taxonomy): Eukaryota > Metazoa > Chordata > Mammalia > Artiodactyla > Suidae > Sus > Sus scrofa. Next base: position 72,234,325 of record NC_139392.1, read on the forward strand.
TGCAGAGAAGGAAGGGCATAGAACTTCATCTCTAGGTGAATACATCAGTGTTTCATGGTACATAAATTGGGGCTATCCAATGCTTGTTTTCATGCTTCACCACGACCAGAAAAAAGATGTCACCCAATAGGACAGTGCAAACAGGAAAATCATATGGAAAATGTTGTTGTGTAGTGGTTAATTTGTAAGATTTGGAACCAGGAAGTTTTAGAGGTTGACTTCTATTATTTTTTTCCTAGTTGTGTTGCTTTAAGCAAATTGTTTAGCCTGTCTGCCTCTGTTTCTTCATCCATTCAAGAAAGATAATGCAATCAATCCTCATTATTCATGGATACTGAATTTCCCAATTCATTTATTCACTTAAAAGGCATTTATTTTTTAAACCATTTCTTGAGGTACGATTAATGTATAAAAAGCTGTCATATCTAATGTATACATCTAGATTAATTTGGGGATGAGCATCCACTTGTGAAACCCACCAGCATCAAGGCCATCAACACATGGATCACTTCCTAAAGTTTCTTCCTGCCCTTCTTATTATTACTATTGTTGTTTTCCGTAGGAACACTTAAGATGTACTTAGCAACTTAAGTATATGATACGGCATTGTGAGCTATAGGTACAGTGTTGTATAGTAGATTTCCATAACTCATCTTGTATAACTGAATCTTTGTACACTTAAATCTTCACCTCCCCTTTGCACATTTACCCTAGCCCCTGGTAACCACTGATTCCACTCTCTGCTTCTATCACAGAGTGTCTCTTTTAGATCCCATATATAAGTGAGATCAGAGAGTATTTCTTTCTGTTTTTTCCACTTAACATAATGCCCTCCACATTTATCCATTTTGTTACAAGTGGTAAGATTTCTTTCTTTTTCATGACTGAATAATATTCTGTTGTATATGTATAAATGCGTGTATATATAGACGTGCCACATCTTCTTTATTCATTCATCCACTGGTAGACACTTAGGTTGCTTCTGTGTCTTGACTTTTCTTTTCTTTTTTTTTTTTTTTGTCTTTTTGCTATTTCTTTGGGCCGCTCCCGTGGCATATGGAGTTTCCCAGGCTAGGGGTCGAATTGGAGCTGTAGCCACTGGCCTACGCCAGAGCCACAGCAACGCGGGATCTGAGCTGCGTCTGCAACCTACACCACAGCTCATGGCAACACCAGATCCTTAACCCACTGAGCAAGGGCAGGGACTGAACCCGCAACCTCATGGTTCCTAGTCGGATTCGTTAACCACTGCGCCATGACGGGAACTCCCTGTGTCTTGACTTTTGTGAATAATGCTGCAAAGAATATGGAATGTAGATATCTCTTCAAGACCCTGCTTTCAGTTCCCTTGGATATATTACCAGAAGTGGGGTTGCTGAATCACATCTCTATTTTTAATTTATTTAGGCAAGTCCATATTATTTTCCATAATGGCTATGCCATTTTACATTTCTACCAATAGTGTCTAAGAATTCCCTTTTCTCCATATCCTTGCCAACACTTGGCATCTCTTGTTTTGTTTTTTAAATAATGGCCATCTTGGAGTTCCATTTGTGGCACAGTGGAAACGAATCCGACTAGGAACCATGAGGTTGTGGGATTCAATCCGTGGCCTCGCTCAGTGGGTTAAGGATTGAGCATTGCTGTGAGCTGTGGTGTAGGTCGCAGCGGCTTGGATCTGGCATTGCCGTGGCTCTGGCGTAGGCTGGCAGCTGTAGCTCTGATTAGACCCCTAGCCTGGGAACCTCCATATGCCGGTGGTACGGCCCTAAAATGACTAAATAAATAAATAAATAAATAAATAAATAAGTAAATAAATAAATGCCATTGTAACAGGAATAAGGTGATACCTTATTATGGTTTGGATTTATACTTCCCTGATGATTACTGATTTTGAGTTCTTTTTATATACTTGTTGGCCTTTTTATGCATTCTTTGGAGAAATGCCTATTCAGACCTTTTGTCCATTTTGAAATCTAATTATTTGTATGGCTTTTGCTATTGAGTTGCATGAGTTCTTTGTATGGTTTGGATATTTACCTCTTATCAGATGTATGGTTTGCAAATATCTTCTCCCAGTCCATGGATTGCCTATTCACTTTGCTGCTTGTTTCCTTTGGTGTACAGAAGTTTTTTAGTTGGAAATAATCACAATTGTTTAATTTTGCTTTTGCTTCCTGTGCCTTTGGTGGCATATCCAAAAAAGCATTGTCAAGACAAGTATCAAAGAGCTTTCCCCCTATATTTTAATCTAGGAGTTTCATGCTTTCAGATTTCAAGTTTTTGACCCATTTTGAGTTGATTTTTGTGTATGGCATAAGATAAGGGTCAATTTCATTCCTTTCTTGGGTATATCCAGTTTTCTCCTGGATATCATCATGTGTTGAAGACACTATCCTTTCCCCATTGTGCATAGTGAAACTCTTGTCAAAAATTAGTTGACTAGGAGTTCCTATTGTGGTGCAGTGGTTAACGAACCCGACTAGGAACCATGAGGTTGCGGGCTCGGTCCCTGGCCTCGCTCAGTGGGTTAAGGATTGAGTATTGCTGTGAGCTGTGGTGTAGGTTGCAGACGCAGCTCGGATCCCGTGTTGCTATGGCTCTGGCGTAGGCCAGTGGCTTCAGCTCCGATTCGACCCCTAGCCTGGGAGCCTCCATATGCCACGGGAGCGGCCCAAAGAAATAGCAAAAAGACAAAAAAAATTATTTGGTTATATATGCATAGGTTTATTTCTGGGCTTTCTTTTCTGTTCTATCTGTCTATATGTCTGTTTGTGTGCTAGTACCTTATTGTTTTGTTGTCTGTAACTTTGTAATATAATTTGAAATCAGGACATGTGCTGCCTTCAGTTTTGGTCTTCTTGGTCAGGATTCCTTGAGGATTAATTTTTCTATTTATTTGAAAAATACCATTGGAATTTTGATAGGGGTTACAATTGACTTCATAGATCACTTTGGGTAGCATGGACATTTGAACAATATGAAGTCTTTTAATCCATGCCCACTAAATATCTTTCCATATATTTGTGCCCACTTTCATTTATTTCATCAGTGTTTCCTAGTTTTTGGTGTATAGAATTTTCATTTACTTGTTTCATTTTATATATAAATAATCTGTTATTTTTGATGCATATTACCCCAAAAATCAATGCTTGTGAGGTTTTGAGGTAGATCTGCAAATAATGTGAGTTGCCCAATGTGCCTTTTCTCTCTCAGTTGCGATTGAACAAGGCAGCACTCAACCTTCCTGTTTCATCTGTGTCTTTTTTTGTGGTCTATTTGGTGGCAAGTTTTCTCATGTTTTTGTGCTTTTTGGGGTGGCGGTGGTGATTTTGCTTTTTAAAATGGCCCCTATGGAATTCCCTCGTGGCCTGGTGGTTAAGGATCTGATGTTATCACAGCTGTGATGTTGGTTCGATTCTTGGCCCAGGAACTTCTGCATGCCATGGGAACAGGCAGTAACATAACATAACATAGCCCTTCAGCACTATGCTGAAGTCTTGTCCAGGGTTCCTTTGTGCAGGAAGGCTGTGATATACCTTAAAAAGAAAATAAGTATGTTAGCTAAACTTTGTTCAGGCAGAAGTTAGAGTATGTTGGCTGTGACTTCAGTGTTAGTGAATAAAGAATACAGTATATCCAGCAGGAGTAAGAGGAACTGTCTTTCCTGTCTATCTGTATGGAAGGCCACTGTGAACAGTGCTAAGGTCATACCCATCATGTATGATGAAGCTATAGGAAAGAGGGAAATGTAGAGGATTCATGAGATGAGTTTTAAGAAACCTAGCCCCAGATATTTCTTTGAATCATCAAAGGATGCCCCCTATACCCATCATGAAAATTACGCTCTCAGATTATAGCAGTTTCTCCTAAAGAATTTAAAGGTCATCAGAGCAGATGAATTTATTGGACTAGTTATTCAACATCTGGAAGGGAAGAGTCTTTGGAGAGTAGATTATAGTCAAGGAAGATTTGGGCAAATATCTGAGTCACTGTCCCAGAGTAGACTTTCTCTGTCATGAGGTGGTGATAGGGTGGAGATAGATTCATGTAGTTGGAGGAGTCATGACACCCAGAAAGTGCTGGAAAACTCTCAATGCCTATTATGGGTTGGAGGGAACAGTTTAGGAGGTGAGAAGAGAACATATAGGTGGATCATAAGAGAAAGTACAAACTTACTTGTTTGCTTTATTTTACAAGTTGCTCAGAGTCTTGCTGAGGCATACGAGAAATCGTTTTGATGTGCCGCATACAATGAAAATCCAGTGCATTTGGCTCAAAATAACAGTCGTGATTATTTAGAATTTGTGCTAAACGCTATTTTTGTTTCACCAAATTGCCTCGTAGTCATTAATTAAACAATTACTCAAACCGAAAATGTGTCTCTTAGGAGAATGTTTAAAAAAAAAAAAAGCGTAAAGAACATAATCCTCATTAAGAACTGTTAGACCAAGTGTGACAAGCTCTTTTGTCTTATAGAAAGCAGAGATGTGATTTGGTATTTAGTCCAAATAAATGGGTTATGACACATCCCACCCTTTAAAATGTTCCAAAGCTGGTGGGATAAAAGCAGGAGAACTGCAGATGGTACAACAAGCAAAGGCATGGAGTGAACCTAGTGTTGCTGCGTAGCAACAACATTAGCATTTCAGTTGTTGGAATGAAGTATTGGAGTTTTTCACTTTTTCCAAGGGTTTATGCACTGATATTTCTGCAATGGTGTATCAAATGATTGAAAATGAACAAAGGCTTGAAAAATAGGACTGATGAATGAAGGAGAGTTTAACTTTCCAGACCTGAAATGATTCAGTCTGGGAGGCTGATGAGTTAGTTAGAATTTTTTCAGTTCCTGAATGAAGACTGTCCATAAGACAGTAACTAGCTCTTCTCTCTCTCCATGAAATTTATTAATGGATCTCAAACTATTTTCAAACACTGAACTACAATAGGCATTATTGGGGTGAGTTATGGGAAAGAATGTCCCACTTATTTGGGCAGGAAAGACAAATAATTTAGCAAAGAAAATGTACAGTCTCTTTCCCCTATGAATTTTTTCTGTCCCCCGCCCCCCAAATTGGAATCAATTCTCTTTGGCCTGAGATAAATAGGAACAGTCTTGTCTGAAGACAGGGGGCCATTGATGTTTGGACATCTCTGTTTTCAATTGGATTGGTTGTTGCAGTCTGTGTCTGTGCTCAGTGCTATATTAGCCTACTGCTATTCTAAGACTGTATGGCTTTATTCTTTTTATAAGAAAGATCTCAAATTAGAGGTTGAAAATGTAAAAATAACGATTGTCTTAGCCCCAAGGAATTCTCAAAGCAGATCCATTTTCCTTGCCTCGTATAACTACAAGTTCATTATTAGCAAAAGCAATTTTATTCCTATTTCCTCTCTTGCTTCCTCCTCCTCTGTCCCCCTCCTTCCCTTCTCTCTCTTAATCTAACCCATGCAGAGTGGTTACTTGAGGGAATGGCTTTATGAATAAAGACCATATCCTTTACTCGAGAGCCTTGGTGTGTGATTATAGATTAAAGCTTTCATTTTGAAAGAGCAATACACAGTCATAAAAATAGCAGTAGCAGCATTATTTTAATTACTGTACATAGAAGCAGAAGAAAAAATTCAAGACAAATACAGCACTGTAGTTTGTAGGCTTCAGGGGCTGCACCCTGACTAATTGTACCAGTGTTCATGCTGGAGCCAACCAGCCACCTCTTGGGTAAAGTCATAGAGGTTATTCCTGTATCAGGTATTGCTTGAGCTGATTCTATGCTTCTCATGGTCCCTCTGTTTTGTTTTTGTTTTGCTTAGATCCCATAATTATCCACTCCCCACCTCCTACAGGCTCTATGATCTTCTAATCTTTCACTACAAGGCTTTACCATGTGCTCCTCAACTGCTGTTTTCAGGTGATCTAAAATACAAATGCCCTATGTAAAATTTGGGACATGCCTATGCTAAAAATTTACTGTCGTTTACCTGAAATTCATTTTTAACTGGGCTTTGGTTGTTTGTTTTCATTTGCAAATCTGGCAGCCCTACAACTAGATGGGATTTTCATTAATTTAGTGGTATTAAATATGATTATTTCAAATGAGTGTTGTCTATTGCAACCCCATGGTTAATGGAGACTAAAAATTCTCCAAGCATAACAATATGGAGCAAACTCAAAGTTTGACTTTGAGGGAGTTAATTTAAGAGTGAGCAGAATACTTTTGACTAATGAAGCAAAGGGAGCTAGGTTTTGTTGGACTAACCAAACAAGTGGACCAAGAGAATATGATGGGTGGATTGAGCTGTAGTTTTTGATTTGGCCCATGGATTTTTCTTAGTAGAATAGAAGCTGTGATTGTTTTTACCCACGAAACAAAAGAAAAGATGTCATAAGGCGAGTGGCTTACTGGGGCCAGAGTGGGAAGGGTCGATCCTTGAATGTTCTTGTAAGTAATGCAAGTGAGGTGTGTATCCAATGTTATTAAATCTTCTGTGTATGACTAAGGAGAACATGGGTTCTGCTGTTTTTGTGTTGAGAATTCCCTAAATTTCAGTTAGGTCAAGTTAGTTGGCAGTGTCCAACTCTACTGTGTTCTTGCTCAATTTGTACTTGTTGCAACACTTTTTGTGAGAGAGGTGTTAAAATATTGGATTATGGGAGTTCCTGTTGTGGCTCAGCAGTTATGAACCCAACTGGTATCCCTGAGGATGTGGGTTTGATCCCTGGCCTCACTCGGTGAGCTAAGGGTCCAGCATTGCTGTGAATTGTGGTGGAGGTTGCAGACACAGCTTGGATTCAGTGTGGCTGTGGCTGTGGCATAGGCTGGCAGCTGTAGCTCCATTCAGTCCCTAGCCTGGGAACTTCCATATGCTGCAGGTGCTGCCCTAAAAAGGAAAAAATAATCAGATTATACTATGGATTTCTCTATTTATTCCTGCAGTTCTATTGGTTCTTGCTTCACGGATTTTGAAGCTCTATTATTAAAGGTTCAAGTCAGAATTATGTCTGTGTCCTCTTGATGAACTGATCCCTTATCCTTTACTCTTTATGAAATGACTTTCTTTATCCTACAAAATAACCTTTGTTCCAAAATCTATTGTATCTGATATTATTGTAGCCACTCAAGATTTCTTTTTATTTTTCAGATAATGCGTTTTTTAGTTCACTTGCTTTTAATCAGTTTGTGTCTTTGTATTTAAAATGTGTACTTTGGAGGCAAGCCATTGTTGGGTCTTGTCTAATATGACTACCTCTGCCTTTTATTCAAGTGTTTTAGATCATTTATATTTAATGTGATTGCTGATATGATTATGTTTGAGCTTATTGTCTTGCTACACATTTTCCCCATGATCAAGTTAGAGCATTCCCATGAAAACTTTCATAAGCCAAAATGGTATAAGTGAGGAAGTGATTACCTTTTTTTTCATAAAAGAAAAATTCCTTTTTGGATTTCTTTCCATTTGCAAAAACAGGTACTAATGTAGGTCTTTTTTCAAAGTGAAGTGGCATAAAGCAGACTTTCAAAAAGTGGAGGATATATGAATTTGTTTTGTATTTGTGTCATTTTTCTTGCTTCCCCTTTTCTTATTCCACCTTCTTTGGATCTGAATATTGTTAGTGGTTCCATTTAATCACCCCTCTTGGCTTCTTACCTAGAGTGCTTTATTTTGTTATTTTGATGGTTGCTTTAAATTTGTCTTCAATTTAATATGTCTCCTTGATATTGCCCAGACGACTAACCATGCTCCTTTGTTCTCTCTGGTCCTTCTGCTGGAAATGCTCCCCTCATACATATATCTCCATGGCTCACTTCCCCATTTCCTTTGGTGTCTGCTTAAATACCACTTTCTCAGAGAGCTCTTCCTGACCCCCTAATATAAGGCAGCTCCCTAAACCTGGTCTGTCTCTCTTTACCTTTAAATCTTGCTCAGTTGTACTTCTTGGCCCTTATCATCTCATGATGCATATTTATTTGTTTATTGTCTCTTTCTCCCTACTAGATCTGTAAGTATTATTAAAGAATGGGGCTTGTTTTGCTTGCTATGAAATTTCTTGTATGTAGAAAATCGCCTTTCTGTTTACTGAGTGAATGAATGAATGAATGATTCATAGTTGGGAGAGGAAGTGATATCCTAGTTTATGTCTGGTTTGGTCTGCTGCAGCATCTGATCACCAGAATGCATTTGGCTGAGCCATCTGGAGAGGGGAGTGCCCATCATCTCAGTCACAGCTCTGCTGTGGCCCTTTCCACTGTATACCTGCTAGAAAAGGGTAACCTTTCTGGTCAGAAAAAAAATATATATGTAAAGAGACAAAGAGAGATACAGAAAGAATGATAAAAATATACCATTTGGGTGTTTGCTTCAGCAGCGCATACACTAAAAAATTGTAATAATACAGAGAAGGTGAGCATAGCACCTGTGCAAGGATGGCTCACAAATTCATGAAGTGTTCCAAATTTTCCATTGTATGGGGAGAAAAAGAATGGATATATTTATATGAATGATCGATTCACTTTGCTGTACACCTGAAACTGATACAACATTATTTACTTCAATAAAATAAAATTAATAAAAATCTAATTAAGAAGATGTGGTACATATATATACAATGGAATACTACTCAACCATAAAAAAGAATGAAATGATTCCATTTGCAGCAACATGGATACAACTAGAGATTCTCATACTAAGTGAAGTAAGTCAGAAAGAGAAAGACAAATAGCATATAACATCACTTCTATGTGGATTCTAAAATGTTGGTACAAATGAATGTATCTACAGAATAGAAATAGACCCATAGACATGGAGAACAGACTTGTGGTTGCCAAAGGGAAGTGGGAGGGAGTGTGGTGGACTAGGAATTTGAGGTTAGTAGATGCAAACTATTACAGTTAGAATGGATTAGAAATGAGGTCCTACTGTACAGCACAGGGAGCTATATCCACCCTCTTGGGAATAGACGTGATGGAATAGAATATAAGAAAGGGAATGTATATAATGTGTGTGTGTGTATGTATATATGTGTGTGTATATATATGTATATACATGTGTGTGTATATAACTGGGTCACTATGCTGTACAGCAGAAATTGATACATTGTAAACATACTTTAGTAAAAAAACTAAAACAATGTAACATTTGGGAAATCTGGGTGAAGACCTTTAGAAAATGTTTCTTAAAATTTAATTTTTTTGGAATATAGTTGACTTACCATGTTCCATTAGTTACAGGTGTAGAGAAAAGTGAATCAGTCATACATATACATATATCCATTCTTTTTACCCCATGTAGGTTATTATATACTATTGAGTAGATTTTCCTGTGCTATATAGTAGGTTTTCATTAATCATCGATTTTATACAGTAGTGTGTATATGTTATTCCTACCTTTCCAGTTTTCCCTCCCCCAAACAGTTTCACCTATAATAACCATAAGATAAGTTTTGAAATCTGAGTTTGTTTCTGTCTTTTTAAATAAGTTCTTTTGTATCATTTTTATTAGAGTCCACATATAAGTGATATCATAGGATATTTGTCTTTGTCTGACTTACTTCACTCAGTATGAGAATCTCTAGATTCATCCACCCATGATGCTGCAGATGGCATTATTTCATTCTTTTTTTGTGGCTGAAGGCATTATCTTTTTTTAAAAAAATTTTTTCCATAAGTCTGAAATCACTTCCAAGTAAGAAGTGAAGAGAGTAAATTCAGGCACCTTCACTCCCATGCCTTCCTCTTATCCCACCAGCCAACAGGGTCTCCAAGTTCTGTTGTTTCCAACTTGTCCTCTAATGTGTACCATTGCCTCATTTCATTTCCCTCTGGCCATACCCTACTTACTGTTCCTGCTGCTTTCATATCCTCTTACCTAGAATCTTGGAACAGTTTCTGGAACTGGCCTCCAGAGGCAGTCACTCCTGGCTGCTGTCCACCCCACATATGGAAGCCAGAATGCTCGGCCTGAAATACAGATCTAATCATATTGCTCTTCTGCTGAGAGCCTGTACTGTCCCCTACAGAACAAAGGGCCAGCCCTTGGCTTAGAGCTTGATAGCCCCTCGCAATTAACCCCCCAAACTCTGCTCAGATTGATTTCCCTCCTGGCCCCTCTGTGTCCATCCCATTTGATCCCCTGCCATTCTAAGAACACATTCACACTTTCTCTTCTCTTTGCTGTCTCTCCCATCTCTTTCCATCGAAGGATATTTTCAAACGCTATCTCCTTTGGAGGTCTTCTCCCTAAAGATTCTCTGGTCATTGAGGATTTTCTGTGGAGACGGCATATCCATAGCACTGGGATTTATTTATACTTTTGTTGCAAAGTTTACACTGTTGGTTTCACCTCTGGTCTGTGAAGACTTTGACAGAAAGAATCATGTCTTGGGAGTTCCTTGGTGGTCTAGTGGTTAAAGATCCAACCATGTCTCTGCTGTAGCACGGATTCGATCCCTGGCCTGTGAACTTCCACATGCTATGGGCATGGCCAAAAAAAGAAAGAATCATATCTTATTTACCTCTCTCTCCCCAGATTTAGAATACCTCTACATCATTACATATAAAACTAGTACTATTACATTTAGAATGGATAAGCAATAAGGTCCGGCTGTATAGCTCAGGGAACTATATCCAATTTCTTGGGATAGAACATGATGGAAGAGAGTGTGAGAAAAATATATGTATGGCTGGGTCACTATACTTGTACAGCAGTAATGGGCACAACTATACTTTAATTAAAATTTTTTTAAAAAGCCATGCCCCCAAAATAATTAAACCTAATAAATGTTTTGTTGAATTGAATTAATGTAATGTTGAATCTTGTTAACACTACCCTAATGGCTATTTCCACAGAGCCCTTGTCCGTTAAACTGTTTCATTTGAATCATATTTATTTTTACTATACCTTTCAAAAGCCCCAATCAGCTAAATTCTTCTCTATGGTATTCTGATGAGCAGAGGCACGTAAATGACCAAACGACTTGACCACTTCAAGAAAGCCATGTGGCAGTTTAAGGTGGTGAGCAAACATATTCTGAATAGTTTAGGGAGAAGGATCAAGGTGGTGGAGGAGTAAGATATCACACTCACCTACTCCCACAAACACATCAAAGAACACATCTACATGTAGAACTATTCATACAGATCATCTACTGAACGCTGGCAGAAGAACTTAAACCTCCAAAAAGGGCAAGAAACCCTCCACATAACTGGGTAGAACAAAAGAGAAAAAAGAGAATAGTTTATAAAGTTTCTGCCACAGTTGAAATCATGCTTTGCCTTGTATCCTTAAATACAGGCGCTTGTGCAGACGTCTGTCTTTAAAAAGCCTTCTGTAAAATGTTGTGGCCAGCAGTCTCTGCAGGACCAAGATATACACCGTGCATAGTTGGGGACTGGCTAGTGTCACAGTCTAAGAAAGACTTTAATGTAATTTTTGTTTCTTCGCTACTTCATTTTAACATGATTTTATTTTATTTATTTTTGTCGCGGATTATAATCACTAGGATCAGGTATTGGAGTATGTCTTTTTTGAAGGGTGGAAAAGAAAGGTATACAGTAATTTCTAAAATTTTTCTATCAATTTTTTTGGGTGTGAAGATTTTCTGTTCCCTAAAATATGTCTGAGTGATATTAATTTAAAGAGAGGCAAAGCTATACAACATAGAAAAATGACTGATGTCTTTCCTATGTGGTTAAGAGCACTAGTATTTCAAGGTTGGAAATGTTCTAGAATGTTCTTTTATAAGCAAATATGTGTGACTTGGTTTTGTGAATTCTTTCCGTATGCAAATACAAGTTAATGTTTCCCTCATCTATTCAATTAATCTGTTTTATATCTGTCACAATAGCTTTTGTGAATTACAAAATTAGAATAATTTATTATTTTATTTTTTAAAGTGATAATTTCTGCTGTACAACAAAGTGATTCAGTTATACCTGTGCACACAGCTGTTCTCTTTCAGATTCTATAGTATTTTATTTTATTTTTCAATTTTTACTTTTTAAGTTTTATTGAAGTATATTTGATTGGCAATGTTGTGATAATTTCTGCTGTATAACAAAGTGATTCTTATACATGTACACAGAGATTCTATAGTATTTTATTTTATTTTTATTTTATTTTGCTTTTTAGGACCACGCCCGTGGCATATGGAAGTTCCCAGGCTGGAGTTCCCGTCGTGGCTCAGTGGTTAACGAATCCAACTAGGAACCATAAGGTTGCGGGTTTGATCCCTGGCCTTGCTCAGTGGGTTAAGGAACTGGCATTGCCGTGAGCTATGGTGTAGGTTGCAGATATGGCTCGGATCCCATGTTGCTGTGGCTTTGGTGTAGGCCGGCTGCTACAGCTCTGATTTGACCCCTAGCCTGGGAACCTCCATATGCTGCAGAACCGGCCCTAGAAATGGCAAAAAAAAAAAAAAAAAAAAAAAAAAAAAAAAAAGAAGTTCCCAGGCTAAGGGTCAAATTGGAGCTACAGCCATATACGAGCAGTGTCTGCAACTTACACCACAGCTCACACCAACGCTGGATCCCCAACCCACTGAGTGAGGCCAGGGACTGAACCCACAACCTCATGGTTCCTAGTCAGATTCGTTAATCACTGAGACAAGATAGGAACTCCTATCTGTTTTATATATAGTAGTTTGTATCTCCTAATCCCAAACTCCTAATTTATTCCTCCCCCACTCTCTTTCTTCTTTGGTAAGCATAAGTTTGTTTTCATTATCTGTGAGTCTGTTTCTCTTTTGTAGATAAGTTCATTTTTGTCCTATTTTAGATTCCACATATAAGTGATATCATATCGTATTTGTCTTTCTCTTTCTGACTTAGTTCACTTAATATGATAACCTCTAGATCTATCCATGTTGTTGCAAATGGCATTATTTCATTCTGCTTTATGGCTGAGTAAATAGTATTTCAGGGTGTGTGTGTGTGTGTGTGTGTGTGTGTGTGTGTACCACATCTTCTTTATACATTCAGGTTGCTTCCATGTGTTGGAAATAGTGCTGCTGTGAACAGTGGTGTGCATGTATCTTTTCAAATTATGGTTTTCTATATATGCCCAGGAGTGGGATTGCTGGATTATATGGCATCTCTATTTTTAATTATTTAAGGAACTTCCATACTGTTCTTCTTAGTGGCTGCACCAATTTACCTTCCCACCAACAGCGTAAGAGTGTTCCCTTTTCTCCACACCCTCTCCAGCATTTGTTATTTGTGGACCTTTTTTTAAAAAACACGACACAATTATATTTTAATACACAACCAAAATACAAAACACCATAGTAGACTGATGGCATAAATACAGAGTATTTCACTTGCTATGCATAACAAATGGTTAATATTTGTCATGAATGAACTCTTAGAAACTAGTAACAGACTGGTTTCATTCCCAGGGAAAAGAAATAAAAGAGGAAAATGAAATAACACAAGTGACCAATAAAGATTAAGCATCCATGTAGACCTTTTAATGATGGCCATTCTGACCAGAGTGAGGTGGTATCTCATTGTAGTTTTGATTTGCCTTTCTCTCATTATTAGTGATGTTGAATATCTTTTCATGTGCTTATTGGATATCTGCATGTTTTCTTTAGATAACTGTCTACTTAGTTCTCTGCCTATTTTTTGATTGGGTTGTTTGTTTTTTCTTATTGAGTTTTATGAGCCGTTTGTTTATATTGGAGATTAACTGCTTGTCAGTTGCCTCATTTGCAAATATTTTCTGCCAGTCCATAGGTTGTCTTTTCATTTTGTTTAGAGTTTCCTTTGCTATGCCAAAGCTTTTCAATTGAATTAGGTCCCATATCAGATTCCTAGGTATTTTTAATTACTCACAAACATGACACTGTTGGGTCCTCCTGAATTTTGAAAGCCTCCAGAAGTCTTTGTAACTGGTTTCCATATGTAGTCCTGATCATAATCAGTGAGTTTGCAGTCCTGTTCACTGCTGCCATGTTTCACCTTACAAAAGGGGTCAGGATAACTCCATAGATAGAGCCAAATATTCGCCAAAGGACAATAGAGGCATTTTGTTCAAGTCTCCAGGCGCTGAGTCAGCCTAGCTTGGACCGACCATAGATACTTGACTTGGGTAATCGTTGCTGACAGTTTCACTGGATTCTTGTAGTCTAGGGAATTTTTTCTGCTTTCTGAGTCCTTGAATTGCACAGAAGTGTCTCAAAGACTTTCAAAACACAAATCTGATAGAGATACTCTGAGTATACCTCAAATAAGTACTCCTGAAACTGACTTCCAATTACTCCGTTATAATTACCTTGTCCCCTGCCCCCTACCTTCCTTCTCATTTATTCCTTGAACCATTTTTGCTGGAGGAGCTTAAATGACTTAGTAGTTATTTCACAAATTGATGCAAAGGGCCTCATATGTCCAAACCACTTCAGTTCTTCTTCTTCTTCTTTTTTTTCTTTTTAGGGCCACACTCTGGACTAGGGGTTGAATCAGAGCTGCAGCTGCCGGCCGGCCACAGCCACAGCAACGTGGGGTCCAAGTGACCTCTGAGACCTATACCCCAGCTCACAGCAACGCCAGATCCTTAACCCACTGTACGAGGCCAGGGATCGAACCCACATCCTCATGAATAGCAGTAGGATTTGTCTTTGCTGCATCACAATGGGAACTCCACCATTTCAGTTCCTATCTCCCTGCCATTATGGAATCTCACCCTGTTGCTTGTGCCATGGCAATAATTGATTTCTGCTAATGATCCAACATATCCAATGCATATATATTAAAATTTTTTTTAAGTTTTAATAGTTGATTTACAATGGTTCTTCACTTTTGTTGTACAGCAAAGTGACCCAGTCACACACGGTTCCCTGTGCTGTACATTAGGGCCCCATTGCCCATCATTCCAAATGTAACTGTTTGCATCCCCAAACCCCAAACTGCCCATTGTACATCCCACTCTCTCCCCCCCACCCCCTAGGAACCACAAGTCCGCTCTCCTTGGCTGTCATCTGTTTCTGTTTTGTAGATAGGATCATCTGTGCCATATTTTAGATTCCACAAATAAGTGAAATCATGTGGTATTTGTCTTTTTTCTTCTGGCTTAGTTCACTTAGTATGAGAATCTCTAGTTCCATCCATGTTGTTGCAAATGGCATTAGTTTGTCTTTTTTATGGATGAATAGTATTCCATTGTGTATATGTACCACAGCTTCTTAATCCATTCATCTGCCAATGGACATTTAAGTTGTTTTCATGTCCTGGCTATTGTGAATAGTGCTGCAATGAGCATAGGGGTACATGTATCTTTTTGAGTGAATGTTTTGTCCAGATATATGCCCAGAAGTGGGATTGCTGGATTGTAGGGTAGTTCTATATTTAGTTTTCAGAGGTATCTCCATAGTGTTTTCCATAGTGGTTGTACCAATTCACATTCTCAGCAACAGTGAAGGAGTGTTCCCTTTTATCCACATCCTCTCCAGCATTTGTGGTTTATTGACTTATTAGTGATGGCCATTCTGACTGGTGTGAAGTGGTACCTCATTCTGGTTTTGATTTGCATTTCTCTAATAATTAGTGATGTTGAGCATTTTTTTCGTGTGCCTATTGGCCACCCATATGTCTTCTTTAGAGAAATGGCCATTTAGGTCTTCTGACCATTTTTCAGTTGGGTTGTTTGTTTTTTGTTGTTGAGTTGTATTAGTTGTTTGTGTGTATGTGTGTATATTTATATATATACACATATATGTATATATATTTAATATTTTATTTTTTAAGTTTTATCAAAGTGTAGTTGATTTACGAGGTTGTGATAAGATCCAATAGTATATTTTAACAGCAATATATTTATTTGCTGGTATGAAAACTTCCAAATTATTTCCTTATATCCCAGAAATCATACAGAACCACTCTTGTTAAATATTACATGTATACCGTAATGTTCTTAGCAGCACTTTTCATTCTGATTCTTTCACAGAATCTGCTCATTACAGAGTGGTCTTATCTTGGCTGTGTCTTTCTCCTGTGCACTTACCTACCTGCACAGGCTTGCTCACCAACATCCCAACAATCCCTACACTCGGATATGTAAACTTTTAAGCAAGCATGGCTTTCTAAGAATAGCTTGCCCCAGGCATAGACAAATCCCTTTTCTAAGCTCTGAGCCTGCCTATTCCCTAGTGAAAGCTAAGCCTTATCACCAAGGAATGTAGCAGACTCCTCCTGATATTCCTAATTATGGTGGCCATCTCATCCGTCTTTCAGCCTCAAGTCTCAAAGTCATCTCTCATTCTTCTTTCCTCCCTGACAATTCACCAAACCGCAAATGTGTAGCTGAAAAAGCACTGTGGTGGAAATCGGGGACACGGTATTCAATCCAGATTCCATTTCTCATTAATGAGGAACTTTCTGTGTCCATAGGTTCCTGGTCCATTTCTCCCAGGCTCAGCCCTTCCCCACTGGCCACGTATGCCTCCTGCTAGATAAGCCCACTGCTTTTTTCAAGTGCACAGAAAGCATTATTCAGGTATGGGCAAATTCTCGAATAGCCACTCCACATAATAGCTGCAGGTCACAAGTACAATGTCCACTTCCTCAGTTTTAACCCTGAGATGCTATGTAGTAAAAGCTGAAGTTCTTATGGAAGAAACTGAGATAAAATTCCTTCCATTTTCAGGAAAGAGATAGGATTATCACGTGATGTACTTTAGATGAATAGACTATATTTTACTTAAATTACCTACAAAGTTTTGGTTAATAAAGCCAAAGTTTAAATCAACCGCTGGGTTAGGACTGTCCATGTTGAATTTCTACATTGTTTCTCTGGTATTGATTTTTTTCTTTACTGAATATTGATGGGAATGATTTTTCCCTTCTTGGTTACCTTATAAGTTATTCCCTCCTATTTGTTCCTTTATTTCCACTATCCACACAATTTTTATGGAAATTCTGAGGTTTTGTCTTCAATTTTTATTGAATATATGAGTGAAGTGCATAAAATGAGAAAAAAGACTAATATCATCTCATATATAGGAATACGTGTATGCAATATATATAGTAGTCAGCAAGTTCTGATAGTAATGAGTTGTGATAGGCTCAATGAAAAAATTTATGACTTTTAGTATTTTTCAGTTCTTGTTCAATTAATATATGTTGAACACTGGTACATTTTCATCTCTGATAGAAAAGAGCAGTTAATATAACTTTCTCTGTTCAAAAATTTATATTTAAATAGAGAATTCTATTAAAGTATTTTTTAACTTCTAGCATAGTATAAATGTATGTCTTACTTCTTGGAGTAATCTTGAAAATTAGCGTATATATGGATTTATTTAAAATACACAACAAATGTAAATTAGCAAGCCATTCGGCAGTATTTGGTAAAGTTGAAAGTATATGTGGCTTGTGGCCCATCACTTCCTCTTCCAGCCATTTAGAGTCATTCTCCAAATGGACACTGTTGTGGCGAGTAAACATACTTGTTAGTAACTAAGGAAATAGCTTAAAAATTAATAAATATGAGCATTGCTATTTGTTCCAAGTATTTTACATCCATAATCTTATTTATTCCTATTACATTTTACTACCTTACAAAACTCTTGTATTAAGTTTGGGTTGATATTCTTGAAAGTAGAATTCTAAGAATCTGCTCACCATTATACATTTATTTTCTTATTTTAAATATTTGTATAGGAGTTCCTGTTGTGATGCAGTGGAAACAAATCCTACTAGTAACCATGAGGTGCAGGTTTGATCCCTGGCCTCACTCAGTGAGTTAAGGATCTGGCATTGCCATGAGCTGTGGTGTAGTTTGCCCACACGGCTCTTGTCCTGCATTGCTGTGGCTGTGGCATAGGCTGGCAGCTGCACCTCTGAACGTCCATATGCTACAGGTGAGGCTCTAAAAAAAAATTGTATTTACACTGCTTTATAGAAATCTTACTTTACTGGCTAAAATAGCTAAGGCTGTGTTCACTGTAAAGATGACGAAGCCATCCTGACATTAACATGAATAGCCCTGGTGTTTGACCTTTAAGAGAATTTTTTTTTTTAGGGTCCTAAATAAAAGGTAAACAATGAGAGTAAAAAGGAATAAATTAAATAAAAGTGTGTTAGACCAACTTGAAACAAATTCAATGGACAAAAAAAAATAAGGCTTAAATAGAAACATATCAAATTGACTATGTAAGTAAAATTAATTATCTCCAAATTTAATAATTAATATTTTGCTTGTATAAAATTACAGTTTTTTTTTTAAACTTGTCTTTTGGTTTGTTTTTTCTTTTTCAGCTGCAGCCATGGCATATGAAAGTTCCCAGGCCAGCGGTCGAATCCAAGCCTCAGCTGCAACCTATACCACATCTGCAGCAATGCCGATCTCTAACCCCGTGTGCTGGCTGGGGATTGGACTTGTGCTGCTGTAGAGACAATGCTGGATCCTTAACCCACTGCACCACAGGGGGAACTCCTATTTGTTAGATCTTAGAAAGTTTTATCAAAAGGATGAAAATACGTTTGTCTTAAAAAAAAGAATATTGAATGATAAATAACTTAGATATTAAAGCTTGTTTTAAACCTGTACTAATTAAAGGGGCGATATTGATTCAGTCATAGATTTCAATGTTTTTTTGCTGCATTCTGGGCCTGTGACTGAAGCTTCTTTCATATTACTTTCTCTTCTGGTTTCATTCTGCTTCCTTTTTTTTCCTGCCTGCTTCACAACCATTTTCCCCCTCCCCTTTATTATGTCATTGTGTATTTTAGGTCATAAATCCTTGAAGAGACACATCAAATTCTGTTTGCTTCTAAATCATAAATCTTATTTTTTCTTTTCATCTCGTTGCAATGTTTTAATTTTTTGATACCACAGATTCTTTTTTGATTCCACTTTTTTTCTTTTCTCGATTGCAGAGTGAGACTGTAAACAGAGTAATACTTCTGCTCACAGATTTTTTTGAATTGTGAGAAACTTCCTAAAAGACTTTATAGCTGATGCTTTATTAAGGCAAATTTTTAGAAACAGAAAAACAGAAAGAAAAGGAATGGGAGAGATCTAGAGCCATGGAAATTCTGGAAAAGAAAACCTAGTCTTTGTAGGATTTGTTCTCTGTTTTGCCAGAAATCCCCTCTTTATGGCCATTTTTTCCATTTATGGTTTTCCATACCTGGTTTCCATGCTAGGTATGAAATTCAACCAAATGAGTCCTATTGAGAATTCTTTTGAGGCACAGAGGCATTTTATCCCATGAATAGTCTTTTACTTGATGTATGTTAAAGTTATTACTATACAAACACAAGAGTCAAGGAAATGTCAATTTTTCCATCCATTTCTCTTATTGTCTACTCTGCCACTGGCAGCTACCAATATGTTCTCTGTATCTATGAACCCAGCTTTTGTTTCATTGTGTTTTTGTTTTCTAGATTCCACATATAAGAGAGATTATATGGTGTTTGTCTTTCTCTTTCTGAATTATCTCACTTAGCGTAACGCCCTCAAGATCCATCCCTGTTATTGCAGATGGCAATATCTCATTCTTCTTTATGGCCAAATATTATTCCATAGTGTACATGTACCATGATTTCTCTATCCATTCATCCACGGACAGACACTTAAGTTGTTTCCTTATCTTGACTGTTGTAAATAATGCTGCATTGAACAGCGGGTATATATAATACTAACTATATCAAGTTAGTAATTTGTATGTGTGTGTTTTAATAAATATGCAGACGTGGAATTGCTGGGTCATCTGGTTGTTATTTTTAATTTTTTTGAGGACCCTCCATACCGTTTTCCGTATTGGCTGTACCACTTTGTATTCCCACCAACAATGCATAGGTGTCCCATTTTTTTTCTACATCCTCGCCAACAATTGCTATTTCTTATCTTTCTAATAATAGCCATTCTAGCAGGTGTGAGGTGATATCTCACTGCGGTCAACAATTATTAATTATGACTGACTCCATAGAAAGCATTTTCTCATTAATCCATATAAAATCCTGGAAGATAAATATTATACTCTCACTTCAAAGACAAGTAAAGTGAATTTTCAAGAAGATGAGAGAATAAGTTCTTAATATACTAATTTACCTAGATTCATTCTGTTAAAGCAGGAAAAACTGAATTTTCAGGGTAAAGACTGTAATTCGACAACTTTCCGTAGAAGTCATTTATTTTAACCTCCTCTCCAAGGCCTGAATCCCTCCTATAGTGTCCCTGCCAAGTAGTCATTTCTCCTGTGCTTGAAACTCTTCACTAGCAGGAAGCATTTTATCTTTCAAGACATTCCATTAATCTGTGAGCAAATCAGAGAGTTCTCATCTATATGTTATGGAATTCCACCCCATAAGGCTTTGGAAATTCATTCCAGACTTTCCTTCAAGTAACCACTATGCAGTTGTTAATTTGAACAATTATGTCACCTCCCTTCTCCAGAAACTGATTCACTCTTAAAACTTCAGTTGGACATGGGTTGAAGTCACGTAGGAAGAAAGGGAGTTGTAGGGGCAAGTTGTTGGCAGCCCTGTTAGGTACAGTGGCCCCTATAAGCTGATCACACTGAACCCACTTTCTCCCTGGTAGAGTCTCTGAAGACCAGGGATCAATAGCATTGAGGAAGTATGACCAGCTTTACTGGTTTCATCAAATAGGGTTACAAAAAGCCTCTTCGCCTATAATTCCTGAGTCTTATGTATTAGTCTTAAGGCATTACATCCCTCATATTTTGCTCTCTTTTCTACAACTCTCTGGTGTGCTTTGGGTTTTACTTTTTTTTTTTTTTTTTTGTAAAAGCTGCATTATTTCTCAAATAGCATCCTACGTGGATATTTTTACTTCATTTTCTTTTCAATCTGCAGCAACTTCATGCAGGGATCCATAACATGTTTGCATTTTGAAGGAAAGTTCCTGGTTGCCAAGGGAAGTCCCCTCTATCTTAACTATTTTAACATACAAAGGACAAATTTGACAGAAATCTCAGACCTCTCAACTGGTACGTCCCCTCTAACTTTATAGAGCTATTAGAGCAATCGCATTTAGTTTGTGATTTTATGATTTCTAAAGAAGAGAGAGTTCCTTGAGGGTAAGTGTCAAGTCTCATAGTTCTTTTTCCCCAAATATGGAGCTAGTTCAGGGCTATACTCAACATATATTTGTTAAATGAAGAAGTAAGTTCTAGTCAATTCTGGATCTTCAATATTTGAACTGTAGTTTGAGAGGGTTGTTTTCACTGAAGTGATACATAAATACTCTGTTCTTATAAACATTACTGAAACATTCTCCTGACAGGAGAAAAAAATGAGAATGGATAGGTGTAAAAGGACATGGGTTTGGATTAGCAGACAGGAGAAGTGAAAGTTAAATCAGAGAGTTGGAGTAAGAATGAAGGATTTACATATTTGATGGTAGGATGCAAATAACCTGAGTGAAAAAGAGAGTGGCAAAGAGGAATGTGGATGGGGTGGCGGCTCTGTGTTTGTGTGTGTGTGTGTCTATTTGTGAGGATGTAAAGATAATAGCAAAGGGGTCTTGAAATGGAATCAACCACATAAACCCAAATGAGATGAAAAATCCATCAGCAAACTAGTGTGGCACAGGAGGATGAGGGAGAGATGTGACTGATCCTGAAAGAGCCAATGGGAAAAGCAACAGTAAAAGCTTCCCACACGGAATGCTTATGAAAATAATGAAGGACTGAAAAAGGAGATTGTTTTAGGTGAATGACGAAGTAAGAAACAGACTGAGCCCATGTTCATTTAAGGAAATCTCAGAGGGGCACGTGTAGGACAGAAAATGAACATAGTCAAAAGGAAATTGGAAATGCTGCTGGAAATGAAGATGATATAGAAATCCAATGAAGATTGGCAAAATGGACTAAAGAGTAATACCCTAATTAAAAGAACAGATGTGAATTTTCATTATTCATTTGCTTTGGAATTAAAAATCTTGTAAAAATGAAGGTCTCAAGAATGAGGGTAGATAGCTCTGTGAAACTCTCTATGTATATACATACCTATATATGTCTATATATATAATAGTAATATATATGTAGCTACATATGTTATTATTATATCGATATATACAATACCTATATATATTTCTCTCTATACATATGTAGTAAGACTATATATAGGTCTCTCTGTTTCGCTCTCTCTCTATACATATGTGTGTATGTGTGTATTAAGACAAAAAAGGTAAAAGTACTTCCCTCTTTTTCTAGTAACAAGAACAGAAAGCAAAGTAACCCAGGTCATTACATATGTTTCATGAAAATTGAAAATGGTACAGTTGTGAAACAATGGTGCCTCTCCCCCAACATAGGCTTCTTTTTCTAATAGTGCAGTCACATCCCCTGAAGTTGAACCTGTAGGGTCTTTGATGGATTTAGTTGCAGCTAGTCCACTTTGGGGTCCTTGCAAAGAATCCAGAGTGTTTTTCTTTCTTTTAAATTTAAAACTACCTGGACTAAACCATTACATTTAGAATGGATAAGCAATGAGGTCCTACTGTATAGCTGAGGGAACTGTATTCAGTCTCTTGGGATAGACCATAATGGAAGGTAATAAAAGAAAGGAAATGTATATATATGTATGACCTGGTAACTTTGCTGTACAGCAGAAATTGGCACAACATTGTAAATCAACTATACTTTAATAAAGAATTATAAAAAAATAAATTACCTGGACAAAAAAACCTTATTTTCAGTGTCTGCCAGGTAAATCAGTACTTTACATCTCTAATTTTCAGCATCTGCCAGGTAAATCAGTAACTTTACATCTCACACATCTTTGTTTCTTGTTCTTTTCCTCTTGTGGATTATTCCACTTTCCCAGTAGAACTTCCTTAAGCCTCTTTGCCAACACGTGGCATTCTTCCTACTCTAAACCTGTAAAAGAGCATCCTGCTCTGTGAAATCTTTTCACACTCTACCCAAGTTGAGTAACTTCAGCACTTGCGTGGTCCCTTTGTCTCTTAACTTGTTTCTCAGTGCATCTTGTATTCGGATGATACAAGTATGTGATGGTTGGACCAAGAATTGCTTTATGTTCTCCGTATCTGCCTGTGATAGTAGAATTCTCTAGAAATTAGGGAAATTAATGTACCACTTATAAAATCATTGAGTGTTGGAATGGAGAGGACATTTTAGAGATCATCTAGTCCAACTTATTATGAGTCATTTATTAACAGCTCCAAGGGAGTCATTCACAACAAAAATAAAAACAATTAGGACCTCTTAAAAACTCTAGAACAAGAAAAATTACAAGATTCCCCCAAGGAAGGAAACGAGGCTAAGTGTGCTAATTGGACAGATGCTTGAACAGCATCTCTAACACATGCAGGCACAAATGCAGGGCTATGTTGATTCAATACAGTAGATGAGACTTCAAATCAAACAGACATTTATTAAGCATAGCGTCATGATTAAGATATGCTCAAGGTATCAGAGAAAGGAAATTGTGTTCCAGAAACATGAGAGACAGCATCCAGCTCATAGTGAAAAACCTGTTGTCTTTCCTCTTCTAAAACTGTAGCCTAATACGCTTAGAGCTCAAAATGTTACTGACAAACTATATCACTGAATAGGTTGACAAGGAGACTTTCAAAAACAACATGCAGTGTATATGGAATTCACATGCTAAAATCCTGGTAGAGATCCAGTGTAAGAAACTGACTTCCCTAGTTCCTGTTGAGGTCATTAAAGTTTATTCAAGTCAACAATTACATTTTCTCCACACGAATTTGACAATAGCCTGGAGCCTGTATCTGATTCTAGTTCTTTTTTCCTTCTTCCTTCCTTCCTTCCTTCCTCCCTTCCTCGTTTGTTCTCTTTCTTTCTTTCCTTTCCTTCCTTCCTCCTTTCCTTTCCTTTCCTTTCTCCTTTCCTTTCCTTTCCTTTCCTTTCCTTTCCTTTCTCCTTCCCTTCCCTCCCCTCCCCTCTTCTTTTCTTTTTTCTTTTTATGGCAGCACATGCAGCACACAGAAGTTTCCAGGCTAGGGGTTGAATTGGAACTGCAGCTGTGACCTAAGCTGCAACTTGTGGCAAAACCAGGTCTTATCCCATTGAGTGAGGCCAGGGGTAGAATGAACGTGCATCCTCAGGGAGAAAACATTGGGTCCTTAACCTGCTGAGCCACAATGAGAAGTCCTGATTCTAGTTCTGATGAACAAGGTTGGGTGTGGAGGAAGTCTCTCTGAGCCTTCTCCTACAGGCTTTCTTTGGGAAAGTGCTCCCATGGTCTTAGGATGGAGAAACCCTCGGTTGACAAGCCCCAGCTGACATTTTGCCTTCACTGGGAAGCACTTGCTGACTTCTGGAGCCCAGATTGGGCAAGGTTAAATGGACATTTTTTCCTCAGATGTTCACAGCTCTTTGCTGAAGACCAGTAAGGAGGCAGCTCCCTGGGCGGTGGCACTGCTTTCTCGGTGGCATTTTGGAAATTCATGAGGAGGTTTTGTGTGTTGAATGAAAGAATGCAGTTCTGGTATTTAGTGAGTGCAACCTGTGTCTATACAATAAAGTATTCTGTGGCCAGGATTTTCATACATTTTTAATCGCAGTTGGTGTTTCCAAGAGTTCAACTACCGAATAAATTGAACAAAGACTACATACTGTTTTATTTGGAATATTGTCAAGAATCAATGGCAGCATCACTTGTGATATGTAAGCCCCAATGCCTGTCACCTCTCTCATTATGTACTAATGATTTTCACAGCCATGGAGAGTCTGTGTCTGGGGGCAAGTATCTATAGCACCATATCTTCTGCTGTTGAAAACCTGGGCATTTATGTATGTTGTATTTTATCCTAAGTGGCATTCCTTTTATAGCTTCTTTATTTTATAGTGAGGACAATGCATTGATTTTTTGGAACTTATTTATGCAAATGTACATTTTCTATGAATTTTATTGCAGAACAATATAGATTATATTGAAAACATGTACTCTAGAAAGAAAGCATTGGGTCTGAGGGGGATGCGGAGGTGTGGAGAGCATGAACTTTGAGGGCATATCTGGGATCTTGATGGGTCTCTACCACTTACCAGTTCTTTTTTTTTTTTTCCTTTTTTATGGCAGTACCTGTGGCATGTGGAAGTTCCTGGGCCAGGGATCGAATTGGGGCTGCAGCTGCAACCTACACCACAGCCAAGGCAACACCAGATCTGAGCCACATCCTCAACCTACACTGAATGCTGGATCCTTATCCCACTGAGCGAGGCCAGGGATAGAACCCACAACCTTATGGACACTATGTCAGGTTCTTAACATGTAGAGCCATGATGGGATCCAGTTGTTTTTTGATTGAGGGCAGTCACTTCTTTATGTCACCTCTCTTCACCTGCACAATAGGTAATTGCAGCCTTTTCTTGGTTATTGTGATTTATGTAAGTTCCTGATATGTAACTAGTGCCCAGTATTTGCTATTTTCCCTTTCCTTCCTTCATTCAGAAAGTATTTACTGATGACTTACCTTGGCAAACACTGGTACAGGTGCTGGTATAGAAAGCAGTAAACCAAGGAAATAAAAGCTCTGGCCTAGCAGAGGTTACATTCTAGCGGTGGCACATCGTGTAGCATCACTCTTTTATGTAACTTCTTTCGCTCTTATCACATTGCATTACAGTTAACTGAAGGTATGTGACAGTCTCTGTATCAGATTATATGCTCCTTGAAGCAGAAGTCATGTTCATTCCCTTATATTCACTTCTAGGAGTCATCTTCTGACCACAGTAGGCCTCAACAAGTATTTTCCAGTTGGACCAAATTATCAGATATTTTCCACATTAAAATTTTTTTTTTCCTTTTATGGCCACACCTGTAGCATATGGAAGTTCCTGTGCTAAGAGTCGAATTGGAGCTGCAGCTGCCAGCCTACTACAGCCACAGCAACACCTGATCTGAGTCGCATCTGCAAACTACACTGTGGCTTTCAAAAATGCCAGATCCCTAACCCACTGAGCAAGGCCAGGAATTGAACCCGCTTCCTCACAGAGGCTGTTGGGTTCTTAACCTGCTGAACCACAGTGGGAACTCCCCCATATTGAAACTTTACCATCAGAAATGCTAAGACCTCAAATTAAGTTTAAAGAGTGACAGACACCCCTAATGGATGTCAAGAGTATCTAGAACATTCTGTGCATGATGCCACAGTGTTTATTGACAGCTCCACCTTTCTTTTGCTTAATTCCACCTTAGATTAGGTAAGACAGTGCCCTGGGCCATCATCACCTACTGTGGTGATGCCTTTCCCATGAGAGAAGGGGTCCAGAACCAGGGTTGGGATGGGGAGACATGTGTTCACCCTGAGCCCACGCTGCCCTCCATTTGGACTGGGTTAAGTTCTCTGCTTGATCTGCCCCATGGCTGATTCCATAAACCATACAGTCTTCTTTCCCAGGTCTCTCCTGTTGCTGGTGTGCATGATCCTGGGTCCAGAGCATAGCCAGGGGAGAGTACTTTGAGAGGATGTGGTGGGAACTGTGTGTTGTTTGAGCTGGGACACTTTGATGCATGGGCATGAGGTCCCCATGGTGCCAGACCGAGCTGGCCGTGGCAGGTCAAGGATCCAGATCCCAGGGAGGTCATGTTCTGATGTGAAGTTCTCAGGAATCCTAAAATCAAAATGGAAATTCTGTGAAGGTAAGTGAATAGAAACAATGTCTTTAGCTGTTTGTTATCACAATGTGTAACTTTTAAATATTTCTGCAAATGACATGTGGGCCTCCACATTTAATTTTGCCCTGGATTACACACAGGTTAAAGATGGTTCTGATTCTGGTGCTTCTTTTCTAATTAAGTTAGCTCATATACAAGTGTGCATGTGGTCATTTTAAAGATGCTTCTTATAGTGTTTCTTATATATGCTTCTTGTAGTGTTTCATTTTACGTCCGTACCCATGGTCTATGGAAATTCCCAGGCTAGGGGTTGAATTGGAGCTGCAGCTCTGGCTTACACCACAGCCACAGGAACACCAGATCTGAGCCACATCTGTGACTTACACCACAGCTTGTGGCAATGCTGGATCCTTAACCCACTGAGCAAGGCCAGGGATCGAACCCACACCCTCATGGACACTATGTCAGCTTCTTAGCCTGCTGAGCCACAATGGGAACTCCCTCTTATCTTTTTTATTCTGGCAGGAAGGAATAAAAAAATTTTCTACATATTTATGAGAACTGTTTCTTTCGGTGCCACTAAACTTTAATTTTCCACTAGGTTGTATACAGTTTTCCAAATCTAAGTGAAATTGTCACTTGTATTTTTCTTTGTGTAATTTCTCCTGGAGGATAACAAAATCCCCGTACATGTATTGGTAGCTTTATTCCTGGGTTCCAGCATGACAATATATTTTGTGACTTAGGATACCCTTAATATTATTGGGGTTTTGTGTTTGAATTTCTTTGGGTAGGAATTCTCATAAGAGTTTCTTTAAAAGAAAGATATATGCATTTGTTTGTTTGCTTTTTCCATATATTCCTATCCTGGAATGTTTTTCTTTGTTTTACATGCAAACTCATTATGCAACAAAGCTCTTACTTGGCTAGTTGCTGTCCCTGATGATTTTTACATAGCTGTTACAAATATATTGAAATGTAATGGTAAAATTTGTGTTGATTTTTCTTGTATTTTCTAAAGGTATTTTCTGTAATATGTATTTTTGTAGAATAATTTTAGTTCCTTTTATTATAGATTTGCTTTTTTTGAATTTTTATTTTTAAA
Source organism: Sus scrofa (assembly GCF_054392235.1). NCBI lineage: Eukaryota > Metazoa > Chordata > Mammalia > Artiodactyla > Suidae > Sus > Sus scrofa. Next base: position 72,262,000 of record NC_139392.1, read on the forward strand.
TTTTTTTCAACTTTATATAATGATTTTAGTTTTTTCATTATAACTAGTTTACAGTTGATATATGCTTAAATTTAAAACTATATTTCAGCTTGTTCATTTATATATTATATACTATATTATAGTATATTATCATTAGTGTTTTTCCTATGAATGCAATAATCATTAATGCTTCATAAATTTCTGTTTTAAGAGGTTGCTTAGTTTTGTCTATTTTAATAACTTTATGTTAGTTCTAGCATATCATATTAATATATTTAAATAATTGTATGCTATTTTCATTTTGAAAGGACTTTGTCTGGAAGTCATATTGAAAGCCATTTAGTGTTATGCATATTGATTCTTTCATATGAATTAATATACCCATTTGACTCTTCTCTGCCTAATGCAATCAAGATACAGCTCATATATTACCTCTGTCATAACTTTGACATTTATTCATTCATTTATTCAATAATTCAGCAAAATTTATTGACTGGCTGTTATGTTACATGCACAGCTCTAAATGCTGGTAATACAGCAGTGAGTAAAAACAAACACCCCGTCTCTGTTCCCAGAGTGGAGAGATATTCATCTAATAATCACACTTTCCAGTCTATAACTTCAAACTGAGAAAGGAGCTCTGAAGAAAAGAAACAGGGATTTATGACAAAGACACTGAGAAAACATTACCTGGATCAACCCTAGATGGCACAGAGTAGTAATAGCAGCCTGATATAGTAACCTGACAGCCTGGAGTTCCCATTGTGGTTCAGAGGGTTAAGAACCCGAGATAGGGTCTGTGAGGTTGTGGGTTCAATCCCTGGCCTAGGTCAGTGGGTTAAGAATCCAGCATTGCCTAGATCCAGCCTTGCTATGGCTGTGGCATAGGCCAGCAGCTGCAGCTCTGATTTGACCCCTAGCCCAGGCTAATGTACCTCTGATAGATGGCTTGCAAAGATGGGTACAATAACTCCTCCATTTCTGAAGGCAGACTTCTTTGCACTGTGGGTATGCCGTTCTTCCCACAAGGCTGTAGTCTCCTTCCCTTCTCTTTGATCTGGACTGGTCTTTTGACTTGCTTTGGCCAGCAGAATGTGGCAGGAGTGACATCATGTGAATTCCACAACCTTGGCTTCAAAGGGTTTTGCAGCTCCCATTCTCACTCTCTTGGAATCTTACCTGATCATTACCATGTAAGGAAATCTTGTCTGGCCTTTTGGGAGAAGGGCCACATGGAAGAGAAATGAGGCTTCCAGCCAACAGCCAGAACCAATAACCAGACAATGTAAACGAGGTTCTTAGACCATCCAGCTTTATCTAGTCATATGCTGCCAGGTGACTACTGCCCCATGAATGACTTCAGGTGACACTAGCAGAAGAGTCAACCAGATGATCGTAATCCATACAGTTGGGCTAGAAAGTCATGAGCAAATAAACGATAGTCACATTCAGCCACAGATCTTGGAGTGGTTTGCTACCCATCAATAGATAATGAAAACAACAGCACTGTACATTCTGCAAGGGCTTTTAAATTGAGGTCTGTTGACTCTGGGCATGCATTAGAGTTGACAAGATCTACACAATTTTAATATTTTTTGTTTTTATCTTGAGGATAAGGTAACTATATTTTATGAGTTAATTTTTGATAAAAATTATTATATGAATAATAGATGCCAATTTTCATTGATAATTCATTCATGTGAGAATGGAATTTTTGTTGAATAAGGATTTAGTTTTTTTTTTAATTTTTGATTTTAAAAAACGCTTGATCCATACATCTGTTGATGGACATTTAGCTTCCTTCCAAGTCTTGGCTATTGTAAACAGTGCTCCTATGAACACTGAGATGCATATATCTTTTTGAATTATGGTTTTCTCCAGTTAGATGTCCCAGAGTGGGATTGCCGGATCATATGGTAGTTCTATATTTAGTTTTCTGAGGAACCTCCATAATGTTTTCCATAGTTGTTGCACCAGTTCACATTCCAACCCACAGTGTAGGAGGGTTCCCTTTTTTTCCATACTCTCTCTAGCATTTACTATTTGTAGACTTTTTGATCATGGCCATTCTGACCAGTGTGAGGTGGCATTTCATTGTAGTTTTGATTTGCATTTCTCTAATAATTTGTGATATTGAACATCTTTTCTTGTGCTTTTTGGCCATCTGTGTCTTCTTTGGAGAAATTTCAATTTAGATCTTCTGCTCATTTTTTTTTTTTTGTCTTTTGTATTTTTAGGGCCACACCTGCGGCATATGGACGTTCCCAGGCTAGTGGTCAAATCGGAGCCATAGGTGCAGAATCCGAGCTGCATCTGCAACCTATACCACAGCTCACAGCAATGCTGGGTCCTCAAACCACTGAGCAAGGCCAGGGATCAAATCTGTGTCCCCATGGATGCCAGTCGGGTTTGCTAATGGCTGAGCCAGGACGGGAACTCCAAGATCTTCTGCCCATTTTTTGATTGGAGTGTTTATTGTTTTGATATTGAGCTGTCTGAGATGTTTGTATATTTTGAACATTAATCCCTAGTCAGTTGCATCATTTGCAAATATTTTCTCCTATTCTGTAGATTGTCTTTCCATTTTGTTTATGGTTTTCTTTGCTCTGCGAGAGATTTTAAGTTTAATTAGATACCATTTTTTAATTTTAATTTTTATTTCTATTACTCTAGGAGATGGATCTCAAAAGGTATTGCTGTGATTTGTATCAAATAGTGTTCTATGTTTTCCTCTAGTTTTATAATATCCAGTCCTACATTTAGGTCTTTAATCTATTTTGATGTTATTTTTGTGTGAGGTATTAAAGAACCTAAATGTTCTAAATGCCCACTGACAGAGGAATGGATAAAGATGTGGTACATAGACACAATGGAATATTACTGAGCCATAAAAAATACTTAAATAATGACATTTGCTGCAACATGGATGGAACTAGAGATTATCATACTAAGTGAAGTAAGTCAGACAAAGACAAACATTATATAATATCACTTATATGTGGAATCTAAAAAATATATGATATAAATGAACTAGTATACAAAACAAAAATAGACTCACAGGCATAGAAAACAAACTATGGTTACCAAAGGAAACAGGGAGAAGGAATAAAAAGGAGTTCGGGATAAACATATGCATACTATTTTATATAAAATAAATAAACAACAAGGATCTACTGTAGAGCAGTAGGGAATTACATTCAATATTCAATATATTGTAATAAACTAGGAGAGAAAACAATCTGAAAAAAAAGATACATATGTATGTACAACTGAATCACTTTGCTGTAAACCTGAATCTAATACATTATAAATGAACTATACTTCAGTTTAAAAACTGATATATTAAAAAAACCTGTTGATGTTTTTATTAGACAAATTAATGTGTGTAATATGTTTACAACTATATTTGGCATATTAATATTCAATGAATAGAGCTATTATTATTCATTTAACAAATATATTGATTACCTACCATGTGAAAGGCCATGTTCTAGAAAAGCAGAAACACCTATATTCTTTTTTCTCCTGCTTTATTGAGGTATATTTGACAAAATTAAAATGTATATATTTAAGATGTGCTACATGATGTTTTGCTGTATGTGTACACTGTGAAATGATTAGCACAATACATCTAATTTACATGTGTCACCTCACGCAGTTACAATTTTCTTTGTGTGTTGTGAGAACACTTAAGATCCATTCCCTTAGCAAATCTCAAGTATGCAATACAGATTTATTAGCTATAGTCACCATTCTTTTCACTAGATCTCTGTGGTTTATTTATCCTGCATAATAAAACTTTATGTCCTTTAGCCAACATTTTCCCATTTCCCATACCCATCACCCCCTGGCAATCATCATTCTACTCTGCATTTATGGGTTTGACTTTTTTAGATTCTACATATAAATGAGATCATGTAGTATTTGTTTTTCTGTTCTGGCCACTTAGCATAATATCCTCCAGGTTCATCTATGTTTGTTTCAAATGACAAGATTTCCTTCTTTTTTAAGACTAAATTATATGTACATATGTATACACATATACAAATATATCTTCAGTTGTATGTATGTATATAGATATATCTCATATTTTCTTTATTTATTCATCTGTTGATGGACAGCTAGGTTGTTTCCATATTTTGGCTTTTGTGAATAATGATGCAATGAAATGGGAGTGCAAAGATCTCTTCAAGATGCTGATAGCATTTCTTTTGGATATATACCCTGTAGGATTGCTGGACAGAATGATACTTCTGTTTTAATGTTTTAAGGAACCTTTACAGTTTTCCAAATGCTGTATCAGTTTATTTCCTAGGAAGCGTGCAAGGATTCCTTTTCTCCACATCCTCACTGATACTTATCTTTTGTCGTTTTGATAAAAGCCATTCTAAAGGCTTTGAGGTGATATCTTATTGTGGTTTGACTTGCATTTCCCTGATGATTTGTGTTATTAAGCACATTTTCACATAGTGATTAGCCATTTGCATATCTTCTTTAGAGAACTATATATGCAGGCCCTTTTTGCCCATTTTTCTTGTTGTTACTGAGTTGAGTTCCTTATATATTTTGGATATTAGCCCCTCATTAGATATGTGATTTTTCAATTATTTTCTCTCATTCACTCGGTTGTATTTTCATTTTTGAAAAGAAAACTTTCTTTGCTGTACAGAAGGTTTTCATGTTGGTGCAATCCCACTTGCTTGTTTTTGCTTTCAGTGTCTAAGACTTTGGTGTCCTATGCATACAATCGCTGTTAAGAAGCTGTTTGCCTTTCTTCTCATCTAGCAGTTTTATAGTTCCAGTTTTTACATTTAAGTCTTTAGTCCATTTTGAGTTGATTTTTTAAGTATGAATTTAAAGGTCCAGATTCATTCTTCTTCACATGAGTATTTCCAAACACCCTTTACTGAAGAGACTATCATTTCCACATTGATTATCTTGGGAACCATTGTCAAAGATTAATTGACCATGGAGGAGTGGGTTTATTACTGGGCTGTCTTTTCTGTTCCACATGCTTACACATCTTTTTTTTTTTTTTTTTTTGTCCTTTTGTTGTTGTTGTTGTTGCTATTTCTTGGGCCGCTCCCGCGGCATATGGAGGTTCCCAGGCTAGGGGTCCAATCGGAGCTGTAGCCACCGGCCTACGCCAGAGCCACAGCAACGCGGGATCCGAGCCGCGTCTGCAACCTACACCACAGCTCACGGCAACGCCGGATCATTAACCCACTGAGCAAGGGCAGGGACCGAACCCGCAACCTCATGGTTCCTAGTCGGATTCGTTAACCACTGCGCCACGACGGGAACTCCAGCACATCTCTTTTTATGCCAGGACTATACTGTTCATTTTTTTGTTTTTTATTTTTTATAATGATTTTTATTTTTTCCCTTATAGTTGATTTACAGTGTTCTGTCAATTTTCTACTGCACAGCAAAGTGACCCAGTCACATATTCACGCATACATTCTTTTTTCTCATATTATCATGCTCCATCACAAGTGATCAGACATAGTTCCCAGTGCTGTACAGCAGGGTCACATTGTTTGTCCATTCCAAAGGCAATAGTCTGCATCTATTAACCCCAAACTCCCAGTCCCTCCCCCTCCCTCTTGGCAACCACAAGTTTGTTCTCTATGTCCATGATTTTCTTTTCTGTGGAAAGGTTCATTTGTGCCATATATTAGATTCCAGGTATAAGTGAAATCGTATGGTGTTTGTGTTTCTCTTTCTGTCTTACTTCACTTAGTAGGAGAGTCTCTAGTTCCATCCATGTTGCTGCAAATGGCATTATTTTGTTCTTTTTTATGGCTGAGTAGTATTCCATCATGTATATATACACACCACATCTTCTTAATCCAATCAACTGTGAATGGACATTTAGGTTGTTTCCATATCTTGGCTATTGTAAATAGTGCTGCAATGAACATGCGGGTGCCTGTGTCTTTTTCAAGGAACGTTTTGTCTGGATATATGCCCAAGAGTGGGATTGCTATGGTAGTTCTATATATGGTTTTCTAAGGTACCTCCATACTGGCTTCCATAGTGGTTGTACCAATTTGCATTCCCACCAACAGTGCAGGAGGGTACCCTTTTCTCCACACCCCCTCTAGCATTCGTTATTTGTGGACGTATTAATGATGGCCATTCTGACTGGTGTGAGGTGTTATCTCATGGTAGTTTTGATTTGCATTTCTCTAATAATCAGTGACATTGGGCATTTTTTAATGTGCTTGTTGGCCATATGCATATTTATGGAGCAATGTCTATTCAGGGCTTTTGCCCGTTTTTCCATTGGGTTGTTGCTTTTTTGCTGTTGAGTTGTATAAGTTGTTTGTATATTTTAGAGATTAAGCCCTTGTCATTTGCATCATTTGAAACTATTTTCTCCCATTTTGTAAGTTGTCTTTTTTTTTTTAAATGGTTTCCTTTGCTGCGCAAAACCTTGTCAGTTTGATTAGGTCCCATTGATTTATTTTTGCTTTTATTTCTGTTGCTTTGGGAGACTCACCTGAGAAAACATTTGTAAGATTGATATCAGAGAATGTTTTGCCTATGTTCTCTTCTAGGAGTTTGAGGGTGTCTTGTCTTATATTTAAGTCTTTAAGCCATTTTGAGTTTATTTTTGTGCATGGTGTGAGGGTGTGTTCCAGTTTCATTGATTTACATGTGGCTGTCCAATTTTCCCAGCACCACTTGCTAAAAAGACTCTTTTTTCCATTTTATATTCTTGCCTCCTTTGTTGAAGATTAATTGACCACAGGTGTCTGGATTTATTTCTGGGTTCTCTATTCTATTCCATTGGTCTGTATGTCTGTTTTGGTACCAGTACCACACTGTCTTGATTACTGTGGCTCTGTAATACTGCTTGAAGTCTCAGAGAGTTCAACCTCCTGCTTGGTTTTTGTTCCTCAGGATTGCCTTGGGTCTTTTGTGGTTCCATATAGATGTTTGGATTGTTTGTTTTAGTTCTGTGAAAAATGTCATGGGTAAGTGACATAGGGATTGCACTGAATCTGTAGATTGCTTTGGGTAGTATGGCCATTTTTACAATATTAATTTTCCAACTCAGGAGCATGGAATATTTTTCCATTTCCTTGCATCCTCTTTAATTCCTTGATGAATATTTTACAGTTCTCCACATATAAGTCTTTCACCTCCTTGGTCAGGTGTATTCCTAGGTATTTGATTTTTTGGGGGTGCAATTTTAAAAGATATTGTATTTTTGTATTCCTTTTCTAATATTACATTGTTAGTATACAGAAATGCGACTGGTTTCTGAATGTTAATCTTATACCCTACCACTTTTCTGAATTGTTGATCAGTTCAAGTAGTTTTTGGGTTGAGTCCTTAGCATTTTCTACATATAATATCATGTCATCTGCATACAGTGACAATTTTACTTCTTCTCTTCCAATTTGGATACCTTTTATTTCTCTTGTTTGATTGCTGTGGCTAGGCCTTCGAATACTAAGCTGAATAAAGCTGGTGAGAGTGGGCATCCTTGTCTTGTTCCAGATTTTAGTGGGAAGGCTTTCAGCTCTTCTCCATTGAGTATTATATTTGCCATGGGTTTGTCATAAATGGCTTTATATTATGTTAAGGTGTGTTCCCTCTGTACCCACTTTGGTAAGAGTTTTTATCATAAATGGATGTTGAACTTTGTCAAATGCTTTTTCTGCATCTATTGAGATGATCATGTGGTTTTTGACTTTTCTTTTTTTAATGTGGTGTATGATGTCAATTGATTTGCATAGTATCCTTGTGAACCTGGGATGAATCCCACCTGGTCGTGGTGTATGATATTTTTTATATGCTGTTGGATTTGGTTGGCTAAAATTTTGTTGAGAATTTTTACATCTATATTCATCAGAGATATTGGCCTATAGCTTTCTTTTTTGGTGGTATCTTTGTTTGGTTTTGGTATTAGGGTGGCACCATAGAATGTCTTTGGGAGTGTTTCTTCTTCAACCTTTTGGAAAAGTTTAAGGAGGATGGGTATAATTCCTCTTTGTATGTTTGTTAGAATTCACCTGTGAAGCCATCTGGTCCTGGGCTTTTATTTGTAGGGATTGTTTTTATGACATACTTAATTTCATTTCTAGTGATGGGTATATTCAGTTGATCTATTTCTTCTTGATTCAATTTTGGCAGGCTGTAAGATTCTAGAAAGTTGTCCATTTCTTCTAGGTTGTCAAGTTTGTTAGCATACAATTGTTCATAGTATTCTCTTCTGGTTTTTTGTATTTCTGGCAATATCCATTATGATTTCCCCCTTTTCATTTCCTATTTTGTTTATTTGGGTTTTTTCTCTCCTCTTTTTGGTGAATCTGGCCAGAGGTTTGTCAATTTTGTTTACCTTTTCAAAGAACCAGCTCTTGGTTTTACTGATTTTTTTTCTATTGTTTTTTTGAATCTCTTATTTTATTAATTTCCTCTCTGATCTTTATGATTTCCTTCCTTCTGCTGACTTTAGGTTTTGTTTGTTCTTTTTCTCATTCATTTAGGTGGTGGGTTAAGTTGTCAATTTGAGATTTTTCTTCTTTTTTGAGGAAGGCCTGTATTGCTATGAATTTCCCTCTGAGCACTGCTTTTGTGGCATCCTATATATTTTGAGTGGTGTGTCATTATCATTTGTCTCAAGGTATTTTTTAATTTCCTTCTTGATTTCCTCATTGACCCATTGTTTTTTTTTAGTAGCATGTTGTTTAGTCTCCATGTAGTTAGTTTTTTTCTCATTTCTTTTCCTGTGGTTGATTTCTAGTCTCATGCCATTGTGGTCAGAGAAGATACTGAAAATAATTTCCATACTCTTAAATTTGCTAAGGTTAGCTTTGTGCCCTAATATGCGATTGATCCTTAAGAATGTTCCTTGTGCACTTGAGAAGAATGTATATTTTTATTTTTTTTTGGATGTAAAGTCCTGAAAATGTCGATTAAGTCTAGTTTTCTATTGTGTTGTTTAGGATCTCTGTTGCTTTACTGGTTTTCTGTCTAGAGGATCTGTCCATTGATGCGAGTGGGGTGTTAAATCTCCTACTGTGATTATATTCCCATTAATTTCTCCTTTTATGTCTGTTAGTATTTGTTGTAGGTATCTGGGTGCTTCTATATTAGGGGCATCAATATTGACAATTGTAATATCCTCTTCTTGAATGGATCCTTTAACCATTAAATAGTGTCCTTCTTTGTCTTTCTTTATGGCCTTCATTTTAAAGTCTATTTTGTCCGATATGAGTATTGCTACTCCTGCTTTCCTGTCTTGTCCATTGGCATGAAATATCTTTTCCCACCCCCTCTCTTTCAATCTATATGTGTCCTTTGCCCTAAGATGAGTCTCTTGTAGATAGAAGATTGTAGGTTTTTTCTCTTTTATCCAATCTGCCTCCCTGTGTCTTTTGATTTGAGCATTCAGTCCATTGACATTTAAGGTAATTATTGATAGATATCTATTTATTGCCATTTTAAACCTTGTTTTCCAGTTAATTCTGTGTTTCTTCTTTCTTCCTTTCTATTTTTGGTTGGATGGTTTCCATTTATTTTATGCTTGAGTACTTTTCTTTTCAGTTTTTGTGCATGTAATGTTCAGTTTTGATTCATGGTTGCCCTTTTTTTTTAAAGTATGTTAACCCTTTCCTGTATCTGCTTGCTTTAGCCTGATAGTCATATAGGCTCAAACACAGTATTAAAAAAAATGAAAAATTAATCTATATTTTCTTACTTTCCTTCCCCACATTCTATGATTTTTGTAGTCCTTTTTAAACATTTTGATGTGTATCCTTTTGCTGTTTCTTGTGTTTATCATCACTTTTACAGTAGTTTTCTTTTTCTTCCTCTTTTAGATTTGTATGCTGGCTTATTGAAGTGATTTCTTTCCAGTTGTGGTGTCCTCCATCCTATTTCTTCTGACTTCTTTTTTTAAAATTTTTATTTCCCCAATACATTTTTTTTCTACTGTACAGCCTGGTGACCCAGTTACATACATGTACACATTCTATTCTATTCTTATTATCATAAGACCTTTCAGTATTTATTTTAGAATGGGTTTAGTATTGCTGTACTCTTTTAGCTTTTGTTTGTTGGAGAGATTCTTTATTTCCTTTTCTATTTTAAATGATATTCTTGGTGGATAGAGTATTCTAGCCTGCAAATTTTTCCTTTCAGAACTTTATTATATCTTGCCACTCTCTTCTGGCCTGTAGTGTTACTGTAGAGAAATCAGCTGATAGTCTCATGGGGGTTCCTTTATAATTAATGCTTTGTTTTTCTGTTGCTGCCTTTAGAATCTTCTCTTTGTGTTTAAATTTTGACATTTTTATTGTAATATGGCTTGGTGTGGGCCTATTTGGGTTCAACTTGTTTGGGGACCTCTGTGCTTCCTGTATCTTGATCTCAGTTTCCTTTAGAGCTGGAAAGTTGTCCAGCCATAATTTCTTCAAATATATTTTCAATCCCCTTTTCTTTTTCTTTTCCTTCTGGAATTCCTATTATGCATAGACTGGCCCACTTTATATTATCCCATAGATCTCTTATGTTGCTTTCATGTTTTTTCATTTGGCTTTCTGTCTGCTGACCTGTTTGGGTGATTTCCATTATTCTATCTCCCAAGTCACCAATTCGTTCCTCTGCATTATTCATTCTGCTTATTAGTGCCTTTAGCTCAGTTTGCATCTCTGCAAATGAATTTTATAATTTTTCTCTATTCCTCCTTATATTTTCTAGTTCCTTTCTAAAGGAATCTGCATTACTTTTTATCTCTGCTCTTGTATTTCCCTTTGTTGCTTAGCAGAAATGAATCCAACTAGGAGCCGTGAGGTTGTGGGTTTGATCCCTGGCCTCGCTCAGTGGGTTAAGGATCCAGTGTTGTCATGAGCTGTGGTGCAGGTTGCAGATGAGGCTTGGATTTGGTGTTACTGTTGCTCTGGCATATGTCAGAATCAACAGCTCCAATTAGACCCCTAGCTTGGGAATCTCCCTATGCTGCAGGTGCAGCTCCTCAAAAATAAATAAATAAATAAAAGACTTTTTATCCCTGCTCTTAATTAGTTGATATTCAGCCTTAATTCCTTCAGTATTTTCACTGTCTCCCTTTTGAACTCAATGTCTATCAGACTGCAGAGGTCTGTTTCATTGTTTGCTGCTTCAGGTGAATTCTCCTGTTCCCTTAACTGAGAATGTTTCTGAGCTTCCTCATCTTGCTTATGTTTTTCTTTTTCTGTGAGTTTAGGGAAGCCAAACTGTAGTCTTGGGGAGGCTACTTCTATGCAAGAACCTCTTTGTATTTTTGGGGGGGTGATTATTTCTTTTTGGTGTGGGAGTTTGAATATTTACTGTTTCTTTCTTTGGTGTGAGCAGGCCGTTATCCCCAGGGTACTGAGAGTGTTTCCAGGGGAGGAGGAGGCAATGGGTATGCCTAGTAGTCAGTGCCTGTTTTCTGGGCTCTTAACAGCAGCAAGGACCTGCAGAAAGGTGGTGCAGGCTACTCCTAGTTTGAGTGCCCTGGGAAGTGGTAATGAGCCTTATGCAGATTGACAAGGTGCCTAGAGCATTTGGCAATGGAAACACCAGGGTGTGTGAGTTCCCAGGGGACTGAGAACAACAACATGCAGTGTTTGATTGCAATGCCCTCCTCTGAGGTGACTGGAGACACAAGTGGTGCCTGTTCAGGTACCCCTAGTGGTGGTGGGCCACGCCCACCTCTGGAGTCAGTGATAATTGCAGTGGTTTGCCCCTGCCACCTGCAGACTATGCAAGAAGCACCTTGTCCTGCTTAGCCCCCACAGGAGGTGCTATACCAGCTCCTCCTAGTTGTATGTTCCTGGGAAGGGACAGTGATCAAGTGTCTGGGTACTGCCCAGAACATTCATTTGTGGAAGCAACTGGGTTGGTGTGCTTCCAGAGGTTTGAGAGAAACAACAGGTGGGGTTTGGTCACAGTGCCCTCCTCTGTGGTACCCTTGAGCTAATGGGGGCCATAGGTGGTGCCTGTTCATGGTCCCCTAGTGGTGGTGGGCCATGCCCATCTCTGGAGTCAGTGATACTGCGGTAATTTGCCCCTGCCACCTGCAGACCATGCAAGAAGCACCTCATTCTGCTTAGCCTCTGTAGGAGGTGCTGCACCAGCTGCTCCTAGTTGTAGGTTCCTGGGAAGGGACAGTGATAAAGCATCTGGGCACTGTCCAGAGCATTTGGCAGTGGCAGCAGCCGGGTGCATGTGCTCCCAGGAGAGTGAGAGCAACAATAGGTGGTGTTCCATCACAAAGTCCTCCTCTGTGGTGCCCTCTAACATGGTTGGGGCTGCAAGTGGTTCTTGTTCAGGGAGACCTAATGGTGGTGGGCCACGCCACTGCAGTGGTTTGCCCCCACCCCCACCTGCAGATCGTGCAGGAAGCACCCCGTCCCACTTAGCCCACACGGGACGTGCTGCAACAATTGCTCCTAGTTGTAGGGTCTTGGGAAGGGACAGCGACCAAGCATCTGGGTGCCACTCAGAGTGTTTGGCAGTGGCAGCTTCAGGGCAGGTGTGTTCCCAGGGGCATGAGAGCAACAACGTGTGGTGCTTGGTTACAGTGCCCTTTTTTTTTTGCCAACCCCTGAGGTGACTGGGGCCTCAGGTGGAGCCCACTCGTAGGCTCCCAGGGGTGGCAAGCCACGCCTCCCTCTGTCCTCCAAGAAGACTGCTGCAGTCTGTCCCTGCTGCCTGTAGATCACGCAAGAGGCATCATGTTGCACTTAGCCCCCCACTGCCCCCAGCCCACACAAGAGGTGCCTGGTCACCTGCAGCCCATACAAGAAGTGCCCAGTCTCCCATAGCCCTAGCAAGTGGCTTCTCACCCCCTTTAGCCTGCACCAGAGCCACCCTGCCCTCTGGGAGCTCGCGGGTGCATGTGCAGGGAGATTCCTATGGTGGTCTGCCTCTCCTTCTCTCACCCTCCCCAACAATGGCATCTTGCTTCTCCTATGGGCCCAGATCTTCTCCTTTGTTCTCTCTGCCATGGCATTCCACTCCCCAGCCCATAGCACACTGCTCCTTAGCTTCTCAGGCTGTCCTCACACAGCCAACCCCAGTCCTCTTCCTGGGACTGACTTCTGGAGCCTGAGTCTCAGAACCCAGCCCTGAACCAAGTGTCTCAGGCTGTGGTGTCCAGGGCAGTGGTGCAGATGATCTGTGCAGCTCTCACTCTCCTTTGCCCTCCTCAGTGCAGCTGCTATGCTTTTCCCGGCGACTTTGAGGTCCCTCCATCTTGGCTGATCTCCTCATCAGTTACATGACTTCCCAGGATGTGGGTTTCTTCTCTCTCTCACAGCTCCCTCTCAGGAATGCTGGTCCCATCCTGGTTCCTTTTCTCTCTCTCTCTCTTTTTCTTTTGTTCTACCCAGTATGTCAAGAGTTTCTCACCCTTTTTAGAGGTTTAAGTTCTTCTGCCAGCATTCAGTAGATGTTCTGTGCAAATCATTTTTTTGAAGTGTTTGTGGGAGAAGGTGAGCAAGATATTTTACTCCTCTGCCATCTTGATCTGCCTCTCCTATACTGTTTAGATTACTGAAGTTTGTAATGTATTTTGAAGTCAGAAAGTGTGATGCGTCCAGCTTTGTTCTTGTTCAAGACTGCTTTGACCATTCAGGGTCTTTTGTGACTATGTATAAATTTTAGGACAGTTTGTTCTATTTTTTTTTTGTAAAAAGTGCTATTGGAATTTTGATAGGGATGGCACTGAATCTGTAGATTGCTTTGTGTGTGTGTGTGTGTGTGTGTGTATTTTAACAATATTAATTTTTCCAATCCATGAACATGGAATATCTTTCCATTTATTTGTGTCTTTAATTTCTTTCATCAATGTCTTGACAGTTTTCCATGTACAGATCCTTCATCTCCTTGGTTACATTTACTCCTAAATATTTTATTCTTTTTTATGCTTTTGTAAATGGAATTAATTTTTCCCCAGTTAGTTTGTGTTTAGGAAATAGAAACACAACTGATTTTTGTTTGTTGATCTTGAATCCTGCAACTTTACTGAAATCACTTATTGTTTCTTATAATTTTTTGGTGGAGTCTTTCAGATTTTCTTTAGTAGTTTATGTCACCTGCAAATACAGACAATTTTGCTTCTTCCTTTCTAATTTGGATGACATTTATTTCTTTTTTTCCCCCTAATTGCTCTGACTAGGACCACCAATATTGAATTTTTTTGTTTGTTTTTTAACTTTTTAAAAATTAAAAAATTTTATTTGAGTATAGTTGATTTATAATATTGTGTTCATTTCAGGTGTATAGCAAAGTTAACCAGTTATACATATTCATTCTTTTTCAGATTGTTTTCCATTATAGGGCATTAAAAATAATATAGTTCCATGTATGATATAGTCGATTCTTATTAATTATCTATTTTATATGTAGTGGTGTGTATATGGTAATCTCAAACTTCTAATTTATCCCTCCCTCCCCATGTTTCCCTTTGGTAATGATAAGTTTGATTTTCAGATATGTGAGTCTGTTTCTGTTAACTTCATTTGTATCATTTTTTTATTAGATTCCATATATAAATGATATCATATGATGTTTGTCTTTGACCACTATCTCTCTATCTAATCTCTCTTTAGATTCATCCATGTTGCTACAAATGGCATTATTTCATTCTTTTTTATGGCTGAGTAATATTCCATTGTACATAGGTACCACATCTTCTTTGTGCATTCCTCTGTGGATGAATATTTAGGTAGCTTCCATGTCCTGGCTATTTTGAATAGTGCCACAATACTATGTTGAGTAAGAGTATCAATAGTGGGCATCCTTGTCTTGTTCCTGATCTTAGAGGAAATATTTTCAGTTTTCCATCATCAAATATGATTTTGGCTGTGGGCTTGTCATATATGATGTCAGTGCATGAAATTCAATAGGAGTTTTCAATCTTTACCTACTGGCCTTCTCAGCAAACATAACTTTCTTGATGATTCCATTATTCATTTATTAAATAGAAGTTTTGTTTTTACATAACTCACACACCATGCAATTTCACTCATTTGAAGTGTAAAATTCAATGATTTGGGGTATATTCAGAGATTTGCAAACATTATTGACCATTGTTCCATGGCATGGATATATCTTATTTGTCCATCATCAGTTGATGGATAGTTGTTTCCATTTAAATTTTTTTTAAAGTATATATCTGGGACTGGAATGGTTGATTCATATAATAACTCCATGTTTAACCATCTGAGAAACTGCAGAATGTTTTTTTTTCAAAGGGGATGTACTATTTTACATTCCCATCACATGCATTATTATCTGACTTTTTGATTCTAGCCATCTGAATGTATACGAAGTGGTACCTCATGGTATTTTTTATTTTTTTTTTTGCTATGCCTATGGCATGTGGAAGTTCCCAGGTCAGGAACTGAACCTGTACCACAGCAGTGACCCAAGCCTCTGCAGTGACAATGCTGTATCCTTAACCCACTGTGCCTTAAGGGAACTCTTCTCATTGTGGTTTTGATTTGCATATCCTTGATGACTAAAGTAGAGCATCTTTTATGTGCTTACTGGTCATTCTTAAAATTTTTTTGAAGAAATGCCTATTCAGATCGTCCATGTTTTAAGTTATTTATGTTTTCATGATTAAGTTACAGGAATTAGTCATATATTCTACATATATGTTCCTTATTAAATATATGCCCTGAAAAAACATTTCTTCCATTTGTGGGTTGTCTTTTCACTTTCTGGATGGTGTCCTTTGAAGACGAAAGGTTTTTAATTTTGATGATGTCCAGTTTATCTATTTTGTGTTGTTTTTGCTTATGCTTTTGATGCCATATCTATAAACTATTGTCTAATTGAAGGTAATAAAGATTTACTCCTGGTTTTTTCTAAAAGGTTTATAGTTTTAACTTTTACACTTAGGTCTTTGATATAATTTGAGTTAATATTTGTACATGACCTGAAGTAAAGGACTTCATTATTCTTGAAAAATTATCTTACCTTGGCTCCAATGAAACCACATCCTCAGCCATAAAAAAGAACAAAATAATGTCATTTGCAGCAACATGGATGGAACTAGAGCTCTCATACTAAGTGAAGTAAGTCAGAAAGAGAAAGACAAATACCATATTATATCACCTATATCTGGAATCTAACACATGGCACACAGGAACCTATCTACAGCAAAGATGCAAACTCATGGACATGGAGAATAGGTTTGTGGTTGCCAAGGGGTAGGGAGTGGGATGGACTGGGAGTTTGGGGTTAGAAGATGCATACTATTGCATTTGGAGTGAGTAAGCAATGAGGTCCTGCTGTATAGCACAGAGAACTATATATAATCACTTGTGATGGAACAGAACAGAAGATAATATGAGAAAAAGAATGTATATATTTGTATAACTGGATTACTTTGCAATATAGCAGAAATTGACAGAATACTGTAAACAACTATAATAAAAAAATTTTAAAAAGAAATCCCATCATTCTCTTTTTCCCCTGACTCTCCACATGGCTGAGAACTTCCACATGCTGTGGGCACAGTCAAACAACAAAAACAAAAACACCAAAAAAGATAGGGGTTATGAAGATTGGATTCTCTGCTAAGTCGGTTACTACCTGGCTTTGTGAGAACCCACAAGTCACTAACCTTATCTCCTAGCCCTTTCAACTAGAAAAATCTCTAATTTCCAATTGTACCTCAGGCCCAAGGGTACTTGAATAAGACAGAAAAAAGATCACAAATCCATGTAGCATGACATTTGACAACGTTTTAAGTCTGATTTTTAAAATGATGCTAAGCATCTAGGTGCTATCCATGATGAAGTTATGATGTTTGCTTTTCTGATCAGAGGTAGTATATTTCATCTCTTGAACCAGCTGAGTCTCAGTGTCTACCTCTGAAAATTAGTCCAGAATTGCACTCTGGAATTACATATTTACATTTTGGTTATTTAGAAGGTAAGGGAGAAAGACAAAGAATCATAAACCAGAGATAAAGTATACTTGATGAAAACGTTTCCACTTGCTGGTGTTCAGGCAAAGAAAGAGAGAGCCCGGCGAGGAGGTGACAGGGAGATGGAGGGAGCCAAGAAGAGCCTGTCCCAAGAGAAAACAAGCTTGAACCGTGGTGCAGGTAGAAGACATCAGAGAAAAGTCACACACATGAAATGTAAGGAAAACATGTATAAATGTGAAGAGAATGTCACTGCAATAGGAAATGCTTAATAGAGCTCTCCTGAAGGAGAGAATGGATTCCCCCATTTTATGCCTGCCTCTAAGAATCTTTTCAAGGAAAGTTCTATGGGAATAAAAGAATGGCACATGAGAAAAGCAACCTGAGGTTTTTTTGAAAACTGTTACCAGATAAATCCAAGATGCTATTAGAGATCATCCATACACGGTTTACAGAACAGAGCAACTGCAATAGGATACAGCCACGTGAACAAACACAGCTCATGTGTAACTTTAGGATAACCACAGAATCCAGATGCATTTTCAAACTGTCACCATCAGGGTTGCAAAGGTGGTTACAAATCACTTTGCAAGTAGAAATTGTAGCTTAAGGGTTAGCTTAGCAGGTTCGTTCTGTCACAGGGCAAGTATTAAGCTTTTGGACGTGTCTTGTTTACCCTTATATTTTATAGCCTTTGTGTCTGATTTTGATTTTTTCTAAAACCTAAGGGAAATTTTTCACTTCTCATTGCAGAGTTTTCTGGCTGTAGGTTAAGCAGCAACTGTTAGACAAGAAGCAGCAGTGGGTATGAAGCCTTTTAAGTTCTGGGAGTTAAAAATTAATGTGTGAATTCCCATTGTGGCTCAGCAGGTTAAGAACCCCACATAGTGTCCGTGAGGATATGGATCTGATCACTGGCCTCGCTTGGTGGGTTAAGAATCTGGTGTTACCATGAGCTGCAGTGTAGGCTGTATATGCAGCTTGTATCTGGAGTGACTGCGGCATAGGCTGGCAGCTGCAGCTCCATTTGACCCCTAGTCTGGAAACTTCCATATGCCATGGGTGTGGCCCTAAAAGGAAAAAAGAAAAAAAAATTAAATAACATGAACCACTGCTTGAGTTCTTTTTCTGATGAAGTGAGAAATGGCTTCTAAATTGGGAGGAATGGCATCTAATTTGGTAGATGTCAGGAATAACTACAGAGCCCCAAACCTGTGTCCAGGGCCTAAGGTGCTAGGAAGTCTTGACCAGAAACCGGCTGGGGGCCCCAGGGCCTCACAGGGATCCCTATGCTGATCAGACAAGACTTGAAGATCAAGGGCACCCAGGCTTCTCACTGCTGCTGTGGTTCCCATGGCTCCCCCTCTGAGATTTCTTGCTCCCACACTCTCCAGCCGCCACTCCCTCTCTGTGGATGCTCTTTCTCAAAGCCCAGAATCTTCCCCCACCATCCTCCCTGCCAACCCAACCACCCCGTGTGCCCTGCCTCTCACCCGTCCCACCCCCACCCAACAATGTGGGCCCCCCCCTCTTGCCTTTGTTCAGCTCAGGGATCAACTCTGCAAAATATTGCCTCTTCTCATCCTTTAAATGAGCTTTGGACCAGGAGGTCATCATTGGTACTTGTATGAGCTTAGAAGAAGGCTAGTGGCTCAATTTTCCAGGAGCTCCAGTGGATCTTAACATGTGCATTTCTCTGTTAGCAGACACTGCTTCAGAGATTATGGCACTTAAAACCAGGAGTTAGGGAGTTCCCTGGTGGTGTAGCAGGTTAAGGATCTGGTACTGCTGCTGCTATGGCTCAGGTTGCTCTGTGGCTTGCGTTCAACCCCTGGCCTGAGAACATCTGCATGCCATGCAAAAAACAAACAAAAACAACCCCAAAACCAGGAGTTAGGAAGACTGGATTCTCCCCTAAATTGGCTTTGGGAGCCCCCAAAGTTACGAAGCTTATCTCCTAGCCCTTTCAACTAGAAAACTCTTCCACTCTCAATTGTTCCTCAGGCCTGAGTTCTCTATCCTCCACACACTTGGCTTCCCTTGTTACTGGTAGGACTTGTCACAGAATGGGGACCTGCCCTGTGCTGGCCAGTCTACCGGCTGCCTTATCTTCTGCCCTGTTAGTCAGTAGTTAGACTCATTTTTCTTCCTATTTACTTCTCCCCAGATCCTTCAGTCAGTCATTTTAGTAGTAGTTTTTGAGTGCCAGGTATGTGTGGGACCTAATTTCTGGGTATAAATGAACAAGCTTAAAATATTTGTGTTTTCTGACCTTCTAGGCCTTAGGGTCCCATGTGAGTGAGGCAGACAATAAATGAGAAAAACGTTAAAAATTGTAAAATGAAGAAGGGCTGTGGAGGAGACCAACACAGGCTTTCTTTATGCCCATAGTGTTCTCCAAAGCTCCAGCTGCAGCTCTTGTAGCTGAATGTAAATTTGGCCTTGAGTTTGAGACCAGGTAATCCTGGTACCTGCAAACTGCAGAATCTACATTTCCACAGCCATGACCTTTGAGAGGCTCTTCAAGGTCAGATATACATGAGAAGGTTGAGCAGGAATGTGGCATCTCTTAGGTTTCCTGAACATTCAAAACATATTATGTGTAGGATACTGTTTCATAAAAGGTATAGATAGGCCCATTATTTTCAATCTTTCTCTCTCTTACATACTTCAAAATGCATTTTTTTAAATACTGTACCCCATTTATTCAGTCTTCATGATTCATATAGTCGAGGTTTCCAGTTTCTGGAACCTCTGAGACCTAAGTTATACATTGGCCCTTTAAGAGGAACTCATTAACTCCTAGTTAAGGAGAAGATTCCAGAAAGGTGCAGAGAGACAAGCCAAAGATCAGCTGGAACCAATGAATGACAACCCTCTAGCTCCCAAAGCCAGTTTGGGTTTGCAGGCTCCTGGAGTAGCCGGTTCTTAAGGTGTTTTTCAGTCCATCCCTGCTTTTTGGTGAAAGTTCTAGCTTGGAGTTGGTTTTGTGGCTGGGTTCTTCGTGGTCAGCAACTGTGCAGCGTGGGGACAATAATCTTGCAAGCAAACAGCAAGAGAGCGCAAAATTGAAGAGCCTCGAGGGGCTGGTTCCTGAGCAACCAAAAGGAAGAGCCCTAGGAAAAGGTCCAGAGAGCTTCGGAGCCTTTGAAGGTGGGGAGATTACCGGAATTTAGGAGGTACAACCTTGTTATGTTGTCACAGGCTGTTCAGGCTGGAGATATTTAGTCTAGATATTATTTCCTCTTTTCCCCCCTAATTCCCCTAGAGTATGTTTGGGGAAGCCATCATTATCAATGCACCCTCACATTTCACTGAATGTGATTTCATCATTTCCCCACGGTCACATAAGGCAGACCTGGGAGGCCAGCTTTTCTTTCTTGAGGCTCCTGTAACTTTAGTAAACCCCCCTAATAATTACAAGGGTCCTGGGAAGGTGGACAAGCCCCACAGAATGGGAGCTACCATATGTTTTCCCCAGTTCTCCCACTGTGCTTTGCAGTCAAATCAAACTGCTGTTCATTTCGGGACTAAGGATGCAATGTGCTGGGATACAGTGTTCTCAGCCCTGTTCCCAGTGGATGAGTCTCCACAGATCACAAATAGCACAGCTGATGTTAGTGATTGCTTATTACCACACAGCATCGCAAATAGCCTGCCAAGTTGGCAGGTGAGCTCTTGGGCATGGAAACGTAGGGTCTCTGTTCGATGGTATTAAAGCATTCAGAGCGTCTAACTTAGGTGGTCTCATACTTGTTCAGATGTTTGAGCTCCTGAAAGTTACAGGCGGAGGGACTCTCTGAAATAATGACACGTGTGGTTCTGCTAAGTGGTATGGGAACAAAAATGAAACGTGTGCTCTATAAAAATCATAACCTGTGTGTGTGAAATAAGTTGAACCAGGTCCTTTTTCAGGGTTTTCGTTAACTCTCACTACTTTAAAAAATTATAGTTAACTTACAGTGTTGTGTCCATTTCTGCTGTACAGCATAGTGACCCAGTCTTACATGTATATACATCCCCTTACTTACATTATCTTCCATCATGGTCTACCCCCAAGGGATTATATCTACTTCCCCGTGCTGTACAGTAGGACCTCCATTCTAAATGTACTTATTCATTGATTTAATTCTGTCCCCACTTGTTACTAGGAATGGTAATAGACACCAACCACTGAAGACAATTCAATGAGGAAAAAGTCAAGTGAAAGGTTTTCTATACACAAGTTACATTTTTTTCCTGCTGTAAATCAGGAGGAGACCGCCATTATTTGATTGTTCTGGAAAAATAGAATACCACAATCTAGCTTTCAGAAGATGTATTTTGGAGTCACTGCTATTGAATCAAGTATAAGTAAATTTGATTTCAGGAATTTGTACTAATACAGAGAGGGGTCCCTTTGGACTTTTTTCTTAGGATTTTAAATGGTTGGCTAGAGAGCCAAGTGGTTGGTTAATTAATGGTGTGAATAGCAAGAGTGAAAGGAAAATTCTTAATCTGTTGAAGACACTCCATTTTCCCAAGCACTTTGGACACCTTTACGTAGGTCATTAGTGAGCTGTTTCCTCAAACACCTTACTTGTTGATTGCTAGCCTTTGAAAAGACTAGCAATCTTTTTTTCAGAAAAAAATTTTTATTTTAATGATTTTTAGTTTTTTCCATTATTGCTGGTTTACAGGGTTCTGTCAGTTTTCTTCTGCACAGCAAGGTGACCCAGTCACATATACATATATACATGCTTTTTTTTCACATTATCATGCTCCACCATAAGTGACCAGATATATCTCCCCGTGCTATACAGCAGGATTTCATCGCTTATCCATGCCAAAAGTAATAGTTTGCATCTATTAACCCCAAATTCCCAGTCCATCCCACTTGAAAAGAAAATCATGGACTTAGAGAGCAGACTTGGGATTGCCAAGGTGGAGGGGGAGGGAGCGGGAAAGACTAGGAATTTTTGAAAAGATATACTAAGCTCTACTGTTTCGTCCAGCATCCTCTTTCTCTGTCCCATTTCCCCTCTGCCCTTAAAAGAATCATTCCTCAAAACCCAGGGCTTCTCAGAAAACCAATCTGAAAACCACCTAGTGGTTTTCAGTTTTCTCAAGATGGGTTGCTGTTTACATGGAACATGGAGTAAAAGTTCATTGTCACGTTACAACCTATTGATCTCTTACCACCAAAGGCTGTTGAGTCTCATCTATACTACTTGTTAGACTGCAGACTCTCAGAGGGCAGGAGTCAGGGTAATCCTGCTCCCCATCCTTAAAACCTGTGCTCACACACCTCTGGTAGCATCATTGTTATATTATTACTCGCAACAGTGACAAAGACAGCTAAGACTTAGATAGTGTTTTGGTATGCTAGGTTGCCTTCTAAGCACTTGACACACATGAACACTTAATTCTCCACAACCAGTGGAGCCAGTGCTATTTAAATACCATATGATATCACTTCTGTGTGGAATATAAATAGGGCACAAATGAACCTATGCAAAACAGAAACAGACTCACAGACAAATAGAGAACAGACTTGTGGTTATCAAGGGGGAGAGGGGAGGGAGTGGGATGGACTGGGAGTTTGGGGTTGGTAGATGCAAACTATTACATTTAGAATGGATAAGCAATGAGGTCCTGCTGTATAGCACAGGGCACTATATCCAGTCTCTTGGGGTAGAAAATGATGGAAGATGGCATGAGAAAAAGAATGTATGTATATATAACTGGTTGACTATGATGTACAGCAGAAATTGACACAACACTGTAAATCAACTATTCTCTTACAAAAAAAAAAAAAAAAATCTAGCACTACTGTTCTCTCCATTTGCATGTGAGAAAACCCGGGCACTGTGTGTTTGAATGACTTGGTGAAGGTGAGTAAAGGACAGAGCAGGATTCAAGACCAGGCCGCACGGCTGCCGGACCTGTGCCCTTGACTGTCACAACAGACTGCCTCTCAGTGCATCAAAATAAAGTGGCACCTCTGATGAGAAAATTTTATTTGATCTCAGCTCTTCCCCGACTGCTCCCTTATTTGCATGACATTTTTATGCCTTTCCTAGAGCTTCCGCATATTTTACCTTATAATCAAGTTTTCCAATGACCGGGTCCTAAATCACTATAAACCTTGCCATTTCCCCAAAAGCCATGCTTTTCATCACTCATAAGTCAGACTCAGTTTTAACTTCTTGGAGGTTGATGCTAGTAGCTGACAGGTGAAGGCTTTGTTTACCAGTCAATTTGGGCTGTGGACATCACTTGTAGATATTCAGCTGGGTTATTCTCAAAGCTTAACTGGTATTAAAAAGGGGGGAGGGGCAGGGGAGTTCCCGTTGTGGCTCAGCGGTAATGAACCTGACTAGTATCCATGAGGATGAAGGATGGATCCCCAGCCTCACTCAGTGGGTTAAGGATCCAGCATTGCCGTGAGCTGTGGTGTAGATCAAAGACTTGGCTCAGATCCTGCATGGCTGCAGCTGCAGCTCCAATTTGACCCCTAACCTGGGAACTTTCATATGCTAAAGAGCAAAAAAGGCGGGGGCAGGATTCCTTTTAATGAGCAATTTGTATAGCTACTCACAGTCCTTTTTTATTTCACTTTGTAACTGCACTCTCAAGCTATAATGGCTGATGTTTACATTAAAAAAGAAAAAGAAACAAACACAATACTAAAGTTTGAAATCCTAAAAAAAGCAAAACTCAGGATTGCTCCTCTGTCGCTGTGTGCCTCCTCTAACTGCTGCCGCCCCCAGTGATAGTGGAAACTGTTAGAACATCTTAAAAACATATCTGATGGGGTCCCACATTTATTCACATTGATTTTGCTCATCAAGTGTCTACCTGACTGGGTAGGAGAGAAAACAAAGCAAAGCAGCTTAGCCTAGGGTGAGGTTAAAAATTAAAAAAAAAAAATTATTTCGACAAAATACTTTCATGTGTTTCTTTCAGTGTAAATGGATTCCGTGGACAACTGCTCAGAGTTTCAGGTTCCCTAATGTTTTCTTTTCCAAGATGGTAGCCCATGGTAAGAGGCAGGGACCCTGTGAAACTGGGAGGACTAGGTGGCTGTGATAACTGATGTGAGCTTAGTACAGTCAGTTTGGATCCTGGGTAACCTGTGTATCTGTTATGGAAGTATTTGATGGATCAACTCACGATACAGCTGTATGGTTTTTTTAGGGTCTGAGGACTTGCGAAAACTCGAAGGACTTGGTGTCTCCTTGTCCTTCATAGGTTTTGAAGCCTCCTTTGAGTCACTGCCATATGTTTCCTCTGGCCGCTGGCTCCTCCTGCTGACAACCACCGCCCCCCCGCCACAAAACCTCTGCCTGGAGCATGGGGGGGGGGCTCCCTAGCAGGTTCCCCAGCTTTCACCTTAGTGCTCACCCCACCCAGGAAACAAAGAACTATTAGCAAACTCCATCTTCAGTTTTGGGGATGTGCCTATTTGAGTATTTTGGGGCCATGTGAAAGCAGCTCAGTGCCCTCTGTACCAAGGCCTACCCCACACAGACGACTGAAAAAGAGCTCCTCTGCCCTCCACATCCCAACCAGTGCAACTGATGTCATCCCTGCACTGTGGATGCACGACTGCCTCCCGCTATTAACTATGTTGTGCTTTTTCTTCCTGCATATAATGGAGGGAAGGCTCAGACATTTCTACCCTCCCTCTTTGACCTGGGTAGGGTAATCCCCTAAATAGTAGTCATGCTTTTCAAAGGCTACATCTTCTCTCTCTCTGTTCCTAAAACAAAATTCATGGACTGCCTTGGGGAAGAGTGAAACCAACTGAAAAGCAAACATGAAGACAGAGATAATTAAAAAGTAATGCTCCAGCCACAAATGTGTTTTAGCTAATATGGGCATTTAAATACCATGTTTCAGACTTGTGGTTGCCAGGGGGGAGCGGGGAGGGGGTAGGGGGTGGGATGGATGGGGAGTTTGAGGTTTGTAGATGAAAACTATTACACTTAGAATGGATAAGCAATGAGGTCCTGCTTTATAGCACAGGGAGCTATAGCCATTTACTTGTGATAGAATATGAATGAAAAAAAAATATGTATGTGTATGACTGAGTCACTATGCCATACAGCTGAAATCGGCACAACAGTGTAAATCAATGATCATTTAAAAGAGTTGAAAACTCTGTAATGTTAATAAAATAACTTTTCATGAGTAATTACAATCAAAATTATACTGCATCTGAAAACATATGATAACCAGTGAAAATGGTCATTATTTTAAAACTATGAGGACACAATATAACTTTGTAGTTGTAATTACAAAATGACAAAGTTGGCATGACTTATTCTCAGCACCCACAAACCATAGAATGTAAGAACTGTAATAGGAAAGAATATTTATTGGACACCTAGTATGCTCTCTTCAGACAGTACATATATATATATGTGTGTGTATGTGTGTATATATATATATATATGTATATATATATTTCATTTAATCCCCCTAAGAGATTTAAAAACTTTTGAAACAGATGTTAGTTTTAGGTGGAAGATGAAACAAGCCCTAAAAAGACAAAAAATCAGCATAACCCAGCTGAATCCAGACTTCGAGACTCCTTCTTACTGAACGGTCCCATGTAATGGATTGAGTTCCCTAGAACAAAGTTAGCCCCAAGGCCACAGACTACATGGTTCAATGAAATGACCCCTGTCTATAAAAAACCAAGCACTCCCCTGCATGGGTGGGGGTGGGGGTGAGGACTGAGTCTTGCTTGCTCAGAGCATCTGACCACTCTGCTGGTAAATAAACCCTGCTTGCAATCTCATTGCTCTAACCTCTGCGTCCTTTTCCCCCACCATTCTAACAGCGTCTGTAAAAATTTTAAATAATTCCTTAATGAGACAACCAGGAAGACGACCAAAAAGCAGGCTCAAAGAATGTTTCAGGAACAGGGATTAGTAAAGAAAGAAAAAGAGTGTATAAGTACAAATGCTGATTTAGATATACAATCAGTTAACATTGTAAACCTCATCCATTTCAGAGATTAACCTTTAATCTCACCAGATTGGAATTACCTGTGTTTTCATTACTTGTGGGTTGTTAATGCCATGTATGGTAACAACAACAAAATATATTTTCAGCAGGGCTATCAGAAAATGACCCAACATCCTGTAAAAAGTTAAGTACTCATCATTTTGACTCTTTCTGAGTTTGGAATATTTCATTTCTGTCTATGAGTTGGGTAATGATCTCCGCATTTTATCCCTAAGGAAACAAGTATGGGAAAGACAGATACCATGACCAGAAAACACATGGTTAATCACTATGGGAAGACCGTTCTTCATGGATTTATAGCATGTCTGCCTGTCTTGAAGGTAGAGTTATTTGGTCGGGACCATTTTTTCAAAGATATCTGTCTTTAAAACTGTGTCTTAGGAGACAGAAAATAATCTCTCCTTCCAGAACAAAGATGAGTCAATTTGCTGCCTATTATAAAAGGTTGGAGTTTCCTAGACTGAGTGTTCCTCTGCCACAACATAACCCACTGCATATATCACCTGGCCCTTTTAGCGTTGTTCTATGGGAATTGGGTGTCAGGGACCTGGGGCAACATGACAGCAATGCTATGGCTATTGCCCTTAGGAAAACATTAGCCTAGGTTTCTGATCCAGGAGTCTTGTGTCTTCTTCCAGCATCCTTGAAACTGTGACATGTTAACGTTTAGCTTGCTTGGAAAGTCTCAGGGTGCTCACAGTTCCGGGCACCAATGGTAGTCAAAGATAGGACTCAGTTCTAAACTCTCAGGCCTGGTTCCCCTTCCACTTTACCATGACCAGCCTGCATTTCCCACCTACCTGAATTTCCTGCTCTTGTATCTTCTTTCCCAATCTTGTACCTCCAGAAATTCTGGACTGCTGTTCTCTCCTTATGATAAAAGACTAATGCTTCACTAAAGAAAGCCTCCTCATCAACCAGCCTCTGAAACCTGTCCCTCCTGTCTCCTTCACTGGCTTCTCTTTACTGTATGAGAAAAATAACAGACAAAACTAGTGAAGACTGGTAACTCGTACCCTCTTATGTTGGTGAGTTAAGTGATTTCTTTTTTTTTAACTGAGAGAGCATAAAGACAGTACTTTCGCACAAATGGAATATACAAGAGGGTGGAAAAAATGGAAGGAGACATTAATTACACTTTCACAAAGCTTTTCTGGATCTCCTTAAACTTTGTAATTCATATTACATAGGTGTCAGAATGAAAACAAGGTATTTTTGGTAATTGGTCTATACCCTTCCCACAGCACCAATGATTTTCTGAACTCACTCATCAAAACTGATCTCTGTTGTAAAACCCCTTGATGGCTCCCCACCAATTCAGGGTGAAATGGAAACTTATTTGTATAGATTTCACAGCCCTCCATGATCTGCCATCTTCTTCCCTCAACTTCCGCTGCTGCCTCTGCTCAGACCTGGACTCATCGGAGTTTCCTAAACCTACCAAGCCCCTTAATGTCTCCGTACCTTTGTGTGGAAGCTCTTGCTTCTTCCTACACTGCCTATTTTCCACTTAGCTTTCAGATGAACTCTTCTTGGAAGGCTTCCTGGAGTGTGGTTCCTCCTCACTGCCTCCCTTGAGCTGAGCACCACTTTTAAGGACAGCACTTGCTTGGTGATGAAGTTGTTGAATTGTGTGTTGTGTTTCCCAGCTTGCATTTTCCCAAAGCCCTCCAGGCAGCTCACAGTGTTCAAGAGAGTCAAGGTATCCATTGGGCAATAACATAATTATTTAAGCCATCAAGCCATAAAGTAATTATCACAGCCTTTTCTCCCCTTTAAAACCACTGTGTTGGAGAGTTTCCAAGGATGGCTTGATGATCATGCAAGGCAGTTCCTGAGTAACAGTAACCATGACCTAGAGTCAGTAATTCCAAAGTTTCATTTTTTAGCCACACCCTACTACCCATCTTGTGGCAGTGGCCATCATACAGCTCAGAATTGTGTGTTTTTGTTATTATAGGCCATCTATTATTTAACTCCATAACGGGCCTGATTAATTCCATTAAATACAGGGAAATCTGGTTTTGAAATTCAGTAAGTTACTAGAGAGACACAAATGATGCTATGTCTATAAATTTACCTCACTCTGAACTTCTTAAGAGCCATTAATCACATTCATGTGATCAAATGTCTTGGGCTGATCGTCAAGATAAAAACTGATACTACAAAATTGAATACTAAAAGGGAGAAGCTATACTGTTGATTATTTCCAATTTGCTTTTTTTTTTTTTTTTAGCTTTTGGGGAATTAAGACTATCCCCACTCACAATATGTTATTTACAGAAATGTACTTGCAAATAAGAGTCTGAAACCTGTTGATTTTTTTTTGAAAGCACAAAAATGCGAAATTACCGCATATCAGATGCTGGAAACAGTTTTTGCCTTTTAAAACAGTATTTAGCATGTAGCTAAGTTTTATTTTACATTTTAATATATATTTAATTCTTGAACCAACATGTCACAATTAATTTTACGTGTTAACAGATTATGTTTTTCCTTATGAAATTTAAAATAAAATGAAACATTTGGAGCACATGCTAAGTGGAATACAAGTCAAAATTTATCTGTACTTAGTTTGAATGTTAATAATGCCCTTTCTCCAGATAGCTACATGATTCATGGCAGCATTTGGATTTTACTCAGAAGTTACATTTGCAGAAAGGCTTGTCCTGGACATTCTTCTGTTTTCTTTCTTTTTTCTTTTTTTTCTTTTTGGCCACGCCTGCAACATGTATATGTTCCTGGACCAAGGATCGAACATGCACCACAGCTGTACAATGCCAGATCCTTAACCTGACGCCCTGGCAACTCAATTTTAAATTGCAAGACATATCTATCATCCCTCCTTTAATTTTCCTTCCATGGTTTGGTTTCTCTTTAGCAGTTTTCTTTCTCTTACATTCCATAAATTTTACTTTTCAAAAAAATTTGTATTTCTTATTCATCTTGCTCACTAAGATCCTTGCCTTCCTGAAATGTAAGCTCCAGGAAGGCAGGGATCTTGTCTGCCATACACATTGCTGTATCTATGATGCCTAGAACAGTGCCTGGCCTTTAGCAGGTGCTTGTAAACATTTTTTGAATTATAGGATAACTTTATAATATTGTTAAAAATTACCAATCTAGAAGACTGGTAATTTATTTATCATTTGCCATTTTAAAGATATTTACCTACTTTTCATATTTTATCATTTTTACAGGGGTTTGCCGTGTTACATATTATTCTCAAAGTGTATTGAGTGGGGGATAATGCTGGGAAAAAAAGTGCTGTGCTGTGATGCCTGATTCTCTTTAACTGGACTGTGAGTTTTTGTGCTCAATGATATGCATTCATTAATACTTTTTCTTTGTTTCCTTTGTGATGCTAGAACTTAGCTCGTAGTTGGTCCTAAAAGTACTTACTGAATGAATTGATGATAAGGTTTCAGAGGAAGGCCAACAGATGTTAGTGTGAGAATGAATTCCCAGTACACACAAACATGGAGCCATGTTATAGTAGCTGTGCTGTAAGCCTGATGTCTCAGTGTATCTGTCACTGTGTTTAGAGACCATTCATTAGTCACTCCTTGACTTCCTGTTTCCTCTTCCCTATTAACTTAAACACTACAGTCCCAATATCAGAGTTGTGATCATGAGAAGATTTGCCCATTGTTGACTGTAGAAGTTACGCCAGTGGGAGGTAGCAGCAGAGTTACTCTGGGTACAAAGACAGCTGGAGTAAACACAAACAGAGATAACATGATAAATGAACAGAAATTGAATACAAAGTGAGCAGAAATGGAGTGGTTCTTTTTTGGTTAGGTAAAGTATAGAACTGGTACCAATTTCAGAGTGAAGGGAGTAAAGTGATTATAATTATTGTAAGTCATTGTGGTTACACAGATGAAGGTTAAGCTAGGAGTCACTGGGTCTTTCCCATCTTTTTTTTCCTGCCCAGGACACAATTGATATTATTCTTGGGAAAAAAGGAAGAAACCTTGACATGCTCATATCTTTCTGCAAATGCCTGCATTAGGGAGATTTTGAACATGGTTACAACATGGGTCTAGGTTTGAAGAAAGGATAATTGTTGAGGTCCAGTGATTTTCACCCTTGGCTACTGGGCAAGTCAAGTCCTGACTCTTGGAGCTGTTTGTGAGCCTTCACTCTCTTCCTGTGTTCCCACTGTAGAACCATAATAAGGTTATACTCTAAAGAATAGAAATCTGAGATTTCACCATGTAAATAACTGAAGTATAGACAATAACCATGCTAGCTATTTTCCTGCCAAGTTGGGTTTTTTTTTTTTTAATAAGATTTTCCCCTCACCTTTTACCACACAGCTGTTTCTGCTCTCACTTGGTCATGTTGGAATTAAAGGGGCATGTACCCCAATTTTTTAAAAAAATTTCCAGCCATGACTACCTTCTTTGTATAAATAACTTGCATGCATGCACAATGCTTTTCTTCCAAATTCTCAAGGAGCATTGTGAGGGGGTAATTAAAGCAGTCTGTTTCTCCAGCACGTTCTGTCTGTTTTTTCTTTTCATTATTAGATGTGATGACACATTTGCCTGTGTGGCTTCCCACAGATGGCATAGAAATTTTGTGATCAAATGGTAAGAGTAAACCAACTGTCGTCTCAGATCACAGCTTTCTGTGTTGCTCCCCACGTATGGGAATCTCACTTTAATAAAATGCTCGCTTCTTTTAAAGGCATCTTACCTGGTGTGCAGAAGATTTTAGAATAAAGTGGGAAGTTTGAAAAGGCAGCTGAAAGTGTAAATTACTGCCTAGTTGTGTGTTCTGTATTTTGACTCTCATAGAAAAGTGACTTAGAATAATTTCTGCATGGAAAATTTGATGATGACAAAATTAACTATTTTGTTTACAAATAAAGTAGAAATAATGAAGACTTTGGATTGTATCTTGGTGAATTTATGAAGAAATCTTGTAAAGTTTTTTTTAAGTTGTACTAAAGTATAGTTCATTTACCATGTGATAATTTCTGCTGTACAACAGAGTAATTCAGTTATACATATACACAATCCATTCTCTTTCATTCTTTTTCCACATAGATGATCACGGAATATAGGGTAGAGTTCTCTGTGCTCTACAGGTCCCTGTTGGCCAACCATTCCATGTACCTTAGTGTACACATGCCAGTCCCAAACCCCCAGTCCATCCCTCCCCCTGTTTATCCCTCCCTCCCCTTTGGTCACCATAAATTTGTTTTCAAAGTCTGGGAGTATGTTTCTGTTGTGCAGCTAAGTTAATTTTTATCCTTTTTTTAAGATTCCACATATAAGTGATATCATGTGATATTTGTCTTTCTTGTGAAGTGTTTTTTTAATAGCCTTATGTTTGGTTCTAAATTTATTTATATCCTTAGTAGACGTGTCTTAAGACATTTTTTTTTGCCTACCAAAAACTAAATAGAAAGAGCATCTCCAAAAGACAAAAAACTTTGTTAAAGCAACACCTTTAGCATTTAATAAATAAATCTTAAAAAATTAGCTCTGACCTTCAGAATTATAGGCACTTATGTAGACAGTATATTCATTTCATCTTGAATGGAAGAAGTATGATGGAAACCCAATGAACCACCTTTAGTGGCATGTTTCTTTTGTGTTTTGGCCAAAGGAGTAAGTAAAACAGAAGGGGTCAAAGACCTATCTAGCATGCAAGCCATGGGGGATAGGTAGGGTTGGAATGATAACTTGGAAAAGAGTACAAGATAAAAGCTGCCTCACTGAGGGGGTGAAGATAATGGTTTTGGAGCTGAGATGGTTGGAAGAGGTCAACCAGAGCAGGGGTGTGGTCAGCGAGTGTTCACAGCCATGTCTATGGTAACTGCTCTCAAGTAAAAGTTCAGGAGAAAGCACAGCCTGGAAGATTTTATTTTCTAACATAGTTGACTCAGAATTATACCAAAGAGCAATTGATAACAGATGCTAAGTACAGTGAAGCAGTGGTTGGAAAAAATGTAAATTTGAAATCTCTGCTGGTATTCTCCACTCAGCAGCATCCTGAACTTTTGAAGAAGTCATCGAAACCCCAAGTCTCAGCTCCTACGTGTATAAAATCCAGAGCTGGATAAACTGGGCTAGCAGATAGTGACCAACCAAGAACCTCTTAAATCATTATTGTATCTAGATTTTATATTTTTTAAATGTTAGTTAATTTTATGCAAATAATGATTATGACTAAGAAAATTTCAATATGATTATTGGGTTAAAATAACAATGGTAATTCATTTTTTGAATTATTATTTTTACATTTTTTGGGGGGTATAATTGATTTACAATGATGTATTAGCTCCAGGTGTATAGCAAAGTGGATCAGTTATACATATACATACATCCATGCCTTTTTAGACTCTTTTCCTATACAGGTTATTACAGAATATTGAGTAGAGTTCCCTGTGATTATACAATAGGTTATTGTTAGTTATTTATTTTGTATATGGTAGTGTGTATAGGTTAATCCCAAACTCCTAGTTTATCCCTCCCCCTCACCTACATTACCCTTTTGTTAACCATAAGTTTGATTTCATGTTCTATGAGTCGGTTTCTCTTTTATAAATAAGTTCATTTGTATCATTTTTTATTAGATTCCACATATTAGTTATATAATATGATATTTGTCTTTGACTTCACTTAGTGTAATAATCTCTAGATCCATCCAAGTTACTGCAAATGGCATTATTTCATTCTTTTTTATGGCTGAGTAGTATTCCATTGTATATATGCACCATATCTTCTTTATTCATTGCTCTATTGATGGACATTTCAGTTGCTTCCCTGTCTTGGCTCTTATAAATAGTGCTGCAATGAACATTGGGGTGCATGTATCTTTTCAAATTATAGTTTTCTCTTGATATCTGCCCAGGAGTAGGATTGATGGATCATATGGTAGTTCTATATTTAGTTTTTTAAGGAACCTCCAAACTGTTTTCTATAGTGTCCAAACCAATTTATAGTCCTACCAACAATGTCAGAGGGTTCCCTTTTCTCCACACTCTCTCCATAAAAAAGAAAATGTCTACAAACATTAAATAAATAAATACATAAATAAATTTTTACAAATAATAAATGTTGGAGAGGGTGTGGAAAAAAGGGAGCCCTCCTACACTGGTGGTGGGAATGTAGACTTTTTGATGATGACCATTCTGACTGGTGTGAGGTGATACCTCATTAAATGTTATGAGAAATTCCAGTCCTTAGG
Organism: Sus scrofa; assembly: GCF_054392235.1. Taxonomy (NCBI): domain Eukaryota; kingdom Metazoa; phylum Chordata; class Mammalia; order Artiodactyla; family Suidae; genus Sus; species Sus scrofa. The sequence goes on from NC_139392.1 coordinate 72,295,127, forward strand.
TTGAAAAATGTTGGAACTCGTGGACAGCTAGACTTGAGAAACAGGGATGCTGGTTATCAATTCTCTTGAGTTTCCACTAATCCAGTCTTAAATCCCAACTTGTCCACTAACTACCTCCGTGAAGTTAGGAAACTAACTTCTCCTACCTTAACTTAAAAAAAATTATGGCCACACCCACAGCATATGGAAGTTCCCAGGTCAGGGACTGAATCTGAGCTGCAGCTGTGACTTATACCACAGCTGCAGCAACACTGGATATTTTAACCCACTGCACTGGGCTGAAGATCAAACCCACACCTCTGCATTGACCCAAGCTGCTGCAGCTAGATTCTTTAGCTATTGCACCATGGAAGGAACTCCTCCTACCTTCATTTTTATTCCCTCCAAATTGGGTAATTCCTTTTACTTGACTCATGGAGTTTTTATGAAGATTAAATGTAGCAATGAGTCAAGAAGCTGGATCATAATAAATGCTAGTATTTTTTTATTGATTCTTGGAGTAAAATCTGTTCTCAAACTTTCACTCTTTTCTATATAAACTTAGATTTTATATTTGTTTTAATGTTTCTGCTCATTTACTCTAAACACTGATTGTAATAATTAAGAGAAATTTTCTATGATTATTAGCTGACAATACCTCACGTGTAGGCAGTAGGTCATTATCTTGAGATCATGTAGCTTAAATGTAGCATTTACCCACTGTTTCTTGCCTTGGTTTTTCTGTTTTCAATATATAATCAGTCATGTAACATTTCCAAACCATTTATTGCTTGGTAGAGTAGAGATGGTGACAAACATTCTGGTGGGTTTTGTTTTGGTGTTATTTTTAGTTTAAAATACTTAATGTTTCTATGAAATATAATTTTCATGGAAGAGATACTTTTTAATAAACACTGTCATAAAGATAGACATATAGATCAGTGGAATATAATTGAATCAAGAACTAAGCTATCAGAGTTCCCTTTGTGGCTCAGCAGGTTAAGAACCCAACATAGTATCCGTGAGGATGTGGGTTTGATCCCTGTCCTCACTCAGTGAGCTAAGGATCCAGCATTGTCACAAGCTGTGGCATAAGTCATAGATGCAGCCTGGATCTCGTGTTGCCATGGCCGTGGCTGTGGCTGTGGTATAGGCTGCAGCTCTGATTTGACCCCTGGCCTGGGAATTTCCACATGCCTCAGGTGTGGCTGTAAAAAGAAAGAAAAAAAGAAAAACTTTCATGTTTACAATCAATTGATTTTTTTAAGAAGGGTGTCAGGAAAAATTCAATGGGAAGAAGAAGAGTCTTTTCAACAAATGGTGCTGGGATAACTGGACACTCACATGCCAAAGAATGAGGTTGGACTCTTAGGTCATATACAAAAATGAATTACAAATTGATCAAATACCAAAATATAATTGCTAAAAATATAAAATAAAATAAAAAACCCAACAGGTACATGTCTTCATGACCTTGGATTAGGCAATGGTTCCTTCGATGTGATGCCCAAAGTACAAGAACAAAAGAAAAATGGATATATTTGACTTTATCAAAATTCAAAACTTCTGTGCTTTAAAGGACACTGTCATAAAAGTGAAAGAACACCCCACAGAATTTAAGAAAATACTCTTAAGTGGCAAGTCCCTTATTAGATTTGTGTCTAGAATATATAAAAATGCTCATGACAATAACAAGACAACCTCATTTTAAAATGAGGCAAAGGATCTGATTAGATGTGGTCAATAAGCACGTGAGAAAATGCACATCATTAGCTGCTAGGGAAATATCAGGCAAAACCGCAGTGAGATACTGGGATAGATATAATCAAAAAGACAGATAATAATAAGTGCTTGGAAGAAAGCAGAACCTCTATACATCACCAGTGGGAATATCGAATGATGCAGATGCTTTGGCAAACAGTCTGACAGTTCATTGAAAGGGTAAACACAAAGTTACCATATAACCCAGAAATTTCAATCCTAGTTATATAAACAGTAGAAATGCGAACATAGCCACGTTAAAAACTTGTACGTGCATATTCATATAAGCATTAGTCATAACTCAAAAGTAGAAATAAACCCTAATGTCCATTTAATGATGAATAACTACATGAAATGTGGTGTATCCATAGAATGGGATATAGTTGACCTTCTGAAAAATATGAGTTTGAACTTCATGAGTCCACATGTATGTGGATATTTTTAATTGTAAATACTATATCAATACTATACAATCTATGCTTGGTTAAATGCGCTGATGCAGAGGAATTGTAGATGTGGAACGCTGACTATAAATTATACTTGAATTAACCCTGCATGTCTCAAGGGTCAGTTGGGTTATTTAGCAATAAAATAGGATGAAGTACCTACAGCATTTAAGAACCTCGAAAACATTAAATGAAATGAAAGAAACCAGTCATAAAAGGCCACATATTGTATGATTGCATGTATATGAAATGTCCCTAACAGTCAAATCTACAGACAGAAGACAGGGTACTGGCTGCCTTGGGCTTGAGGGACTGTGGAGAAATGAGGTGTGACTGCCAATGGTGTGGGGTTTCTTTTAGGAATGGTGAAATCCTCTGAAGTTAATGATGCTGGGGGTTCCTGTTGTGGCTCAGTGGGTTAAGAGCCCAGTTGGTATCCATGGGGATGTGGGTTCCATCCCTGGCCTTGGTCAGTGGCTAAAGGATCTGGTGTTGGCTGTGAACTGTGGTGTAGGTTATAGACGCGGTTCAGATCTCAGGTTGCTGTGGCTGTGGTGTAGGCTGGCAGCTGCCACTTCAATTCAGCCCCTAGCCTGGGAACTTCCATATGCCATAGATGTGGCCCTAAAAAGACAATAAATAAATAATAAATTAATGGTGCTGATGGCTGTGCAATTTTGTGAATATACATAAACCATTGAGTAGTACTCTTAAATGAGTGAAGTGTCTGCTATGTGAATTATATCTCAATAAAGTTGTTATACAACAAACAGGTACATGCACAAACTATGAGGAAAATAGAAAATATGTCTGAAATATTTTTTAAAATTTAAAGTTAAAGCATTAAAGAAAACAGCTCTGGAAACAACTTCTCCAGCAAAACATATAAAATGGAATTGAAAATGAAGAAAATCTAGATAAAGAGATCAAAGAAGAAATCTATTTTGAATTTTTATTAACTGTCTCATGGCATCATTTTACTTTGTCCATATGTCAGTGGCACTTATTTGGCTCTAAATATATGATTGGAAGATTTTCCATAAAACAGAATCATCAGAAATACCCTATTTAAAATTTGTTGCATCATTTCTTTTTTCTTTTTACAGTCACAAGGGTGGCATATGGAAGTTCCCTCGCCTAAGAGTCGGATTGGAGCCACAGCAACACTGGATCTGCGCTGCATCTACAATCTATGCCTCAGCTTGAGCGATGCCGGATCTTTAACCCACTGAATGAGGCAAGGGATCAAACCCACATCCTTATGAATACTGGTTGGTTTTTTATCCCACTGAACCATAATGGAAACATCTGTCATCACATGATTTTTTTCAAGTCCTATCTGTCAAAATAGCTGCCTCTCACAGAGCCTCAACCCTTCATCTGAATTTATTAATTGAATTAATGATAGAATTTAAGGACTGTAACATAGTTTTTGGCCATTTGGAACTTGACCATACTCAACTTGTGATACAGAGGGTGGGGTGTTTTGCAGGAAGCTCAAAGTCATAGTTCAGACTTTATGAGCTTTTATTCAAGGGCCATTAAATTCATCTCTGCAAATGTAGGTTGGGAAAAAAAAGGGGACCTCTGTGTAGTGAATGATTACAAATTCATCCCTGCGATAGATAAAATATTCAGTAAAAACTCAGCAAAATAATTTCAGTTGAAGAATGACAGCATATTATGGTTCCTATTTTGTGCAATATATAATGAAAAGAGATGCAGAGAAATAGACAGTGGCTCAAAGGAGAATATAAAAAATGCATAATTAAATTGGAATATAGGACCTAAAGAGAAATATTAAAGGAAATGCAGTTATCTAGACTATAGAAGAATTGTATTTAATCCCAATAGTAGTAAACACCCAAGTTCATGTGCCTTCAAAAATAGTGTGAAGCAGCAACACCAAGACATTTCTGGAAACAAAAAAATTGGTTATGTACTAAGACAGGGTTACTTTTTAGTCGTGATGTAGTCTAAGTACTAAATATTTTAGTACATACTAAGTTACTTACTCTTAATATTGAAAGTCCTGTGTAATAGGGGATTTTTTTTCCCACAGAGCTTAGACCTTCCACTTCAAGTCTGTGAACAGATAGACCCACTGTGAACACAACCTAATCTTCTCAGAGCTGGGCAAAACTTGGGCATTTTTTATTTTATATCCTGAAGAAATTTATCTTGATCCCAGCCTTCAGTTAATTCTGAAGTGAATTGGCCTTGGATTTATTTATTTTTGTACTTTAATAGATATAATTTATTGTTTTTATTTTTTTCACTTTTTAAAAAGTTGTATTAAAGTATAGTTGATTTACAATGCTGTGATAATTTCTGCTATACAACAAAGTGACTCAGTTATACATATACACGCATCCATTCTTTTTCAGATTCTTTTCCCACATAGATTATCACAGAATAATGGGTAGAGTTCTCTGTGCTATACAGCAGGTCCCTGTTGGCTAATTATTCCATATACCTCAGTGTGCATATGCCAATCCCAGCCTCAAGTCTATCTCTCCCCACCCCACCCGTCCCCTTTGGTAACCATACATTTTTCAAAGTCTATGAGTCTTTTTATGTTCTGAATATAAGTTAATTAGTATCCTTTTTTTAGATTCCACATATAAATGATATCATATAATGTTTGTCTTTCACTAACTTCACTTAGTATGGTAATCCCTAGGTCCATCCATGTTGCTGCAAATAGTATTATTTCATTCTTCTTTATAGCTAAGTAGTATTCCACTGTATACATATACCACATCTTGTTTATCCATTCCTTTGTTGATGGACATTTAGGTTGCTTCCATGTTTTGGCTATTGTGAATAGTGCTGCAATGAACATTGGGGTGTATGTATCTTTTCTCCAGATAGATGTCCAGGAGTGGGATTGCTGGATCCTATGGTAGTTCTATTAGAACTGGCCTTGGTTTTAAAGTTGTACCATTCTCTTTTCTATAGAATGGCTTCAGACCTGTGTTTGCTTTCCCTAGTCAGGGATCTGTACCATAAAGAGGACTTATGACTTGCAGCATTGGTGGTTTTGTATATTTCACCATAAGGAGACAGAGAATCATGGAATCCTTAAAAATGTCCTTCTAACCTTCTACACCTGAGTATTTTACCGTCCATGGAAAAAGAGTCAGTGCAGATGTGATAGATTAAGGATTTTGAAATGGATAGATTATCCTGGATTATCTGGGTGGGACCAATGGGATCAGAAGGGTTCTTGGAGTATTGGCAGAGGCAGGGGGAGAGATTTGAAGGTGCTATGCTATTGGCTTTGTAAATGATGGATGAGGCCATGAGACAAGGAATGCAGGCAGCCTTTAGAAGCCAGAAAATGGAAGGAGATGGATTCTCTGCTTGTATTAGTTTGCTTTGTCCTTATGATGAGAACTTTAGGACCTACTCTCTTAACTTTGAGATAAACCAGAGAGCACTATTAACTACAGTCACCTCATGGTCTATTATATCCCCAGTATTGACCTGTAATGGGAAGTTTGTACCTTTTGATCACCATCATTAATTCCCTTTTCAACCTTTACCCCTGCCTCTGGTAATCACAAATATGGTCTCTTTTTCTATGAGTTTGAGTTTTTTATTGTTGCCTTTTTTTTTTTTTTTTTTTTTTTTTTAGATTCCATGTACAAGTGAAATCATGCAGTATTTGTCTTCTTTCTATGGCTGACTTACCTCACTTATCATAATGCCCTAGGGTCCATCCATGTTATCACAAATGGCAAGGCTTCTTTCCTTTTTAGAGCTGAACAGTGTCCTATTGTGTGTATAGCTACTACATCTTTATCTCTTCATCTTTTGATGAAAACTTAGAGTGTTTCCGTAGCTTGGCTATTGTGAATAATGCTGCCATGAACATGGGGTGCTGATATCTCTTTGACATAATGTTTTTATTTCTTTCAGCTGTATTCCCGAAGATGGATGCACTGGATCAGATGAAAGTTCTATTTTTAATTGTTGGAGGAGCCTTCATACTGTTTTCCATAGTGGCTGCACCAGCAGTTCACAGGGTTCCCTTTTCTTTACCTCCCCTCTAGCATTTGTTGTTTCTTGTCTTTTTAATAATTACCATTCTAAAAGGCATGAAGTGATAGCTCATGTTTTTGATTTGCCTCTCCCTTTGGCTTAGTGATATTGAAAACCTTTTGGCCATTCATATATCTTCTTTGGAAAAATGTCTATTTAGGTCTTTGCCCAAGTTTAATCTGATTTTTTTTGTGTTGTTGTTGTTGTTTTTGCTATTAAGTTGTATGAGTTCTTAAAAATCTGGATTCTGAACTTTTCATGAAAACTCAGACCCTCTCATCCATGGCCTGCATTTTATAATGGCAATAATTGGCTGAAACTAAGTGGGTCTGTCCCTTTAATGGAGATGGGTACTCTCAATCCATCCTTGCCCCCACTTAATTAGGCTATTTCCCTGATTCCTTGAAGGCATTTGAGTATTGGCTCCAAGATTAGCTGATCCTTAATGTTTATTTGGTTTTCGATTCAGTGATTCTACATCCATAGTACAAGCTTATCTTTTTAGTAAGCTAACTTTCCTATTATCTAAACATGGCCTCAGTATATAATAACAGTGAATCTGGAGGTTCACATTATGAATTTATGGAACTAGATATAAAATACATCTTAAATTCCTTCCTGAGGAAATACGAGAGCTGTAATGTGCCAGTTTCTGCCAAACGTTCTTAGGAAGAGATCACACTAAAAGTTATGCAGTATCTTAACAGCCACATTAAATTAAAGTGAAAAGATTATAGAAGACAGTGCAATGTCATGCATGTTCTATAAGACTATTTTTTAAAATTTCCACATGGACTGTGGGGGAAAGACATTTAGAATCTGAATGATGGAATTGGTTATTCGTTTTCTAATTGATGATTTAACTAAGATGAATTTCCACTGGCTATAAAAAAGACTTGGTGAAGATGCTTGTGGAAAATGTAATGGGATTTGTCTGCTTCTTTACAAAATACTTCATAATTCTGGGCAATTTTCCTTCTATCATTTTGAGCATCATGTCCATTTTTTTTTTAGGCTGGCAAACTAACTTCTTTAGCCATTCATTCAGACTCTGTGTGTGTGCGCATGTGTGTGTATTTTTCCCTAAAACAGAGACAAGCAAAATTAAATTTTAAAAATTCGCACCAGGCCAAAGCATGTGACGCAGTGGTCTTGTTTCCACCACACAGAGAAACAAACAGCTTGTTTTAATAATCAAATACGTTTCCTAAGGGTCTTGTTAAATTGCTGAATGTAAATTGCAATTGGAATTGACTATTAAAGATCTTGGTAGAGTAGGTTAAACATCTGTTCAATTTATAACAATTTTATTTGTACTTCAGCTGTAACTGGGGCAATTAAGCCAATCAGAGCAAGCAAATCAACTCTAATTTACACTCTAATGGACTAAAAATGAATGAGTAAACACTGCACTACTAGATCCAAGTGATTAAACATGTCTCCAAGGATATTTTTTCTATTTCAGTATATAAAATCAGGGTGTTTATACTATAATTAACCACTTAAGAATGATGTAAATAAATTTGAACATATCTATTTTTTTCACATATTTTTATAAATTACTAAATGAAATTCAAGAATATAATACAGGAGTTCTTCTTAGACAAGTTTGCTTACAAAATTTTTCATTAAATCCAAGTTTATGATTTTATCCGAATGCTAGAATTTAAATGGAACATACAGACAGTAGTTATATTAAATAAAAGTTTTTACATTCATTCTATTTTTTGCCTTAGCCATGGATTTCATTAAGGAAGATTAATAATGGATTTAGTATTGTGAGTTAAGATATTATTGATCTTCATAGGGCTCATACAGTTTAGAAACAACAACTTGACAATGCAAAAATGTAACATTCAGGACAGTATCTAGGCAGAGCCAGGTAACATCCATCTTATTAGGATCCTGGAGTCGCTATAGCCACCAAGGAAGTGTATGCTGGAGCATGCATCCCAAAATGCAGTATGAGTGTTGCAAAGCAAACACCTTGTTTCAGATAGAGATCCAGGCTCACCTTACATGGAACAGCAACTCCCAGTTCTGGGAGCTTCTATTTTCAGTTCAGTAAATACCAAACAAAATACTATGGAATAACATGCACTAGATTGAACACTGATTAAATAATTACCACGTAATAATATACCAGACCAAGTGTCAGGCTCTTTCATATACCAATCACCTTATTTAGTGAGCTAAACTTCTCTCTACCAGGGAAAATAACAACAGAGGTGATATGATATTTCGACTAATTTTTAGCACTCTCCAACTGGCCCTTCAGTAAGTTCACTTGTAGCATTTGCATAATTTATTTGGAGACTTAAGGGCTTGGGGAAGGCCATGTAGTCCATCCTTTTAATTCTACTGTGTGAAGAAAGCAAATTTAGCTAAGTCTGTTTCCTCAAAGGAAAGATCTTACGGCCCTGTGTCTTCAAATGTATGGAGTCTGGCCTATCTCATTAAAATCCACCAAGTCAAGGAAAGCTACCTCCAGTCTAGACCTCTGCCAATGAATTTTGCAGGTATCCTTTACTCCTCCTAGATGCACCCTTTGCCATATCCAGGAAAACTTTCCCTACTATACTTACCACTTTCCTCTGACAATTAATCTTTGCTAATTTCTTTTGATAAAGCAGCAGTTATTTCTGGAGGACCTATTACAGAGTCATGGGCTGGGTCCCAAGCTTTCGGTGAAAATATTGTATTATGTTTGGGCAAATCTTTCCTACCCACCCTTCTTTCTTTCTTTATCTTTCATACTTCCTCAAGCAATTTTTGAGGTGTTGCTGCAAAGTGCCAGGTGCTAGGTAGACCCGAAGAATATCATTGTAAACAAGAAAGATATATTCCTTGCCTTATGAAGCTACTGGGAGAAAAATCATTTATTAAATATCCACAATGCATGGAAAAACAAAATCTTTTTTTAATTAAAGTATAGTTCATTTGTAATGTACCAATTTCTTCTGTACAGCAAAGTGACCCAGTCATATATATCTATGTATAAATACATTCTTTTTCTCATATTATCTTCCATCATGGTCTATCCCAAGAGACTGGATATAGTTCCCTGTGCTATGCAGTAGGACCTCGTTGCTTATCCCTTCTATATGTAGTAGTTTGCATCTACTAATCCCAAGCTCCCCATCCATCCCACTCCCTACCCACTCCCTCTTGGCGACCACATGTCTGTCCTCTGCATCTGTAAGTCTGGTGAAAACAAAATCGTCTTAACAATTACAAAGATGAAGTCAGGATAGAAAGAAAACAATATAATAGAGGCTCTTTGCCTACTTAGGTTAAGGAAGGCTCTCTGATAAAAAAACCTGTTGGACTGAGATATAAATATTGAATAGTTAAAAAGATGAAGAGAGAAGGAAAAGGGATTCTAGGCATAGGAAACAGGCATATATAAATATTTTGAGACTGGTTGGAGTAAGGTCCTTAAGAGAGACTAAGAGACTAGGACTGAGAAACCCCAAGGCAGTGGTGTGAGCTGAATCTTCCCAGAGGTAGGGAAGGGTTAGAATTTATAGAGCCTGGAAATTGTGTTAAGGAAGGTTTTTATTTTTAAAGGGGTATAGCCTGTTGAAGAGGTTTAAGCAAAAGTAAAATTGTCACTTTGCCTGCAGTGAATCAGTGGAAGCAGAGTAAGAGCAGTTGGACCAGCCAACCAGCTAGGAAGAAGATTCTAGAATTCAGTTGTGAGAAGATGCTAGTTTAGGTTAAGAGAGTGGTAGTCATTAAGAGAAGTGGATGATTCGAGAGGCACAAAGTTATATGTGTTGGTTTTGAGTTATTCTTCTCCCCCCCCCTTTTTTTTTGGCCATACCCATAGCATATGGAAATTCCTAGGCCAGGGACTGAATCTGAGTCACAGCTGCAACCTATGGCACAGCTGTGGCAATGCCAGATCCTTAACTCACTGTGCCACAGCTATAACTCTGGAGTTATTCTTTATTTTAGGTAATTTATACTCACTATTTGTTTTATTCTATTTTATTTAGAGTTTAATTGATTTACAGTGTTGTGTCAATGTCTGCTGTACAGCGTAGTGAAGATAGTATGAGAAAGCGAATGTGTACACACACACACACACACACACACACACACATGTATATGACTAGGTCACTATTTATTTTAAATTTTATCCTCAGTAAATGATGAACTTCCCAAACACAAGACTCTTCTCTTATTCCTTTCTATTTTCTTCAGCTTTATCTTCCTTTGCTGTTGTCTTCTCCACACAGTGGAATGCAGTTTAACTTGGAGCCTAAACCAAGCCTTTCAACTCTGGTGCTTATTTTCAGTTGAACAGTCCAGGTTTTTTTTTTTGTTTCTTTTTTTCTTTTTCCCCCAAGTGTTGGTGACGCAGCTATGGGGCGGTGAGAAGTGAAGAGGTGAGTACTTGAACATGTTTGGAATCTGGCCAAGACATATTTACTTTTAAGGAGTCCTGAGAAATCTGGCTATTATAAATCCTAATTGAGTCTCATAATGTTTTCCAAGCCAATGAGACCACTTTGTGAAAAAGCAAAAGCATCTTCTCACCAGGGAAAAGGGCCATGTGCAAGAGGAGGAGGTGTAAATGGAGAGAAGCCACCAGCCCTTTCAGAAAGCTGCATGATGTAACAGCCCCACTATACACTGCCTCATTTGTGCTGGAAAAATTTAAACAGTCAAGAGAAATAGAATCCTGTCCCATTAGCATAGCAACAAGTGTGTTCTCAGCATAATCAACACAGTTCCAGCATGGCATTCAGCTCCATTTTGCATGCCCTTCTGTCTCACCTTTCATTGCCAACGCCATTGAAGTCCTAATGGAAAGACAGCCTTTGAAAGAACCCTGCTGGCTTTTTGGCTGCCTATTGGCAACAAAGGAGACAAGGAGAATGGGAAGGTACATTTGTAAAGTTCCACTTGCTTATCTTACTTAGGAACAGCATTTTATCCTTCAAGCTCATCTGCCAACCACTGTAATTAGGCTTTCTGGAAACAGTCTTGTAGCCGTCTTTACATCACAATAGCATTTTTATAAGCTTAGGACAGTTCATCTGTCTGGCAAGACATTGCAGCATACCCAGAGAATTCACTGTACCTTGGTGGATGCCCTTAGTTCCCAGAATGGAAATAGAAAAATTTCTATGACTGAATGGAAAGAAGTCATTTGTGAGCAGGCTTAAGGTATCAAAACTTTTATCTTTAAACCTAGCAACAAGTCTATTCAGATTGAATAATTTGCTTACAGAGGCATAAATGAACATGGAGTTCTTTCACTGGTGAAAAAGGAAAGAGATAATCTAAGAAAGAGGAAGATTGACATGGAGAGGTTGATGGACAAAGCAGGTGGAGAAGAAAGGCAAGCAGAAGAGCAGTGTATTGAGTTGTAAGCTTTCAGAGGTCAAGGTTCGTGTTTTCAGCATTCTTCTTTTCAACATGGTGGTACATATGATCATATTACTACGGCAACAAATAAAACCTACCCCAATGGAGCATTATTGATTTTAAATTTGGACCAAAAGCCTCTATCCTATATCAGGGCCTTCTATAATGAGAGAATCTCGAGTTCAACGCCAGAATTGTCTGCTTTACGTACTTTGAGAGTAGAGTTGTCCAGTGAAACTTCCAGTGATGGTGGAAATGTTCTATTTCCTGCCATCAAAGCACTTGGAGTGTGACTAGTACAACTAAGGAACTGAACTTTTTAATTTTTAAATTTTAATTAAATGACTTGTGGCTGGTGGCTTACCGTCGTGGCTAGGGCTGTGGAGGGCTGGAATTATCTTCTATAGATATTCTTGTATTCCTCCTAAGAGAGGAAAGTACAACCATCTTCTCCCTCCCCACCCTTAGAAGAGAGCTCTTCTGTGGTCATTAACCCTCTGAAATAAACCTCAAACCCTCAAGTGAAACTATATCTAAAAAAAGATACATGCACCCCTATGTTCACAGCAGCATTATTCACAGTAGCCAAGACATGGAAGCAACCTAAATGTCCATCAACAGATGAGAAGATTAGGAAGATGTGGTACATATACACAATGGATACTACTCAGCCATTAAAAAAAAACAAAACAAAGTAATGCCATTTGCAGCAACATTGATGCAAGCAGAGATTCTCATATTAAATGAAGAAAGAGAAAGACAAATACCATATGATATCATTTATATGTGGAATCTAAAATATGGCACAAACGAACCTCTCAACAAAACGGAAACAGACTCATACAGAAGAAGAACAGACTTGTGGTTGCCAAGAGGGAAGGAAGTGAGATGGTCTGGGAGTTTGGGGTTGGTAGATGCAAACTATTACATTTGGAATGGATAAACAATGAGGTCCTATTGTACAGCTCAGGGAACTATATCCAATCGCTTGGGATAGAACATGATGGAAGATAGTATGAGAAAAAAATGTGTATATGTATGACTGGGTCACAGTGTTGTATAGCAGAAATTGGCACAACACTGTATATCAATTATATGTTCATAAAAATAAGTAAATTAAAAAATAAGTTAACTATTTTAAGTGCCCACATGACAGTGAAAAAAAAGGTGCATTTTGAAGTCAGATAAAATGTTGTATATAATATATGCATAAAGTCAAAGGATGTAAATCAAAAAATAAAGAGGCATCTGAGGGACAGACTAACACCTCATGCCTTTGGGCTAAAGCCATGCCTCTTTAGACTTTCTTCCACTTCATTTTCAAAACCTAGTCATTGCAAATATTTCTAGCATCACTACAGAAAGAGAAAGAATAACTTCTGCTTTTGATGATCATCTATAAGACCAGCACAGTGCTGAGCCTCTACTTCAAAGATACTAAATAGATACAACGTATGTCTAAAAGGGAGTGCTGAAATTCACTCATGATATGACTATTTTTATTGTGAGATGTGATTTCCCAATGCTGGGAGTAGAGAAAGAATATTTTCTTCCTCTAATTGCAAATGCGAGATTGCTTAAAAAGTCTTTTGCTTGTAGGTAAGACCTTCTATTTGAGCCCTAGGCAGGGGTATGTATGTTCTTCACATGTGTCCTGTTGTCATTGACTCACATTAATGATTAGGACAATAGATATTGGGGGGCAGTGCTTGTGGCCCTGCCTGTGGACATCAGAAAACATGGCAAGTAGACAAAAGAGGGAGGCAGCATTTGGCCCAGTGATTCCACTGCAGCTGCTAAAACAGAAATGCCAATGCAAAGCTGAGCCACTAATTGGAAATGGAATAAACGAAAGAAATCTTGGTTCAAATGGCAGCTATATTTTTTAAAGAGAAGATTTCAGTTGAAATGCCAAAAGAGATAGTTAGCCAAAACATTTGTCTGTGGAAATTTCTCTTCTCAATTTTTATTCAGATTTACAGCTGGGTGCTAAGCAAAGCACTCCTTGAGAACACATGTCATGGATAAACCAAGATGTTTATTTTCCTAAGGAGCAGATCTGATTGAACTCACAACAAATAGTTCAATTAGCATGGTTACTAATAGGCTGAGCCAGGCAAGCTACAATAAACGAAATCGGTATGTTGGAACTGAGCTCCTAGGAAGGCCATATCAACAGTAAGGTTGTCAGCTGAGCAAGCCAGTTATGGCAGGCTTTCAGCTGTTGTGGAACATCAGGGTGATAGGGTCAGAACATGCTCGTGCAAATTCTGCAGAACTCTTGAGCATGGTATTCCTTTATGGCTCTTATGCAGGACTGATGGGATAAGTTCTTTGAAGTTAATATCAGAAAAATACTTTCTTCTGGTGAGCTGGCATAATTCCTTATATCAGTCCTTAAAACAACACACCTGACTCTCACGTCACCTTTGCCCTGGATTCCTGAAAACTCAAGAGTTGAATTCATTCTTCAGTTTTGCACTTGGCTTCTATTTCCTCCACTCCCACTTCTTTAAAAGCACTGAAGATACTGGTAGTCAATGAGAATTTAACTCTCTCCTTGGTGAGTAACCTTGAACAAGTGACTTTTTTTCTTTTTTTCTTTTTTTTTTTACTGAGCCCAAATTTACTCATCTCTAAGTTGGGGTCATAATTATTATTTCCCAGATGTTTTGCTATGGTGTTGATTCTCTTTTTTTTTTCCCCACCCTGAGACATATAGAGTTCTTGGGCCAGGGATCAGATCTGAGTCACAGTTGTGACCTAAGCCACAGCTATGGCAACACCAGATCCTTCACCCACTGTACCAGGCTAGGGATTGAACCTGAGTCCCAGGGCTCCAGAGAGGCCACTGATTCCATTATGCCATAGTGGTATCTCCTATAGTGTTGATTCTTAAGAAACACTCAACACACAAGAAAGACCCAAGAATTACCAACTTTTTGAATTTGAATACTGTTGCCTCCTGATTGAGGTGTTTTCATGCTTGTCCACTCACCTTAATAAACCCAAAGGTAAGGAAAAATGCTAATTATTGAATTTTAAATTATTCTTTTGATATACAGCATATTGTAAATCATAAAATGTAATTGGAAGCAAGCATGGCATTATGAGATATCAACTATATAGTTTGAGGGTCACTATTTAAAGGACTGAACCAAAATGGGTATATTTGCTTTTTATTCACAGTTCCTTCTAAGGGTAAAATCTACGTACAGTGAAATGTAAAAATCTTAGGTGTAAACGTCAATGAATTCTGACCAACGTACATACTCATATAGCCCAGACCCTTGTGAAGATGTAGAGCATTTCCATCACCCAAGAAAATTTCCCTTGGGTCTCTTTCAGTCTAGCCCTTCCCACTCAGAGACAAAACTTTCTTGAATCATGTCACTATAGACTTCTTTTGTCTATTTTAGAAATGCATGTAAATGGCATCCTGCTATGTGTTGTCTTTGGGTCTGGCTTCCTTTCCTCAGTGCATGTCTTGAGTTTAACCCTATGATTGAGAAAATTAGTTCCTTCCCCTTTAATGCTAAATACTTTGTGTTGTGTGACATACCATGGCTTGCTTATGAAGACTCCTATTGATGTACATTCCACTGTTTTCAACATTGACTATCATGAAGAGAGCTGCTACGAATATTCTTTTACCAGCCTTTTTTGTAGTCACATGCTTTCATCACTCCTGGAAAAAGACACAGACATAAAATCCCCATGTCAAGTGATTGTATCCTTTCATGTTTCCATCAGCAGAGGAGAGGTATTCCTCACCAAGATTGGGTGTTATGAGTCTCCCGCAGAGCACAGGGAACTGTGTCCAGTCTCTTGGGGTAGGACATGATGGAAGATGGTATAATAAAAAGAAAGTATATATGTGTATGACTGGGTCACTCTGTTGTACAGCAGAAATTGGCACAACATTGTAAATCAACATTGCTTAATAAAAAAATTAAAAAACCAAAAAAACCCACCCACACAAAAAAATACTTGTATTATTGAAATGAGTTATTTCCTTGTGTGTGTGTGTATGTATGTGTGTATGTGTTTATTTTTGCCTTTTTTTTTAAAGGGCCACACCCATGGCATATGGAAGTTCCCAGGCTAGGGGTCAAATCAGAGCTGCAGCTGCTGGCCTATGCCACAGCCACAGCAATGTGGGATTTGAACCACATCTATGACTTACACCACAGGTCCCTGATCCACTGAACAAGGGCAGGGATCGAACCTGCATCCTCATGGATATTAGTCAGATTCATTTCTGCTGTGTCACAACAGGAACTCCCTCTTTGTATATTTTTTAAATAAACATTTAATTTTGGAATAATTTCAGATTTACAGGATTATTTCAGATAGAGACTTCCCATTTATCCTGTACCAAGTTTTCTCTATTTCTAACATCTTACATTAGTATGGTAAGTTTGCCACAATTAATGAATCAGTATTGACATATTAAGTAAACTATAGCCCATACTTTATTCAGATTTCCTCAGTTTTCCCCTAATGTCTATTTTCTGATCCAAGGTTCCATTCAGGATTTTATATTTATTAATCATATTTCCTTAGGCTTCTCTTGGCTGTGACAGTTCCTCTGACTTTTCTTGTTTTTGATGAACTTGATAGTTTTCAGAAATTCTGGTATTTTGTAAAATGTTCTTCAGTTGGGATTGGTCTGATGCTTTTCTCATGATTTGGCTGAGGTAATGTGTTTTGGGAAGGTAAATCACAGAAGTAGGATGCCACTTCTCATCACATCATATAAAGTATATGTACTGTTAGTATGACATTGTCGAGATTAACCTGGAATTCTTGGCTTGAAGTAGGGTTCATCTCTTTTTTCCACCATGAAGTTAACTTTTTTCTTTCTCCCTTTCCAGAAAAAAGGGAAATTTTTTTACTCCAGAAAAAAGTCACTGTGGACAGACCATATCTTAGGAATGAGAAACTATGTTGTACCTCCTTAAATGTAAGGTAAAGTAGGTACATAAATTATTTTTAATTCTTTTGCACTGGCTTTTTGTCTATTACCTCTTATTTACTTATCTATTTAATCTTTTGTAACAGTATGGATGCATATATGCTATCTTATACTTTGGGTTATAATCCCATACTAATTTCATTTGTCGCTTAATCCAGTTTGGCAGTTGGGAATGCATTCAGTTAGCACTTGTGTCACCTGCAATGTATCACTGAATGTGCAATTATTTTTTTTGTGTGTGTGTTTTGCTACTTTTTGATATTGCAGAATGCTTCAGGGTCAGTCTGAGAGCCAGCCATTTCCCCAAGGAGACCTGTTTCTTTTTACCTGGAGTATGGTATTTAGAAACCAAGAAATGCCTGATAGGTGTGCTCATTGTTACTGGGATACCCTTACTTCTCAGCTGGCAGACAAAGAAAACATGTGTATATGTGTTTTAAACTATGTTTGCACTCATATCTATCAATATTTCTGTATATAACCGTCTGTGTCCGTATTAGGTCAAACCCGAGTTCAAACTGATGTCTCTAATCTATCATCACATGAGTCATTCTAGCCTACTCCCCTTGTTGATCTGTAACCTCCTACTTCAGTAGTGAGAAGCCTGGATTCCAGTATCTGCTAGCCATCAATTTTTTTTTCTTTGACAAATGCTATTGGTGTTATATTTAAAAATTTAATGCCAAGTTTAAGATCATGTAGATTTTCTGCCATGTTTTCTTTTGGTGGTTTTACACTGGCATTTTACTTTAGATCTGTTATCCATTTTGAGTCAATTGTGTGAAAGGTATAAGGTCTGTGCCTAGATTCTTTTCTCGGTTTTTTTTTTTTTTGATATTGTTGTATCTTTGTTGTAAAGATGATTGTTGTTGTAAAGTCAGCTGTATTGCCAGTTGTTGTTGTATCTTTGTTGTAAAGATGATTTCTCCATCAAATTGCCTTTGCTCATTTTTCAGAAATCAGTTGACTGTGTTTGTGTGAGTCTCTTTATAGGCTCTTTATTCTGTTGCATGTGTCTATATGTCTGTTCTCTGACCAATACAACACTGTCTTGATCACTGACTTAACAACTTGTAATAATCTCAATAACAAATATTATGAGTCTTCCAGTTTTATTTGTCTTAAGTGTGTGTCAGTTATTCTAAGTCCTTGCCATTCCAAGTATACTTTAGAATTAATTTGTTGATGTCTACAAATTATCCTTCTAGTGGGGATAAAGTTGAATTTATAAATCAAGTTGGGAAAAATAGACATGTTTACATACAGCATCTCAGTCTGAAGACAAAAATCATCTATTTGTTTAGGTTTTTTATTTCTTTCATCAGAGTTTTACAGCTTTCTGCTTATTGACCTTGTTCATATTTTGTTAGATTCACATCTAACTATTTCATGTGGGGAGCAAGGTTAAATGGTACTGTGTTTTAATTTCAAATTCCAATTAATTGTTGCAGATATATAGGAAAGCCAGTGAATTTTGTATATGAGCATTTTATATTGACACCTTGTTGTAATCACTTATTAATTCCAGGAGATTTGTTGTCATTTTTGATTCATTGGATTTTCTCCATAAACAATCATGTCATCTGTAAACAATGATGTTTTATTTCTTCTTTTATTTCTGTGTATGTTATATGCTTTATTGTACTAGATAGAACTTCCAGTGCAGTGTAGAATAGGAGTGCTGAGAGCAGATATCCCCACATTTTTCCTGATCTTTGGAGGAAAGCACCGAGCATCTCACCATTAGGCTTGATGTCAGCTGTTAAATTTTCTTTAGATGTTCTATATCAAGTTTAGGAAATTCCTCTCTATGCCTACTTTGCTGATAATTTTTATTATTAATGCACATAAGATATGTCAAATGTCTGTATCAATTGATATGGTCACACAATTTTTCTTCTTTAGTTCATTGATGTGGTGGAGTACATTGATTTTGTTGAACCAGCCTTGCATACCAAAAATAAATCACACTTGGTTATGGAGTATAATTCTTTTTAATACAGTATCAGAGTCTGCTTGCCAATATTTTTAGAGAATTTTTTTGTCTATGTTCATTAGAGATACTGGTCTGTATTTTTCATTTTTATCTGGTTTCAGCATTAGGGAAATACTTAACATAGGATGAATTAAGAAGTCTTTCCTCTGCTTCTGTTTTCTGGAAAATATTGTGGAGGATTGGTATAATTTCTTGCATAAATATTTGGTAGAATTCACTAGTGAATACACTTGGGCCTTATCCTTTTTTTTTGAAGGTTATGAATTATTAATTCAATTTTTTAAATAGGTACAGGGGTAAATGTTATCTCTTTCTCCTTATGTGTTGTTGGCAGTTTGCATCTCTCAAGAAACTGGTCCATTTCTTCTAAATTATGAAATTTGGGGGCATAGAGTTTTTTCATAGTTTGCTTTATTATCCTTCTAATGTCCATGGTATCAGTAGTCATGGCCCCTCTTTCAGTTCTAATTTACATTTTGTCTCTTTGTCTCTCTGCTAGTTCAGCTGGAGGTTTATCAATTTTATTGATTGTTTCAGTGAATCATGTTTTAATTTTATTTAATTTATTGTTTTCCTGTTTTCAATTTCATTGATCTATACTCTAATTTTTATTATTACTTTCATTTTCTTTGCCTCATGTTTAAGTACTTTTCTTTATTTTCCCAAGGTGGAAATTTAGGTTATTGATTTTAGATCATTCTTCTTTCTAAAGATACGCATTTAATGCTGTACATTTTCTTTTAAGCCCTGCTTTTGCTAATCCCACAAATTTGGTAATTGGCTTTTAATTTCCACTTAGTTCCATACCCTTAAATCACTTTTGAGACTTCTTTGATCTGTCTCTTATTCTGAGGTGTGTTCTTTGATTTCCAAGTATTTGGGGGATTTTCCAGCTTATTTTTATTAGTGATTTCTAGTTTAAGTCCCTTGTAATCTGAGAACATATTTTGTATAATTCTGTTTTTTATGATAATTTCTATTTTTTTATTTTTATTTTTTTTGATGTTTTGCATCTATTTTTTTTTTTATTTTCCCACTGTACAGCAAGGGGGTCAGGTTATCCTTACATGTATACATTACAATTACATTTTTCCCCCACCCTTTCTTCTGTTGCATCATGAGTATCTAGACAAAGTTCTCAATGCTATTCAGCGGGATCTCCTTGTAAATCTATTCTAGGTTGTGTCTGATAAGCCCAAGCTCCCGATCCCTCCCACTCCCTCCCCCTCCCATCAGGCAACCACAAGTCTCTTCTCCAAGTCCATGATTTTCTTTTCTGAGGAGATGTGAGATATTTTTAAAATTTGGTAAAGTGCATTCTATGGTGTAGAATGTAGTCTGTCTTTGTGATTGTTCCACATAAACTTGAAAAGAATCTTCATCCTGTTTTTCTGTTTGTTTTTGGTTTGCTTACTCTTTTATTTATTTGTTTACATTGATATATAATTGACTTATAACATTATATTTGTTTCAGATGCCCAACATAATGATTTGATATTTGTATGTAGAGCAAAATAATAACCACAATAAGTCAGGTTGCCTTTTTTTTGAAAGGACTATTGTAAAATTTTCGTTTAGTCCTCATTGATTGATAGTGTTATTCAGGTCAGCCATGACTTCATAGAATTTTTCCCTATTTAATCTATCAGTTACTGACAGGAGGTTTTGAAGTCTCCAACTGTAGTACTCAGTATGTCTATTTCTTCTTTCACTTCTATCAGTTTTTGTTTTATTTATTTTGATGCTCTGTTAAGTGCATGCATGGTTAGGATTGTTACATATGCTTTGTGTGAAATTAATATAGCTACTCCAGCTTTCTTCTTGTTACCATCAGCAATAGTATATCTTTCCTTTTGATATTAAACTATCTATTAAGTGAATTTCTTACAAATAGCATAGATTTGTGTCTTTATAAAAAGGTACTTTGACAATCCTTGTCTTTTATTTATTTATTTATTTTAAAACGATTTTTATTTTTTCCATTATAGTTGGTTTACACTGTTTGTCAGTTTTCTACCACACAGCAAAGTGACCCAGTCATTTCTTTTTCTTACATTATCCTCCATCATGTTCCATCACAAGTGACTAGATATAGTTCCCTGTGCTATACAGCTCCAAATTGACCCCTAGCCCAGGAACTTCCATATGCCACAGGTACAGCTGTAAAAAGAAAAAAAAATGTTTTAAATGGTTCCCTAGATTTAAAAATTTTTAATTTTAACAAGTGTAAAATGACCTTCAAATAACACTATTCTGCTTCAAATGGAGTATAGTTATCTTATAATAGAACATTCCTAATTCCACTCTCCTGTTTCTTACAACGTATTTGTCATTCATTCCACTTATTGATATGCTAGAATAACCAAATACATCATTACTAATACTACTTTAAAGAGAGTAGTATTTTATGTCATTTAATAACAGTAAAAAAGTCAAAAGTTTTAGTTTATTTATTCCTTCTCTGTTTTTCCTTTCATGTATGTATGTATATATATAAATTTTTGTATATATGTAATTTTCCTTCTGTATGAAAAAATCTTTTCTGATTTCTTGCAGGGTGAGCCTGATGGTGATGAATTCCACATTTTTTATTGTTTGAAAAATCAATTTATTTAAACTGGAAACACAAAACAACCCCCCTCCCCAAAAACAGTTCACCCATTTCTCCCACCCTGCACCCTCTGCCTCTAGCAACCACCAGTTTGTTCTCTGCATCTGTGAACTTGGTGTTTTTCTTTCTCCCTTCCTCCCTCCCTCTCTCTTTCTTTTTCTGATTTCACATATAAGAAAAATCATTTAGTATTTGTCTTGGTCTAACTTCAC
Source organism: Sus scrofa (assembly GCF_054392235.1). Lineage (NCBI taxonomy): Eukaryota > Metazoa > Chordata > Mammalia > Artiodactyla > Suidae > Sus > Sus scrofa. The sequence goes on from NC_139392.1 coordinate 72,316,536, forward strand.
TTAGCATAGTGTCCTCAAGGTCCATCCATGTTGTAAAAAATGACAAGATTTCATTCTTTTGTTGGTTTTTTATATATTTGTCTCTGGGTGTGTGTGATATCTCTATCCATTCATCCATTAATAGACATCTATGTTGTTTTCATATCTTGATTATTGTAAATAATGCTGCAGTATACATCAGACTGCATATATCTTTTCACATTAGCATTTGCATTTTCTTCACATAAATACCCAGAAGTTCAGATGCTGGATCATCTGGTAGTTCTATTTTTAATTTTGGCGGGAAGCTCCATACTGTTTTCCACAGTGCTTGTGCCAATTTACATTCCTACCAACAGTGCACAAGCGTTCCTTTTCTCCACATCCCTGCCAATGCTGGTTATTTATTGTCTTTCTGATAACAGCCATTCTAATAGGTGTGAAGCGATATCTCATTGTGGTTTGATTTGCATTTCCCTTATGATTAATGATGGTCAACATTTTTTTATGTGCCTTTGGCCATCTGTGTCTTCTTTGGAAAAATGTCTATTCAGATCTACTACACAATTTTAAATCTCTTTTTTTCTTTTGCTATTGAGTTGCATGAGTTTTTTATATATTTTGGATATTAATCCCTTAACAGATAAATGCTTTGCAAATATTTTCTCCAATTCAGTAGGTTGTCTTTTTCATTTTGTTGATGGTTTCCTTTTCTATACAGAAGCTTATAGTTGGATGTAGTCCCACTTAAAAAAATTTTTTGCTTTTGATGCTTTGGTGTCATATTTAAAAAATCACTGCCAAAATCTATGTCAAGGAACTTACTGCCTATATTTTCTTCTGGCAGTTTTATCATTTCTGGTCTTATATTGAAATCTTTAATCCATTTTGAGTTTATTTTTTTGTGTATGGTGTAAGATTGTGATCTAGTTTCATTCTTTTGCATGTGACTGTCCAGTTTTCTCACATCATATTTTGAAGAAATTTCCTTTCTTTATTGTATATTCCTGGCCCCTTGGTTATAAAGTAATTGATCTTTTATATGAGTGGGCTTATTTATGGATTCCCAATTTTATTTTATTGGTCTGTCTGCTTGTTTTCATGCCCGTACCATACTGTTTTAATTATTGTAGCTTTCTAATATAGTCTGAAAGCAGGGACCATGATACCTCTAGCTTTGTTCTTATTTCTCAGGATTTCTCTGGCTATTTAGTGTCTTTGCAATATCATACATATTTCAGAATTATTTATCTCCTTCATTTTTGAAGGGGAATTTCACTAGAACTTTACTATTTCCCCTTGCCCCAACACTTTTAGCATTTCACTCCACTTCTCACTTGCATGGTTTCCAATAAGAAATTTTCTGTAAATCTAATCTATTCTACAGGAAAAGTGCATTTTCTGTGTGAATTTTTACACCAAGATTTTATGTTTGTCTTTGGTCTTCTGTAGCTAGAATAAAATATGACCAGGTACAATTTTTAAAAATATTTTTAATTTCTAATTTGATGTCCATAATTACTTTTGGGAAGTTCCTAGGTGTCTACAGGACTGGTGTCTTGTGAGGCCTCTCTCCTTGATTTTTAGATGGCTGTCCACTCCCTATATCTTTCCTCTGTGTCTCTGTGTCTCCTCTTCTAATAAGGATATCAGTCTTGTTGAATTAGAGCCCATCATAATGACCTCATTTTAACTGAATTACCTTTTTAAAAACTCTATGTCCAATTTTAGTCAAATTCTGAGGCACTGGAAGTTAGGACTTTAATTTATGAACTTTGAAGGGGACAAAATTCAGCTCGTAACATAAAGATTACTTCTGCCTCACCTTGGGCAGGACAGGAGGAATAGAGGGAGCTGGAATAAGAAGAATGTCCTTTCCCTGATTCTTGAACAAGGCTCTGGTAAAATCATCCTAAAGAGTCAGCGTTTCTTTTGGAGAAAGCTCTGAGTATATTCTATAACGTTTACTCTACCCTTTCCCCTGCCAGAGCCATGAAAGAATCTTTCTCAAATCTTTACCATCTGGTGGGGTTCCTGAACAAAGTCCAGGAACTATGGAGGTTTCTCTAATACTGTAGCTCCAAAGAGTTTCTCACAGTCAAGCTAATCCACACTCAACCTTCAATCATTCATTCAAATGACAGTTTACTTATTTCTACCAGTTGATAACTCCACTGGATTCTGCTCCTATGAAGCAGATCTGGGCTATAACTCTGGATCCACTCATCTTTCTAAATTATACGGTGTCAGTTTGCCCTGCCAACTAGGTCTCTGATAAGTCCAGGAAAATTTATTAACTTTGTCTACCTTTTTCTTGTAAGGATGGAAATAATAACTTCCAAAATGTTTATATATTGGAGTTGAAACCAGAAGTCCTGATTATATTTTAAGTCATTCTATTTACTTAGAATTAAAAATTAAAAAAAAATTAAACTGAACCCAAATAGAAATTTCTCTTTTCTTCCTGCCATGTGAGGAAATTAAAACATTTCATTTTCTCTCTTCTTCTATTTCTTATTGATTTGAACTGTGAATTTAGAGATATAATGCTATTGAATTATTGGAATATGAGTCTGTCAAATTTTATTATTGACATCGTATTAACCACAATTATTTGGGTTTACATCTACATTTTACAGGCTACATTTTTCATATTCATTTCTTTAATACCATGACTTAAAAGTTTTTTATTTGGATGGATATCTTGGTCAGCTGAAATATATTTCACTAGATATTTCCAGAAGAGTTCATGGTTGGTATAATTTCTGAGTCCTTCAGTGGCCAAGAATATCTTTGTTGCTTTTACCTATAATCATCAACTGATTTGAGCATGAAATTATTCTATTCAGGTTCCCTTCACAACTCTGTAGAGTTTGCTCTGTGACTTTGTCATTTAGTGATGCAGGGATGTTTGCCGTCCCCTAAGATTTGTTTTTCTCTTGGTAGTTAGCTTTTTTCCTGCCAGGATCGTTTTAATAATTTTTATCCTTGAAATTCAAAAGTTTTATCAATGTATGTCTAGATATTTGTTTCTTCTCATTAATTTTGCCAGGAATCCTTGACCTCTTTCAAAGTTATCAGTCAGGTGTTCCAGTCAGAAAGTTCTTTTTATTATGAAGTATAGAGTGAATAAAATCTTTATAATGCATATCCCTGACTCTACCACTCCATTTTAGAAAATCATACTAGCCTGCCACATATGCCACAAATAATTTGAAATAAACCAAATTTTACAGCTATAATTGAAAGTTCTTGTGAATCCTTTCACTACTTCATTCTCCTTTTAAACCTAAATGTAAACACTATTCTCATTTTTGCGTCTCTTTCTTATACATTTCTCTACACTGTTATATACATGAGCTCAAAAAATATATTCCTTTGCATCTTGCAATTTTAAATGCTATGCAATCATATTGCATCTATATTTCTGAATCTTTTTTCAGTCCACATGGTGTTTTTGAAACTTTCCTATGGTGGTAGCTGTAGCTCTCTTTTATTCATTTTAATATGCTGTCTCATTCTGTTATGTAAATATATCACAATTAATTTAGCCATTTTTATGTTGATGGACATTTAGGTAGTTTCGCAGGTATAATTAATGCTGCAATGAATATTCATTCACCTGCCTTCTGTGAGAGTTTCTTTAGGTTTTGTGGAGTTGTTTGCAACAGACACATTGACCTTCAATATTAGTAGTATTAAGGAGGTGGTCCTTACATGGTTCCTATGTGCCAGGCACTATTCTTAATGCTTAATCTGTACAGACTCACTTATTTAACCTTTTAACAACTCTATAAGTTAGGTAGTATTTACTGTCCACATTTTATAATTGAAATACAAGGGAGTGGAAGGGATTGGGAGCTTGGGGTTAACAGATGCAAACTATTGCTTTTGGAATGGACTAACAATGAGAGCCTGCTGTGTAGCACTGAGAACTATGTCTCGATACTTACAATGCAGCACAACAATGGGAGAAAAAATTATGTATACATGTATGTGTAACTGGGTCCCCATGCTATACAGTGGAAAAAAAAAAGGTGTGTTGGAGGAAATAACAATACAAAATAAATTTTAAAAAAAGAAAGCATACAGGCATGTTGGTGCAAACTGAAAAAAAAAAAAGAAAGAAATACAAGGCACAGAAATTTTAAGTGACTTGTCCAAGGTCACAAAGATGCAGGTAATAGAGTCAGGATTTGAACTCAGGTCATCTTGTCCAGAGTCTGCCCATTTAACTGATATGATATATTGAACAAAAATTTATTCTATTTCTCCTCAATTCAGTTTTAGAAGTCATAATTTACTTAGGTAATTACTTTGTCTAAGTTTTCAAATTTTTCACATAATGTTTTCCATTATATAGTCATATTATCTTTTCGTCTCTGCTGTATGTATATTTATGTCTGTTTTGATATTTCTCATGTTATATATTAATATTCTTATTTGAACATATGAAATATAGTTATAATTATATTTTAATGTTCTCATAGAAAATTCCAACATCTATATCAGTTCTGGGTTGGTTTCTATTTATTCATTTTCCTCCTCATTGCAGGTCATATTTTCTTGACTCTTTCATACTTGATAATATTTAATTGGATGCATACATTGAGATTTTTATTTTGTTGGGATATTTTTGCAGTCCTATAAATAGTTTTGTACATTGATCTGGGACGCAGTTAAGTTACTTGGAAATAGCTTCATCCTTTTGGGTCTGGCTTTGAAGATTTGTTAGATGGGATCACAGCAGCTAAGTTAGTTGAAGGCAAATTCTTCTGGAGACAATACCTGAGTACCATACCCAGCACCATGCATTATTAAGTTTTCCAGTGTGGCTGGTGGGAAGAGGCACTATTTTAACCAAATCTTTCATGAATTCTGGATACTTTGCCTCTAATTCTTGGACATTCCTCCCCCCACCACGAGCCTCTAGGGAGTCCCCTTTCACACATACACTCTGAAGAATATTCAAGGAGGATGTTATGCAGATCTTTGCATTCCTTCTTTGTGCAGCTCTGTCCTCTATAGAGGAAACTGTCCTGCAAATGCTGACTGCTTCAGTCCCTGGATTTTCTACAGTTGCCACTTCAAATTAAGATGGGCTCCACCCAAGTTCTTCCTCCAGGCACTGCTGCAAGGAAACTCTAAAAGTAGAAAGCTGGGCAATTATAGGGCTCACTTTGTTTTCATTGCTCAGGAATCTCTGATATATATGTGTTTATATGTGTATTTACCCTCATATATAGTGTGTTTATATCTACACACACATATGTGTGTGTATATCTATATCTATATATCTATATCTATCTATCTCCATCTTGGTTTAAAACAGTAGTTACTTTTAAAAAAAGAATTAGATCATTTGGTTTCTTATTATTGAGCTTTGACAGTTCTTTATGTATTCTGGCTACAAGTCCTTTGTCAGAAATATGATTTGCCAGTATGTTCTTCCCATCTGTGGCTTGATTTTTCAGTCTCTTACCGCTGAGAAATAGTTCTAAATTTTAATAACATCAAATTCTCATGTTTTTCTTTTATAAATGATTACTCAGCTGTTAATATCTAAAAATCCTTTGCCAAACACAAGGTCACAAAGATTTTTTTTTTGAATTTTTTCTTCTGAAATGATTATAATTTTATGTTTTACATTTGGTCAGTTTTGAGTTAACCAAAAGTTGTATATTGTGTTAGTGAAGATTGTTTTATTCTTTTTTGGCATATGAACATCCAGTTTTTCCAAGTATCACTTACTTAAAATACTGCCCATTCTCTTCACTTAAATATTTTTTTTACAATTCAGTCAAAAATCAGTAGGCTGTATTTTTGTGGGTCTATTTCTGGACTCCCTATTCAGTTCTACTGATTTGTGTGCCTATTCATTTGCCTATATCACAATGTCTTGACTACTGTAGTTTTATAGTAAATCTTCAAATAAGGTGTAAGTCCCCAAAATCTGTCTTTACATTTCCAAATTGTTTTGGATATTCTAGTTTCTTTTCCTTTTTACTGAAATTTTAGAGTTGTGCTGTCATTTATAAAAAATGTCTATTCTTATTTGGGGGCACTCTTTTGAATCTATACATCAATTTGGGGAGACTTCATTCCTTAACAATATTGAGTCACCCCTCCCGTGAGCTAGATCTCTTTATTTGGTATTTTATTTCTTTAATGCTGTTTTGTAGTTTTCAACATACATGTTTCATACATATTTTGTTATATTTTTACCTAAGAGCATTCTCTTTTTTGGTGACATTTAAGTGGTACTTAAAAGTATTTTTCAAATTCTAAAGAATGTATACATGTATGTGTAACTGGGTCACCATGCCATACAGTAGAAAAAAAATTTGTATTAGAGAAATAACAATAAAAAATTTTAAAAAGTTTTTTCAAATTCTAATTTTTATTGCCAGTGCATAGAATTACAATAGATTTTAAAATACTCATCTTTGGTCCTAAGAACTTGATGAATCACTACTTTTACTTTTAGAGGGTTTTGTAGATTATTTGGAATTTTATATATGAAAGTCATATTGTATGTGAATAAAGACAGTTTTTATTTCCTCCTTTTGAATATGAGTGCCCTTTTTTTTTTTTTTTTTTTAAATCATGTCCTATTGCACTGGTTAGGGTTTCCAGTATAATATTGAATAGGAGTTATGAAAGAGAACATCCTCAATTTTTTATCATATTATGGGAAGAAAATTAGTCTTTCACTATTAAGTGTGATGTTAGCTGTCATTTTTTTGGGTAATGTTTCCTATTATGCAATTTCTGTACCATTCCTAGGTGGTTGAGAGTATTTTCTTGAAAGGATGAAAATTTTGTCAAATGCTTTTCATGTATTTATTGAGATAATCATGCTCATTTAGTCTGTTAAGATGGTGAAATTACATTGATTTTCAGATATTGAAGACCACTTTAACTTAGTTCCTCTTTTTGAGGTTTCTTAGCCTTGTAGGAAGTATAAATGTGAAACCAGACCCGTGTGAGAGCAGCCAATAGTTACGACTTCTCTGAAGAAACTTCCCTTTTCCTTCTGAAGCTATGTCAGAGACAGATTTTCTTTTCCTGATGAAGATTTTTTTTCCCCACCCCAATTTCTTTGAATGAAAGGAGAGGAAACCCTTTCAAAGTTCCCAGCTTTATGTGGAGGTTTCAAGTTCAAAGACCTTCCCCGCCAGGGTCCAATGCCACATCTCTTATTTCATCTCCTGAGTTTGCACACAAATCTCTGAATGTAATAACTTGTATTTGGGCATTTTTCTTTTAGAGTGTTATTGGTTTCCTTTATCATTCTGGTTTAATGATCTAGGCTTGTATTGTTTTAACCCTTGGTATTTTTTCTTACATTGTTGAGAATGCCACACTGCAACTTTAAATATCATTGTCAGACTTTATTTAGCATTTTGTTAATTTTTAGTTAGAATATATTTTCAGAAGATTTAAACCATTGGATTATCAGGAGTGATTGCCCTATTGTAACAATTGTTATGGATTTTAAACTTTTGGCTATACTTTTCTTTTAGGTCTATTTCTTTAGGATGGCATATAGCTTTTTGGTTTTAAATTTATCCTGAGATGGAATTCCCATTGTGGCTCAGTAGGCTAAGAACTCGACGTATCCATGAGGATGCAGGTTCAACCCCTGGCCTTGCTCATTGGGTTAAAGATCTGGCTTTGCTGCAAACTGCAGTGTAGGTAATCGATGCAGCTTGGATCTGTCATTGCCATGGGTGTGAATCAGCTGCAGCTCTGATTCAACCCCTAGCCCAGGAAATTTGATATGTCACAGGTAAATAAAATAAAATAAATGTATCCTGACTCTGTCTTTAAACGGATTAATTGAATCAATTTATGTTACTATTGTTACTCATATATTTAGACTCTTAAAAAAAATCAGGTATCTTCTAATGACCCCAGTCAGTTATAGCTGCCAAGAGTTTGAATTCTCTTCTTGCCAGAATTTATCTCAGCATGAGAAACAAAAATTGCCCCAGGGGGCAGTTAAAGCTCAGTGAGATTCTACTGGCATTCCTATGAAAAGCAGGGCTTTCCTTTGGGAATCTGGTCCTCAGCATCTACAGAGACCAGAGTTGTAGGGACAGAAAGCCCAGTTTCTCAAGTGGGTCACTGGAAGCGATGCTACATCATACCACTTACTTCTCTTTCCATCCCTTTTTTTTTCTTGACCTATATTTTCTACCCACTGGGGACATAGAATCATACAGTCATCTTTGATTCAGAGGATACACTGCATCCTGGAAGATGGTGCCTCTCTTAACAGAGAATTGTTTCTGGAAAAGCACCTTACTGTGCTCTGAACAGACCATTCCATCACTCTATTAAGATAGCAGCTTCACTGGAGCATGTACTGTCCATTTGGGGCTTGCATTACACACTGGGCCAGCCCATTAGTTTTTTTCTACCTCCACCCTCCTACGTCTCCTATCAGTTAGTCATAAAAGTTCCCCGGGTGCACTGGGCAGCTGGTAAGTTGCACCCAGCCCATGATATTTTGTAATGAGCCTGCCTTCTCACTAGACCGTATGCTTCAATAAAGAGGGATGTGTTTGGTTCATTGCTATATCCCCAATTATTCCAACAGTACCAGTTTAATAAATTTGGGTTGGAAGAATGAATGGTCTAGCAAAAAAAAAAAAAAAAAAAAAAAAGGAAGGAGTTCTCATTGTGGCTCAGCAGGTTATGAACCCTACTGGTATCCATGAGGATGCAGTTCGATCCCTGGCCTTCCTTGTGAATTAAAGGATCTGGCATTGCCCTGAGCTGTGATGTAGACTGGCAGCTGCAGCTCTGCTTCCACTCTTAGCCTGGGAACTTCCATATGCCACAGATGCAGCCTTGAAAAGAGAAAAAATAACAACAACAAAAAATGATTGAATCCCTCTCAAATGGGATTTGTTTCCCTTTACTCCTCAGGAGCTGTACACTGCCTGCCTCCAACCTAGAACCTACTTACCACTTAACATTTCTACTCCATTTGGTGCTCATTTTGTTGTTGATCTAGATTTTTCATTTCCACTTATCTTTTTGTTTTTTTTCTTGTCATTGGTGTTTGGAGGGGGAGTGCAAATAGCATAAAGTTACTGCACAATCATGATCAGAAGTTAAAATTTTTATTTTACCATTTCTTGGATAAGCGTTTTGTCTCCATTTGCTATTTCTCTTCATCATAATGGTTATTATATGCTAGATTTAGATCACCTTTTCTTCATGATTATTTAAACATGTTCATAATTTGCTGCTTTTATCCTTCTGATTTTGGGAATGTGTTCTACCACTTGTTAGCTAATTGGCAACTCTGTTTCAATAGTATTAAATCTTCTGTTTCCTGCCTTTTTCCTTATAATTTTTTTTAAATACAGCAATTATGCTTTTTATCTCCTGCTGTCTTTACTGGTTTTAGATTACTCCTTCTTATTTTCTATTGTGTTTCCCTAATAATTAATTTTCTTAAATAATTAGTACATGCTACATACTTTTCAAGCACATAAATGAATTATTAAAAATGCACAATAACCCTATTAGGTAAATACTGCTGTCACCCCATTTTATAAATGGAACTATGGAAGCAGTATAGTCTTAGAAACCAACGATGATCATAAGTAGCTCATAAGTAGCAGAGATGTGATTTGAACTTGTCGAAACCCATAGTCTTTAACTATTCCTCCACCTTGCCTGGAAATAGGTGAAATGTTCTCTTGGATTATTTTGAGAAACTGAATTAGAAAGTGTCTAAATTCTCTGCATTATCCATTTCATAGGAAGTACTTGTGTTGAGTCCTCAGCATATTTCTTGCCTTGAACTTCATTATGTTCTTTTTTAAAAAATTATTATAGTTGATTTGCAGTATTCTTTCAATTTCTGCTGTACAGCAAAGTGACCCAGTTATGCATTTATATACATTCTTTTTTGGACATTATCCTCCATCAATATTTTTCATGTAACCTCTGACTTCTCTTTTTCATCCTTATTGGAAACGGTGTAGCCATGCTTAGCATTGCCAGCGAACATAGTTTGTCTCAGAACGTATTGCCCCTGTTTAAATACTCTAGACCTAGCAGACCAAGGGAGAGAGGAGCTGTGGGTTTATTGCCGTGTTGGGTTATAGTTAAGGTACCCAAACCACTGGATGTATGGGGTAAGAACAGAAGGGATTTGCAACCCACAGTTTGCCTTCTCTGCTTACCTGTCTTACTTCAGGGGTATCAGTGCTGTTCTGCTGTATGGCCTCTCAGCAAGCTGTTATTTCTTGTGCAGGCAGGAGATTTCAAGAGAGTCCTGATCTTTGATTGTAGCTCTATTTGTGGAGATTTCTCAAAGTTTTTGTCATGGATCTGAAATATCTAGTGGCCAGCAATGAATACAGTTTTGTCTTCCTTTAAAAAAATTCTATTTTAATAGGAATCTTAAAAAGAGATGGGAGAGTTAGACATTCACATTCAAATTTTCTCTTTTGTTCCGAATCCTAAGTAGCAAATTACCAGACACCCTTAAGTAACAGTGAAAAGTAGGCTAGAATTTCTGTTAATTTTCCAGACACATTGTTCTCAAGCTTCCATTTAATAGTTACAGCCATGTATCAGAGCAGATTCTGAGTTCTGCAAGGCCCTGGCAAAAACTGTTCATGGAAACTCTATAAATGCAACAGTAGATGTGATTTGGAGGGTTTATTCTCAGCAGAAATTAGGGCCTGAGTCTTAGCAGAAGAACAGGAGGGAGAAGGTAGTTTAAGTTGTCTGTAAACTGACTTCCTCAGAAAGGCTCTGCTGAGATGAGCAATTGTATTTAGAATGGTTGCTGCTCATCTTTCTACCAAGATAATCATCTGACGTCAACATGAAAAAGCAGATGCAGCTTTTCAAACTCTAAGTGCTTTCGAACTCCAGTATTATTCCCAGTGAACCTGAAAGTCAAATAAATAATCACCTTGAAATTCTGGAAGAATGTGAAGAGCTGGACAAAGCTGAGCCCCAGACTTTTACCAAAGGAGCCCTGAAAGCTAAGCATCCATTTGAATTGGAATTTTTGCCTCCTCTGTTTTCTTCCATGCAGTCTCTTGCCTCTTTGCTAAATATCAAAGATATTTATGCTTAAACAAATGTTGTCTCCCTCTTGGTGCATCCTCTCCTTCTGGCAGGAAAGTCAGCCTGCTGAATTGGTGGCACTTGCCATGGCAACAGACGGTGATGTCAGAAACGCGGTGCCAAGCAATTAGATCTCGGAGGTGCCACAGTTAGGAATCTGAGGCTCTGAAGATGAGGATGAGACAGAGCAGTTGTTGTAAAAGAATCTCAGTAAAGACCTAGAGTCTGAGGCGTGCTCTCAGAGGTCTGTTGCTCAAGAAGGGTGACAGCAAAGGAAGCCAGGTGAGGCGAATGGGGATGCAGTGCTCTAGACAAGATTTCAAAGGAGACGTGTGTTGATGAGGACAATTTGCAGAAGGCCACATCCAGGTGGCTGGAACTCTGCCATATTCTGTGGCTTTGATGCTTTACAGGTATTCTCTAAGGCATAGAAGGGGAGGCTCCAGCCTCACTGTCTCTCACTGAGACCAAGGAGTCAGGACAGAAACAGCAGACTTGTTGCTTTTCTCTCTCAGAAAGCAGGCACATTTACAGTTTTGCTGCTTTCAAGGAAGGGACACCCTGACATCAAGACCTTTTAAGACCTGAAAACTGAGGATGCTGTGGGGAGAAGGATACCCTAAGAGATGTTAGGTTTTCGGCAAAACCTTCCAAAAGGAGGTAATGAAAGCTAGTCCCTTGTGTCAGTGATAGGAACAATCTGAGAGTCCTTTGAGATGGACTCTTAAAAGCTTTGCTGGTCTGATGTTGACTATGCAAAGGTAGAAACCAATACCTGTGGAAAATCATAGCTGAAGTTTTAAAATACCCATTTCAGTGATACAGTATGGATAAATTTGGACTGCATATGGCTTCTTATGTAAAGGAAGATTTCTTCTCCATTTAGTAACACATTGTCTGCTGCCTGTGCTTAGCACCTTCTGCCATATGTTCCTTAAAACAAGCTGCTGCAATTCAAGAACTAGCCCTAGTAATTAAGATCAAATGAGCCAGATGAAGAAAATGAGATGAAGAAAACCACATGCCTGAGGAGCCCAGCCTTTTTATATTAGAAAAAGGGAAACAAGTATTTGCTAATGGACTACTCAGAGGATTTATATGCAATCCACTCTCAAGATTATTGTTAACATATATGCACATATTTTGAACTGTTCTGGGCTTGATTGATTAGATCCATGGACATATTGGCTGTTAGATGCTGGGGCTTCCCCATGGAATATAAGTAACACTCAGTCAAGTGCAACTTATTTCATGAAAAAAAAATAGGGCATAGAAGATATTATCAAACAGTTTGAGATGAAGCTTTCAGAGATCCTTTGAGATATTTGACCTCTCATCCTTATATTGTGGGTGGGAAGTTGAGGTCCAGAGTGAGTGAACAACTTCCCCCTGGTCATGAGCTAGCTAGAGAGAAACCTTGGATTAGAACATAGGATTTCTGACTCACCTACAAGCTCTGTAGTTCTCACACTTGAGCATGCATCAGAAACTCCTGGAGGGCTTGTTAAAATACAGATTGCTGGGTGTTACCCCAGTGCTTCTCATTCAGTAGGTCTGGCTTGTGGCCCCAAATTTTACTTTCCCATCAAGTTCCCAGATGAAGCCGAACTGTAGACCTTACTTCCCAGTCTGTAGGCTGCCTTTTGGAAAATAGCTGGGATTTTTTGTTTTTTTCCTTACAATGGGTTTTCTCAGACTGTGGTGGAACCTATATCAGAATCACTGTGAGGTGGTGGATATTAAAAATATAGATTATTGGCACATCTTAGAGTTACGGAATTTGAATCTCCAGAAGTAAAGAACTTCCATCTCCACTGTATGTGATCACCCCTCATAATGTCTCTTACCATCACAGTTTGAAAATCACAGTACTTGACCATACTGGTTGACTTAAAAAAAAAAATCAAAGACAGAACTTTTTGGTGAGATGGTAAAATTAAAGGTGTCTGAATTTTTCACCATCCTCTCAAATCTTCAAGCAAATGACCAAAGGAATGAAGAAGAATTAAAGCCCCTGCATCTAATTTGGGAAAATGAAAAAGATGTCAGTCCTATGTCAAAAATGTCTAGAAGTTTTTTTGTTTTTTTTTTTTTTTTTTTTTTGGTAAGATGTTGTGCCAATTAGACTCAGTTGAACAAGATGTTAAAAAAGCCCCTAGAGAAAGCAGCACAGTCATAGGTGAGTAAGGAGAAAAAGTCAGAGCAGAGCCCCACTCATGCCCACTGGAACGAGGGCAAACTGATATCACAGAGTCTAAGATGGGAAGTCCTCTCTCCAACTCTGGATAAGTTAGTTGCATTCTACCAAACCTGTTTAGAGAATCCTAGATTTCCATGGTGAAAGTGTTTTGTGCATGAGGGCATCAGGACAGAGGAAAAGCACCGTGTGGATACAGATCTATGAAGTGACACCACGAAGACGTAGTCAAAAATTTAAGCACCCACTCAACAGTTTTGCTTGATGATAATTGTGGAGGAAATCTCCACAGAGGTGATTCCTCTGCTTGAGGCTCCCATATTGCAGGCTTTATCCACATTTTTACAGGCTAAATGATGACTGTGTTGAAAATTACTTTTATCAGTCTGGCAGTTTAAAACTAGGTGGAAGATTGGGAGTTCCTGTTGTGGCTCAAAGGGTTAAGAATCTGGCTAGTATTCATGAGGGTGCAGGTTTGATCCCTGGCTTGCTCAGTGGGATAAAGGATCTGGCATTGCCACAAATTGTGGTGTAGGGTGCAGGTCAGCTTGGATCTGGCATTACTATGGCTGTGGTGTGGACCAGCAGCTGCAGCTATGATGGGCCCCTCACCTGGGAATTTCCATATGCCACAAGTAGCCCTAAAAAGACAAAACAAACAAAAACAAAAAAGACTAGGTAGATTATAACTATGAATGGGAACACCGTGAGAGAATTCAGGGAGCACACATTTGCCTGACAAGTGGGAAGACCAAAGTCTGGATGAACTTTTTCAACTTCACTATGGGTCTAAGATTTGTTACCAAGCAAGTTGTCAGTCATACATGCTAAAAATAGAACAATTATATCAAGATATGCAAAGGTTCATAATGAAAACCTCTGTACCCTTCTAGACTATGTGGCATATTATGGACAACCAGATGATGAGTATGACAAAGAACAAATATTCCGGTAGAAAAATGGGCAAAAGGATAAACAGACAATTCACAGAAGAAATAAAAAGTAAACATATGAAAATATGCCTAGTTTCACTAAAGAAATGCAAATTAAAACAAGGAAATGCCAACATTTTGCCCACCGTTTTTGCAAAGATTTTAAAATGTGAAAAAATTGAAAAAGATATAAGGAATAGGCATTTATACTCTTTTGGAGGGATTTTAGGCAACTTGGAGTACAATCTTGGGAGGAAATTTCATATGTGTCAGAAGTCATAAAATATTTATACCTTTGAATTGATTATTCCATTTATAATAATTCTAAGTCAGCAATAATAAGAGCTATAACAATATTTATATTTAAGAATGAATATTATGACATTATTTATGTTAGTGAATAGTTTATAACAACTTAAATATATATATGGTAATGTAAAATAAGTATTATTTATACCTAAAGTGCACTACTGTATAATCATAGTAGTTACTGAAGAATATTTAAAGATATGAAATATATTAATTATTTTAAATTAATAGGTCAGGTTACCAATTCATATAATTTTGCATAGAAATTCAAGAAAAAGAAGTGGAAACATATGCACCAATGTATTCTGTCTTCCATATTTTGTGCAGGAAGCATTCTTTTATTCATTTAAAAATGTTATTGGAAATATTTAATGTCTGTTTACATGAATTATTCTTTGTAAATACAATGGAACACTATGCAGCCATCAAGAGGACAAAATTATAGGTATTGGTAGAGGATAATCACCAGATTGTTAGGTGAAAAAAATAAGGTACAATACAGTGTGTAACTGTGTTAGGAAATAAGAATTTAAAATAAGGCATACTTAGCTAATACTGAATCCCCTCCAAACACAGAGAAGTGGTGAATAAAAAAATAATAATTACTTTCTATACATTCCAAGCTCAAAAAAGAATAAAAACACCCATGTGTTAGAAATAAGAGAAGATGGAAATCAAGTTACTAGGCTCACAAACTGAGAAAGCTACCATGATCTATGGGAGTACAGAACATAGAAATAGGCTTAAAGTTCTGTATCTGAGGTCTTAATGACAATGTGGGGTTAGATAATATTGCTTAAACTTATCCAAGGTTATGATCGAGACATAATATTCCTTCAATAATCTTATAACTGGTACCCCTTTGTTAATAGACTATAAAAACTTTAGAGAATTGAAATTTTTGCTTTTACATAAAACTATGGATAAAAGTATAAAACTCCATAAGAGTTGAAATACCGAATATATGGCATATGCAATTGGGAAGTCTGAAATTATGTCACCTCACAGTTTAGGAATTTAAAGCTGATAAATTAACATATAAGAAGTCCAGGATTGGTGGAATTCCTGGAGCAGCTGACAGAAGCCTATGTAAAACCATTCTGTTGGGAAATGTACATAACTCAGAGAACCAGGGACTCCCTGAGATAG
Source organism: Sus scrofa (assembly GCF_054392235.1). Classification (NCBI taxonomy): domain Eukaryota; kingdom Metazoa; phylum Chordata; class Mammalia; order Artiodactyla; family Suidae; genus Sus; species Sus scrofa. The sequence goes on from NC_139392.1 coordinate 72,332,208, forward strand.
TCACCTTGAAAATAAAAAAAGAGGATTAACATCCCAAGGACATGAAAAAAGAGAACAATCTGAATGAGAATATAGGAATTTGAAAATATATAGGACATTAAGAAAGCAACTAAAATCACAGTGAAAGACTAGGATGCAGTGACAAACAAGATTTGCAAATAAGAGCATACAGAATGCTAGATGTTAATAGAGCTATTGAATAAACATAAAAGGTGGATGAGATACAATTGTAGAGAGCATTGGTAAATTGGAATATATGTTGGAGGAAATTATACAGAATTCAGCCCTGGAAAACATAAGTGATGTTGAAGATAGGCTCCAAATTGAGTCTGATGGAGCCTCTCTAAGACAGAAAGTGAGAGAAAGTCAAAATGACTGAGAATTTGATAAAATTAAAGAGTATGATAAATAAAAGTAAACCTACATCTAGAATCATCATAGTGAAGTTGCAAGTTACCAAAGTCAGATAGAAAATTTAATCATTATCCTGGAAAATGAGGGGAAAAAAGGAGGCATGATTCATGGAAAACACATAATGAAATTAACTATCAGTAATCACAAGAAATGTGAACAAAATTAGATTCATCTATTCAAAGAAAGAAATTTAGATATATCTCTTTAAAAAGCATATGCTAGTCTGTTTATTTTAAAGGGTAAGCAGATGAAAGAGAAAGAGATGGAATAAGGTGAAACAAAATATTAGCAAGGCAAATCCAACTATGTAGTAAAAGGATCATACACCTTGATCAAATGGAATTTATCACAGGGATGCAAGGATTCCTTAATATCCATAAATCAGTGTAATACATACAAACTTAAGAATAACAACCATATGATTATCTCAATAGATTCAGAAAAAGCTTTTGACAAAGTTCAAAACCTATTTCTGATAAAAACTCCAGAAAGAGGGTATAGAGGATGCCTACCTCAACATAATAAAAGCCATATATGACAAACCCATAGCTAACATCATTCTCAATGGTGAAGAACTGAAAGCATTTCTGCTAAGATCAGGAACAAGAAAAGGATGTCCACTTTCACCACTGTTATTCAACATAGTTTGGAACTCCTAGCCATGACAATTAGAGCAGGAAAAGAAATAAAAGGAATCCAAATTGGAGAAGAAGAAGTAAAACTATAACTGTTTGTAGATGACATGATATATGCCTAGAAAATCCTAAAGACACTACCAGAAAAGTGTTAGAGCTCATCAATGAATTTGGTAAATTTGCAGTATATAAAGTTAATACACAGAAACCTCTTGTATTTCTATATACCACCAATAAAACATGAGAAAGAGAAAATAAGGAAATAATATCATTTACCATTGCATCGAAATGAATAAAAACTCTAAAGAGACAAGAGTTGTACTTTGAAAACTATAAGATGCTGATGAAAGAAATCAAAGATACACCATGCTTTTGGATTGGAAGAATATTGTCAAAATGACTATACTATCCAAGACAATCTATACATTCAATGACATCCCTGTCAATTTACCAATGACATTCTTCACATACCTAGAACAAAATATTTTAAAATTTTTATGGAAAAGCAGTTTTTTTCTTGTAGTGGATTTCTAGTCTTATAGTGTTGTGGTACTCTGAAATCTGTAAGACACATGAAAGGAATTGAAGACAACACAAATGGAAAGATATTACCATGTTCTTGGATTTGAAGAATTCATATTTGTAAAATGATTGTACTACCCAAGGAAATCAGCAAATTCAGTGCAATTCCTATGAAAATACTAATGACATTTTTACAGAATTAGAACAAATAGTTTTAAAATTAGTAAAAAAACACAAAAGACTCCAAATAAGGAAAACAATCTTGAGAAAAAACAGAGCTTGAGGAATCAGTCTCCCTGACTTCAGACTATACTATAGAGTTATAATAATCAAAACAGTATCGTACTGACACAAAAACAGGTTCATAGTTCAACAGAACAGTATAGAGACTCCAGAAATAAATCTGCATATTTATGGTCAGTTAATCTATGACAAAGGAGGCAAGAATATAAAATGGAGAAAAGACAGTATTTTCAATAAGTGGTGCTGAGAAAACTGGACAGCTACATGAAAAAGAATTAAATTAGAACATTCTCTAACACCATATACAAAAATAAACTCAAAATGGATTAAAGACCTAAATGTAAGACCAGATAATATAAATCTCCTAGAGGAAAACATAGGCAGAACACTCCTTGACATAAATTGCAGCAATGTATTTTTGGATCTGTCTTCTAGAGTAATAGAAATAACAGCAAAAATAAACAAATAGGACTTAATTAAACTTAAAATCTTTTGCCCAGCAAAGGAAATCATGGACAAAAAAGTTAAGAGACTAAATCCTAAGAGTATTCATCACCAGGAGAAAATAATTTTCTCCTTTATTCTTTATTGTTGTTGTTGTCTAGATGAGAACATGGATGTTAGCTGAATTGTGGCAATCATTTTACAGGATATGTAAATCAGTCATCATGCTGTACACTTTAAACTTGTACAAGGATGTGTGTCAATGATTTCTCAATAAAACCAGAAAAAAATGTACATATATATGTAAATGTGCTTGGGTATGCATAAAATACCTCCAAAGAATACATAAGAACCGGGGAAGGAAATGGTATACCTGGATTTTAGGAGGTGAAGGAGATTGACCTTACATGTTTTGTGCTATTTGCATGAATTACTCATATGAATAAATATAAGTAAACAAAGTTTTCTTTTAAAGTGAAGACCCTTTAATTATAAGGGATTTCTCAAAAGGTAATCTTAGATAATTTCTGGACATTTGTATTGCCTTATGTAGATCATTAGATGCTACCATTTTGGAATTCTGTCCCTTCAGAAATTCTTGGGATAACAAGGTTTTAGTGTCTAGTCCTCTTGCCCCCTTCATCTCCTGAAATTTCTCAAGAAATAATGTCACTGGAGTTTGATGGCCTGGATATTTGGTAAGACATCCTTCTTAGCAAAAACCAACAAAAAGCTTTTGAGATGCAGAGCAGCAAACTCTTGGATTTCTTTCCAGGTCCATCACAAATGTTACTTCCTCCCTTCATTAAATCAATTAAAACATGTTTATTTATCTAGAAGCAGCAGTGTATTTGATTTTTTTTTATGTTCTCTAAACCTTGGTTGTAGTCTTGACCTTCTAATCTAGTTCTGCACACACACCACTTAGATAGAAATATTTTCCTAGAATTTCAGTTTTAGATAGAGGAACTATTTAAATCTATGAAAGGACAGGTGATTTGCTCAACTCCTAAACTTTGAAGCTGACCATTTCTTTCAGTTAGAATATACTTTCTTCCTTGTAATTGTTCTCAAACTCTTTGGTTCATGTTTCATGTATTTAGTAAAGTCATAGACTATTTGAGAGAAGAAGTCTTCTTTTCTTCTCAGTTACTTCAAAGCAATTTAAAGGAAAATCACTAAGTAATATTTTGTGTCAGGCACTGTGTCAGGCACTCTGCCAGGTGCCAGATATAGAAAAGTACCTGTGACACTGGGCTTATGAGAGGTTCACAGTGTTCTTCCTCCCTATCCCTTAACAAAGTGTTCAATAACCTCTTCTTTTTCTGAGACAAAGAGAAACCACCGTCTTGTTCATCTACCTAATCAAGGGAGAAGCCTGGTAAGAACTATAGTTCTGTAATTTCCTTCATAATTTCTGGACCCAAGAAATAATTTCTGAACAAACATTAATTTAATCAAGCATATGATGCATTTGAGAAAAAATACTTCAATTAGGTCCCAAATTTCTCTCTTCCAGGTCTTAAGGAAATGATCAGTTTCCTGATGCATCAAGGCCATTGGTCTACATCATAAATAGAATTTCTTTCCTTGACATTGTGCTTCTATTTTTTTAAACAATCCAAACTATAAACAACATTCTCTCAACTTCTAACTGAAAAACTATTTTCTACATTGACCAGAAGTAATATGTCCACCAATTCTACCAACACAGAAAACCAGACATTTACGATCATCTCTTGATTGGAACACCGGGTATAACACAACTTGCTTTCCGTGCTCAGATCCTGAAATGCTTATCAACCATGGACAGGCCCTAGAAAAATAGAATTTCTATTAGACTTTAACTGGTTCTGTTACAAGCTCTGGAAAGAGGAAAATAGATTAAGCCAGAGGTTGTCATTTTAGGTCCAGCCCAGTGCAAGTGTGTCTTATAAATAAAAGGTGTAGGAACTGCCCTTGCCCCATTAAAAATAATTTCTTAAGGTAAAAGAGAAATGGTCTTTCAAAGATATCCTAGGACATGAAAGAAATATTGCCAACCTTTGGTCAGACTTCTGTTGCCAAATGAGAATTTTAAATTAGTTCATACCAGGTATACAGTGGGGATTACTGGAGAAAGACAACAAAATATTGGGAAAAGATTCTGGTGTTTGCACTTGGAATAAAAGAAGAAGGTTCATTAATAAAAACTTTATTCAGGGCCAGTCTAAAATTCAGAATGAAATCCTACGAAAATCAGTATGACAGTATTCATTGAAAGTGTTCTTATCCAGAAATGGAACAGTCATTCTTCACGTCAAAATTCCACTTGAAATAAGTCATGGACTACTATAACACACACACACACACACACACACACACACACACACACACACACACACAAATACATAAATTGGGTGTTTGGGATTAACATACACACATCACTGTATAAAATAGATAAATAGCAAGACTTACTGTATAGTACAAAGAGCTCCATATTTTGTAATAACCTGAATGGGAAAAGAATCTGAAAAAGAGTTTATATATAGCCAAATCACTTTGCTGTACACATGAAACTGACATACCATTGTAAATCAACTATACCTGAAGAAAAAGAAAATAAGTCATGTGAATTTTTATCATTGAAACAATCATTTATGGTTAAGTATAGGCATTTGAAGCAGATTTAAGGGCCCCATCACAATTGGGGGATGTGTTCTGCGCTCTCCATATAAGCAGTATGTGTCTGGAATCTTTGCTCTTCTACACTTAGGCAACATTCCAGCTTCCCACCTTTCTGTTTGGGGCAATAATATATTCATCTATTTTTCTTCATTCAGTAAAGTCCTCAGTTGGTACCCACACTCCATTTGGTCTTAAAATTCTTTCTGCCTTTCACAAACTTGGTAGGATCTAGAGATTCTAGATATTTGTATCAATGGATAATGTCTTGGGGAAGAAACACACATGCTCAGACATCTTTAGAACAATAATGGAAGATGTTAAGAAATGCCAAGAAGCAGATCCAACAAATAGAGCAGTGGCAGGTAATTTGACCTGTCTTTCCTGTGTGATCCCTTCTAGCCTTGTCATACACTGTGGGTGGTTATGATGTTGCCTGGGAATGTAGAAATTAGAAAAATGGTCTGAGTAATACTCTGCTACAGGAAAGGGTTTTGTGGTCTCTACAAGTCCTATTAAAACCTACTGCATTGACAGCCTTGCATGTGGTTCTTTTGCTATACAAAGAAAATAAAACCTCCAAAGTTATTTCCAGGCACATTGGTCTTTTTCTTTTGAATTACTCAGAGATTACAAGGGGCCTTGACAATGAAAACTGGGTCCTGATGACTCAACCTCCCTCAGCCAAAGTTGCGACGATCAGAGGAAATAATACATGTTGTTAGGCAGTATCTGACATAGAATAGGAGTGTAATTAATGTTTGTTTTTTAAAAGCTGCTGGGCAGTAACCTGAAGTTGACACGTGTTTTGTTCCTTCAACTTTAGGCGAAACAGACCTGCAGCTCAAGTTGAAATGATGGACAACTTGACCCTGACAAGGCCTTCCAATAATTTGAGATGCTGTTGGCTGTCTGGAGGGTAAGGTAAGACCATGGTTATTCCATGTTACCTTCATTCACTGCAGATTTTTCCCCATCAGTAACATAGAGCCAGGAAAGAATGTACAGAAACCCACTTTCTTGATTGACTGCAATGATATTCTTTTTGCATAACCTCTATAAAAAGAGGTAAGATAGCCTTTTGCCTTTCATGAGCATATTCGAAAGCTCCCCAGTTTCCTACAGGAAAAAGTAAGCAAAGCAGATTGGAGGATACTGGGAGGCTAAAGTACTTATTTGCTTTGATGCAGTTTTATCCATATTTATGTTTACATTTCACATCATATGGTATCCTAGTGGAGAAAGGTTTGGTGGTACAAGTATGAACTATAGACTTAAGTAGAATTGAAGAGCAGGTTAAAGGCAACCACTGAATTTCTAGTGCAAAGTCCCACTTAACTGTAGGTGCAGGAGACCACACCTATATTTAAAGAACAAAGAAGGTATCTGTGAAATAGAAGCAGAAAAGCAAGAGGAGAAATCAATGAAACCAAAAGATGGTTCATCAAGAAGTTCAATAACATTGATAAAACTGATATATTAGGAATATTTGAGTGCATTGCAAATGAATTTATGGCCGTTATACTCACATATCATTTGCATTAACACATACATCTATAATATTCTTCTCATTAATTAAGACATAAGAGCTACTAAAATTGAGAAATAAAGTTTTCTAAGAATAAACTATGAGAAAAATCATTGATTATTAATAACTTGGGGCTATTACATTACTAGACTTGTTGGGTCTGAGAGATGGGACAAAAAATTGTTATGTTTTACAGTAGGTCCAAAGGAAATGAATGTTCATTCTTACTGAAGGCAGGGCCAAAGAAAGAGGAAGAATTTCACCTTAGGCTGAAAGTTGATTCTGATTGCATATCTCCAGAATTTTTTCTCTTTGGATATTTGGATGAATATATACATATTGAAACATGACTTGTATTGAATACTATTAATTCTTTCATCATGTACAATAAGATGCAAAGGCTTCTATCTCTCTGTAATCAGAAAGCAGATTATAGAACAAGAGAGAAGCAAAGCTACTACTAGAAGAAGGTAAAAAATACTGTATGTGAGGCATAGGGTCACATGTATATCTGTGTCTACATACACAGGTATGTGTGCACGATGTTTCCCATGACTATCTGTGACATTTCAATGAAGTTAGGTAAATGAGTTGGTGTCCCTCCCCAAAGATCTAGGTTATAGAAGCCCTGCTTTGGACAGTGCGATGGACTTCATGAAGCTCTTTGGGCTCTTGGAGGCCTTTAAGGTCCTGCTGCCCCGTAATGCGATCCTGAATATGTTTGGGCCTTGGAGTTAGTGTGTATGAATCTCAGCCTATCCTAGAGCATGTGTCCCAGGCTGGAAGACCAGTCTCATGGGACCCAAGCGTAGAGCACATATTTCTGCTTGTGAGTATACTGGACAGTAGAATGGCTAATACGGACATAAGACCTTGGGTTCTGGCTCTCTTCCCATCTACCCTAAATTTCTTTCAGGTACTTGTATCAGAATTGTAACTGTTTTCTTTGTCTGGAACTTGGGCTGAAATTATCTGAAGGCCTAGTTGGATCTAGTCTGCATGAGTGGTGTAAAATTGTTTAAATTTTACTTATGAAATACATAATTTTGAAAAGGGTGCATAAAGCCAGAATGACAAATCTGCATGCATAGGGGATAGAGATGTGTGTGTGTGTGTGTGTGTGTGTGTGTGTGTGTGTGTATTTATCTTTAGCAAAAGCATTGCTTAAACAACACACACCAAAAAAACTTGAAATCCCTACTCTATACTCAACCCTAAGGCAAAATAAACAGGGAGAGTAATGAATGTATTAATGGGTTCTAATAGTGGTGAGTGTGAACATCATAAAAAATTAGGATTATCTGACATTGCTTAGAACATAAATAATGAGAGTGAATTACCAATTCCTCTCTTTTCCTCTCCTCCTTGATTTACCCCAGAAGAACCAAGATAGAAATATGGTCAAGTGTGAGGGAATCCTTTCTAGATCTATCGTAATTTTGATATTTACTATTGCTTGTGATTATTCTTACTGGACTCGAAGCATGATTGAAATCTCTGTTCCGTATTTGCTTTAAAGTGGCAGATCACCATTGCAGTTATACAGAACTATTGCCCTTGTATGGCTCTATGCCTAGGAAAGACCATGAAAATTTTCCAGAGAAAGAATCCTAAGTGTAAAAATTCCTAATGTATCTGAGCCTGTCAGTGTGACATATTTACCTGATAAAATTACTAACACCCTATATTGTCAATGGAAATCACCAACTTTCTCTTATCCCCATACAGTTTTATTTTCCTACTCTTCTATAAATTTGATTTTCCCACAATTCTACAAATCATCATCCTTGAAACTGGAAGTTGTTTCTAGTTTTTGCCTTTTCCCTCACCCCCACAACCAAATCAATCCCCAACTGATCCTTCTTAGGTTGGTCGTCCCACAATGCCACTTGAATTTCTCATCCATCATTTCATTCAAGGATAACAGCAAAAACTCCAAAATGATATTCCTACCTCACTGACCTGTCATAATATTTAAAGCAATTTAAATTTACTCTTTTCATTGTTTTTACATGGCTACTCAAATAAAAACCCTTAAAAGTCTTCTCATATTTTTTATCTTGTTATGCAAGGTTTCCAAAGTTGTCTCTCTTGCACAGGCAATAAAGAAGCATGCATTCTTTTTGAAAAAAACTTGTTCTGGTCTAAATGTGTTGTTTTTAAGAAAATTAGGATCACCCCAGTTGGCAAGTGCATTTCTACATAAAGAGAAGCTGGAGAGAGGAGCTCTTGTTTTGGTGTTTTTGGCAATAAGCCAGGCACAGGGAAGCAATCTGTGGACTCCAGCAGAAGATATAAGTTGGGAAAGTAAGGGATCTTAGGTGACATAGGCAGAAAGAGAAGTAAGGCACACAAAAATTGGAGGTGTTGGATGGCCTGAGCCTCCGTCAAAATGATAAAAATACAGAAATGAAGAAAGAAGAAAATGAGCCACATTAGGGGATAGGGAGGGAGAATTGATTCTAATTTGGACATTCTGAGTTTGCAGTGAAAAGGTGTGACTGAATAACAATGGCCAATAGGCAATCCAGGACTGGAACTCAAGAAATGGAACTTGCCTCCAGATACAGACCTTAAATGATACCCATGGTTAAATTGTTGAATGTGGATAAGTTTATCTGGAGAAAATATCAATAAAGGAGAGGAGAATTAGTGAGGACTGATTTTGTAAATATGGAGTCAGGAGATAAAAAAAAAATTGGGAAGGGGAAACAATGAGGTAAAGGGAACACTGCATGATTGTGTCATGGAAACCAACTGAGAGAGGAGTTCCAAAAGAAGAAGCTCCAGACAAAGATAATGAGCAGCCAGGATGTCATGAAATTGATGATGGAGTCATTGGTCTGCAGAGCCATTGTCATGTGAAGGGAAGTCAGATTTCAGAAGGTTAAAGAGAATAGGTGGCAAAGAGTAGAAAACTTGGTTTTAAGAAACTGGTGATCCAACACAAGGAGACTGAGATAGTAGCCTGAAAGTTCAAAATGGTCATGCTTTGCTTTTTTTTTCTCCCAAACCGAGGAACATGTGAACTTTTTTTCAAAGCAGAAAGGAAAACAGAAAAAAAAAATCACTGTGGACGTCCCCAAAGGGTAGAGGGGGTTCACATAAGAGAAAAATCAAGATAGACGGGATCCTTTTGGGAAAGAATGTAAGGCACCTACCTCTCCTCTGAAAAGAAGCACAAGAGCACAGATCTAGAGAAAAGAAGTTTCAGGTGGATAAGGGGTAATGTTAGCTGTTAGAATGAGAGTGAGATGGAAGACTTGAAGCATGGTTTGAATAACCACTTGCTCAGTGTACACAAAGTTTAAAAATAATTCAGTGAAAGAAGTGAGAACAATAAAAGCCTGATGGAACACAATGGCATGGCTTTTGAATGATAAACATTCAAAGAAACCACATCATTGTTCATCAGCATTTACTGATAGAGCCTCTGTTACTACTTGCTAATTAATTCACTAAGATTGATGAAGATTAAATTGGGATAGTGAGATACTGGAAAATTTTATTTCCTGATCCTACGCACTCGCACTCAACGTGAGCCAAAGCCCTGGTTGTCAATGGTTACACCACTGTGATTCAGAAGAAAGCTGTTCCACATTAGTAAATTAGATGAAAAACACATTGTTACTTTCAACATGAGCAAAAGCCACATGGTATGTTGCAACAAAGCAGAGGATTAGGGATCATAAAATCTGTCCAGTCTAAGCAAGGCAGTAGGAGTGATTAGTACTTACTCACTTGCACCTTGGGGCTACGAGAATTGTTTTATTTAAAATGTAGAATGAATTCTTATAAAAGAGAAAAAAGGCATTGTTCATCAGAAAGGCCAAAAATGAGACACAGGTGAAGCAGAGATAGAGCTCTATTCGAGAAGCATTAGGGAAATCTGATAAAGTATTAATAGGCTGAGAAAAAGAAAAGCCATTCAAGAAACAGGAAATCCGTGGCTGCTGCTGTGATGAACTGACTGGGCACGAGGCAAAAGCAACAAGAGCTAGAAATCCAACCCACATTGTAAGTTGAAATGTAGGGCACTTTTCCCACCTGCATTTTCTTCTTTATTAGGTAGGAATTGAATTGGAATTTGAATGCAGCTTCTTAGCACACTTACAAGGCCAATGTAGCAATATTTCAACAGCACACATTTGCTTTTGATTTAGGATTCTTTCAAGCTAGGTCATTACAGAGGAAATTCTTCCTATGTTCCTAATCTCTTGATGTGTCCCATCCTAGAGGGGACATACGTCTGGACACTTATAAACAAAGAAAACTTGAATCCATTCTGCTCTGAGCCTGATGCCATATGCAATATACGGAGACTTTGATTATGAGAACAGCACGGTCACTGGTATCCAGTCCTTCAACCACATGTTGAACCACAGAGAAGACACCAAGAGATTTCTTTTTCCCCAGAAAAATTTGAATAGCATCACAGAAATCAATAGAGTACTTACTAACAGAACATAACTACAAGCATTCTTTGGGTTCTGGAGGCAAGGATGGGGACCAAAGGGGCTAGAAACATACCACATGGAATCCACTTAACAATAGTGATCAGTTTCTGTTGAAAGCAGCGGCTCTGATGGTTGAGGATTTGAGCAGGGACTACATGTAATGGAAAGTCATCATCCTTTCACTGAGACACATGGAAGGTAGCAGCGTTAGGAAAGAGACCTGGCTTGACTCCGTCATGAACCCAGAGTGATAAATAGATCAAAAAGACGCCTCGTGAGTCAAAATTTGCAGATAGCCAAGAGGAAGAAGTTGAATAATCCAGGTGCTAACTGATTAGAATTAGATATTTCAGTATAAGCTCATGTTTCTCTTGATGCAGATGCAAAAGGATACACCTGGAAGCAGTCATAGACCTAGGTATACACACATGTTAGATTATACACATATATTTCCTTGCTCTGTTATCTGAAGGCCCTGTAGCAATGAGAACATTAGGACCCAAACGTTGGTTTCTAATACCATTTTCCCAAAAGGAACCAGGGTTCTTTGGTGAAATGGTTAACTCTAGGACTGGGGCAGCAAATGTACAAAATGAGTGTGGAGTACCAGAAAATAAGGTAATGCTAAAAAAGAAAAACACCACAGTGATGGGTCATGCCAAAGGGATATAGGAATGAACTAAAAGCACTTCCAATGGCCAAAGCTAGAATAATTGGAGATATAAACAAATTTAACCCAAAATATGAAATAAATGTCCATAATGCCATAAATAGATGGGTAAATGACTATGTGAGTGGGGAAACAAATCTCCCACATGAAACACTTTCCAATACTCAGTGCAGATCCACAGTCCTCAAGGAGAGTAATCATGACCTTCCCCTACTTCAGCGTGGGCTGGTGGTAACTCCATGAAGAATAGGGGAGTGACTTCATGATGAGGAAAACTGGCGAACATTGGCTTAGCCTGGTGTCAATCATTTGGGACACTAAGGAAGCTGGTAGAAGTGGGCTATGCTGAAACAGTTCCTTCACTGTTGCTGAGGTTTCTATTCAGCTTAAGGCTTTGGTAAGTTGTGTTCTCTTTTGTTTCCCATTCCCAAATAATGTTCTACTGCAAAGATATTCATGGAGGAATTTCCCATTGTGGCTCAGTGGTAAGGATCCCGACTAGCATCCATGAGGATGTGGGTTTGATCCCTGGACTTGCTCAATGGGTTGGGGATCTGGTGGTGCCATGAGCTGTGGTGTGGATTGCAGATGCGGCTTGGATCCCCCGTTGCTGTGGCTGTGGCGTAGGCTGGAAGCTGTAGCTCCCATTGGAAAAAAAGGTATTCATCGCTCCAGATTCCTATCCCCTTTCCTCAAAATGGTGATTTGCTAAACTGGTAATGACAGTTTATCATTAAAAGTAACCCTTCCTGATTAAAAATCTTGGTAGAGACTGAGAGGAAACAGGATATTCAACTAATCTTGTTAATGGACAAATATTCTGCCTGGAATGACTTGGTCATCTAAGGGTAAATAAATAAAAACCATTTTTAAATTGAATATGCAATATTGTGTTAATTTCAGAACAACATGATTTGGTTTTATACATGCATAAACATATTTCGGATTTTTTCTGTTTTAAGATATTATAAGATTGAATATACTTACTTGTGCTATACAGTAAATCCTTATTGTTATCTGTTTTTATACAGTAGTGTGTATAGGTTAATCCCGTATTCCTAATTTATCCCTTCCCCAATCCTGCTTTTTGGTAACCATAATTTTGTTTTCTATGTCTATGAGTCTGTTTCTGTTCTATAAATAGATTCATTTGTATTATTTTTTAGATTCTAACTATAAGTGATATATCAATATTTGCCTTTTTCTGACTCCATTTAGTATAATATTCTCTAGGTCCATCCATGTTGCTGTGCATGACATTTCATTTTTTATGTCTGAGTAATATTCCATTGTGTTTATATGTCACATTTTTATCCAGTCATCTGTTGATGGACACTTAGGTTGCTTCTATGTCTTGGCTATTTCAAATAGTGCCCCTATGAACATTGGGGTGCATGTAGCTTTTCAAATTGGAATTTTCCTCTTTTCTGGATATATGCCCAGTGGTGGGATTGCAGGATCATGTCATAGCTCTGCTTTTAGTTTCTTAAGGAATCTCCAACAGTTTTCCATGCTGGCTGTACCAATTTGCCATTCCTACCAACAGTGTAGGGGGGTTCCTTTTTCTCTACACCTCTTCCATCATTTATTATTTGTTGACTTTTGATGATGGCCATTCTGAACAGTGTGAGGTGGCTCCTCATTGTAGTTTTGATTTGTATTTCTCTAATAATTCGTGATGTTAAACATCTTTTCATGTGCTTGTTGGTCGCATGTGTGTCTTCTTAGGGTGAATGTCTCTTTCGGCCTTCTGCCCATTTTTTGATTGGATTATTTGTTTGTTTTGGCCACGCTCATGTGGAAGTTCCTGGGCCAGGGATCAAACCTGTGCCACAACAGTGACCCAAGCTTCAACAATGACAGCACCAGATCCTTAACCTTCTGTGCCACAAGAGAACTCCAGGTTGCTTGGTTTTTTATATTAACTTGTGTGAGCTATTTGTGTATTTTGAAAATTAACCGTTTCTTGGTGGCATTATTTACAAATATTTTCTCCCAGTCCACAGGTTGTCCTTCCATTTTGTTGATAGTTTACTTTGCTGTGCAAATGCTTTTAAGTTCAATTAGGCCCCATTTTTCTTTTTTGCTTTTATTTGTTTTGCCTTGGGAGAATGATAAGAAAATATTGCTGTGATTACATCAGAGGATGTTTTGCCTAAGTTCTCTTCTAGGAGTTTTATGGTGTCATGTCTTATATTTAGGTATTTAAAACATTTCGAATTTATTTTTGTATGTGGTGTGAGGGAGTGTTCTAATTTCACTTATTTACATGTGACTGTCCAGCTTTCCAAATACCACTTGCTGAAGAAACTCTTTTCTCCATTGTGTATTGTTGCCTCCTCTGTAAATGATTAATTCATAGGTATATGGGTTTGTTTCTGGGATCTCTGTTCTGTTCTGTTGGTCTATATGTCCTTTTTTGTGTGTGCTTCTATCATGCTGTTTTGATTACAGTAGCTTTGTAGTTATTATCTGAAGTCAAGGAAATTTAATCCTCCAGCTTTGTTCTTTTTCCTTAGGGTTACTTTGGCAATTCTGGGTCTTTTTTGGTACCATATAACTTTTTGGATTATTTGTTCTAGTTTTGTGAAAAATGTCATGGGTAATTTGATAGAAATTGCATTAAATCTCTAGATTGCTTTGGGTAGTATGGTTATTTAAACATTTTTAATTCTTCCAATCCAAGAACAAGGGATGTTTTTTCATTTTGTGGAATTATCTTTACTTTTCATTATCAATATCCTATAGTTCTCAGCATATAGTTCTTTCATGTCTTTGGTTAGGTTTATTGCTAGGTAATTTTTAATGGGATTGTATTTTTTTACTTTCTCTTTCTGATATTTCATTGTTAGTGTAAAGGAATGCAGCAGGTTTCCACGTATTAATCTTGAGTCCTCTTGCCTTTGTGGATTCATATGGTAGTTCTAACAGTTTTGTGTGGAGTCTTTAGAGTTTTCTATATAGAGTACATATTATCTGCATATAATGACAATTTTACCTCTTATCTTAATTTTTGGATACCTTTTATTTATTTTTCCTTGTCTGATTGCTGTGGCTAGGACTTCCAATACTATGTTGAATAGAGATGATGAGAGTAAGCATCCATGTCTTGTTCTAGAATTTAGTGGGAAGGCTTTTATCTTTTCACCACTGAGTATTTCATTTGCTGTGGGTTTACCAAAAATGGCTTTTATTATGTTGAAATATGTTACCTCATACCCTCTTTGGTAAGAGTTTTTATCATGAATGGATGTTGAATTTTATCACATGCTTTTTCTGCATCTATTGAGACGATTATGAAGTTTTTCTCTTTTATTGATGTGGTGGATAACATTGATTGATTTGCAAATGTTGAATCATCCTTGTGACCCTGGAATGAATTTAATTTGATCATATTATATAATTCTTTTTATGTATTGTTGGATTCAGTTTTCTAATATTTTGTTAAGGACTTGCATCTATATTCATCAAATATATTGGATTTTAATTTTCTTTTTTTGGGCAGAGCCCCATGCTGCTGGAGAGACCCTGGATGAGTCTGAGCACCTGGGTAGCTAGGGGAGGCCAGAGGAGACCTAGGCCACAGGGATTAGCTGCAGAGGGTGGCGGAGCCAGCCTTGCACATACTGGGAGGAAAAATTAAAAAAAACACATTTTTTTCTTTTTTTGTAGTGTCTTTGGTTTTGGTATCAGGGTGATGGTGGCTTCATAGAATGACCTTGGGAGTGTTCACTTCATTCACTTCATTAGATTATGATGGATAGTTATAAGTTCTTTGTATGTTTGGTAGAATTTCCCAGTGAAGACATTCATTCCTATATTTTTGTTGCAGGGAGGTTTTGTTTTTGTTTTTCAGATTCTATTTCACTTCTAGTGGTTGGTCTGCTCAAATTACTTGTTTCTCTTCACTCAGTTTTGGCAGACTAGATGTTTCTAGAAATTTGTCCATTTCTTCTAGGTTGTCCAGTTCAATGGCATGTAACTTATCATAGTATTTTCTTATTATATTTTTGTATTTATATGGTATTTGTTATTTTTTTAATAATGACTTTTGTTTTTTCCATTATAGCTGATTTATAGTGTTCTCCAATTTTCTCCTGCACAGCAAGGTGACCCAGTCATGCATACATGTATACGTTCAAGGAAACTGAGATCTTGCATCTCTGGTTTCAAGTCACTGGTTTCTGTTAATGACCTGGTATTGGTTATTTATTTGTTTGTCTTTCATTTGGTATTTTGTTTATTTGGGTCCTGCCTTTCCTTTTTGGTGAACCTGGCTGGAAGTTTGTCAATTTTGTTTATCCTTTCCAAACAAAACAAAACAAAACAAAAACAAACAGCTCTTGGTTTTTTAATCTTTTCTATTTTTTTAATATCTGTTTTATTTATTTCTACTCTGATCTTTATTATTTCCTTTTTCCTGCTGACTTTGGGTTTTACTTATTCTTCTTTTTCTAATTTTTTAGGTGGTAGTTTAGATTGTTTGAGATTTTTCTTGTTTTTTTGAGGAAGGCCTATATTGAACTGCTAGGAACTTCCCTCTTAGAAATGCTTTTTGCTCTATCCCATAGATTTTGTAAGGTTGTGTTCTCATTGTTTTTTTAAAGGTACGTTCTTATTGCCTCTTTGATTTTATCTTATAACCTGTTGGTTTTTAGTAGTATATTATTTAATCTCCATGTAATCATTTTTTCCTTCTCTCATTTTTATTTCTGTGGTTGGCTTCTAGTTTCATACCTTTGTGGTTAGAAATGATACCTGAAATAATTTCTATCCTCTTAAATTTGTTGACGCTTGATTTGTGTCCTAGTATGTGGTGTATGCTAAAGAATGTTCCATGTGTGCTTGAAAAGAATGTGTATTCTGTCTTGTTTATTTGTTTGTTTATTTTTGGAAGTAATGAACTATTCTATTCTGTCATTTAGAATCTGTTGCTTTATTGATTTTCTGTCTGAAAGATCTGTCCATTGATGTCAGTGGGTGTTAAAGTCGCCTACTATTATTACATTCTTGTCAGTTTTTCCCTCTATGTCTGTTAGTGTTTATTTTATATGTTTAGGTGCTCCTATATTGGGTGCATATATATTAATGATTATCAAATCCTGTTTTATATTGATCCTTTTATCATTATGTAGTGTTCTTGTCTTTCTTCATGGAATTTATTTTAAAGCCTGTTTTGTCTTATGTAAGTATTTCTACTCTCACTTTCCTTTCCATATGAATGAAATATATTTTTCCATCCTCTCACTTTGAATCAATGTGTCTTTTGCCCTGAAGTGAATCTCCTGTAGGGAGTATATTGCGGGTTTTTGTTTTCTATCCATCCTGCCACTCTATATCTTTTGTTTGGAACATTTAGTCCATTGACATTTAAAGTATATATTGAAAAGTATGTTTTTATGGTTATTACACCTTGCTTTCAAGTTGATTTTGTAGTTCTTTGTTCCTTTGTTCTTTCTGTTTTTAAGCTTGAGTACCTTTCTTTTTTTATGCATCTATTGTATGATTTTGATTTTTGTTTTCATAACCCATACCATATCTACTTGCTTCAGAGTAGTAGTTGTATAAGCTCACACACATTCTGAAAATCTACATTTTTATTCTCCTTCCCCACTTTTCATGATTTTGGTATCCTATGTTATAGCTTCATGATTATCCTCTTGCTGTTAATTGAAGTTATAATCACTTTTCAAAAAAATGTCTTCTTGTTTTTAAGTATATGTACTGGCTTATTTAAGTGATGTAAACCTCTTTCTTATATTCACTTTTCCTGTTGTGTTTTTCTCTTTCCTATAGATTTCTTGCTTTTTTATTTATTCAATATTTATTTATTTCAGTATTTCTCTTCAATTAGATTTATTATTGTTGTATTCTTTTATTTTTTCATTTTCTGAGAAATTCTTTGTATTTCCATTCAAAATGGTAATCTTGCTGGGTAGAGTATCCTCAGTTGCAGGTTTTTCCCTTTCAGGGCTTTGAATATATCACGTTACTCATGTCTGGCATGCAAAGTTTCTATAGAAAAATAAGCTAATAGCCTCATGAGAGCTCCCTTGTAATTGACTCTTTGTTTTTCTCTTACTGTCTTTATAATTGTTCTCTAACTTTTGCCACTTTAATTATGTTTAGAGGGGGTTCAGTTTGGTTTCAACTTGTTTGGAACCCTCTGTGCTTTCTGTAGCTGGATATCTTTTTCCTTTAGATTTGGGATGTTTTCAGCCATAATTTCTTCAAATATATTTGTAGTCTCCCTTTATTTTCCTTCTTCTTTTTTTGGAACCCCTATTATATGTAGGTTGGCACACTTTGTATTATCCCATAGATCTCATATATTGCTTTCATTTTTTACTTATCTTTCTGTCTTCTATTCTGACTGAGTGATTTCCATTATTCTACATTCCAGATCATGTATTTAGTCTGTTCTTCATTGCCTTATCTCAGTTTTTATCTTGGTAATTGACTTGTCTAATTTTTATTGGTTCCTCTTTATAGTTTCTAGTTCCTTGTTATAGTGATCTCATTTTGTACCTATAATCTTGCTTAATTCTTTTTTTATTACTCAAATGAATTTATCACATCTATAGTTGTATAATGATCATCACAGTCCAATTTCACAGGATTTCCATCCCACAACCCAAGCACATCCCCCCAACTCCCCAAACTCTCCTCTGGAGACCGTAAGTTTTTCAATGTCTGTGAGTCAGTATCTGTTCTGCAAAGAAGTTAAGTCTGTCCTTTTTTCAGATTCCACATGTCAGTGAAAGCATTTGATGTTGATGTCTCATTGTATGACTGACTTCACTTAGCATGATAATTTCTAGGTCCAATCATGTTGCTAAAAATGCTGTATTTTGTTCCTATTAATGGCTGAGTAATATTCCATTGTGTATATGTACCACCTCTTCTTGATCCACTCCTCTGTCAATGGACATTTAGGTTGTTCCCATGTCTTGGCTATTGCAAATTGTGCTGCAATGAACATCGGAATACATGTGTCTTTTTGAGTCATAGTTTTCTCTGGATAGATGCCCAGGAGAGGGATTGCTGGATCAAATGGTAGTTCTAGGTTTAGTTTTCTGAGGAATCTCCATACTGCTTTCCACAGTGGTTGCACCAACTTACAATCCCACCAACAGTGTACTAGGGTTCCTTTCTCTCCACACCCATTCCAGTGCTTATTGTTTGTAGACTTTTTGATGCTGGCCATTCTGGCTAGTGTAAGGTGGTACCTCATGGTGCTTTTGATTTGCATTTCTCTAATGAGTGATGTTGAACATATTTTCATGTGTTTTTTGGCCATCTGTATGTCTTCTTTGGAGAACTGTCTGTTTAGATCTTCTGCCCATTTTTGGATGGGGTTTGTTTTTTTGGTATGGAGCTGCAGAAGTGTTTATAAATTTTGGAGATTAATCCCTTGTCAGTTGATTCACTTGCAAAGATTTTCTCCCATTCTGTGGGTTGTCTTTTTGTGTTGTTTAGGGTTTCCTTTGCTGTGCAGAAACTTTTAAGTTTGATTAGGTCCCATTTGTTTATATTTGTTTTTATTGTCAATACTCTAAGAGGTGACTCTGAGAAGATATTGCTGTTATTTTTGTCAGAGAGTGTTTGGCCTATGCTTTCCTCTAAGAGTTTTATAGTGTCTGGTCTTATATCTAGGTCTTTATTCCATTTGGAGTTGATTTTCATGTATGGTGTCAGGGAGTGTTCTAATTTCATTCTTTTCCATGTGGCTGTCCAGTTTTCCCAGCACCACTTATTGAACAAGCTGTCCTTTCTCCATTGTATATTCTTGCCTCTTTGTCCTAGATTAGTTGGCTTTAGGTGCGTGGGTTTAATTCTGGGCTTTCTGTCTTGTTCCACTGATCTATATTTCTGTCTTTGTGCCAGTACCATATGGTTTTGATGATTGTTGCTTTGTAGTATAGTCTTAGGTCTGGGAGCCAGATTCCTCTAGCTCCATTTTTCTTTTTCAGGATGTCTTTGGCTATTCTGGGTCTTTTGTGCTTCCAAACAAACAGACCTGAAAATATGTTTTTGGTGTTCTGTGAAAAATGTCCTTGGTAACTTGATAGGGATTGCATTGAATCTGTAGATTGCCTTGGGTAGTATAGTCATTTTGATAATATTAACTCTTCCAATCCAAGAGCATGGTATACCTTTCCATCTATTTGTGTCATCTTTGATTTCTTTCATCAGTGTCTTATAGTTTTCAGAGTACAGGTCTTTTGTCTCTTTAGGTTGGTTTACTCCTAGGTTTTTTATTCTTTCGGATGTTGGTAAATGGGATTGATTCCTTGATTTCTCTTTCTGATTTCTCACTGTTGTCGATTTCTGTGTATTAATTTTGTATCCCGTGACCTTGCTGTCACAAAGTGTAGAAATGCTGTCTATTTCTGTGTATTAATTTTGTATCCTGTGACTTTGCCAAATTCATGGATGAGCTCTAACAATTTTCTGGTAGAGTCTTTAGGATTGTCTAGGTATAGTATCATGTCATCTGCAAATAGTGATAGTTTTACTTCTTCCTTTCCAATTTGGATTCCTTTTATTTCTTTTATTTCTCTGATTGCTGTGGCTAGGACTTCCAAAACTATGTTGAAGAGTAGTGGTGAGAGTGGACATCCTTGTCTTGTTCCTGATCTCAGTGGGAATTCTTTCAGCTTTTCACCATTGAGAATGATGTTCGCTGTGGGTTTGTCATATATGGCCTTTATTATGTTGGGGTAAGTTCACACCTTCTGAAGGGTTTTTATCAGAAATGGGTGTTGGATTTTGTCAAGGGCTTTTTCTGCATCTATTGAGAGGATCGTATGGTTTTTATTCTTCAGTGTGTTAATGTGGTGTATCACACTGATTGATTTGCAGATATTGAAGAACCCTTGCATTCCTGGGATAAATCCCACTTGATCATGATGTACAATCCTTTTAATGTATTGTTGGGTGTGGTTTGCTGGTATTTTGTTGAGGATTTTTGCATCGATGTTCATCAGTGAAATTGGCATGTAGTTTTCTTTTTTTGGTGGTATCTTTGTCTGGTTTTGGTACCAGGGTGATGGTGGACTCATAGAATGAGTTTGGGAGTTTCCCTTCCTCTGCAATTTTTGAAATAGTTTCAGAAGGTTGGTGTTAGCTCTTCTCTAAATGTTTGATAGAATTCAGCTGTGAAGCCATCTGGTCCTGGACTTTTGTTTGTTGGAAGTTTTTTAATCACAGTTTCAATTTCATCTTGGTTTAGTCTAGGAAGATTGTACTTTTCTAAGAATTTGTCCATTTCTTCTAGGTTTTCTGATTTATTGGCGTGTAGTTGCATATAGTGGTCTCTTATGATTCTTTGTATTTCTGTGATGTCCGTTGTTACTTCTCCTTTTTCATTTCTAATTTTATTGATTTGAGTCCTCTCTCTTTTTTGCTTGATAAGTCTGGCTAGGGGTTTATCAATTTTGTTAATCTTTTCAAAGAACCAGCTTTTCATTTCATTGATCTTTTCTATGGTTTTCTTTGTTTCTATTTCATTGATTTCTGCTCTGATCTTTATGATTTCCTTCCTTCTACTAACTTTAGGTCTTGTCTCTTCTTCTCTCTTGAACTGCTTTAGATGTAAAGTTAGCTTGTTTATTTGATCTTTTTCTTGTTTCCTGAGGTGCGCTTGTATTGCTATAAACTTTCCTGTTAGAACAGCTTTTGCTGCATCCCATAGGTTTTGGAGTGTCATATCTTCATTGTCATTTGCTTCTAGGTATTTTTTAATTTCCTCTTTGATTTCTTCAGTGATCCATTGGTTGTTTAGTAGCATGTTGTTTAGTCTCCACGTGTTTGAGTTTTTTGCAGTTTTTTTCTTGTTGTTGATTTCCAGTTGTATAGCGTTGTGGTTGGAAAAGACGCTTGACATGATTTCAGTTTTCTTAAAGTTACCGAGGTTGGATTTGTAGCCCAGGATGTGATCAATCTTAGAGAATGTTCCATGTGCACTTGAGAAGAATGTGTATTCTATTGCTTTTGGATGGAATGTCCTATAAATATCTATTGTCTACCTGGTTTAATGCATCATTCAGGGCTTGTGTTTCCTTATTGATTTTCTTTCTGGATGATCTGTCCATTGCTGTAAGTGGGGTGTTAAAGTCCCCCACTATGATTGTGTTATTGTTGATTTATCCTTTTAAGGTTGTTAGCAGTGGCCTTATATATTGTAGTGAACCTATGTTGGGTGCGTAGATATTTAAAATTGCTATATCTTTTTCTTGGATTGATTCTTTGATCATTATGTAATGACCTTTGTCCCTTAAGATATTCTTCATTGTAAAGTCTATTTTGTCTGTTATGAGTATTGCTACTTCAGCTTTCTTTTGATCCCCATTTGCATGGAATATTTTCTTCCATCCTCTCACTTTCAATTTGTATGTGTCCCTAGAAGTGAAGTGGTCTCTTGAAGACAGCATATATATGGTTCTTGTTTTTGTATCCATTCAGCCAGTCTATGTCTTTTGGTCGGGGCATTTAGTCCATTAACATTTAATGTAATTATTGATGTATATGTTCTTATTGCCATTTTATTAATTGTTTTGGATTTGTTTTCGTTGTTCTTTTTCTTCCCTTCTTCTCTTGTTCTCTCTTCTTCTGGTTTGATGACTATCTTTAGTATTGTATTTGAGTTGATTTTTCTTTGTTTGTGTATCAATTGTAGATTTTTGGTTTGTGGTTATTCTGAAGTTTTGATACAAGAGTCTATATGTATATGAGATTGTTTTAAGTTGGTGTACTCTTAATTGTAGGTTCATCTCCAGTGTCCTGCATTTGTACCCACCTCTTCTCATGATTTCTGATTTTGGTGGTATAACTGTGCATGGATGATTTCATATCTTTATGTATATATACCTTTACTGGTGAGCCTTGTCATTTGTGGTATTTTTGTTTCTGGTTGTGGCCTTTTCTTTTCTGTCTAGAGACATTCCTTTAGTATTTGTTGTAAAGCTGGTTTAGTGTTGCTGAATTCTCTTAGCTTTTGCTTATGTGTGACACTTTTGATTTCTCCTTCATATCTGAATGAGATCCTTGCTGGATGATGTAGCCTTAGATGGAGGTTTTTTCCTTTCATCACGTTAAGCATATCATGACACTCCCTTCTGGCCTGCAGAGTTTCTGTTGAAAAATCTGCCGATAACCTTATCAGGGTTCCCTTGTATGTTATTTGTTTCTTTTCCCTAGCTGCTTTCAAGATTTTCTCTTTGTCTTTAATTTTGGTCAGTTTGATTAATATGTGTCTTGGCATGTTCCTCCTTGTGTTTATTTTATATGGTACTCATTGCGCTTCCTGGATTTGAGTGAGTGGTTCCTTTCCCATGTGAGGAAGTTTTCAGCTATTATCTGTTGGAATATATTTTCTGTCCCCTTCTCTCTCTCTTCTCCTTCTGGCACCCCATAATATGGATGTTGATGCATTTAACATTGTCCAGAGTTCTCTGAGATTCTCTTCATTTGTTTTCAATCTTTTTTCTCTTTTCTGCATTTGTAATTTCTTCTAATCTGTCCTCCACCTCACTCATTCGTTCTTCTGCCTCCTGTATTCAGCTGTTAGCTGCTTCTAGTGAATTTTTTATTTCAGTTATTGTGTTTTGCATCTCTTCTTGTTTAAGCTTTATATCTTGTATCTCTTTGCTCAGTGTTTCCTGTAAGTTATCCATCTTTGCCTCCAGTTTATTTCCAATGTCTTACATCTTCTTCAGCATCAACAGTCTAAAGTCTTTTTCCTGGAGGCTGAGAATCTCCTCATCACTTAGCTGGTTTTCTGGGGTTTTTCCTTTCTCCCTCATCTGAGTTATAGTTCTCTGTCTTTTCATTTTTACAGGTTTTTGGTGTGGTGATCTTTTTACAGATAATAGAGTTGTAGCCTCTCTTACTTCTGGTGTCTGCCTCCCTTGTGGCTGAAGTCGGTATGGGGGCTTGCTCTAGTCTTCCTGATGGGAGGCTGATGCTTGCCCACTGGTAGGTGGAGCTGATTCTAATCCCTCTGGTGGGTGGGGCTTAGTCTCTGGATGGGATTAGAGGCAGCTGTGTGCCTGAGGGGTCTTTAGGCAGCCTGTTTACTGAGGGGTGGGGCTGTGATCCCGCCTGGATTATTGTTTGCCCTGGTGCTTCTCAGTGCTGGTGAGTGGGGCCAGGTTTTCCCAAAATGGCCACCTCCAGAGAAAGGCACACTGCTGAATATTCCTGAGAGCTTTGCTTCCAATGTCCTTCGTTTACAACAAGCCACATTCACCCCTGTTTTCCCAGGAAGTCCTCCAAGAACTGCAGTCAGGTTTGACCCAGATTCCTATAGAGACTTTGCTTTGCCCTGGGACCCAGTGCATGTGAAATCTGTGTGTGCCTTTTAAGAATGGGGTCTCTGTTTCCCCCAGTCCCGGGGAGCTCCTGTGCACAAGCCCCATTGGCCTTCAATGCCAGATGCTCCAGGGGCTCTTTCTCCCAGTGCCAGATCCCCACATGTGAGAGTTTGATGTGGAGCTCGGAACTCTCACTCCTGTAGGTGAGTGAGTCTCTCTGAAACAGTTACTTTCCAGTCCCTGGGGCTTCCCACCCAGGATGTATGGGGTTGTTTATATCATGAAATCACCCCCTCCTACCTCTTGATGTGGCCTCCTCTTTGTCTTCTGGAGTAAAATATCTTTTTTAAGGTTTCCGGTCCATTTTGGTGAAAAGTGCTCAGCCTTTAGTTGTGAATTTTGTTATTTTTAGGAGAGAAGTTGAGTTCTAATACTTCTATTCCACCACCTTAATCCCATCTCCTCTTGCTTAATTCTTATAGCGTTTGTATCACTTTTGTAAATTCAAAATATGGTAGACTGAAGAAATCTGTCTCACTGTTTATTCTTTCAGGGCATTTCTCTTGTTCTTGTAGTTGGGAGTCATTTCTTTCCTTTTCCTTGAACTTAAATTTATCTGATTCTATAAGTTTAGGAGAAACAGTTACTTGCTGTGGACTTGAAGAGATGTTTTATGTGGGAGCATCCTGTATAGATTGTGTCAGTTCACTATTTTGGTGTGAGGGTGTTTTTGGTATGGATGCCTGCCACATCTTAGAGTTTTCTAGCCATTTTCCCCTTTATAGGGTGTGTGTTTGGTGTTAGGATTACCAAAGCCTGCACTGAATATTGCCAAGGCCTCCTCTTTACTCTGTATTTGTCACAGCCCTATTGGGGACAGAGTCTGTTCCTGTTGTTGGAGTAGAAACCCCTGATATGGTTCTAAGCTGTGATGTGAGGTATTTGGGACTGGAGCACTCTCAGATACTGTCCTAGGAACAGTCCACCA
Source organism: Sus scrofa (assembly GCF_054392235.1). Taxonomy (NCBI): domain Eukaryota; kingdom Metazoa; phylum Chordata; class Mammalia; order Artiodactyla; family Suidae; genus Sus; species Sus scrofa. The sequence goes on from NC_139392.1 coordinate 72,357,090, forward strand.
GCAGTAGGAATGAAGGGTTCTAGAATACTGCCAGACACTGTATGGTGCCAACAACATCCTCTACCTCTAGAGCTGCTCCTGGACCTACTCTTACTGAGGAAGCACTGATAATCAGCCTCATCTTCAGTGTATATGTACTCACAAAGTCTACTTCTTCTGGAGCCACACCCCACTATGAGCATGCTGATAGGACTGTTTCACAGCACCCACCTAGGAGTGAAGGTCCTGTCTTGGTTCCTTTTTAAAAACTTTTTGTCCTATATGGTTATATGGGAGTCTTTCTTGCAACTTTAGTTGTAAAAGAGATCTTATCTCAGCCTTCTGTTGGTTTTCTGTGGGAATTGTTCCACATGTGGATATATTTTTGATGTTTATGGGAGGAAGTGAGGTCCACTTACTTCTACCCCACCATCTTGATCACTCTCTGAATTGAAATTCTTTTAAGTTTTTAAAAAGTAGTTGAAAGCTTCATGGTATCCCTACAAATAACATTATTTGAGAGCCTAAAACTCTCTTTGAGTTATTTCAAAAGAAGGTTTTAATGTGGACTGATTTCTTGATAAACTTGACATTCTGAAATAGAAATTATTTTTAACATTTCTCCTAAGTCTCAAATGGTTATGTCTGGTGCACCGTTCATATGTTTGTGTGGTCAAACCATCAGGTTGTAATGGAGACTTCTAGGACCAATTTTAGAAATAACCCAAGAATAATCTGCTGTCATGGCATCTTAGACCAGGAGTAAGACCCCCACAGAGTACTCGTTGAGTGTGTTAATTAATGTCTTAAAGATTTCCTTTTTCAATCATAATAATATGAAGTATTCAAAACCTTTCTTGTACCCTAGTACCATCACATATATGAGCAACTCGATGATGACATTAGTGTGGAGTTGAGTATCTCCACCTTAGGTAATGTGTAGGCATTAATGAGGACAAGAGACCATTTAAAAACTTTCCCAGAGTTAAGTCTGTAATTTTATGGAAACAGACATAACTAAAGTCTCTTTACTTCTGGATGAATGTGCTTTATATAATACTTTTCATTTTTCACAACTTATTGGAAGTTAAATTAAGCCATTAGTGTATATACCCTGACAGATAAATTCTTTTTTTGTTGTTTCAGTTCTGAAGAGGATTTCAAAAATAAGTTTACAGTAGAGGTTGCCTTCTCTTTTTTTTATTGAAAGGTTTAATTTTCTTAAAAATTCTACAATCTAATTGTGTGGTAAAAAGAAATTGAATAAGGTTATAACTATCCCTTGATTAATCATGCTAGTTAAGGTCCACCTTCACAAATCCTTTAAGATACTTTCAATGGAATCAAACAGTTTCTTTCCTTTTTAGTTAAGCCCTCAAAAATGTTGGGTGGTGCTTACCTATATAGTAATTTTTAACATCCACAATATTTATGACTCTTAAGATGAAGATTTATAAAAGAAAAGGAATTCATTAAGCATGAACTCATTATGGTTAAATACAACAGGTTTTTTTTTTCTATTGCTAAGCCAGCCTTAATAATAACGCAGTAACATTGCTTTCAGTTGTTTGTTGACTATAGACGGCCAGGGAAACCACCAGAGAGACCTACTGATCAAGCAAAACTAAGTTTGCCCCACCTACTATATGAGAAAGAATACCGCCTAGATGGTAGGTAGCTGGATGGGTGGATGCCTGCATGCTGAGTGAATTGATAGATGATGATAGATAGATGGATAGACAGACAGACAGCTAATAGGTGGATGGATGGATGGAAGGATGGAAATGTCTCAGTAGTACATCAGAAGCAGGAAGTCGGGAGAAGATCCATGGTTTTTGGAGGTTTGGACTCAAGTGAATGAAGATATTTCTTCAAGATAGGGAGATAATGGGACTGGACAAATATGGGATGTAAATTGCTAAGATTGTGGATACAGCAAGAGAAGGGTCCATAGCAAGTTTTGATAAGTAAACTTGTTTTCTGAGACATGAGCTGTTTTCAAAAGTGAGCAATCTATTGTCCCAGTAGGAGAGCATTTTGCCCACAGAAGCAAACTATTAGGCTGGATAAATTAGTTGGCAAGAATTTTTTTGAAGCAAACAATAAACTAATATGTTGATATAAGGTTTTATTTTCCTAGGATAAACTGTCAGGTCATGCTGACACCTGTGGCCTCAATTCTTAGTTGCCAAAGATAAACTAAAACAGGGCGAATCTGTTTTTCCTTGTATCACACTGTTGTTCAATAATTCTTCTTTAATAGACCCTAAAATTAAAAGGCAGTGAATATGTATTAATGTTTAAGTCGAGTCTTAATTCAGATTGCCCCAGTTTGATTAACTTTTCTCCCATGGAAGAGCAGAAAAACTAATGATACATTGGAAGTTTGAGACTGCTGATGGTCTGCTTCTCCCAGCTGTCAGGCTGCTGTTTCATAAACAAGAAGTTTAGTGGTATATCTATTTTATGCCATATAACATCACAGCCAGAATGGAACATGGAAATACCTGGGCAGATGCTTAGCCTCATAGGGAAGAACTTCACGGGATGCCTGCTCGAGTGAAACTGTAGTTTAATCACTCCATTCTAATGATTCTAGAGAAAGCTGGAAAACGGATGGAGGAGACAGAGGGAATGGTGGGTGTTGGACACCCACGGCTTGAAAAATAGCCTGAAACTGAGTTTTTCCATTCATGACTTAACAGGGCTTCTTAAAGAAATCGTTACAAGTAGAATACTGTAACGCAAAGTATGAATTAAGATAAAAAGAATCCCACTAGTCCTAGTCTCTTGAATACCATACTGGACTGTAAAGAGGTGGTTTCAAATACCATACTTGGAAGTCAAGTCTAGGAGGAGGAAAATTGGGTGGGAAATATCATAAGAAATTGATAAGGAGCTTATAGAGAGGGGAGAAGAGAGGAGATTTTCCATTTTTAGCAACCTTATAGGCACTTTAAGACACTGGTTTCCTCCATTTCTATTGGCACATCTTTCAATGGCATGGTACCTCACTCTGGCCCCCAGTTTCCCAAAAGCTTTTCCATCTAAAAATGACTATTTATTCCCCAGCTATTTCTAAAACTACTATTAATAGAGCCCCCAAAGCACTCCTGTCTGTTGAACAAATCACAGAAATAGTAACACACTGCAATCTGCTATGGAAACTTGTCAATTAAAATAATGGATCTTTAGTCACAAATCATTATCACAGTTTGACTTTAAAGTGAATGGATGATGTATGGTAAGGATAAAGGAAGGGCAATGATAAAAATGTGCCAAATGATTCCAGAATTGGACGATTTTTGTAGAGAATGCAGGTTACTGTGGAGTTGAGACCAACCCAGTGGGTATTACTTCTTAGGACAGACTGGGAAACATGGGAATTATAAGGCTTCTTAGTATTTTTTTTTAAGTAAAAATATTTAATTCAAGTGTGACAAACTTTTATGTAGGTTATGTAAGTGTAGATATGCATCAAGTTCACAAACAAATATGTCAATATCACCAGCGCCCAGTAGATTAAAGAAAAATAACAGTGACCTTCAAGCTCTTAGTTTCCTCCTCTGCTTTACCAGGAGCCCCAAATGTATTTTTATCTTCTTTGCCTTTGTTGATTGCTCCCTGCTTTTCTGCTTCCTGGATATGGAATCATAGCATACCTACTCTTTTGCACCTGGTTTCTTTTGCTCACTATAACATCTAGTGAGATTTAACTATACTGACGTTTGTAGATATAGTTTATTCATTCTCATTGCTTGGCTCGGGAGCATTGCATCTTGTGAACATGCCACAAAGTACCTGCTCAACGGTTGATGGACATTTGAGTGGTTTAAAGAGTTTCTGCTACTAGAAAATCATGTTGCTATGAAAATTCACATATGTGACTTTTGCTGAACATAGACACACTCCTCTCTGTTGGGTATTTTGCTAGAAGTAAAAATGGTGGCTTCTGGGGGCACGTACACATTTAGTTTTAGTAGGTTCTGCCAGTGACCTTCCAAGCTAATCATGCTAGTTTACACGCCTCCCAGTAAATCATGAAGTTGCAGTTGCTCCATATCTTTACACACACTTGGTATTTTCTGTCCTTTTTTTCATATCATCTTGTTTTTATATATCATCTCTCCAATCATGTCTAGAATTTCAGCCTTCCCTTCACAAGTGTAGTTAACCTACACAGTTCTTGAAGACCTCTGTGTAGTCAAGGTCTCTGAGTCAAACAGCGACCCAGATTGAGTTGATGGAACAATGTCAAAATTCTATAAAGTAAAAGTAGATAACTTCCAGGAGGCGAAGCCTTTTTCCCTTGTCATGAAACTGAATATTCCTATTATAGAATTTTGGTTACGAAGTAGGTGTAAAAATTATTATCTTAAATTTATAGAAAAGGAAGTTTATATCCAGAAGCTAAATGTCAAAGACCACCCCCTTTAAACTCAAGTTCATATGCACCTCTGTGGTGTTTTTCTACCAGGCTGTATTGCTTTTTTTTTTTTTTTGTTATGGGATTATGAATACACACTTTGAATACATCCTAGATTAGTTTTGCTCAATATGTTTGTTCCATATTTTGTTCATCTTTACATCTCCTATTTAGTTATTCATTACTTTGTTTATTTCTCCTCCCTGCTAGATGGCCTTTCATAAGGTGCAAAACTGTCTTACTCACTTTTTACTATCCATTACCTTCAGCTGTCTCTGGCACAGAGGAAGTACTCAATAAACAGTTTGATGGGAATGAATTAATGACCACTGGAAGGAGCTTCACGTGCATGTGGGAGGATGAAGAATGATGTACTTTTTAAATTATTAAAATGAAAACATTAAAAAAATTTTTTTTTGTCTTTTTGAGGGCCATACCAGCAACATATGGAGGTTCCCAAGCTAGGGGTCAAATCAGAGCTATAGCCATGGCTTATGCCTCAGCCACAGCAGCGTGAAATCTGAGCCACACCTGTGACCTACACCACAGCTCACAGCAACGCTGGATCCTTAACCCACTGAGCAGGGCCAGGGATCAAACCCCAATACTAGTTGGGCTCCTTACCTGCCGAGCCATAATGGGAACTCCACATTTTTTAATTTAAAGCAACGTAATCTCACGGGAACTAGCTTACATTTAATAATTTGAGACTATTCTCTTTATGGCAAGATTTTGCAGGTCCATAGTTAAAACAAATTTGTAGACAGTCTCTCCAAGGTTTGGAAAACCTGACACTTCAAGACTGAGGAGGGTAGGCAGAATTAAAAGAGCGAATTCTTTTTACAGCCTCACCTGCAGCATGTGGACGTTTCTGGGCTAAGGGTCGAACCAGAGCTCAGCTGAGGCCTATGCCTCAGCTTGCGGCAACACTGGATCCTTAAGCTACTGAGCAAGGCTAGGGGTTGAACCTGCATCCTCATGGAGACTAATTGGGTTCTTAACCTTCTGAGCCACAATGGGAACTCCAAAAGCAAATTCTTTATTTTCTTTCCTGTCTTATTCTGAGTTATGATATTTGCTATTAGTTTCTTGTTTCTTAAGTAATTCATCTGTACAGTTTTTTAAAAAGTCTCTAATACTGCCTTCTTGAGATGGAGAAAGTTAATATTTTGATCCTTAAAGCAGCTGCTACCTTTTGTCATTATTTTTAGTTCTTGTGAGTACTAAGTTTAGATATAAAGTGCCAAAGTATTATTGCATGAATTTGTCATTTACAATTATATGACTGCATGTCTTAAAGAAGTATTGTAATTTATTCCTCTCTTTCCAGGTATTTAATAATTCCAGACAAATAGCTCTCCACTAAATTCTTAAGATTTCCAGGAAATAGAATAAAATAACATGACCCTTTTTGGTATCACACTGAAGTCTCATGTCCCTGACCTTTAGCAACTTTCTTTATGTTTTATCCTTACATTGTACTTTGAGTTTAATCATAGCTCAGAAAAATGCCTTCCCTTTTTTCCCCACTTTATTTTATTTTTATTAAAATATGGTTGATTTACAGTGTTGTGCCAGTTTCTTCTGTACAGCAAAGTGACCCCTCATACATATATACATATACATTCTTTTTTTCATACTATCTTCCATCATATTCTATCCCAAGAATGGATATAGTTCCCAGTGCTATACAGCAGGACATCTTTGCTTATCCATTCTAAATGTAATAATTTGCACCTACCAACCCCAAACTCTATCCATCCCGCTTCCCTTTAAATGGCCTTTCTTTTCCTTGTCACTCTCTGAAGAGGCAGCTCTCTGATCCAAAGGCTCACTGTCCTGTTGCATGTACAATTATGTTGGTTGCAGTCTTGCTGCCCTCTCTAATTTGCATTCTAACTAATGTAAAGGTGGATGCTGTTGTTTTGCAGCCACAATAATAGCACATGTAGAGGTGTTGGAAGTACTGTCATAGTTGTCCGAGGAAGTCTCTGTCAGCATTTTTCAGCAGAGGAAAACAGCGGGAGCTTTTTAAATGTAACTTTAATTATAATGGCTAAGAACCCTGGCATAGGCTGAGGATCTGTTTATGATACACCTGTCAGGAATAATTTGAAATGCTTCAAGATGTGTCTCATAAGTGGTGTCACCCCCTACAGGTGCGAGCCAGTGGTTCTTTCTTTTCTTCCCCTGTCCCAGATGTCTGTTTGCTCTTGGTCTGGCTACTCAAATACATAACAACTTAAAAAAAAATGAAGAGCCATAATCAATGATGTGAGATTAGCAAACCACTCAACAAAACCACCATACCTGTGACACAGCTAAATACCTCCAGTTTTCAAGCTGTGCTTCGGAAATGTAAATTAATACAAATACAAACAAAGGGGGTCATTTCTCACCTTCTAATATGAAGTTTATTTGTGGAGATTTATATTCAAATGTGACCTTCAAAGAGACAGATCATGAAACCTCAGAAAACCCACCAGCAGATGGCAATATATGTAGATTTACCTGGGGTTTCCTGATTGTTTTCTTTAAGAGACTGTTAGATTTATAATTTAGTTTGGCCAGGGAAGTTCAGGGGTAAGGAAATATTTAAACCAAAAGGATCAAGCAAATTTTATCTATTCGTATTTCTAATCATGTTTTTTTTGCAGGTAATTTTACATTTTCTCTAGCCCTTGAGGATTATATTTTAGACAATAATCACCAGGATTTCCAGTTCTCTATGCTGAGCATAACTCCTTGGAATGCAGTTGACTAGAAAGATAAACTGGGGAATCTTTAAGCACTTTGAGCAGATTACCATAGTTAGGGTTTTATTAACAATAACAAACACTTAAGACCTTGTTAAATTTCTCTTTGAATTGGATTCATACACTTCTGAGTGTTTCGATAATCTACCTGTCTATAAAATATTTCCAGAGATTTTCAATATATTGCAGAATTTTACACTAATATGCTGGTAAGAGGAATAAATGGTTTTCTGTTGCAAGAGTTGAACTATTTCAGTGGAGGCATTAAGGAAAGCAAATGCCTCTGCTTCCAGGCAGCTGAGAGCTTCAACAGTGTTCCTCTCTCTTCAAACCCACTGCCTAATCACAAAAATGAGAAGAGTGATAAGATCTCCTCTTCCTCTCTTTACCAAATACCAAAGTCACCTGTTCCTAGTTAGGTGGGGGGTGGGGTGGAAGGCAACCAACAGACTTCTTTACAGCAAGTTGGCAATTCTGAGGTTGTGTCTCAGAACACAAAATGAAAGGTGTTGAGCCCACATTGGATGTTCTATAGCTACTACTCTAATGGAATTATAATCTGCTAATACTAATTATGAGCTGGTATAGGAAACATAATACAAAATCTTGTTAGAGCACTTTTTTTCTCCTTATATATTCTGCTAACTCATGCACACCAGGGAAGCGAGGGAATATTGGAATTGGTGGCAGACGAATGATGGATGAATCATAAATTGGACTGTGTGTTGGTTTATTTAATTAGTTTATTAGAGTTCTCTGGCAACATCTAGGCACTGTGCAAAATTAATATATACAAGAATATTTAGCTGTCCAATTAGGAAAACATAAATTAGTCATATCATCTATGCTGTAAAAACCACAACTGCCAAAAGAAATTAAACAAATGAAAGTCTAATAAGAATAAATGCTTGGCATGTGTTCTGAATGCCTTGTGCATGAAGGCAGCGAAGCAGCCTGAGTTTATTAAGAAGGCAACTTCTTCCCTATGAGCTTGGTTATTTGGAATAGTCACCTTCACCTATCTCTTTCTTTAATATATTTACCTATGTGTTGTTTGATTGATTGGCAGATGATTGATTGTATGGTTGTCTTTCCAAATTATGAAATTTCTGGTTCATTTTTATACTAAAATTTTATCACAGAACTAGAAAAACTTAGAACATATCTTTTCCTTCCATACTTATTTCTTCAAAAGCTAAAAATTCTACTTCTGTTAATCATCTGTTTTGTTCTTATCTGTCTTGAAGATCACAACCCATTGGTTGAATATGGATCACCACTATACTGAGAAATATCTATAGTTAAAAGGAAACTTAATTCACCTTAAAATCTACTTTATCATGAACACTATGGATTCTGAAACATACTTTTCTTTTTTTTTTTTTATTTTCCCACTGTACAGCAAGGGGGTCAGGTTATCCTTAGATGTATACATTGCAGTTACAGTTTTTTCCCCCACCCTTTCTTCTGTTGCGACATGAGTATCTAGACATAGTTCTCAATGCTATTCAGCAGGATCTCCTTGTAAATCTATTCTAAGTTGTGTCTGATAAGCCCAAGCTCCCGATCCCTCCCACTCCCTTCCCCTCCCATCAGGCAGCCACAAGTCTCTTCTCCAAGTCCATGATTTTCTTTTCTGAGGAGATGTTCATTTGTACTGGATATTAGATTCCAGTTATAAGTGATATCATATGGTATTTGTCTTTGTCTTTCTGGCTCATTTCACTCAGTATGAGATTCTCTAGTTCCATCCATGTTGCTGCAAATGGCATGATGTCATCCTTTTTTTATGGCTGAGTAGTATTCCATTGTGTATATATACCACCTCTTCCGAATCCAATCCTCTGTCGATGGACATTTGGGTTGTTTCCATGTCCTGGCTATTGTGAATAGTGCTGCAATGAACATGCGGGTGCATGTGTCTCTTTTAAGTAGAGCTTTGTCCGGATAGATGCCCAAGAGTGGGATTGCAGGGTCATATGGAAGTTCTATGTATAGATTTCTAAGGTATCTCCAAACTGTTCTCCATAGTGGCTGTACCAGTTTACATTCCCACCAGCAGTGCAGGAGGGTTCCCTTTTCTCCACAGCCCCTCCAGCACTTGCCATTTGTGGATTTATTAATGATGGCCATTCTGACTGGTGTGAGGTGATATCTCATGGTAGTTTTGATTTGCATTTCTCTTATAATCAGCGATGTTGAGCATTTTTTCATGTGTTTGTTGGCCATCTGTATATCTTCCTTGGAGAAATGTCTATTCAGGTCTTTTGCCCATTTTTCCATTGATAGATTGGCTTTTTTGCTGTTGAGTTGTATAAGTTGCTTATATATTCTAGAGATTAGGCCCTTGTCAGTTGCATCATTTGAAACTATTTTCTCCCATTCTGTAAGTTGTCTTTTTGTTTTCTTTTTGGTTTCCTTTGCTGTGCAAAAGCTTTTCAGTTTGATGAGGTCCCATGGGTTTATTTTTGCTCTAATTTCTATTGCTTTGGGAGACTGACCTGAGAAAATATTCATGATGTTGATGTCAGAGAGTGTTTTGCCTATGTTTTCTTCTAGGAGTTTGATGGTGTCCTGTCGTATATTTAAGTCTTTCAGCCATTTGGAGTTTATTTTTGTGCATGGTGTGAGGGTGTGTTCTAGTTTCATTGCTTTGCATACAGCTGTCCAGGTTTCCCAGCAATGCTTGCTGAATAGACTTTCCTTTTCCCATTTGATGTTCCTGCCTCCCTTGTCAAAGATTAATTGACCATAGATGTCAGGGTTTATTTCCGGATTCTCTATTCTGTTCCATTGGTCTGTCTGTCTGTTTTGATACCAGTACCACACTGTTTTGATGACTGTGGCTTTGTAGTATTTCTTGAAGTCTGGGAGAGTTATGCCTCCTGCTTGGTTTTTGTTTCTCAGAATTGCTTTGGCGATTCTGGGTCTTTTGTGGTTCCATATAAATGTTTGGATTGTTTGTTCTAGTTCTGTGAACAATGTCATGGGTAATTTGATAGGGATTGCATTGAATCTGTAGATTGCTTTGGGTAGGATGGCCATTTTCACAATATTGATTTTTCCAATCCAGGAACATGGAATATCTTTCCATTTCTTTACATCTTCTTTGATTTCTTTGATTAAAGTTTTATAGTTCTCGGCGTATAGGTCCTTTACCTCTTTGGTCAGGTGTATTCCGAGGTATTTGATTTTGTGAGGTACAATTTTAAAAGGTATCATTTTTTTGTATTCCTTTTCTAATGTTTCATTGCTGGTATATAGAAATGCAACTGACTTCTGAATGTTAATCTTATATCCTGCCACTTTGCTGAATTTATTAATCAGTTCAAGGAGTTTTGGGGTCGAGTCCTTAGGGTTTTTTAGATATAGTATCATATCATCTGCATACAGTGACAGTTTGATCTCTTCTCTTCCTATATGGATGCCTTTTATTTCTTTTGTTTGTCTAATTGCTGTGTGAAACATACTTTTCTTATACAACAGTCAAAATTATATTCTCAGTCCTTTCACCTTATCAGTAAACCACTGAACATAAAAAAACATAGATTCCGGACTGGAAGAAAAAAATAAGTTAATTCATTACTGTATATCTTAAGTAACAAGTTTAGTATTTAACTGTTTTAAAACCAGTAGGTTGGTGATAATTATCAGTTTAAAAACAAAGTGACTAGCCTTCAGTAGAAAGATGCTGTAGATTTGAACACATTATTTGTTTCCAGTTATCTCTGAAGCCTCAATAACTAATGGTGAATTCTCATTTGCAATTCTAGGGTCATATGATTTTCTTAGGCTTAGAAATATCTGTTACTGTTTGTACTACCTAGTAGATCAAATTTGTGTGGTAAGCAGAGCAGGTGCTGTCCATTCAAAGTAAATGAACTCACTGCAAGTTTCTGGCAAAGGAATACAGAGAAATCAGAAAATTAAATGAAAATATTGCTAGACATTTATGAGCCATTTGAAAACATATAAACACACACCAACAGAGAGACAGAGACACACACAAACACTCACACACAAGAATGGCTAAAAATACTGGGGCCATTCTGAGTATCCAATGACAATACTGAAGGTATAATTTAGTATTTAAATTTAGAATTTGCAGTATATTTTGAAATCAGGAAGTGTGATGTCTCTGGTTAGTTCTTCTTTATGATTGCTTTGGCTATTTGGGGTCTTCTATGGTTTCATAAACATTGTAGGTTTTTTTTTCTATTTCTGTGAAAAATGCATTGGAATTTTGATGGAAATTTCATTGAATTCATGGAATTCTTTGGGTAGTATGGACCTTTTAACAATATTAACTTCCTGTCCATGAACACAAAATGTGCTTCCATTTGTTTGTATCTTTTTCTGTTTCTTTCAACAAAGTCTGGTACTTTGTATCGTACATATCTTTAATTTCCTCAGTTAAATTTATTCCTTAGAGTTACTGTTGCCACCCAGCAGAAACAAATCTGACTAGCATCCATGAGGACACAGGTTCAATTCCTGGCCTCACTCAGCGGGTTAAGGATCCAGTGTTGCCGTGGCTGTGGTGTAGGCTGGTAGCTATATCTGATTCAACCAGTAGCCTGGGAACTTCTATATGCCTTGGGCATGGCCCTGAAAAGACACACAAAAAATTATTTCTAGGTATTTTACTGTTTTTGATGCATTCGTGGATGGGATGGTTTTCTTTTTCAGATGTTTCATTGCTAGTGAATAGAATTGTAATTGATACTTCTTGTACCTTTACTGAACTTATTGATTAGATTCAACAGTTTTTTTTTTAGTTGAATCTTTGGGATTCTCAATATCTAAGATCATTTCATTTGCAAATAACCACAAATATACTTCTTTTTTAATTTAGATTACTTGTGTTTGTCTTGGCTGATGGTTTTGGTGAGGACTTTCAGGACTATGTTGAAAAAGAGTTGCTAGCGTATGTGCCCTTCTCATATTCCTGATCTAGGAAAAGCTACTGATTTTTCTCCATTGAGTATAAGGTTAGCTGTGGGTTTGTCCTATATGGACTTTCATATGTGGATGTATATTCCTCTGTACCCAGTCTGTTGAGGGTTCTTATGAAAAAACAATTTTGTGAATGTTTTTTCTGCACTTATTGAGGTAATCACATAGTGTTTATTTTCATCCTATTTGTGTATTCCATTTATTGATTTGCATGTATTGAACTAGCCCTTAATCTCAGAGATAAATCCTCCTTTTAAGGAGATCTTTGTTTTAGTTTGTTAATATTTCATTGAAAATATTTGCATCTATGTTCCTCAGGAATATTGGTCTATAGTTTTCTAGTATTGTCCTTATTTACTTTGATACCTGAGTGATACTGACCTCATTGAATGAGTTTGGAAGTATTTCTTTCACTTCATTTTTTTTTGGGAAGAGACTGAGAAGTGCATTCTTTCTTTTGCTTTATTTATTTATTTAACCTGTTTTGGGGGCTGCAACTACAGCATATGGAAGTTCTGAGGCTAGGGGTTGAATTGGAGCTATAGCTGCAGGCCTACACCACAGCTACAGCAACACAGGATCTGAGCCACATCTGTGACTTATGCTGCAGCTTGTGGCAGTGCCAGGTCCTTGACCCACTGAGCAAGGCCAGGGATCAAACCCACATCCTCACAGACACTATGTCAGGTTCTTAACCCACTGAGCCACCCTGGGAACTCCCGACATTCTTTAAATTTATGATGGAATTCACCTGTGAAGCCTTGTGACCCTTGGGTTTTCTGTATTGGGAGGTTTTGATTTCTCATTCAATATCCTTATTCACTGTTGATTTGTTCGGACTTCTTATGTCTTCCTGATTCAATCTTAGTAGTTTCTATGATTCTAGGAATGTACCCACTTCTAGTTTATGTAATTTATTGTTTTATACTTGTTCATACCAGTCTCTTTTGATTCTTTGTATTTTTGTAGTGTCATTTGTAGTTTTTCTTTTTTCATTTCTGATTTTGAGTCTTCTCTCTTAATCTTGCTAACAGTTTTTCAATATTTTTTATCTTTTCAAAAATAGCTCTTATTTTCATCATCATTTCTATTGTTTTTCTGATGTCTATTTCATTTATTTCTACTCTGATGTTTATTATTTGTTTCCTTTTCATGACTTTGCTCTTTTTTTCATTTGTTCTTCTTTTTCTAGTTCCTTGAGGTATAAATTTAAATTGCTAATTTCCAATATTCCTGGTTTCTTATAACTTGCAATTATCTCCCTAAACTTCCTTCTCAGAACTGATTTTGCAGCATCACAAAATGGTATGATTTTGGTATTTTGTGTTTCCATTTTGATTTGTTTTGAGATATTCTTTAATCTTTCTTTTAATTTTTTTCTTTGACCCACTGATTGTTCATGAATGTTTCTTAGTTTCCACATATTTGTAGATTTCTAAACTCTCCTCATGCTATTGATTTCTGATTTCATACCTCTGTGACCAGAAAAGATACTTCATATCATTTTAGTTTTCTTAACCTTGCTAAGGTTTGCTTTATGTCTTATCATATGATCTGTCATTGAGAACAGAACAGAATTCTTCTTTTTTTTTTTTTTTTTTTTTTGTCTTTTTGCCATTTCTTGGGCCGCTCCTGCGGCATATGGAGGTTCCCAGGCTAGGGGTCGAATCGGAGCTGTAGCCATCAGCCTACGCCAGAGCCACAGCAACGTGGGATCCGAGCCGCGTCTGCAACCTACACCACAGCTCAAGGCAGCGCCGGATCGTTAACCCACTGAGCAAGGGCAGGGACCCAACCCGCAACCTCATGGTTCCTAGTCAGATTCATTAACCACTGCACCACGAGGGGAACTCCAAGAACAGAACAGAATTCTTAATTCAAAGTTATTTTCATTCAGAGTTTTGGTAATATTAGTCACTACTTCAGTCTTCCATTGTTGCTCTCTCTCTCTCTCTCTGTGTATATAGAAGCTCAATTTATTTTTTTCACACTCTGTTGGTCACTTTTTATAGTTCTTGATCCTTGCACAAGTTTTGGATTGCCTCTTTTTTCTTTAAACTTGTAACCGTTAATCTTATTCCTGTGTTTGTGGTACCTGACATCCTTGGGGTTCTAATTATGACTTCTTATTATTCCTGAAGGTTTTTGGTTAACATTGCTAAGTTCTTTGATTATTAAGTCATTTTAGACTGGGAGTTTCAGAGCTTATATCTGTCTTCTCTCAGTCTGTGGCCATATTGAGGGGCCTGGCATCTGGATGTTTCCTTCCTGAAAGGTTGTATGTGCCCTTCTTGCCAGGCTTCCATGGCACCTTAAACCAAAATTAATTTCTTGGTTTTTATCTACTACAGGCCATTCAAGTAATGCCAGTAGGTAGGTATTTTATAGCTCTCTCTTTGATTAAAGTGTAGCTTTTGATGTCCCAACCTTTATGTGAAGATCTCATTTCCAGTTTCTCAAGATTTTGTGTCTTATTCCTTCTCAACTGTTAACGTCTTAGTAAACAAATGTCTTTAGGGGGACATTTCACTTTTTGTTCCTTGTTTTGAGATAAAAATCACATACCTTATGTTGTGGTCTGTGTACATGGGTCAGAAAATAATTTCCAGACTCATATCAGGGTGAAAAGAAAGAAGAGTTTATTGAGCAGGCAAGTTGGAGAGAAAGTGGGGTTTATTGCGATAAGATGCTGCTGGCACAGTGGGATGACTTCCTGATAATCAAGGAGAGCTGACCATGAGTGCATGGTCATGCCTGTTTTTAGAACCCAGGGAAAGGAGAGAGATTGTGATCCAGCTGCTGACCTGCTGATCGGTTGGTGAAAGAGGGATCTTATGATACACTTGCTGGTTGTTGGAGGCATATCAGACCCCTATAGAGGCAGCATGAGGAGTGAGCCACATACTTTTCCTAGTAGTGGGCAGGAAGGAATAGAACATGTTGCTCAAGGTGGGAGAGGGACATTACAATGAAGCTGGTGATATGAAGATAGGGTTGGGTAATTCTTGTCTTGGCCAGAGGCTTTGAGTTCATCTCCTTGAAGAGGCCTCAAATCCCAACACCTTAGAATTCATCTTTTTACAGTATAAAATTAATCTTTTTGCAGTATAAAATTTAATATGTTCACGGCTGTGAAACCATCACTCTCCCATGATTCAAGGACATTTTTATCACACTAAAAAGAAACCCATGCCCATTAGCAGTCTTGCCCCATGCCCTCCTCCCTCAGCTGCTGACAACCACTAATCTGTCTCTATGGATTTGCCATTTCCGTATATATCATATGAAATGAATTACATGATTGAAATCTTTGTGTCTGACTTTTGTCATTTACCATGGTGTTTTGAGGTTCCTCCCTATCATAGTAGATATCAGTACTTCATTCCATTTTTATGGCTGATTAATATTTCATTGTGTGGATATGTCATACATAGTTTATTCATTCATCAGCTCATGGCCATTAAGGTTTCTACATTTAAACTATTATTAATAATAGTGCTATGCATATTCATGCACAAGTTTTTGTGTAGATGTATATATTTTTTCATGTCTCTTGGGTCTGTATCTCGGGTTGGGATTGCTGGGTCATATGACAGCTCTATTTTTAACATTTTAAAGAACCACCAAACTGTTCTACAGAGCAGCTGCACCATTTTAATTCCCACCAGCAATGTATGAAACTATAAATTTCTCCACATCTTTGCCTACAGTTTCTCTTATTTGTCTTTTTTTATTATTGCCACTTTAGTGAGTATGAAATGGTGTCTCACTGTGGCTTTGATTTTCATTTTCAAATGAATAATGATATTGAGCCTCTTTTCATACGCTTCTTGGCCATTTATATATCATATTTGGAGAAATGTCTATTCAGATCTTTTGCTTATTTTTCATTTAATTGTGAGTTTATTGTTGAGTTTTAAGACAAGCCCTTGGCAGATATATGATGTGAAAAATATTTTTTTCCCATTCTGTGGGTTGTCTTTTCCCTTCCTCTCTAGTGCCCTTTAAAATAAGAAAGGTTTTGATTTTGATGAAGTCCATTTTTTTTGTTGTTATTTGTACTTTAGCTGTCATATTTAAGAAATCACTGGGTTACTTCTGCACTTGCCAACTATGTTTTAGGTCCTCCTTTAATTTTGATCCTTAGGTATTTCTTTTATATTTGTGCAGGCTCAGGCATGCATTTAATAGGAGATATGTTGTATTTTTTATTTTTGCATTTCTAGATTTTTTTAGTGGGAGGGATTATCAGAACATCTGGCATACCTTATTTTCAGAAATGGATATGACAGTTTCTACTAGTATGTATGGAGTCAGCATTGTACATACTAAAGAACACTTCCTTGGGAACTGAAGAGCCCCAAATTCAAATTTTGTTTCAACTATTTAATAGCTGTATGCCCTTGAGGATGTTATTTAATCTCTCACTCTGAATATCCTCCTGTAGAAATGGAGCTACTGATAATAACACCTAATTCATACAGTTGTTGTGAGGTAAAACAAGACCATACATTTAGCTGGAACATTCTAAGGATTCAGTAAATGTTGTGTAGCTATGTCATTATTAATAATAAAGTTCTCTTCAAAGTGCCTTTAGAAACTGCATGTGTCAACCATTTACCCCTTTCTTTCATTCAGAGTTAAATATTGTGATAAAGCTACGTTTTCCTGAATGGTAATTTATTGACCACTACGGTAGTTATTGTTTTACTGAGTAGGATGCTGAGGCTGAGGGAGACATAATAGACTGATGAAGTTCACCAAATGAGAAAGTAGTAGAGCTGGGATTTGAACCCAGCTTGTCTGACTCTGAGATACATACTCATTTTTACTCACTCCAAGAATCTCTTAAATCTAATTTCTCATTCTATGTAATTATTCTCTAAGTCTGATTCCATTACATGTGATGGTTTTCTCTCTGGATCTATCCAATACTGCAGCTACTAACAATAAGAAGCTATTTAAATTCAAATTATTTAAAATTGAATGACATTAAAAATTAAATTTCTCAGTTACTCTAGCCATATTACAAATACTTCCTGACTGCACCTGTCAAGTGGCTGTCATTGAACAACACAGACACAAAACATTTCCATCACTACAGACAGGTCCATTGGACTACTTTAAATGTTTTCCGTGGAGAGGACTATATCGTGGACACTATCACAGCCTTTGTTTGCTCCATTGTTGCCCTTCAAAATCATATCAGTCTTTTTTGCTCACTGCACTCTGCACTTAACCACATCAAAAATTGCAATCTTAGTGAACGACTCCAATCTGGTTGGCATTCATACATTGATTGCCCTATGCTCAGGTGAGTGAATGAGGCGCTGTTTTCCTCTCCTATGCTGTAGTTTGGCAACCATTTCCTCCTGGGGCAGACAACAGCATTTCAAATCATAATGACTCACAGCCTAAAAATAAGCTCAAGCACAGCCAAATAAAAGTATATAAAAATTATATCATCCTAAGAGTGAGCCCTATGTAAGCATTTATTTCTATTAGCCAAAGTTCTAATTTTTTAATGGAAATTTGCTGAATCCTGTATACTCTTAAACCTTTCTTGCATAAAAAGAAAGAAAGATAATACATCAATAAGCATTTATGTCAGTATTAAAGAAAGTAAGAAATTGATTAGCAGAACAAGGCACTATTGATAGAAACTCTAATGTTTGGCATCTAACAAGTGAAGATTATAACACCCTTTTCTCACTGTTCTTAACACCAGGTTTCCCAGCAGAGAAATTGAAACAAATTCTAACAAATATATTACTAATGCCGTTTACACAGATTAGGCTGGAGTAGACTTCTCTGACTCTTGAATCAAGGATTTACTGGTGCTTTGGTATATTTCCATTTTAGAGAACTTCATGGTCAATAGAATCTTGATTTCAATATAACTCATTAGTTAATAACTGAAGAGAAAGGGAATGAGAGCCTCTGTGCTCTCAGGAGACTAGGCATCAAACTCTGATTTGGCGTTATCTCCATTTTACCAAATCAGAACTGTACAATTTGATTTCTCAGCAAAAGGAATGTGATTTAATGAGCTGGTTCTCAAAGATGATGAAATTCTTAGGAAGCATAGCATCTATTATCATAATTTTAATACTTTTGAGAAAAGTCACCTTTTAAAATTGGAGTTGATATGATGCAGCAGAAAATGGATGTATTAGGTGTTTTAAAGGAACAGTTTGTTGAGAAGAGGTTCTGTGAGGATAGTGATGGGTCTGTCTTATCACCTCAACTCTTGCAACTTGCACAGTACCTGGAAAATACTGGTAACTCAATCAGTAGTCATCTATTCATCCATATCATACTGTTCTGAGTTCTGCCCTCACAGAAAAATATTTGACCATATCTTAACTAACAACAGTTTTAACAGAGCCTAACTGATGTGGGAGAAGGGAAATGCCCAAGTTCAGCCCCCTCTAGCAATCCTGCATGACCTAAAGTGAGAAGTGGGGAGAGTTGAAAACATCTTGTAAAGGTCACAGTCAAGGGACAGAGGCTCACTAAAAGAATGAGACCTAGTCATAAGATTATAGAATGCTTCTTCTCCCATGTCTTACTACCACAACACTAGGGTTCCTATATTATAATAGGGATTACAACAGAGAAAATTGCAAGACTGATTCTATTTAAGAAAAAGTCTCTAGGGAAATCCAAGGACAACAGAGGAGACAAAACTAAGGAGACTGAAGGAAATTGTAGCCTCTGACACCTGCAACTGTTACAGCCGAGAAATACAGCTTAATTCTGGCTAGATGAATATAAAACCTCACACTAAAGGCTTTTTTCCCTCAGTTCCTTTTATCTAATACCAAGCTTTCAACAAAAACATATGGGTAGAATAAAAGACAAAAAACGTATTTTTTTTTTAGAAACAAAGTAAGCATTAAACTGGACACAGATTTGGCAGAGGTTTTAGAATGATCAGAGCAGGAATTTAAAATAATGATGATTAGCATGCTTAGGAATCTAAGAGAAAAAGTGGACAGCATACAAAATAGATAAGTAAAGTCAGCAGAAATATGGGTACTCTAAGAATAAAGAAGGAATGCTAGAAATTAGCACAGTAACAGAAGTAAACAATGTCTTTTATGAGCTTATCAGTAGACTGGACACAGCTGAGGAAAAAAATCAGTGGGCTCAAGCTATAACAGTAAAGACAAAGAGAAAAAAGTTTTTAAAGGAATAGTATATCTAAGAAAAGTAGGACTGTTGCAAAAAAGGAAATATATGTGTAAAGGGACTTTCAGAAGAAATAAACAGAAGAAATACTTGAAGTAATAATGCCTAATAATTTCCCCAAAATAATGACATACATCACAAAACCACAGGTATAGGAAGCTTAGAAAACACCAAGTAGGATAAATACCCACCTAATCACATGACAGTTGAATTGCAGATAATCAAAGCTAAAGAGAAAATTATAGAAGAAGCCGGGGGGGGGGGAATCTTTTATTTATTTATTTATTGTCTTTTCTAGGGCTGCACTCGCGGCATATGGAGGTTCTCAAGCTAGGGGTCTGATATGAGCTGTAGCCGCCACCTATGCCACAGCCATGCAGGATCGGAGCCACATCTGCAACTTACACCACAGCTCATGGCAACGCCGGATCCTTAACCCACTAAGCGAGGCCAGGGATCAAACCCGCAACCTCATGGTTCCTAGTCAGATTTGTTAACCACTGAGCCACTAGGGAACTCCGGAAACCTTAACTATAGAAGAACAAGGATAAAAATTACAAAAGACTTTTCTTCAGAAACCTACAAAGTAAGACATACTGAAGTTAAACATTAAATGTTGAAAAAAAAAAAACAAACCCCACTGGCCTGGATTTAAGTGTTCAGTGAAAGTATCCTTTAATTGTGAAGTGAAGAAAAAAACTGCTTTTTAAAACAGATAAAAATAAAGGGAATTCATTACCCGTAGACTAGCTTTGCAAGAATTGTGAAATGAAATTCCTCAATGAGAAGAAAAATAATACAGGAGTCCCCATCGTGGTGCAGCAGAAACAAACCTGACTATGAACCATGAGGTTGTGGGTTTGATCCCTGGCCTCACCCAGTGGGTTAAAGATATGGTGTTGCCGTGAGCTGTGGTGTAGGTTGCTGACGTGGCTCATACCTGACGTTGCATTGGCATAGGCTGGAAGCTGTAGCTCCGATTAGACCCCTAGCCTGGGAACCTCCATATGCGGGGGTGCAGCCCTAAAAAGCAAAAAAAAAAAAAAGAAAAAAAGAAAAATAATACTGATCAGAAAGGAGGTACGTTGGGGAAAGAATAAATGAAGTAAAATTTTCAATTTTTTTATCATTTTAATTGACCTAACCAGATAGTACTTTGTTTAAAATAATAATAGCAATGATGTATTTGGTGATTGTAACTTATTATAAATGAGTGCAATAAATGATCCTATTGGAATAAAGGACTGGAGAAAGGAATTTGGAATATTCTAAGTTTCCAGAACCACATGTGAATCACATTACATGATTTGAAAATGTTCTTAAATTAATTGTAAATGTATATTGCAAACTTTAGGGCAACTGCTAAATTTTTTTTAAAATTATAAATTTTGGAGTTCCTGTCATGGCACAGTGCTTAATGAATCTGACTGTGGGTTTGATCCCTGGCCTCGCTCAGTGGGTTAAGGATCCAGCGTTGCTTTGAGCTGTGGTGTAGGTTGCAGATGCGGCTCAGATCCCACATTGCTGTGGCTCTGGTACAGGCCGGTGGCTACAGCTCTGATTCGACCCCTAAACTGGGAACCTTGATTTGCTGTGGGAGCGGCCCTGGAAAAGGCAAAAAGACAAAAATAAATAAATAAATAAGTTAATAAATAAATTTTTATAATTTATATACCAAAAGAAGAAAGGAAATGGAATCATAAGAAATGCTCAGTTAAAAATGGAGAAAGTAGAAAAAAGAGTGGAAGACAAAAACATTAAAAAAATGAACAAAGATAATCAATAGAAAATTTGCAAATAATGTAGATATTAATCCAATTATATCAGTAATCACTTTAAATGTGAATGATCTAGGAGTTCCTGTCAGGGCTCAGAGGAAATATACCTGACTAGCATCCATGAGGACACAGGTTCGACCCCTGGCCTTGCTTAGTGGGTTAAGGATCTGGCATTGCTGTGAGCTGTGATGTAGGTTGCAGATATGGCTCAGATATGGCATGGCTGTGGCTGTGGCATAGGCCAGCAGCTACAGCTCCAATTCAACCCCTAGCCCGGGAACACCATATGCCGCAGGTGTGGCCCTAAAAAAGACAACAAAATAAAACAATGGTCTAAATACACCAGTTAAAAGAGAGACTGTTTTAAATGGCATCAAACTATATGTTTTCTATATGAAACTCACTTCAAAGAAACAAATAGGTTAGGAGTAGAGGGATGGGAAAAGATATACCATGTTAACTCTATGCTTATATCATATACCGTGTTAACACAAATGAAAAGAAAGTTGGAGTAGCTCTTAATTTCAGACAAAGTAGACTGCAGAGAAAAAGTATTGGAGGTAAAGAAGGGCATTACATAATGTAAAGGAGTTAGTTTTTCAAGAAGACATATTAGTCCTAAATTTGTCT
This sequence comes from Sus scrofa, assembly GCF_054392235.1. Classification (NCBI taxonomy): domain Eukaryota; kingdom Metazoa; phylum Chordata; class Mammalia; order Artiodactyla; family Suidae; genus Sus; species Sus scrofa. The sequence goes on from NC_139392.1 coordinate 72,378,809, forward strand.
TTGCCCAACAACAAATAATTAAAATAAATGAGGCAAAAATATATAGAACTAAAAGGAAAATAGACAAATACATTACTGTAGTTGAGACTTCAGTATCCTGCTATCAGTAAATAACAGATCCAGCAGGCAGAAAATCAGTAATAACATAGTTGAACCATCACTCAATTGAATCTAATTGACATTTATAGATTATTTTTATCCAACAAGAACAGAATACACATTCTCCGCAGGTCCACTTGGACATTCACCAAAGTAGATCATGTTGTGGGCCATAAAACACATTTTAACAAAATTGAAAAAACAGAAATCATACAAGGTATGCTCTCAGACTACAATGGGATTAAACTATATATCAATAATAGAAAGATAGCTGGCAAAATACTTGGAGATTAAACAGCAAACTTCTAAATGCCTCATAGATCAAAGAAGTCTCAAGATAAATTTTTAAAATATTCTGAATTAAATGAAATGGAAATATAATTTATCACAAATTATTGGATGCAGCAAAGCAGTGCTTAGAGGGAAATGTATAGCATTAAAAGTATTTTAGGAAAGAAGAAATAACTAAAATAAAAAATATGTTTCTATCTGAGAAATCTACAAAAAGGAAAGCAAATTAAATCCAATGTGAGTAGAAGAAAAAAGTAGTGTAGGTATCAGTGAAATTTGAAACATAAAATTAATATAGAAAATCAATGAAACCAAAAGCTGATTCTTTGAAAAGATTAGTAACATTGGTAAATCTTTAACAGTGTAACAAGAACAACAACAACAAAGGGCAGACACAAATTACTAAAATAAAAAATAAAAGGGGGGTCATCACTCCTAATCCCTTAGACATTAAAAGCTTAATAAAACATACAAAAATCTCTATGCCCACAAATTTAATAACTTAGAAGAAATGGACCAGTTACTTGAAAGATATCATCAACAAAGCACATACAGAAAAATGGATTATGAATAGGCCTATATTTATTAACAAAATTGTATCAACAGTTAACCTTCCAAAACACAGAGCATCAGACCAAGATGGTTTCACTGGTGATTTCTACCATATTCTTGAGGAAAAAATTACAACAAACCTCTATATTCTGTTCCAGAAAATAGAAGCAGAGAGAATATCCCCTAAGTTTTTATGAGGCCAACATTACCATAGTAACCAACCCAGAAAGAGACAATTTAGACTAATATCTCTCCTGAATGTAGATGTAAACAGCTTCTAGAAAACATTAGCAAATCAAACCTGACGATGTATAAAGGAATTATACACCATGACAGATTGTGATTTATTTGAGGTATGTAAGACTTGAACAGTGTTTTAACATCAGTTAATATAATTTATTCATCAACAGACCAAAGCAAAAAACTATATGATTATACCAAAAGATGCAAAAAAAAGAAGCACTTGACAAGTCCAACACCCATCCATGACAACAACTCTAAACAAACTAGGACTAGAGGAGAGTTCCCTCAATTTAACAAAGTGTATCCACAAGCAATATGCCACTGCCATCATATCTTGGTGAGAATCTAAAGGTTTTCCCTAAGATTAGGAACAAGACAAGGATCTCTCTCTCACCAGTTCTATTCAGTGTAGTACTAGAAGTCCTAATGAATGTAATAAAGCAAGAAAAAGAAATGAAAGGCATACAGATTGGGAAGAAATAAATAAAAGTGATATTATTTATAGATGACATGTATATAGAAAATACCAACAAATCAACACAAAAAAAATCCTTGAAAATGTAATTGTGAATTTTGAGAATACAAAGCTAATATTCAAAAGACAATTGCTTTCCTATATATATGAGCAATGAACAATTGGAACTTGACATTGAAAAAACACCATTTACATTAGCACCAAAAAATGAAATACTTAGGTATATATAAAGCTAAACAAAATTTGTGTAAAATCTATATGAGAATAAATATAGAATGATGATGAAATATGTCTTAAAACACCTAAATAAATGAAGAGATATTCCATGGTCATAGACAACAGGACTCAATATTATTAAGGTGTCAGTTCTTCCCATCTTGACTTAGAGATTCAATACAAGTCCAGTCAAAATCCCAGAAGGTTAATTTGTGGATAATGACAAACTGATTCTCAAGTGTTTATGGAAAGTTAAAAGAACCAGAATAGCCCACATGATTATCACCTCTCAATTTCAGAATTTGCAATAAGGCTATAGTGATCAATACCTTATAGTATTGGTGAAAGAATAGACAGATCAGTGGAACAGAATTGAGAGTCCAGAAATAGACCCAAACAAAAACATCAACCAATCTAAAACTAGTCTTAACATTTGATCCAGCAATTGCATTTCTGGATATTTACCCAAAATGAGTTGAAAGCTTTTGTTGTTAGAAAAATATGCACAGAAGTATTTATAGCAGCCTTATTTATAATTACTAAAAAATAGAATCAAGCAAAGCATCCTTCAACAGGTGAATGAATAAACAAACAGAGGCACATCCATACAATGGAATATTATTCAGCCCAGAAAACAAGTGAACTAGTAAGCCACAGAAGACATGGAGGAAGTTTCAGTATATACTGTTAAGTGAAATTGGTTAGTCTGAAAGGGTCCATACAGTGTGATAAACTATATGACATTCTTGAAAAATGCAAAACTATTGAGAGCAAAAACATCACTTGTTGCTAGGCATTCAGGGAGAAGGGAGTATTAATGAATAGGTGGAGCACAGGGCATTTTTAGGGCAGTTAAACTATTCTGTATGATATTGTGATAGTTGATATAGGATATATATGAGACTCATAGAACTGTAAAACATGAAGAGTGAACCACAATTAGAACTAATAGTGTATCAAATTTGATTTATCAACTGTAACAAATGTGCCACACTAATGCAAGATACTAACAATAGAGAGAATTGTGCCTGGAGGTTGGGTAGGTGGACAAAGTGTATATATGGCATCTTTTTGTATTTCTGTACAAAATTTAGGATTTTTATGTACAAAAATAGGATTTATAATCCTAAAGTTGCCTTTTTTTTAAGTCTCTAAGTTAAAAAAGTCAGTCCCATGACTAGCAAAACTAGTCATTAATTGTTTTCATGGCATAACTTTGAAATTCAAGATGCAATAACCAATTAATAACATTCAGTGAACTACATGTTATCTGTCATTCACATGTACTAACCATTTGAAAGAATTAACAGCAGTCCCTAACGATATTTGGCTTACAACAAAAAGAGAGTTGGGAATAAGATTCTGGCTCAAATATTATTTCCTGCATCATCCCACCCTGAATGCTGTCTGCCAATATGACTAATCACTTAACTAATTAGATGTTAAAGATTTTCATGATTGCATTTAGTGAAAGATTTTGGAACTTATCTATAATTATTATACATTTTGTGATCTGGTAGTATCACTGAAAAAAAGTTAGAATTCCAAAGAAATTCTATTATTAATCTACAAGGAAGTGCTACTGTGCCAGTAACAATGTACTGACTTGCCTGCTCTCCCCAAACTTCAACCTGTTCAATTCTCAAAATAGTAAAAATATTCACACACAGCTGTCAGCATAAACAAAACTATACTCTCTGCCTCACAGGGAGAGTGTTTGTAAAAACTAAAACACAAGCATGGCCGAGTATATCTCTACACAGGTTTAAAAAGGTATCATTTGTGTAAGAATCAGCAGTATCCAGAATGTTTGAAAAACTTGAAATAAAAATCTATAGCTAAAGGATTGCAGTTGAAACAAAAAACAATCTCAAGAGGTTATCTAACTGAAATTAATTTGATTTGAAAAGGTATGGTACAGAAGTTCCTCTGTGGCTCAGCAGTTAAGGACCCAGTGTTGTCACTGCTGTGGCTCTGGTTGCAGTAGTGGTGCAGGTTCATACCCTGGCCCCAGAACTTCCACACGCTGCAGGTGCAGCCTGAAAGGAAAAACAAGTATGGTACCATCTTACCAACACATCATAGCATATAGATAGTCTCTACCTGTTGTATACATATGCATGTAATGTATAAAGAATCCTTGGATATTGGTAGTCACAAATCATACGTTTATTATCTGCGATAAAGCTCAGGGACTTTAAAGAGTTGGTAGAGTGAAGAGACCATAGGTCAACTATCAGATATAGATCCTGGCTTCAGTAAAATCCATCTTCAGCTGGACATGTACATATCCTTAGGCAAGTCATTTTGACTTTTTGAGACTCAATGTATTCATCCCTAAAGTATATAAAATTATACTTATTGTGATAATTGAATGAAATCATAAAGGGAATATGAATGAGTTTTATTAAACATCCATAGGCATGCCTGATCATAAATGAATCAATTTTCTCATGATAGCTACATGGGACAGTTTTGGTTCTGGTAGTAGCATTTTTAAAGAAAAAGTAATTTTAGGGGGAGAGAGGGAGTGATGAATAAGTGGAGTACACTTATGAGGGGTTTTTAGGACAGTGAAACTAGTCTAAGTTTACTGTAATGACATTTGTTAAAACCCATAGAAACCCACAGAAACCCATAGACAAAGAATAAACCCTAACAGTGTTGTATCAATTTCTACTGCACAAAATAACCGTAGCCTAATTGTAAAAAAGAAATACAATATACAAAAAGAATGAAAACAACAACAACAAAAAACACAGACACAAACATATAAGATTTGATACTTGTGTTGTAATTTGGGGATAGATTACAAAATAGCTGTTACTCTCCTTTCCTTTTGTTAAATATTGTAAAGTTTCTAGTTTACATTTAAAAAGAAGAATAAACCTTAAGGTAAACTATGGACTTTAGTTAATAACAATGTACCAGTATTGGTATATCAGTTCTAACTAAAGGACTACCCTAATGCAAGATGTTAATAACAACAGAAACTGTGCTGGGAGGAGTTTATGGGAACACTGGACTCCTGTACAATACTTCCATAACCCATATACTGCTCTCAAAAAGTGCACCAACTTAAAAACTTCAATTCCTAACTGCTTAAAAAGAATGAGCATATAAGGGGAATGAAAAGGAAGAGTAAGGGTGAATGTGAAAGGGAAAGAGAAAGAGAGTATGCAGCTGAATGAAGAGAGATCCAAACCTAAGGAGTGAACCATGGGACCAATAGAAGAAAATGAAGGGAGGAAGCCAGAGATGAAAGGGGAGAGTGTGGAAAAAAATTACAGGGTACAGTAGAGAGTCACAGGGAGAAAGGAAGAGCCAGAGACAGATGCGGTACCAATCAGATGCCACACTTAGGTTGGCATATGGTTTATGAGTGTGAACTCCATTTGTCTAAAGCCCCATTCTCTCCATCATAAAGGAGAGGGATTCAAATGGCGATCCACCTGTCCTAGAAGTTATTCGGGGACTTTCCAAGGGAGTCCCTGGTCAGAGTCCTTTTAAAACTCATGATTTCCAGGTCTTCAACTTCCCCATTTATACCCCTTCCCAGCATCACGTAGGTTCTCTTTTCCTGCATTCTCTTTTACAGCAGTTCTTCTTACAGTCCACCAAAGATCTCCCTTCCCCAGCCTGAATCTTCTAATGATGCACTTCCTGGGCATGTTTAAAAAACAAACAAACAAATAAACAAGCCAGGGAGTCAAATAAAAAGAAAATTCAAGATAGTGTTTTAGAGGATCGGATTGAAGGAACAATCAAGTCGCCACGAAATCACAAACCTTCCAGTCTTCCTTTTCACGCATATTTTTCTGTTAAAAACAGAAATGGAGTATTTGGTCATTCTTGGGATAGAAAATATGAAAGTAAATATTTTGTGGTATGAAGGTAGGCGGGATAATGGCAATTTGTTTAATGACCTCACCCCTTCCATCCCTTCCACTGTTGGGAAAAGAATGCAGTACTCTTTAAACAGGGGTCCGTTCAAGTTTGGGGGCTGATAATGTGAGAAAAGAGAATGTATACATGTACGTGTAACTGGGTCACCACGCTGTACAGTAGAAAATTGACAGAACACCGTAAACCAGGTATAATGGAAAAAAAATCATTATATAAAAAAACCCAAAATTTGAGGAACCCTCCTTATGAAAAAGAACACGAAATTGTTATCACAAAATTAGGTGCAAGGATGACTATTTATTTAGAATGAGAAAAGAACACCCCACAAATTATATTTGTTTCAAATCTGAAAATGCTGACGAATGCCAGAAATACCATGATTGAAAAAAAATAATGTTTTACTAACTACCTGAGTCAAGAAATCCCTCATCTTTCCCCTCCATTTTTCTTTTTTGCCTGCATTTTGATCATTTTTTCACTTAACAATCAGGGTAACCTTATTTCCTATGCGTACATAGAATGGAAAGATGCTTCAATCTTTCCTCCAGCGTGATTGATGGAAATTTTTTTCTTGATATTGACAGCCTAGAACGCTTTCTATCATATTTACAACCATTATTGGTAATATCTGGTGACTCTTGAGGCTGGTTGTCACATGAAGAAAGTTTTCTTTCTCATATGAGCTGTGAGACTTGCAAGAAGTTTCTCAGACTGGCTTCTTGTTTCTCCTGAGCTACTCACAGATCTCCTATAGCAAACTTCTCAGACAAGTTCATGTCATGTCACTGTAAGTTCACATCATGTCATAACAGGAGGAGTATATCTATATTAGGGCATCTCAAGGAATAAGTTTACATGGTCATGACCACCTGTCGGCAAATCATGTGAAAATATGCCCTCAAACCCAAAGTAAGTGTTTCTTCAACTCCCTTTTCCTTTAGTTGTCTTCTCCAGAAAGCCTGAGGCTATTCTAGTACCAAGTAAATGACAAAGGAAGGGAAGTCAGAGAGAAGAGGGACAGCAATTAGGGCCACACGGTCTCCACTGTAATACCTATTATAAAAATAGAATGACTCCGCTAGCACATGTTGGACCTTCCCAGACCTGGGCTTGGAAAAGCTTTGTGTCATCACTGATGTTTTAGCTTCCTCACCTTCACAGGGTATTTGCTTAAGGGAGAGGTAAATGCTGAGTCAAAAAAGAAAAAAAATTAGAAAAAGTGCTACGAATAAGAAATAATGAACACTAAGAATAACTTGCTTTCCACATATTTAAACATAAGCAATTTTTTTTCTTTTTAGGGCCACACCTGCGACCCATGGAAGTTCCCAGGCCAGGGGTTGAATTGGAACTGTAGCTGCCAGCCTATGCCACAGCCACAGCAATGTCGGATCCCAGCTGCATCTGTGACCTACACTGCAGCTCACAGAAACACCAGATCCTTAATCCACTGAGGGAGGCCAGGGATCAAACGCGCATCCTCATGGATACTAGAAGTGTTCATAACTCGCTGAGCCATAACGGGAACTCCCTAAACATGAGCAATTTTAAAAACCTATTTTCAATTTCCATTTCTAACTCTTGGTATTAGCATGAAGGAAACGAACCTTTATATATCTGAAGCAGCTTAGTGAGGCTGATTCCCTTAAAGTTACTTGACTATTTTCAGGGACTACCAAAATTTTCAACTTACACCGAATATAAAACTTATGGATAAAATTTTATATGCTTTCTTTAGAATCTATGTATGTTATTCAAAAAGGAATTTAAAACCTACTTTACCAAACCAGATAAAGATTTGTACATGACCAAAAAAGTAGACAAAAAAAGAATTGTACCCTAGAAAAAAACTGTTTTTCAATACAATTATTCTAAGTGCATGCAATTATCACTTAAATTCATTTTAAAAAATGGTTAATATAATCCACTTCTGCACAAAAAGTGCAGTTATATTCTAAGTGCTCAATCAATAATTAATTTTTTAGCTGTAGCTTTTTTCTTTCATTAAATATACAGAAAAAGTACAATTATGATGTTTCAGGCTATTGATGTTGTTATCTTCGAGCTTATAAATGTGATTTTGGTTTAATTTTTCTCACATGCTAAGCAAAATTTACTGAAGGCATACCATATGTTGCTTCATAAATAAATTATAATCTTAACTAGACAATATATTGGATTATAACAGGCTAAGGAATGAGAAATACATTTTCTTATTTTTATAAATAAGTATGATGCAGATAAGTTAGTTATATTACCAAATTTTAAATTTTGCTGTCTTTTGTTCTCATTTCTTGATATGAATATTAACACTGCATATAAATAAATGAATTTAGACTTTTTCTAAAATTTGGATGGAACTGTTTGTTGACAAGAGAGAATTAAGCTTGCTTATTAGATTTTGTATAAACTATTTCCCACAAATTGAAGGACCTAAATCTGCATCTCCATGGTTTCGATTGATAAGATGTTTTAAACTAAGGGTGAAATAAAAGCATTTAAGGGAGTTCCCTGGTGGCTCAGCAGTTAAGGACCTGCTGTTTTCATTGCTGTGGCACAGGTTCCATCTCTGGCTTGGGCACATGATATGGCGTGGCCAAAAAAAAAAAAAAAGCATTTTATAAAAATTATTATAGCTAAGTTGCACTGAAACAATCAATGTTCAGATTTTTCCAAATCTTTGTGAATCTATTGGATTATGCCAAGTGCTTCAAGCAGGCATAATTAATAAACATTTGATAAATCTTGGTCTACTTCCCAGAAATTGAGAAATTGAAAGATTCTATTGACGGAGTAATAAATGCTGTTGCAAATCAGGTCATTTCCAATTCTTTTCTTTCAAGACATTTGAAGGAGGATCTATTCAAGTTGTCAGCTCATACGTCATTAAGAATAATTTTCATGATACATCACTATATGAAATTTGGCAAATACTTAAGGAAGAATTTAAAGAATTGAGTAACATTATTCTAAAATTCTCTTCCTTCCCACCTCCTTATTTAGATGAACAAGGTCTCTCAGGTTCTACAACAATAATCATGGTGAATTGCATAGGATTTGTGTTGTACCCCATATCATTATAATAATAAATAAAATGCATACATAAATACATGAACTAAAACAGCCCTACTTATCTCACTATGAGATTCGTTTCCAATTAAACATTATTCTTTTTAAAAAATAAATTTCCAAGTTTGTTATTTATTTTTTGTATTGTGTTAAATTTATGTATTCCTAATAACAGTGATACTGACTCAATCAAGAAAATCATTGAGAGCCTTATGGGTAGAGAATTTAACAAACACAAAATTTTAATTTATGTACATGTTTTTGTGGCAGACATGTATTTTATCAATATAAAATCGATAAAAGACAATGAAAATATATTGCAGGAGAATAAAAATGTAGGGAAGGTGAATAAAATAGAACTTCAATGACATAAATTTTCCTAATAAAGAGCCTCTTCATGAATTTTTTATTAAAGTTATACAGTGTTGTGCCAATTTCTGCTGTACAGCATAGTGACAAAGTTATACATACATTCTTATTCTCATACTATCTTCCATCATGTTCTATCCCAAGAGGTTGGATATTTTTCCTTGTGCTATACAGTAAGACCTCGCTGCTTATCCATTCTAAATGTAATAATTTGCATCCATCAACCCCAAACTCCCTGTCCATCCCACTGACTCCCCTCTCCCTCTTGGCAACACAAGTCTGTTCTCTATGTCTGTGAGTCTGTTTCTGTTTTGTAGATAGGTTCATTTGTGGCATATTTTAGATTCCACATATAAGTGACATCATACAGTATTTGTCCTTCTCATTATGACTTATTTCACATATGGGAATTTCTAGTTGCATCCATGATGCTGCAAATGCCATTATTTCATTCTTTTTTTATGACTGAGTAGATTCCATCGTATATATGTATGTACCATGTCTTCTTAATCCATTTGTCTGTTGATAGACATTTAGGTTGTTTCCATGTCTTGGCCATTGTGAATAGTGCTGCAGTGAACACAGGGGTACATGTATCTTTTTGAATTATAGTTTTGCCTAGTATAGAAGTTGTGAGTGTTAAGCTAGTACAGTACATGGAGTTTATTAGATGCAGGTATTTTTATTTTCTTGTGGAAACAACACATACACAACACATAACAGGTTAAGTGTACCATACAGTATTATTAATGATAGGCACAACGTTGTATAGACCTTTAGAACTTACTCATCTTGCAAAACTGAAAGTTTCTACTCACTGATGAGCATTTCCACACTATCCCTCACAATAGCCACTGCTTTTATAAGTTCAACATTTGTAGATTTCACATAAAAGTGAGGTAGTATTTGCTTTTATGTGCAGTATTTGCTTTTCTGTGTCTGGCTTATTGTTAATTAGGTCTTCTGGGTTCATCCATGTTTCATAGAGCAGGATTTTCTCTGTTTGGGAGGCTTGAATAATATTCTGACAGACCCTTAGGTTGTTTCTCTCCCTCGGCTACTGAAAATGATACCTCTGTGAATGTGGAGATACAATATCTTTTTGAATAAGTGTTTTTGTTTTCTTTGGTTAAACACCCAAAAGTGGGATTGTTGGGTCACGTGGTAGGTCTATTTTTAATTTTTTAAGGACCCTCCATATTGCATAGCAGCTGCATCATTTTGCAAGCCCACCAACAGTGTACAGGGTTTCAGTTTCTCTATACCCTCACTACCAATTCGTTATACTTGTTTTTTGACAGTTGCAAGTAGCAAGAATGAAGTAGTATTTCATTGTTGTTTGATTTGACTTTCCCTAGTGATGGGTGGCACTGAGCATCTATTTATATGCCTGTTGGCCATTCGTGTGTCTTCATTGGCTACATTTTAAAAATTATAATACTAGTTTTATTTTTAAATGACAATATTTCTAGTACACTTGAATTTTCACCATTTGAGACTTATGATCAAGATACTTAAACAACTATTTTAAAATATGCAAAAGGAGTTCCTGCTGTGGTGCAGTGGGTTAAGAACCCGACTGTAGTGGCTCAGGTTCCAGCCCAGTGCAGTGGGTTAAAGGATCCAGTATTGCTGTAGTTGTGGTGTAGGTCACAGATGCTGCTCTGATTCAGTTCCTGGCCCAGGAACTTTCGCATGGCATGGGTGCAGCTATAAAAAAAAAAAAACAAAAAACATAAAAATAAAAATATGCAAAGCATACATAGATTTTCAACATAATTTTAAGAAATACAGAAGAAAAACATTTGAAGACTACTGCTATAAATGCCATAAAAACTAATGATGGTATAATCTTTTGGAAATAATTTTATTGTTATTGAGGGAATGTATAACTTAAAAAGTTATGGTCAGGCCACAGTTAATCTACTTAAGTGTATCTTTAAATATCACAATTTTAACTACCACCTATTCTTTCTGTCTAGTTAATTGTATGATAGTAACATTCTGGAATGTAACTCCTTGAAGACAGGGATTTTTGTCAGTTTTGGTCACATCTGTCTCTGTGGAATGTAGAATAATGTCTGGCATATATAATAAGCATCCAACAAATATTATCAAATAAACCTTAAGAGACAAACCAAATAAATTTTATTTATTAAAAAAGTTAAATTATAGCATCATGATTATAATGAAAATTAGTCATCTTCTACCAGGGCTCAGTAGACTACACCCAACTAGTTGTTTTTGTAAAAAAAAATAGGTCATGTTGAAACACAGCATCTATGCCCCATATGTTTCTCTAGTGTCTTTGGTGGCTTTCACACTATAAGGACAGAAGTCAATAGTTGTGTTAGAGACTGTATGGCCTGAATAAGCTAAACTATTTACTGCGCGATCCTTTCCAGTAAATGTTTGTCGATCTCTGCTCTATCACATCCTGCTCCACTTTCAGTGAGGCAGAAATTAAAACTCTTTTCGCTGTTTCTGCTTGTATTTAACTGTGCATTTATAATTGTCGCATATATTGCTATTAGCCTGCATTGAAAAACAGATGCTTGTGCACGCACACACACACAGTCACACACACTCCAAACAGATTCACAAACACTTAGGATTTTTAAAAAGTTACTGTGACTATCCAATTATTGTTACCTACTGACACATTTCATTTTTTTCCCCTTTGCAATCTTTTTATTTTTCTGTATTCAAGATTGCTTTGATGTGTGCAAATACCAGACAGAATTAATATTAACCTGAAATTCATATAGCCTTGGGAGCTTTCAGAAGGTTTTCACTCACATGCCCCTAAGATAAGTATAGAAAATTGTACAGTCTTGGGTATATCTTGATAAAATTCTACAAAACGTAGCTATTACCCAGATCAAGATATGGAATATTAGCACTACTCCACAGTGCCTCTTTGTTTCCTTCCAGACATTCCAGCCCACAAAGCAACCACTGTTAAGATTTCTACCATTACAAATCTGTATTCTTTTTTTTTTAACTTGTTACAAACTTAATCACGCAGCAAAACTCAGTTGTATCTTCTTTCATTCTTGTCAGCGAGATTTATTCATGTTGCATTCAGGTAGTAATCTACCATTATCATAATTAGTTTTATAAGAGACTGCCAAATCATCTTCCGAAGTGACTGCCCCATTTTGCATTCCCACCAGCAATGAATGAGAGTTCCTGTTGGCTCTACATTCTTGCCAGCTATTTGGTTGTTACTGTACTGGATTTTGGCCATTCTAATAGGGGCGTTGTGGTATCTCATTGTTTTAATTTGAAATTCCCTAATGACATGATATGGAGCGTCTTTTCATATGCTTATTGCCATCTGTATATTTTCTTTGATGAAGTGTCTGTTCAGATCTTTAGCGCATTTTTTAATCAGGTTGTTCATTTTCTAATTGTTCACTTTTTAAAGTTCTTTGTATTTTTTATGAAACCAGTCTTTTATCAGATGAGTCTTTTGCAGATAGTTTCTCTTAGCCTATGGCTTATCTTCTCATTCTCTTGACAGCCTTTGGCAGAGCACACGTTTTTAAATTCAGCTTATTTTTTCCATGGATTGTGCCTTTGGTGTTGTATGTAAAAAATTCATCTCCATACCCAAGGTCATCTAGAATTCCCTCTGTGTTTTATTCTAGGAGTTTTGTTGCTTTGCATTTTACATTTAGGTCTATGATCCATTTTGAGTTTAATTCTTGTGAAAGGTATAAGGTCTGTGTCTATTTTCATTTTTTTTTATATATGAACGTCCATTTGTTCTATTGCCATTTGTTGAAAAGACTATCTTTCCTCCATCATATTGCCTTTACTCCTTTGTCAAAGATCTTCTGGTTGCTTTAAACATCTTCTTTCCTCCTGTCTCCTTCCTCCCCTTCCTCCTCCCCTTCATTCTACCCTCCCTTGTTTCCTTTCTCCCTCCCTCCCTCCTTTCCTTCCTTCTTTCCGCTAGGCAAAGAGCACTTTGCCTAAATACATCGAGTATGTAGCTGTCCACAGCATGATGTGTGTAGTTCTACTTTTCTGTTTTACCTCTCTTGTTGTGGGTTTGTAGACCTTCTTGATTATGTGGCATGATAACCTTGATGATTTTGAAAGTATTGGGGCTAGGATCTCTTTTGATAATTTCTTTTTAAAATATTTTTTATATAATGGATTTTTATTTTTTTCCATTATAGCTGGTTTGTAGTGTTCTGTCAATTTTCTACTGTATAGCATGGTGTAACACCAGTTACACATACAGGTGTACATTCTTTTTTCTTACATTATTATGCTCGATCATAAGTGACTAGACATAGTTCCCAGTGCTACATAGCAGGATCTCATTGCTAATCCATTACAAAGGCAATAGTTTGCATCTATTAATCCCAAGCTCCCAATCCATCCCACTCCCTCCCCAACTCCCTTGGCAACCACATGTCTATTCTCCAGGTCCACGATTTTCTTTTCTGTGGAAACGTTCATTAATGCCATATATTAGATTCCAGATATGTGATGTCATATGGTATTTGTCTTTCTCTTTCTGATTTACTTCACTCAGTATGAGAGTCTCCAGTTTCATCCATGTTGCTGTCAATGGCATTATTTTGTTCCTTTTTATGGATGAGTAGTATTCCATTGTGTGTGCGTGTGTGTGTGTGTGTGTGTGTGTGTATGTGTGTATATATATATCACATCTTCCTAATCCAATCATCTGTCAATGGACATTTGGGTTGTTTCCATGTCTTGACTATTGTGAATAGCCCTGCAATGAACATGTGGGTACTTGTGTCTTTTTCAAGGAAAGTTTTGTCTGGATATATGCCCAAGAGTGGGATTTCTGGGTCATATGGCAGTTCTATGTATAGTGTTATAACATACCTCCATACTGTTCTTCATAGTGGTTGTACCAGCACCACAGCAGGAATTCTGTATGTTTCTTTCACATTTCCTTCTTTCCTTCTCTTTAGGCAACATTTTGTATTCTTTTAACTAACCTATCTTCTAGTTCACCAATCCTGTTTTCAGTATCTAACATGCTATTAAATCCATCACTAAATATGATCCTTTTTTTTTTTTGTCTTTTTGCCTTTTCTAGGGCCACTTCCCGCAGCATATGGAGGTTCCCAGGCTAGGGGTCTAATTGGAGCTGTAGCTGCTGACCTATGCCAGAGCCATGGCAACACAGGATCCGAGCCACGTCTGCAACCTATACCACAGCTCATGGCAACACTGGATCCTTAACCCACTGGGCAAGGCCAGGGATTGAACCCACAACCTCATGGTTCCTCGTCGGATTCATTAACCACTGTGTCACAATAGGAACTCCTAAATATGATTCTTGATTTCAGTCATTATATTTTTTTTCAGTTCTATGGTCTCTGTTATGCTTTTTTATATATTTCAACTTCTGTCTTGAAAATCCCCATCTTATATACTGTTGAATATATTAATCATAGTTGTATTTAAAGTGTATTTCTTATCACCTATGGATTTTTATTTTATTTCTTTCTTTTAGTTTTTTGTATTGTTTCTGTCTCCTGGCATAAGTAGTCATTTTTGACTGAATGTTTCAATAGGCAATTTCCAAGTAGGGTTCATCCTGGAATAACAGTGGTTCTCAGTTTAGATGTTATAGTTATAGATTTTTATGTAAATAATAAAACAGGTGTTCACACATATAGTGTTTGCTTTAAAGATTTTTTTTTCCAATGGCCACCTTGCAGTAGACATTTAACATAGTGTGGAAATAATTATAGTCAACTTATTGTCCATGGACAGTTAACTTATATTCCTCAGAAACTGTTCTTGGCCAGTTGATGCTCTTTTAATAAAAGGTTCTCCTTATTTTATTGTTGGTCGAGTTTTATGGACTTGTTCAATGGGGTGGCACATAGGCTAAATAACAGCATGCAATGGTCCCTCCTCAGAACCTAGCAGAAGTCTCTATAAAGGTCAATGGTGCACCCATTCTTTTTCTCCTTCCTTTTTTTTTTTATAAGGGAAATGTCTGTAGCATATGGGGGTTCCCAGCTAGGGGTCGAATTGGAACTGTAGCTGCCGGCCTACACCACAGCCATATCAATGCAAGATCCAAGCCACATCTGCAACCTATACCACAGCTCATGGCGTAGCTCATGGCCAGATCCTCAACCCACTAAGCAAGGCTAGGGATTGAACCTGTATCCTCATGGGTGTAGGCAGATTTGTTTCTGCTGAGCCGATGATGGGAACTCCCCTTTTTCTCCTCTTTTCATATGCATGTACACACACACATTGTATCAACACATGTCTAATCAGGAGATGGAAACCACAGGAATTTTGTTAACAGTATAATAAGTATTATTGTTAACTAGGTACTAGGGAGTAGAAAAGACAAATATTGACCACTTAGGTATTACCAAGTAGTAGCTATAGGATAAACTGCCACCTCCAGGACTAGGAGAGACAGTGAGAGAAAATTGGAATTACTATAAACAGGTGGTTTGGAAATGGGATCCTATGGCACTGAGACTTTTGACTTACTTGTCTGGTGCTAGGGACTCTGAGAGAGACAGTGATTCAGCTTTGAGAATGTTCTGCATACCCTCAATAATTGCTACTATAGGTGATGATTCTGGATAAAGAAATATTGCTAGAGTGATGATGAAAAGAGTAGAAGATGGGAGCCTAACAAAAAGAAATTATTTTGTCTCTCCTCTCACTTTCTATTGTTCTCTGGCAGCCTCTGAGGAGGAGTCACCTGGAAAAGAAATAATAATACCCTATTTCTCCCACTTTAGGATGCCCATTTATTTTACATTTAAACATATTTGAAATTAGCATTAATCTTAGAGTGGGTGGCAGGTCATGGTTCAGTGATCACGATGTTTTTTTTTCTTAATGTCATATGAAATAAGGATGCTTCTCATAATTAAGAGTGTCTGTAATTCTATGAAATATGGTATTCTTAAAAGCATAAGATGATTTTTATCACCAAACGTTCTGACCCTGGTAATGATGGTTTTCTCTTTTAAGTTCTCACACACCATCTGTTAAATAGTTTTGTAATTTTGCAAGAGGGTCCAGTGTTCATCTTTCTGAATTATAGTTTCTGCGTTATTTCCCCAATTTTCTTTTTAACATTCTCCCACCTCCAGGATCATGGTAATCTTCTTATTTTCTGTTGAACCGTCTCTCAAAGAACATGTTGACATCCTCTGAGCACTGATGCTGCCATCACATGCATAGGCCACTCGGGTGTCAAGGGATTTCAGTCATGTGGTCATAAAAACTTGCTTCAGAACATGATTGCTCTCTCCTACTTGAGATTCAAATTCCCCATTCATCGTGTTTGTTACTCTCTCCGGTTTAAATGTTTTGCTTCAAGGTCAGTGGCAACTCCTCATCATCCCTCAAGAGCACCATTTCTGACACCGTAATGAATGTATCCATGGTTTTCTAGATCTTTCCAGAGAAGATTGAAGTGGAGTCTAGAACCTTATTTCTGCTTTAAAGGGCACTCTAAAAGTATTTTGTGTAAATCCTGTTGCCTCTTTTATTTATTTATTCATTTTTAGGACATCACTCCTGGCATATGAAATTTCCAGACTAGGGGTTAAATTGGAGCTGCAGCTGCTGGCCTAAGCCACAGCCACAGCAATGCAGGATCCAAGCCATGTGTGTGACCTACACCACAGCTGATGGCAATGCCAGACCATTAACCCACGGAGTGAGGCCACGGTTCGAACCGACATCCTCATGGATTCTAGTTGGGTTCGTTTCCACTGTGCCACAGCGAAAACTCCTAAATCTTATTGCCTCTTTTAAAGCTTGTCCTGTTTTGTGTGGCTCTGGAATTGTACCTCTTCACCTAATTTTGAGCTAGGTTTGAAAAATATTTTAAATTTTCTGAAGCAATATGCCAACATCCAACAAGAGAAGAAACATCACCTTGTTAACACGGGTGAAGAAATATGATTTTGACAACTAAAACATAGGGCTCTATGTTAATTCTTAGGTAATGTATTCAATTAATTATTTCTGTTAACAAACTGCCCCCAAACTGGAGATTTCTTTTTTCTGAAAATCTCCTCACTCAGTGAGTAATGTTCATTCTGTATCACTTCTGTTTTCTAGGTTGTGGACTTGAGCCAAAATTGTGCTGCTATATAAGAGACAGTTGACCCTTGAACAACATGGGTTTGGACTGTGCAGGTCCACTTATATGTGAATTTTTAAAAATAAATACTATAGTACTACACAATCTGTGATGCAGAACCACATATACAGAGGGCTGACTATGAATTTACAGGATTTTCTTCTGCATGAGGGGTTGGCACCTCTATGCCTTGAGTTGTTCAGGGGGTCAATTGTAGATTGTCATTTGCTCAGACTTCTATAGGTTTTCTCACTATTTCTCTGCTCCTTCATGTTTTGTTACTTCCCCACTGCCTATGCTCTAAGCTGTGCTATGTATTTAGGTTTTTTTTTTTTTACAGATGGATTCCACTTGAGGGTACCGATGTATATATATTTGTTTATTATGACTGCATAAAAAAGACTCCCTCAAACTCAATGGCACTAATTATGATTTATTTAAATCTTACAAGTGCATGGGCAGTTGCAGTTTGGTTGGTTAAGGGTAGGTTTGCATGGCCCTGACTCCAAGATGCAGGTTGAGCCCAGGTCAGCACCACATGTGTCTCATCCTCTTTGGAATAGCATGTTCTCCTCATGGCAGTGGCTGAAACAGGAGACACCATGCCTCTCTCCTAACAGCATCTCTGTTAATATCCCAGTGATAAAGCAAGCTCAGTGGGTAGGAAATCATATTCTACTCCCAAGAGGAGAAGGTGGGGAATGTATATTTGCTCAACAATAGTTCTAATTATACTAGAAGTTAACCAAAGAGTAAAGATAGACATTGCAGATAAAGCTTCCATATGAATTGATCTCTTAGTATTTCTAGTACCTCTCTGTCACGGTTCAAGGACATGCTTGGGTCATGGTGATCCAAGCAAGAGTCTTTATTTGCAGCATATCCATCCATGATCTGGAAAGTAGAACAAAGAAAATAGTCTTTAAGCTACATAGAGAGTATTATGGACTGAATTGTTTCCCCCTCAAAATTCATATATGAGAGCCCTAACCATCATGCTACTGTATTTGGAGACAGAGCCTTGAGGGAGGTAACTGAGGTTAAATGAAATCATGAGGGTGGTATTCTAGTCTGATGAAACCTATGTCCTTTTAAGAGGAAAATAGCCCGAGGCCTCTTTCTCTGCACAAGCACAGAGGAAAGGCCCTGTGAACACACAATGAAAAGGCAGCTGTCAATAAGCCAGGAAGAGAGCGCTCATCAAAAACTAAATTTACCAGCACTTTGGTCATAGACGTCTTGGCTCCTGAACTGTGAAAAAAAAATATATTTATATTTTAAACTGTGAAAAAAATATATATATCTGTGTTTGTGTGTGGCAGCCTGAGCAGACAGAGAGAGCAAGACGGTTAAAGAAGGACCATGATTGGCTGGTAGGTATGACTTATATAACATTCATGGAGGATCAACAAGCTGAGCATGAGTCAGTATTATAACCCCATTGTTGGGATAGCAAACTCAGATGCTGGGAGTAGGCAATTAACATACATCTGTGAGCTGAGATATAAGGAAATATGAACCTTATGGTGATTGGGAGGGGTCTATTCTACTGAAATGCATTAAGCTTTAACTTTTATTTTTACAAATGGTAGTGAAATTGAAACACCTCTGATTTGAACCCAACCTAAACCCAGATTGGGACTTGAACCCATGTGTTGAGATTTGAACACAGCCTAGACGCAGTTTGTGACTTGAACTCACGGTTTTTAAAACTTAGAATAGATTTACAAGGAGATCCTGATGAATAGCATTGAGAACTATGTCTAGATACTCATGTTGCAACAGAACAAAGGGTGGGGGAAAAATGTAATTATAATGTATACATGTAAGGATAACCTGACCCCCTTGCTATACAGTGGGAAAATAAAATAAATAAATAAATAAATAAAAGTGGAATCACTCACCTGTCATGACTTACTGAGGCTCAGGTTCTTTGTGTCTCAGTGCAAAAGGAATTCATGGAGAGAAAAAGCGATAGGCAAGAAATAGATTTATTAAGATACTTGTGAGGGATGCAAGCGGGCAGGTGAGAAGACTCTGCCCTGAGGATTAGGTGGGCTACAGTTCTATAATCCAAGGAAAATGGGGAGGGGGAAAAGACTGCCTCTTCCTCTTTCTCTGAGTAGACATCAGGCTTACATCATTAGCTCCTCCTTCGAATCCAGTAAGAGAGTATTCGACCATATGAAGTCAAACTAGGAATGTCCTGGGGCTTATTCAAATCAGCAGAAGGGTGGTAACATATGCTAAGATATCTTGAATCATCTCAGGTTTCTGTATAGCACAGGTCTCCTACTCTGGAATGTCATCTTTCCCTTAAATCCCTGTCCTTGGAGTTGAGGATCATTATCTTACTGAACTGGAATGCAGGCTTCACTTGATCTTTCATTTAATGACCTGAGGTATATGTCATGCTTTTATTTATGGTTTTATATTTAAGCAATCCTGCCTTATTCCACAATGTTCTGATGGCTTTCTTGAGGGATCATTGACTTAGTGGTCTCCCAAAATTTTCCCTAGGTTTCCCTCTCTATCAATGGTCCCTTACTGGGACTTGTACAGCTACTTCATTTTTTTTTTTTTTTTTTTGGTCGTTTTGCCATTTCTTGGGCCGCTCCCGCGGCATATGGAGGTTCCCAGGCTAGGGGTTGAATTGGAGCTGTAGCCGCCAGCCTACACCAGAGCCACAGCAACGCGGGACCCGAGCCACATCTGCAACCTACACCACAACTCACAGCAACGCCAGATCGTTAACCCACTGAGCAAGGGCAGGGACTGAACCCGCAACCTCATGGCTCCTAGTCGGATTCGTTAACCACTGCGCCACGACGGGAACTCCTTGTATAGCTACTTCTGTAACTATCCTTCTCCATCCTTGTCAGTTGTATCCTAAATAATCAGTTTGGATTCAGATTGCAGTCTGTCCGTTGGCACCTAGGGATCTAGAATGCTCTCCTACCAGATAGAAGAATTCCTTCTGTAATCAAATAGATGAATCCTTAAGGTCCCTACAGGGATGACTTTTCCCCTCCTCTCTTTAGGGCTGCACCCACAGCACATGGAGGTGCTCAGGCTAGGGGTCGACGCAGAGCTGCAGCTGCTGGTCTATACCACAGCCACAGCAATGAGGGATCTGAGTCGTATCTGCAACTTATACCACAGCTCATGGCAACACCAGATCTTTAACCCACTGAGCAAGGCCAGGGATTGAACCCTCATCCTCACAGATACTAGTCGGGTTCACTACCACTGAACCAAAAGGGGAATGCCTTCTGACCATTTTAAAGCACTGATTTTGATTCTGTTTCCTGATGAAATGAGGAGATGGATTAGAAATCAGTCTAACAAAAATGAAAAACATGATTTAGTAGATGAAAGAGGAGATGGTACCTTACATAAACATGAACTTGAAAATAGATTATTTAGAATTATAACCTACGAGTCCCTGTCTCTGGAGATTAGAAGGATGGGAAGCCCACCTCAGTCTCAACATGAATGGTACGAGTACAAAAAGAATAACTAGAAAAGAAATAATTCCAGTGACCCTTTGAGGCTCCTTCTGGCTTCACATCAGGAAGTGAGAGAGCAGTAAGAAGGGTTTCAACCCTTCTTCAACCTCCAAAAAGGAAGCATAGTATTCAACTAGTAAAAGTGGAAGACAGTAAAGTGGAAGACAGTAAAGTGGAAACTACTAGCTCCCACTGTGGAGCAACAGGATTGGAGGCATCTCTGCAGCACCAGGATGCAGGTTAAATCCAATGGGCACAGTGGGTTAAAGGATCCAGTAGGTCTCAACTGTGGCTCAGATCTGATCCCTGACCCAGGAACTCCATATGCCATGGGGCAGCCAAAAAAGAATAAAGTCAATTAAAGTGGAAAATGCTATATGGAAAATAATACCTCTCTTTGCATAAAATATATTTATGATATTTATATATTTATAGACACACACGAATGCATGCCACATAAATATGCATATCCTTTCTGACCTTTTGGAAAAGGAATTTTCTTGATTCAGAATGCAGGCTCACAGAGAAACCCACAAGCTCCCTCCCAAATCTGAACTACAGCTATCATTTGTTTAGATTGGGTGCCTTTCTTTTGAAAGCCTTAGAAAGAACAGACTCAAAAATATTTTAAAGAGTAGGTTAAAAAACTTTAGCCAGTGGGAACACAGCAAAAGGAATGGCCAGACACAACAGTTAGTAGGCCAGTTAGTAAGATCCTCTGTCAGAGAGGCTAACATCTTTGTACCAATAAACATATATTTTTTTTCTTTTTATGTTTCATGTCTCTTTGCTCCCAATTAATTCCATGAGTTCAGACTGAACTCTGATGGGCTTTTTCTGGCTGATCCCTCTTGGCTGTTACTGTACATCACTCATTCCAGAGACATTTACTTTGCGATTAAAGAAGAAAAAAAAAAAAGTTTTACTCTGTGAAATAATTCCAGAAGGTATACACTTTCCATTCTAAAGTTCTCTATGTATCAACATATTTCACTCCCTTTGCTTCCCCCTAAGGTGCCTGGGCTGTGGTTACATAAGAGGTGGTAACTTTGAATTTGCCCTTCAGGTCCCCAAAGAGAAAATATGACACTTCTCCTGAGTGTCATTGGGACTAACTCCCAAACTGATTTTCTCATCATGATAAATAATGTCAACCAATTCCCCAATCCAAATAAAGTAGAATACTAAGACTTATTGTCTCTGTCAAAGAGTTGTCCAAAAGTTGAAACATTCAGGAAGTCATTCTGCTCCTAGGATTGGGTCTCTAAATATATCTCTCTTGAGTGGATTTTCTTTCATAGGAGGAGAGTACAATCCATACAGCTCAGGTCAGACATGCTCTATCTGGCAAGTCTTAGGGGGCTTTTCTAGGACCGCGGGTGGACCACTTGCTGTATTCTCCCCTGGTGGGAAAGAATGAGCAGAAAGGGTGGTGGTAATGAAGATAGAATAAGAGAAATGGGACCAATCTACATGAAAACACAGCAACATATTTCTCTTTCCATCTGTGCATGAATTAGAAACTAGCTGAGTGGTACTCCATCCCATGAGGTCTATTCTCTGAAGCATGTGTCTACCTCCCATTAGCATTGTATGAATGAGCCTTTTGTAATAATAATGAAGCGCAAAGGAGGAAACCTTTAATACCTAATCCATAGGGGTATATTCTTCTCTTGATGGACCTATAATTCCTATCTGGGCTAATGGGTGTTCTAAACTGACATCAAAAAAAGCTGTCTGTCCCATTGTGTGAAAAAGGTAAAGGTCTCTCCTTCCAGCCTCATTATCATTCAAACCGATCTTTTCTTTCCTGCTTCTCTCTCAAAGGATGGGCCTCTCTCCCTTGAGGTCCTTGTAAGAAGGGAGAGCCTTGGAAATTACACATCTGGTAAATAGAACAGATTTTCATGCCGTTTACTCTACAGTTCTTCATCTGTTTCTCTTGGATACCAACGCAAAGGTTTTAAACTCAGAAAAAAAGACATTATTCTTTCCACAAAATGGGTTCACATTTACTCAAAGAACATATGTTCTGCAAATGTGATATATCAAAGGTTATTCTGAAACCATAAAAACTTATGAATTCTTTAGTTCTAATGAATAAAATCAGGCAAGCTATTTCAGATCACTTTGTGCATATTATAGCCCTCTCTATTTTTTTCCTGCATAGAATTTTTTAGAGCTATTAAGAGAATGGAAGCAGAGAATAGGAAACAAAACTGATGGAGGAAATTCTTTTCAGAGCAATTTTTTCAGCATTTTTAATTTTTAGGTGGAGTATTTATTCTGACACTTTGTAGAATGCCACCTTCCACTGTGGAATGGGCCATTTTTTGTTTTTCCTTTGAGATGCTGTCATCCTCTTAAGGATGGACTATATATACTATGTATTTTGCATCCCTCATAATACTGTAACACAAAGTTCAGTAAGCCAAATGGAGTTTTATGACCATGGTAGTTTGTGTTGTGGCTACAGGGCTAAGCTGAACTACAATTCCCAGAATCCTCTTTGCTATATGTTTCTGAGAGTGGTACAAAAGAGGGAGTCATATGAAATTTGGAAGGTTGAAGGAAAGCAACTGTCTTTTCATTCTTTAGCCTGGCATATTAGAAGGCAGCCTGACACACAGAGATTCTGGGGTATCTCATCTTGTCCTCACTCTCCCACTGGACATCCAGTGACCCCCATGTCCTCTACTAGATGCAGAGGCAACAGCTCTGCTCTGTATGTGAAAGTGGTCCTCTTTATAAGCCTCCCTGTGGTCTCACCCAAGCATCTGGACTTGTAGGGCTTCCCACATTTCTTGGCAAACTCCCACTAGCCTACTTGCACCAATACCTCAGAGGTCTCTGCTATTATCACTACATATGCATAGTGATCCTACTCTTCACTTAGTTTCTCTATAAGCATGTCCAGCTTTAAACATAACATATATCACTTATCCCATGCTATTCATATGATCTTGGGTACCCTGATAGAATCTTTTTTTCTTTTTGTTGAAGTACAGTTGATTTACAATGTTGTGATAGTTTCAGGTATACAGCAAAGTGATTCAGTTATACATATATGTATTTATACCTATGTCTTTTTCAGATTCTCTTCCTTTATGGGTTATTATAAGTTATTGAATATAATTCACTGTGCTATGCAGTGAGTCCTTGTTTTTATCTATTTTATATACAGTAGCGTATATCTGTTAATCCCAAACTCCTAATTTATCCCTCCCCTCCCCCTTTCCCCTTGGGTAACCAGAAGTTTGTATTCTATGTCTGTGAGTCTATTTCTGTTTTGTAAATAAGTTCATTTGTATCCATTTTTTTAGACTTCACATATAGGTGATATCATATGATATTTGTTTTTCTCTGTCAGACTGACTTTACTTAGTGTGATAATCTCTAGGTTCATTCATGTTGCTACAAATGACATTATTTCCTTTTTATGAATGTAATATTCACCCTGCATCTTCTTTATCCATTCCTCTGTTGAGGGACATTTAGTCTCCTTCCATATTTTGGCTATTTTAAAAAGTGTTGCTATAAACATAGGGGTGCATGTATCTTTTCAAATTAGGGGTTTCGTCTTTTCTAGATATATGCCCAGGATTGGAATTGCTGGATCATATGGCAAGTCTATTTTTAGTTTTTTTAAAACAACTTCTATACTGTTCTCCATAATGGCTGTACCAATTTACATTTCCACCAATAGTGTAGGATGGTTTCCTTTTCTCCATACCTTCTAAGGCATATATTATTTGAAAACTTAATGATAGCCATTCTGGCCACTTTAAGGTTGATACCTCACTGTAGTTTTTATTTGCATTTGTCTAATAATTAGTGATTTTGAGAACCTTTTCATAAGTCTTTTGGCCATCTGCATGTCTTCTTTGGATAAATGTCTGCTTAGGTCTTCTGCCTAGTTTTTGACTGGGTTGTTTGTTTTTTTGGTATTGAGCTAAATGTGTATTTTGAAAATTAATCTTTTGTCAGTTACACTATTTTCAAATCTTTTGTCCCACACCATAGGTTGTCTCTTTGTTTTGTTTGCAATTTCCCTTGCTGTTAAAATGCTTTTAAGTTTAATTAGATCTCATTTGTTTGTTTTTGCTTTTACTTCCATTACTCTAGAAGACAGATCCTAAAAACATTGCTGCAATTTATGTCGGAGTGTTCTGCTATGTTTTCCTCTAAGAATTTTACATTACTGAGTTTTACATTTAGGTCTTAAATTCATTTTGAGTATATTTTTTATATGGTGTTAGAGAATGTTCTAATTTCATTCTTTTACATGTAGTTGCCAGTTTCCCAGTCTCTGCTTATTGAAGAGACTGTCTTTTCTCTATTGCATTATTTTTGCCTCTTTTGTTGTAGATTAATTGACCATAAGTGTGTGGTTTTATTGCTGGACTTCCTATATTGATCTATATTTCTCTTTTTGTGCTAGTACCATACTGTTTTATTACTGTAGTTCTGTAGTATAGTCTTAAGTCAGGCAGGTTGATTCCACTAGCTCCATTCTTTCTCAAGATTATTTTGATTATTTGGGGTCTCTTATGTTTCCATACAAATTTTAAAATTATTTGTTCTAGTTCTATGAAAAATGTCATTGTTAATTCGATAGGGATTGCATTGAATCTGTAGGTTATCTTGTGTATTGTGGTCATTTTAATAAAATTGATTATTCTAATCCAAGAACATGGTATATATTTCTATCTGTTTGTGTTGTCTTCAATGTCTTTCATCAATATCTTACAGTTTTTGGAACACAGGTCTTTTGCCTCCTTAGGTGGGTTTATTCCTAGATATTCTTTTTGATGTGATAATAATGACATTGTTCCCTTAATTTCTCTTTCTGATGTTTTATTGTTAGTGTGGAAAATGCAACAGATTTCTACATATTAATTTTGCATCCTGCATCTTTACCAAATTCTCTGATGAGCTCTAGTAATTTTCTCATAGCATCTGTAGGATTTTCCCCTAATTGAATCTTGACACATATGACTTGTATATGTTAGTATAAAACTTGAGACTTCTGGTATTTCTCAGGAAAATAAAATAAAATGGTTCTTTGCATCATAAGCTTTTAAGTAAAGATTTATTGACTCTGGAAATAATGCTACTCCATTCACTTGAAGTTGCAGTAATTGAATAAAAAGATAACTTTGTGAAATAAGTACATGCCTTCTTGTTATAGTAAAACAAGATTTGAGAGGGAATAGTTTCCTAATTGAGAGGAAAAATTATTTCTCCACTTAAACTGTATGTAATGTATAGAAAAATTACTAACATTAAAAATGAATAAATTTACCTTAAAGTAATCTTTAGATAATTCAACTTGTAGCAAGTGCTTAAATATGATATAATATCACTTAAGATACATTCTCTAACTTTGTTAATTTTCCTATGTTTGAATTAGTAAATATATCATATATTCTATCCTGTAAAAAGGAAAAATAAGGAAAGTATTTTGGCCATTGAGTGAATTGTTGTCCTGCTAAGGCTAGTTATTCTTTCTGTAACTTGAATTATACATTTATAATATTAGAATATAGTCTTTGTTTTATAATAGTCAAATGCTTTGAGAAATATATAAGTTGTAGTATAGAACAGAAACTTAATTTGTCTAAGTTTTAAATAGTTCTAATAGTATTTTTAGGTCTCTTAGATAGCAATGGTTTAAGGAATATTTTTCTAATTCCTAGATGATTATTTGACTCTAGTCATAATAAACCCATGTGCCTCTATAGTCGTAAATCTGGTTCTAAATACATCAGTCTCAAATTTTTAGACTTACCTTAACCATAATTCTATCATTTTTTCTTTTTCCAAGGACTGATTTTATTTTATTTTTTAATAATTCAATGTATTTTATTGTATTTATAGTTGTACAATCATCATTACAAGTTAATTTTAGAATGTTTCCATCCCAAACCCCCATAACTCTATCTTTATATCATATAAGATTCTAAATTTCTACCCCTAATATTAGCATACTTATATTTATACCACTAAACCTGTAACAAAATGGAATGACCCAATGTTTCTACTTTACTTTTGGCAGTAAGGAAACAGGAATATAATCAATGCTTTACCATTTGTCCCAAACCATCTGCATGTCATATAAAAACCCTATAATCTCTTCATGGTTCTTTCATTCTTGAAGAGCTAAACAAACTATAAAGTATCATTTTACATCTAGGATTATAATAGATATATAGGGAATGCAATCTGCTTCTGCTAAGTGGTGGAGTAGGGATAAATCTTTGCAAGCTGAATTCAAGAACAGACACATTTCTCACCCTTAGCTATAGTGCTTCTGGTGCTAGAAGAAAATAATGAAATATGAACTGAGAGGTAGTCCTGAAGGTTCAAGCCAGAAAAGGGTGTCCCAATGGATTGTTGGACAAAGAAAACAAGAAAGAAGGCAGAAACTGGGAGCAAGAGGGAAAGCTAAGAGATGGGAGAGCCTAGATGGTCTAAAGTAAGTTTTTCAGGTGGTTATGGTAAAACAGCATGGAAAAACCTGGAAGAATCCTAGATACTGAACTTTTATCCCCTCTCCTTAACATAACTTTTGAGAGAGTGACGGGCCCATTTAAAAGGGTCCAAAGTGAACTAGAAGAATGTCACTAAAATAAAGACAAGCATAGCTTTTTTTTTTTCTTTTTTCTTTTCTTCTTCTTTTTTTTAATGGGTGCACCTGCAGCATAGGGAAGTTCCCGGGCTATGGGTCAAATTGGAACTGCAGCTGCCAGCCTGCACCACAGACATAGCAACACTAGATCTGAGCCACATCTGCAACAGGCACCTCAGCTTGCAGCAACACTGGATTGTTAACCCACTAAGCAAGGCCAGGGATAGAACCTGCATCCTTACAAACACTATGTTGGGTTCTTGACCTGCTAAGTCACAACAGGAACTCTAAACATAGCTTTTAATCATTCCCTGAAATTCACTTCCTGTCCCTGATTTAGGATCTCACTGATTTATACAGTGCTTTCTACAACAAAGTTTTCTTTCTTCTTTTTTCTCATTTCCAATCTTTTGAAAGAATAATCGAGCACTATTATTTCCATTCCTGCTACCATCTATATTCAGAATGACCTTGACCCAGCCATCATGGGTCTTGACTTTGCCTTATGAGTTTTTTGGCCCCGTGGCTCAGACAGTGAGATAGAGAATTCTCTGCCCTGGCTTTGGAATCAAGCCTCCCTGTGGCCACAGCTGATAAAGACGGCCAGACCTCAAAATGGCCTTGAATCTGTTTCCAGTTTCTCAGCCTGGTCATCCTGATAGGCAGAGTCCTGGCTAGGCAATGTGGAAGGCCAGCCAAAGCACTCTACAGTGTCCGTGAAGTTAATGCTAATATTCTGCTTAATAATGTCATGTAACTGTATTTTGGAAAAATAAAATTATTTCTGCAAACAAACAGGAATAAGTGCTCATCAGAGACTAACTGAAATGCTTATCACTGAATGACCATGTGTGTTTCCCACATGCCTCCTGGTCTAATGTTGAGGGCACAGTGTCACAAGGGTGCTGACACACATCTGGCATCAACACACACAGGATGGAAAAAAAATGGAGGGAAGGTGTCAGAAAGTATAATACAAAAGAAGAACTTAAATGGAGACTGTACACAACAAAGAGAATGGGGAAAGCAAGAGCAAATGCATTCTTTCTGTTCAGACAGGCACCATATACACACCAAAGGTCTGGTTCTGGTTCAATAATTTTTCAACGTTGACAACCAAACTGGGTAATTGAGGCCAAAGTAGAAAAACACACCCTTGCTTATCATGGGCCAGTTTCTGCCTTAATTATCTAGCATTTTAGTTTATTGCCTTTCTACTCAATCTTGTACACTGTTATGTCTTTGGAGAGAGTGAGAAAGATAAATCAACTATTTCACATGGATTTGTTGGCTATCTGGTGAAAAGACAATGGCAAAATGAAAAGGACAATCAGAAGGAAATAGTGCCACATACTCATGCAATGAAAACACACACACACAGGAGTTCCTTGGTGGTACAGTGTGTTAAGGATCTGGCATTGTCGCTGCTGTGGTTCAGGTTGCTGCTGTGGCCCTGATTTGGTCCCAGGCCTGGGAACTTTTACATGCCATGGTCATGACAAAAAACAAACAAACAAACAAACAAACAAACAAACAAAAAACAACCTCAAAAACCAACACACATATTTGCATAAATCATTTCATGATCTTGGTAGAGAAAAATCTTTGGAATTTATTTGTGAATTTTTGTTTGTTTGTCTTAAGTGAGATACCAGTCGGGAAGAAAAATGATACTCACTTACCCCTACCCACCCCCAGCCAAAATGCATGCATATGTTAACTAAAATTGAACAAAAAGGAGTTCCTTTTGTGGCTCAGTGGGTTAAGAACTTGACTTAGTATCCATAAGGATATGCATTCAATCCCTGGCCTCACTGAGTGGGTTAAATGATCTGGTATTGTTGTGAGCTGCAGTATAGGTCACACATGTGGCTCAGATCTCCTGTTGCTGTGACCATGGCATAGGCCGGCAGCTGCAGCTCTGATTCCTAGCCTGGCAACTTCCATATGCAGCATCTTGCTAAGATCTGGGAGCTAATTCTTGGACTAACTGGGACTAACATTGTAATCAGGGGCACCCAGAACTTCTCAGAGCTCCATGTGAGGGTCCGGGGAGAAAAAAACAGCAGCAGCTAATCTATCATTAATGACTGGTCTGTGCAAGGTAGAGCTTTTGTAAAATTTTCACCAGCAAAGGCAAGATGTTTGCAAACGTCAGGTAAGAGCAAGGAAATGCCATCTATGATCTAAATATCAAAGTCTGTGTGTTTTCAGTTTTGGCAAAGTGAGTGATTCCCCACCCAACCCATCAGTAAGGACCTTACAAAACTGCAAACATCATCTGAGAGTAAATAGATGGAAAGAGAATCGTAGGACCATGGAACTGCAAGACCTGTAATTACTTGCAAGTTCTATCAATAGAGAGCAGCTGTAATTGATATGCACAGGCACACTTAACACAATAAAACAACAATAACCATGGTATGTTCGTACAAAATTGTTTATTCTTTATTGAGACTTTCTTTGTGCATAACATTTTCATCGACTTTTTTTTGAGCCTGTGAGAAGAATCAAATTATGCTTATTAAAAATTTGTGTATTTCTGGAGGGATATACATTCCTGTAACCTTCATTATGATGCTCTTAATTAACCAATATGCCTCATAATAAAGTATCTAGCTGTCACCCAAATCAACACTTTTCAGTTATTAATAGATTAAGGAAGGAATGTTAATTTCTTCAAGCTCCATTTCATTTGGTCTCATTACTTCAGGAGCCAGATGGTTACAGGGCTGGACCTGTCAACAGTTACTGTGAGGAAGAATACATTCAGAAACACCAAACTGAAGTATGAATAACAACGGAAAAATGAAGTCTGAGGTAGCCGGGCACACATGCACGAGGCAGGGCAGAAAGTCATTCTGCCGAGAAATAGAATTATGAATCAGGCCCATTTTAACTGATGTTCCCCCACTCCCCCAGCACAGCCTCCTTTCCTCCCCTCCTCCATTAAATTCCCTCCCCCACATCACAGCCATGGGGCTCCAGCTGTGCTGTAGAGTGGCTTTCCATTTTTCAGGTGACTGACTATTTCTCTTGTTCCCTCGTGCTGCCGGCATCTGACAGTTCTCCTACACTGTAGGTTGATTGATGATGTCAACTTGGAAGAGACAGTACCACAAGCAGCCAGTTTTTTTTTTTTTTTTAAGATGTTTGCTTCTTTGATTTTTAAAATTCTCTCTGAGTGCTTCATAAAGGACATCACCCTGAAGGGCATCTCCTGCTCAGTTCCTCAGCCTGCTCTGAGGCTGACCGTGTTGGCGAGTGTCAAACAGATGAGTCAGCTGCTTGTTCTGTGTTACCTGTTGGGTGAAACAACATCTAAGTTTCCAACGAACGCTCAGGTGCCATCATTCTCTAATTCATCCGAGTGATGGTCCATGTTCAGAGCGAAGGCATGGGAGGTTGGAATATTACATCCTATTTGGGGGGACGTGTCTGTGCTTTCAAAACAATCATTTGTTTGGAATACACAACCGTCCCCATTTTCTGCCAAGACGGGTCAATATTTTTTCCTTGTAAAATATGTTGTGATGTTCAAATGTGGAGTGTTCCGCAGCTTCCACTTCTGTGCCAAGGTAACTCCCGTGTTACCGTTTTGTATTTTCAGTCGTTCTTAACCTCAGATGTGTCTCAATAGTTGCCCCTCGAGTTCTCCTGGTGTCTCAGCAGAAACAGATCCAGCTAGTATCCATGAGGATGCAGGTTCTATACCTTGGCCTCCCTCAGTGAGTCAGGAATAGGCTGTTGCCATGAGCTGTGGGCAGGCGTGGTTAGGATCTGCATGGCTGTGGCTGTGGCTGTGGCTGTGGCTGTGGCTGTGGCAAGCAGCTGCAACTCTGATTCAATGATTCAACCCCTAGCTTGGGAATGTCTATAGGCTGTAGGTGTGGCCAAAAAAAAAGAAAAAAAAAAACAACCACCCCCAACGGACCCAAGGCAGTTTGCAACCTGCATTTTTTTTTTTTTTTTTTTACAAAAGGGAAGTTTAAACAGCACACATTTGCTGCTTTGGGGTCATCATTAGTACCTGTAAACCTTGCAGTGTAAAATTTCAGCCTCATAGAGCTTGAAGTAATATTAGAGCTTTCTTGTCCAAAACTTTCACTTTTTTCCTTTCTTTCTTTCCTTCCTTCCTTTCTTTCTGACCACACCTGTGGCATGCGAAAGTTCCACAGGCCAGGGATCCAACCTGCGCCACAGTAGCCACCCGAGCCAATGCAATAACAACACCAGTTCTCACAAGAGAACTCCCAAAACTCACACTTTAAATGAGTTTGAAAGATCTTTATAAGGTCCTAGATGTTACTTCACCAGCTTCAGTTTGGAAAAGTAGGAAAAAAAACAGAATTCAGAGCTGACTCCAGGCTATGAATCTTACTAAATTTAAATAGCTCCATTTTTTAATTTGTTAAATTAATTATTTATGTATTTTTGTCTTTTTAGGGCCAGACCCTTAGCATGTGGAATTTCCCAGGCTAGGGGTCCAATCGGAGCCACAGCTGCCAGCCTATGCCACAGCCACAGCAACCCGAGATCCAAGCCCTGTCTGTAACCTACACCATAGCTCACAGCAATGCCAGATCCTTTAACCCACTGAGCAAGGCCAGGGATCAAACCCACATCCTCATGGATACTAGTCTGATTCTTAACCCAATGAGCCACAAAGGAAACTCCTCCATCTTTGTATAACCCTAAAATTCATTCATTTATCCAAGCATTTGTTTATTATTTTTTGAGAACCTACTATGTTCCGGACACTGTTACAAACATGGGGGCAGGGAGATTCCTGGTGAATAAGCATATCATTTAGTGATTATTTTTTAAAGCAATCTTTTCAACATCTATAGAAAATTAATTTGCCCAAA
This sequence comes from Sus scrofa, assembly GCF_054392235.1. Classification (NCBI taxonomy): domain Eukaryota; kingdom Metazoa; phylum Chordata; class Mammalia; order Artiodactyla; family Suidae; genus Sus; species Sus scrofa. The sequence continues at coordinate 72,411,168 of NC_139392.1, forward strand.
GCCATTGTTTTGTTCATAACAACCAAAAAAAAATATAAATGTATGTGACTTTTAGGATACATTTTCCTGTATACAAGGAGAAAAAAAAAAAAACCCATTCTGTGTTTTTTCATTCAGGTTTCTGATACATACTTTTAAAAGGGCGAGAGACCAGTTCAACTGTCAAAAGAGATTCTAATAGATCTTAAGAGGAACACTTACTGTCCATGTGCTCCTTAACCTTTCTCTCTGAAAGACGTGAGGCTCTTCAATCAGTTCTGCCTTGAACATTTGTCTTCTTGTCCCCAAATTGATTAGAAAGAATCTTCTAAGAACATATAAAGGTATGGACAAAGCGTACTTGGGTCTGAATGAGGGGTAGGCAAATTTTTGCACAAGAACAACTTTTAGAAAAAGAAAACCATGAATGGGACATGTTTTTCTTCTCCCCCAGATTCAAAATGATCGTAGATACATTGAATATCATGGAAAGTCAAAGTATGTTCTTCCAGGTCAAATTATCTTCTTGACTGGAGTAGAACAATGCTGCAGTGAAACTTGATACTGAATTCTAGGCACCAAATTTAACCAAATAGTCAACAGTCGTAGCAAAAGAAAGTCTTTTTATTCATCCATCTGGGCTGGTCGTATTTTATCTTGGGCCTCTAGTGGCTCATCGTTGGTGAAGACAGGAACCACCAACAGCAGTTAGATTTGTCTGAGTAAACAAGGAAGACAGGTGGCTCAGACCCTGGAAATATTTCTTTGTAGGAAGAATTGAGTAGCCTCTTTGGAAAGACCTCATCTTAAGATGAGTATGGGAGGAGTGGGGCTTGTGTGTTAACTTTGGTTGTGTAGTGTCTCAGCCAGGGGAGAGCAGGGTATATTCTTGACATAGTATATTGTTTGTCATTCATATTTTCCCAAGCCACTTCACCCACCTATATGTCTTAGGACCTAGAAGGAGGAGAACTGTTAGAATAAACTGAATGAACTGTTTCCTCACAAAAGCACTGGAGTCTTTGGAAATCCAGAGTATCTTGGAATGCAGTGAAAAGGGAGCGCGAGTTGCCTCTTGCAAGATCCAAGGGTTTGTTTTGAGTATGCAATGGTAGATTCCCAGGGGCTCCTACATAGAGCTGGTGGAAGAGACTTAAAAGAGTTCCAGAGGTTTTAGGGTTGGTGGAATAAAACCCAGGAAACACTGTTAAGTTGCCCCATTTTATGCTTAGAATGATGTGACTTGGGAATTAATACAAAAAACAAAAACATCTTTCAAAACGTAGTAGGGTCATCCTTCGTAGAAAACAGAAATGAGCCACGATTTCTGTATTTAGTCTTTGTTATGCCCCTGACTACCATACACTGGAAAGGCCCTTCTGTCTTTTAATACACCCTGTTAGAATGTTAGAGTTGGGTACGATTCAGGTCTTTGGGGACCACTTTTAAAAGTGCAGGGGCGATAGCTATTTATAGCTACTGACTAAAAGGGCCTAAACATGGCCCTCAGCTTGACTAAACTTTGGCCAAGTTTCTTCCTGACTGTGAGGCTCTGACTTCCCATTTCTTAGAGTATTTACTTTAGAAATCTTATCATTATAAATTCTTTCTCAGCCCCCTTTGAGATATACATCTTTTCTCAGCCTCCTGCAAGTTTTATAACCCAGGGATGTCTTTCTTCAGGATCCGGGAGCCATCTCTCTAAAACATAATCATCAAGGAAGGTGGTACCCTGTCTTCTAGAGTCAGAGGGCATTCAGGAGCCTGATTAGCAGAACCAATTAGCAAACAGAGGTGGCCTCTTCCCATTGATCAACCTCCAGCTAAAGTTCTTTAGGACTCTTCCCCTACTCCATCCCAAAGCGTGAAACTCTCCTACCTCTTCTTTGAATAGAGTTGGGTTCCATATCTCTTCCCTAGTGTAGAAGTCTCGAATAAATACGTCCTCTGTCCAGTGCAATTTTTCTTCTGATACCATCTGTAGACTGGAACTTTTTCTTATTATTTGGACTCATCCTCTCCAGAGGCAAGAGGATTTTTTACCTGATTTAGGATCCTCTTGCTCTTCTTCTGACCCTGACATACAGGGTCTTCCATCTAGTTCCTAAACTCTAACCTGATCTTCACTCCTCTCAAGACATCAACATTCTTATAAGTGGGACTTGGCCTTGGTCCTTGTTTGTCGTTTTTTTTCCTGGGTAACTGCCTGGATCTTGTCTTGTGTCCTGACTTGTTCCCATCCAGATGGATAGCAATTCTACGTTGTTCTCTTCCTGCAAGTTGATACCTTCAAATTCCTCATTTCAGTGTGGATTCCATGTCATCAGTAAGTAGCCTGCCTGGACTAAAACTGGGCCTGATAATGAGAGCCCTCCCCCTTGGAAAAAATGCCTCGAATCTTGAATGGCACAGCCCTTGGGCATTTGCAGTGAGTCACTTCTCTTTTTCCTTTCCCCCTACCTTGACTCAACAGAAAATCTAATTTCATATCCCTGCCCTTGCCCACCTGGCTTAGCTTAATGTGATATAGTGAAATTCTACCTATTGACATGTAAAATCTTTGGAGAGAAAAATTAACAAGTCTCTGGGTCATATTTGAAAAGCTAGATTATAGGCATTAATATTATAATCTTCTTAACATCCTATGAAGGAGATAGAGTTGGGCCTCTGGGTCTATGGCTTCCACAATTGTGGCTACAGAGGTCCCGCTGAGTGATTTGAACATCCATGGAGTTTGATGTCCATGTAAGTCCTAGAACCAAGCCCTCATGGATATGGAGGAATGACTGTATATTGCTACCTTCACTTTATGGAGGAGAAAACAGAGGATCAGAGAAATTAGAACTTATCCAAAAACACAGGATGGCTCAACAATTTGTTGAATTTTTTAAATGCTGTTTCTAACTGTAATTTGCCTACTGCTTAATCTTGTGCCCTTTCTTCTGCACCATGCTGAAATCCTTCTGGTTGTAGATGGCATTCATGAAATATCTCTCAGAGTTTAGAAGACCGATATACAATTTAATTCAGCAATTTTGGATATTATTTTCAGTGGAAATTTGATAAAATTGTGAGTTGTTACTGAAGCCACACCTAGATACTTTGGGAATTATTCAAAATGGGGTTTGGTGAGTCCTTTGGTAAATATTTTTGAAATTTGTTCTTGTGCCTTTTTTACATGTATACTTTTTGTTAGAGATATTTTTCCTTAACATCTGCTGCTCTCACCCCAAAACATGTATTCTCCCACATAGTTTACTCATACTGCATTATGCCTTTCTGTTAAATAGCCTTGCTTCCTATTGAGTTGACTGTTTTCTAGGATGCTGCTGTCATATCAATCCTATTTAAAATCCCAGGATGAGAACTGGTATAGAAATATAATTTTTCTTGGTTTATGTAAGTCTGAGGCATCTGGGGCTGACAGAGAAGGTGGGTCTGGTGTTTCCTGGGTGCATTTCTGGGTATAATGGTTGTTTCTCCAGGACAAGTTGGCCGACTTTCAGAATTCCAGTCGCTGGGTAGTAGGTTCTGGGGCTTTTTACCTGTCTTCCTCCTAGAGCATGAGGCCCAAAGTAGAGATCACTGCTCCCTGTTCTCAGTTTGCTTGGAATATGGCTTACTTACCTTGAGGCAGGAATGACACAGCTCCATTCCCTTCATACTGATGTACTGGCTTCCTTTTGCTGCTGTAACAGATGGCTAAAAACATAGCAACATAAAACGAGAGTCTATTATTTTACAATTCCGGAGGTCAGAAGTCCAAAATCGTTTTCAATGGCCTAAAATCAAGATGTCAGTAGACCTGTGTCCCTTCTGAAGGTTCTCAGGGAGAATCTGTGTCCTTGCCTCTTTCAACTTCTAAAGAGCATCTGAATTTCTTGTCTCATGGCGCCTTATTTGATCTTTGAAGCCAATAATATAGGAGATTTTCTCCTGCACCTCTGTTTCTGTCCTTAGATCTCCTCTCTCTCCCTTCCTCTCTTTCCCCTCTCTCCCCCCTCTTTCATAATGCCAACTTCTTCTTCTTCTTCTTTTTTCCCTTTTACAGCTGCACCATGGCATACGGAAGTTCCCAGGCTAGGGGTCAAATTGGAGCTGCAGCTGCCAGTCTATGCCACAGTCATGGCAACACCAGGCCCAAGACACATCTGCAACCTACTCAGCAGCTTGTGGTAACGCTGGATCCTTAACCCACTGAGCAAAGCCAGGCATTGAATCTACATCCTGATAGACACTGTGTTGGGTTCTTAACATGCTGAGCTGCAACAGCAACTCCATAATGCCATCTTCTTATAATGACCCTTGTGTTTACATTGGGCCCATATCAGGATAATCCCCTCCTCTCAACATCCTTCCATTAAGGGACAACAATGTTATGTCATCCCTTGTTGATGTTCCACATTTAGTAAGTCCCTTTTAGCATACTGGGCTACACATTCATAGGTTCATTGGCTCGGGGTGTGCATATCATTGGGGAATTATTTTAAGCTAATAATACATGATTCCTCTCTTCTAATGTTGTTAGGAAAACTATTAGAATCAAATAGCCTGATTAGTCTTTTCTTCCTTCTGTTCTTGTCTTCCTCTCTTCCTGCTTTCCATTTTTCTGTCTCCCTTCCCCTCCTCCTTCCTGCTCTTCCTCTCTCTCCCTCTCCCTCTTTCTTCAACATTAAAAGATCTGATCCTAGGAGAAAGAGTGGGTTAGAGGGTGTTGGAAAGGTTATATGGAGTGATAAGCTATAAACTCTAGATTCTAGTTGAAACTCTCCCATTGTTATCAAAGAATCAGAAGGGTTACTCTCTGTTTTTCCATCATAGATCTAAAATCACGTGTGATTGGTGCATTTCTATTGTCTTTGAAATGGACGTCAATCTATTCTCCTCCTTTGGGGAAAATGATGGTCTAAAATAGAAGTGATGCAAAGATCATGTTTCATGTTTTCTTTTTTTCTTTTTCCTTTTTAGGACTGCACCCATGGTATATGGAGGTTCCCAAGCTAGGGGTCTAATCGGAGCTACAGCTGTCGGCCTATACCACAGCCACAGCAGTGCAGGATCCGAGCCACATCTGCGACCTACACCACAGCTCAGAGCAACACCGGATCCTTAACCCACTGAGCTGAGGCCAGGGATCGAGCCCGCAACCTCATAGTTCCTAGTTGGATTTGTTTCCAACTGTGCCACGATGGGAACTCCATGTTTCGTATTTTCTAATAATAATTTTCTAATAATTTTAATTATTTTGAAATAGATTGCTCTATGATATATCATGTGGGGAACCTCAAAAACATAAATATCCTGGAGTTCTCTTGTGGCTCAGGGGGTTAAGGATCCTGCTTTGTTGCTGCTGTGTTGCAGGTTCGATCTCCGGCTTGGGAATTTCCACGTGACCAAAAAAAATTTTTTTTAAAAAAACCATAAATGTCACAAAGGAAAAAAACACAGGTAACTATGTTAATTAAAAACAGAAGAATTTATTACATGAGATTATTTTCTAGATTTCTTTTATCAAATTGTGGCTTGATTCCTCTAAATTCTGAAGCTTTTTGACAGTAGAATGTATTCTTTCCTAAATTTTAACATGTCTTAGGGGAAAATCAGTTTTCAAAAGCTGATGTAGTAACTCCAACTGCATGCATTCAGCAGATTACTTGTTCCAATTCTTTTCTAGAAACAAATATGCCATAAGGCCAATGCACGTATAAAAACCGCGGATCATCTGTAACTTTAAAATCTGAGAACAGATCTATTCCCATCAGTCCTAATAAGCAAATGAAAAATAGGATGCTCTACAGGACTTAACCTACATACATTTTAAATTTTCTAATGTCAAAAGAAGCCTCTTCTACCTTTAATATAAACAAGGGACAAAATTAAATGCAAAAGAGTCTGCTAATGTAAGATTGAGATTCTCAGAGGAACATCAGTTTTCTCATGTTCCACACATTCTGAATATTAAAGTAGCACATTTAAGAGACTAGCAAGTTCTGAAGGAAAAAAAAAAAGTATCTGAAGTATAATGGGTATAAGTGAAAGGAATGACAGCCAGTCTCACTTCTTTAGTATGTATGACCACAGCAGAGCCAACTTTTGATTTTTGAGGGTCTAATTAGGGACAATTAGTATGATCCTTGTCTCTTTTGTTTTCCCCTTCCTTTCTTGTCACTCCTTCAGCTAAAGGACTTTCAAACTTCAGGAGGAGAAATAAAATGAGAGCAGGGAATCTGGTTTCCAATTCATTGCTTGATTACTAGTTTGGGATATGTAGATGGAGGGCCAGATTGAAATTGTCATTAATCAGGCAGTATTACCTGTATCTTGTCCCTTGAGTAACTTACCATGAAAATCAGGGATTTAGTGCTTTCACCCTGAAATGGTTCCCACAATTGGTGTACAAATGACCACTGGAGATGGTTTCCTCTAAAACCAATTGAATTTTTCAGAATTACATCCATTTTTATTTCTAGGAACGTTTATACACATAGGATATTGAATAGAGGCAAATTCAGTGGTCATTTTGCCAGAGGTGGAAATTCTATCCTATGGAATAATCCATACATTCTGACTTCCCCATCCTTTCCATGTTGAGAAATGTGCAGAGAACTTGCAGTCAAGAAGCTGTTGAATAACAATAGTAACATTCTGTGTTTAAACAGCACCTTTCTTTCAGAGCATTCAGAGTACTTTATAAACCGTATCTCATTAATCTTCACAACTTCCCTATATGGAAGGTGGTTTCAGCTATCATTACTCACATCTTTATCAACAAAGAAACAGTTGCCTGCAGAGTGGCTAAGCAACTTGTCCAAGGTCACTGAGGGAGTGAGTGGCAAAGCCAAGAATAAAACTCAGAGCCCTGACCTTCCAGTTTAGTATTCTCTCCAGGAAGCCACCTTGAAGGAAGAGCAGCATCTAACATGCATATTCATAAGTCTCCCAAGAAAAATCTACCATTTCACAATATTGTCATCAACTACATTTTGATGCTAATTGGTGGCCATCTAAAATAAAATCCAGTGGCTGATCATGATGGGGAAACACTGAAACCATATGGAGAGAGCACGTAGGCCTCAGTCTCTAAGCCTCATTAATCACCTAGAGACCAACAGTTGGCCACACACAACTCATTAGACCAACTAAGTCAGAGAATGCTGAGGACCAGGCAGTGGCCACCCAGAATGTGAAGACCCTACTTGAACTGGCCAAACTCTCCATCCCTCTCCCCAGAGGTAGGTGGGTAGTGCTCATTAGGATAAATTGCTACTAGTTGGTTGAATCATTATCATTTATTGTATGTGAAGCCTATGCTAAGGGCTGCATACCTGTCCTCAGGTAGCTTATGATCCGGTGGAAAAACATGGAGATGGTTGTACATGGTGTCATAGGAGGGAAAGATCCATGGCTAACACTGCCTGGGAAAGTTAGAGAAGGCTGGAACCAAATTCTAACTCCCAGAGCTCTCATCCAACCAAGCCTTTAATTCCAGCATGGTGTCATCTTTTCCTGGACCCTCTTTCACTTTTCTTTGCATGGCAGGTGTGTTCCAATCTTAGCTATCAGCTTAACTGCCTCACTTCAGAGAGGTCCTCCTGACTTTTCCAACAGAGTTTTCCTTGTTGTTGTCCATCAAGAAACTCTTTGTTTCTTTTACAGCTTTCATCTCAGTTGGTAAAACAGAGCTATTTGTTACCCAGTGTTTGATTTTTCTCCTTCCCCAAACTGTAAGCTCCATGGAAAGCCAAAACAGTGACTATCAAATAGTATATGCTCAATGAATGAATGGTGACTGCATGGATGACACCCCTTAGCTTCTCTTTCCTCCTCTATAAAATAAAAATATTGATGCCTACCTCTTAGCATCATTGTCAGATTTAAAGGCACAATACACAAAGCTGCATTACATCATACTAGGCACTAAATACAATAAATGGTAACATGAATGTGACATTAAATGTCTATAAGCTTAACAGCTTAAAAGTATTGGTTATTTAGTCAAATGTAATTTTTTTTTCATTTAAAAAATTTTTGTTGGGGTATAATTGATTTACAGTGTTGTATCACTTTCAGCTGTACAGCAAAGTGATTCAGCATTCTATCTATCTATCTATCTATCTATCTATCTATCTATCTATCTATCTATCTATATCCATCCATTCTTTTTCAGATTCATTTCCCATGTAGGTTAACACAGAATATTGGGTAGAGTTCCCTGTGCTATATAGCAGGAACCCATTGACCATCCATTCCATATGCAATAGTGTACATGTGCCAATCCCAAATTCCTAATCAATTCCATCATCCATAATTTTTTGTGTATAGATCAACAGAGGTGAAGTTCAGAAATAAATGAGTGTTAACTTTTTATTGAGCATAATTGTGAAAAAAAGCTAAGAGCCATGATTGCATAGAATTATGTAGGATTGCAGAGAGTAGATGTGTGTATGTGAATTTGTTTACATGCTGAGAGACCAAAAAATACAGGATAAGAGAGGCAGACTTGATGGAATTGGTATCACTGAAGCATGAATAGATGGAGAAGATAGTCTTAGCTAGAAAAGAGAACATCTCTCTGAGGTAGGAGAAAAGGAGGGGTGAATGTGGATGGAATGATAGAAATTATTATTATTATTGTCTTTTTGCCTTTTTTTTCTAGGGCTGCTCCCATGGCGTATTGAGGTTCCCAGGCTAGGGGTCCAATTGGAGCTGTAGCCACCTGCCTACACCACAGCCACAGCAACGCAGGATCCGAGCCGCATCTGCGACCCACACCACAGCTCATGGCAATTCCAGATCCTTAACCCACTGAGCGAGGCCAGGGATCAAACCCACAACCTCATGGTTCCTAGCCGGTTTTGCTAACCACTGTGCCACGACCGGAACTCCTACAAATTATTTTTATAATTCTTTTTATAATTCTCCCTCGCTGGGAAGGCTTATGCTAAGTTCTCTTTCTATAGATCTGATTTCTTTATATCCTTACTTGAAAGTAATCTTGAAAATAAGTGCCTTTATTTTCATCAGTTTGTGAGGAAACTAACGATTAGAGGGGTTACAAAACTGCTGAAGGTCATACACACAAGCAGTGGTGTGAAGACCCTGGGCCACCACCATGACCCGGGTCTACATCGCACTGCTCGGTTGTTTCTTATATGGATAAATCAGTGGAGAGAGGTCCTCAAGGGGAAGCATCGGATCCTAGTAATCTTTCATTTATTTGGGAGGAGAGAGATCATTTTTGTGATTATGTGGATGCCTGAGATGGTCTCCAGGTGACACGATGGGGAAGAACTGGAGAAGGATGGTGAAGGTTGGGAATAATGACTACGGGACTTGCAACCAGCACCAGGCACCAGAAGTTGTGCATTTCCAGTATCACCAGTCTTTTTAGGAGCCTGAGCAGTCTCAGTACTGGAAAGAGTAAGGGAAGGGTTAGCTTGACCCAAGATGGGCCAGTTGTTGCTGACAACTAAGGGAGAAAAAAAATGATGATTCAAGTAAGAAGGTAAATAGGTTGGTTAGCCATGAGATCTAGATTAGAAGGTAAATATGCAGTGCCATGAGGAGACATACAGTATTTAGGGGCACAAAAGAGAAGATAAAGTATTGGAAAACAAGATAATCAGAATGGGAATAAGTTAGCTAGAAAAAGAAAAGATCAAAGTTAATGATTATAGTCATATTCAAAAAGCACATAATGGCAAGACCCAGGGGCAGTTCTTGAAATTAAATGAGGATGGAGATCACAGAACAGTGCCCTGTGAAGAGACCTAGTGAAACTACTGTACAGTACAGGGAATTATGTCTGGTCTCTTAGGAGAGAACATGGTGAAAGAGAATATAAAAAAAAGGAATTACCTATATGTATGATTTTTGTACTTTGCTATACAACAGAAATTGAGGAAACATTGTAAATCAACTGTACTTTAATTAAAAAAATTTTAAAGACTTTAATAAAATATATTTTTAAAAAGGCCTTCATGGTATACATGCATAAGTCCTATGTTGATAAAGTGTAGTTTTTCTAGTGGAAAAGACTTTCTTTGTCTCTGAGGTGCCTACATGGTTGCTGGCATCCCAAAAAGGAAGCTTCCTGTCTTTCCTTGGTGGGTAGTTTGATCATCTCCAATAACTATAAAAAAGCCCTTTGTCTTTATCTCTCACACTAGTTGGCATTCTCTTAAAACAATCCACAATTTCTGCCAAAATATGTTCAGGAAATATGAGCTGCTGCAGCTCGTGACCCCTTTAGATAACCACAAACTGAATCATGGAATACAGTTCAGCTGAGTAATAAAATATAATCAGATTGGCAGGTGGCCTCAGACTCAGCCAAGCCCATACAGATCTTCTTTTAACCCAGTTTAACAAGTTGCTCTCCAGAAGTTATTTATTCCTCCTGTCAACATTCCTATTGTGGAAATGACAGCCTTCCAATCTCTTTTAGATCCTAATCCTATTCTTTTCTCTTCTGCCTCAGGTAGTGGAAAACCTCAGATAAGCAATATCCTTTTAGTCACTTAAGTGATTTGTTTGACACTGATCATTTGCTTGAAGGAATAGCCATCATCTTAAAAAAATAAATAAATGTAATATCCCCATCATTAGCCATGTAGTAAATTCTAAATAAATATCTGCAGCCAAAATTACTTTGAAACCTTAGGAGCCTTGGATTAGTGTAGGTAGCTGTCCAGCCAGCAGTAATCTGCCGTTCCACTCCACACGGCATAATAAACTGTCAGTCTTTGTTCAGCATCACTACAAGGTATTCTCAGACTGAGTTCCACGTTTCACTCTTAGTCTCATTCTTAACAGAGATCTGGTGCTCAATGGGCCAAATAAGGTCAGTGATCAGTAGGAGATGACCTTCAAACTGAATCCCAAATACGTAGCAGCAATGAGAAGAAGATATTAAAGGGATTCAAAGATTAAAATCATCATAAATCATAGGAAATCAATTTTTAGTTAAGGCCACCCATCCCGCCCCTGCACCCAGGCAGATCCAATCTTAGCTAAAACCAAATATCTTTCATAATTTACTTTGTTTCTAATAAAAAAAAGAGCAAGTGTTTTTGTTTTGTTGTCTTTTTAGGGCTGCACCCACAGCATATGGAGGTTTCCAGGCTAGCAGTTGAATCCAAGCTGTAAGCTGCCGGCCTAGGCCACAGCCACAGCAACGCAGGATCTGAGCCATGTCTGTGACCTACACCACAGCTCATGGCAATGCCGGATTCTTAACCCGCTGAGCAAGACCAGAGATTGAACCTTCATCCTCATGGATTTTAGTCAGATTCGTTTCTGCTGAGCCAGGATGGGAACTCCCAAGAGCGAGTATTTATTGACTGTCTTCTTTAGGCCATCTATTGTTCTTAGTCTTTGCATGTGTGTGTTTAACAATATGCAATATGTAGTATTATTTTCTTTATCCCATGTACTAGAAAAAATGAAGCTTGGAGAATTTAAGTAATTTGCCCAAAGCTAGTAGGTGGTAGATCCAGAACCAATGGTAGTTGGACTCTTTAAGAACTAAAATGCCCCATTTTACAATTGGATCTGGACCAGCAAGGAGAACATGTTGCTCAGGAGTTCTTAAATCCTAAAAACAGAATTTCAAGCCATCAAGTTATTGAAATAAATAAAAAATTAAATAAAGAGTTATGCTTCTGCAACTTATACAACTCAACAGCAAAAAAGTCAACCACCCAATTGAAAAATGGGCAAAAGACCTGAATAGACATTTCTCCAAAGAAGACATGCAGATGGCCAACAAGCACATGAAAAAATGCTCCACATCACTGATTATTAGACAAATGCAAATCAAAACTACCACAAGATGCCACCTCACACTAGTAAGAATGACCATCATTAATAAGTCCACAAATAACAAATGCTAGAGGGGGTGTGGAGAAAAGGGAACCCTCCTGCACTGTTGGTGGGAATGTAAGCTGGTATAACCACTGTGGAGAACAGTATTGAGGTACCTTAGAAAACTATACATAGAACTACCAGATGACCCAGCAATCCCACTCTTGGGCATATATCCAGATAAAACTTTCCTTGAAAAAGATATAGGTGCCCATACGTTCATTGCAGCACTATTCACAATAGCCAAGACATGGAAACAACCCAAATGTCCATCCACAGATGACTGGATTAGGAAGATGTGGTATATATACACAATGGAATACTACTCAGCCATAAAAAGAAGGAAATAATGCCATTGGCAGCAACATGGATGGAACTAGAGATTCTCATGCTGAGTGAAGTAAATCAGAAAGAGAAAGACAAATACCACATGATATCACTTATATCTGGAATCTAATATATGGCACAAATGAACTTTTCCACAGAAAATAAAATCATGGACTTGGAGAATAGACTTGTGGTTGCCAAGGGGGAGGCGGAGGGAGTGGGGTGGATTGGGAACTAGGGGTTAATGGATGCGAACTATTGCCTTTGGAATGGATTAGCAATGAGATCCTGCTGTGTAGCACTGGGAACTATGTCTAGTCACTTATGATGGAGCATGATAATGTGAGAAAATAGAATGTGTACATGTATGTGTAACTGTGTTACCATACTGTACAGTAGAAAAAAAAATGTATTGGGGAAATATCAAAAAAATAAAAAAAAAAAGCAGTTATGCTTCTGGAAAAGTTCATTGTGGTAACAAAGTCTGTCATTCCTGCTATAACAAAAAGATAACATGAGATAGATTTAGAGGCATTAGAAATGATGGATGCAAAGGAGTCCAAATTAACAAAATTCTACAGTAAGACAGTCTTTCACTGGTAAGATGGGCCCAGAGACTGCTTCCATTACTAGGACATTTGCAGAATTTCAGGTCACAAGCAGAGACAGAAATATGCCTTCTATAGGCAGAAGAACTTTGTTGAGACAAGGTGAAACTGGCGAGATTTCTACCAGCTACCCATAGCCTGGTGTGGTACTTTGGAATATAGAAGGTTACTTCACCAGTACCTTTTATCAACTATTAAAAAAATTAGACTTTTTTGTTGTGGTTTAGTGGGTTATGAACCTGATGATGTTCGTGAGAATGTGGATTAGATCCCTGGCCTCACCCGTGGGCTAAGGATCCCACAAACTGTGGCATAGGCTGTAGATACTGCTCTGATCTGGTGTTGCTGTGGCTGTGGCATAGGTGTGCTGCTGCAGCTCCAATTCCACCCCTGGCCCAGGAAATTTCATATGCCACAGGTTCTGCCATAAAAAGGGAAAAAATTTATACGTCTTAATACAAACACTTTCAGAGAGAATTGAGGAATAACCTTCAGCTTGTTTTTTATGAGATTAATATAATCCTCATGTCAAAACCTGATGATATAATAGGAAAATAAAATTACAGACTAATATGTCTCATAATAATAGACAAAAAAATCCTTTAAATTAGCAAATTGAATGTAGCAATACTAGAAAGGATTATACACCTTGAACAACTGTGGTTTATGCCAAAATAGTAAGGTTAGAGGTCAAAAGCCAGGGTAATTCACCACAAGAGCAAAGTAAAGAGGGAAAAAATGTACTTCTCAATAAATGTAAAAATAAAAAAGGCATTTGAGAAAATTCAACACCTATTCATGATAAAACTTTTGAAATAGAAACAAATTATTCAATCTAATAATTAAAATCTATAAAACCTATAGCCAACATACTACTTAATGGTGACATATAAACATTTTCTTCTTAAGATTTGGGATATGACAACAGTTTCTGCTTTCAGCACTTGTTATTGTACTGGAGGTCCTAGTTAGTACAATGGGGAAATAAAAAGAAATTTTAGAAATATAAATTATAATCAGATTCTTCTAGGATAGCCAAAACAATTTTTCAAAAGAAGAAAGTTTGCTTGATGCTAAGTTCAAGACTTACTGAATTCAAGAGTTAGTGTAAGGAAACAATTAATACAGTGTGATATTGATATAAAGATATATGTAAATTAATAAAATGGTATAAAAATAGCTTATTTTATTTTATATAACTTCTATTTGCAGATTTTCTGTTATTCACAGATCAACTAGATTATAAATATTTAATCATAAGTATTGGGTCTCCCTTTTCATTGATTTTAATGCTTTAATATCCTATAGCAGGCAGAAATTTAAGATGACCCCATGGTTTTAATCCTGGCATAATATTTTATTACAATATGGTAAAGGGTTTTTGCCAATGTAATTCAGGTTAATAATCAGTTGACCTTAATATAGGGAAATTATCTGATTGTACCTAACCTAATCACATGAGTCCTTTGAGAGCAGAGTTTTCTTTGGCTGGTAGCAGAAAAGGAATGCAGAAAGACTCAAGGCATGGAAGGATTACATGAGGGAGCTTCACTGCTGAGACCGAGGGAGTCTGGAATAGGGCAGATACCTAAGAGTGGCCTCTAGGTGCCAGGTCAGTCCCCATAGACAAAAGCCGGTAGAAAATTGAGGAGATGAGTCCTACAGATACTGGGAGCTCAATTTTACCATAAACTTGAAATGAACTTGTAAAGTGGCTTCTTTCCTTGGAGCCCCAGATAAAAGCCTAGCCTGACTGATGCTTTAACTTTGGCCTTGTGTTTTTCCAAGTAGAAAACTCAGACAAGCATGCCTGTATTATTTATATACAGAACTGTGAGATAATAAATGAGTAGTATTTTAAGCTGCTAAACTTGTAATTTCTTATACAGTAAGAAAAAATTATTACAGATTATTAATAGTTTTAGTTTCTTCCAAAAGTACTGAATATCTCTTGCTAGATATGTTTCTAATTTATTTTTATTGCAATTAAGCATCATTTTCAAAAAATTTACACCTTAAAACTATTTGTTGCTTATTTATAAAAGTAAAATTTCTGAATACTGATCTTATATTCCTCAGCTGTTGAATCATCTGAGCTGTTTTAATCATGTTCATAGAAGTTCTAATAAAGTATATGGATTATCTTTGAGATAATCATATTGTGTGAAAGTGAAGCGAGATTTCTTTCCTCCTTTCCAGTCCTTATATCTTTTATTATTTTTCCTCTATATTTCTAGTTTGCAAACACTTTCCGTCTCTCAGGTTTATGTCTTACAAATATCTTTTAATACCTATACCTTGCCCTTTTACTCCCTTAATGGTATCTTTCGATGAAGAAAAGCTCTTATATTTAATTGTTATATATCTTTTCCTTTATGAACAGGCTAAGCATATATTAGAAATTTTTCCTACATCAAGATTAAAAATTTTTCCTACATCAAGCTTCCCATGTTACCTTCCCAAAACTTTATTAGTTTATCTTTTGAACTTAGGTTTATGAGGTATTTGAACTTGATATTTATAATGGCATAAGGTAATGATCAATGTTCATTTTGTTCCATTCAAATAACCTAGCTGCATTATTGTGTAACTTTGTTATAAATTAGGTGAATGTATAGGTGTATGTGTAAGTGTATTTCTGGGCTCTCTATTATGTTACGATTATTTGTCTATCTTTACTTCAATTTTAAATTATATTTATTACTGTAGTTTTACAGTGATTCTTATTATCCAATAGAGCAAGTCCTTTAATTTGTTCTGTACATGCAAAGATTTCTCAACTGTTCTTGGCCCTTTGTATTTCTATCTATACACATTTTAGGATCTTCTTGTCAATTTTTATCAGTTTGCAGAAAAATGATATCATGATAATATGATCTCTGAGCCCAGTATATCATTGCATTTATTTAGGTCACTAATTTCTCTCAATAATATTTTTAAATTTTCTGTGTTGAGGTCTATCACCCTTTACTATATTATTCCTAGGAATCTGCTCATGTTTGATGTTGTTATAAATGGTATATTTAAAATTTTTATTTTTGAATTGTTTGAGTATAGAAATTTATTTGGTATATACATACATGTGTGTATAAAGGTGTATGTATCTTAACTGCTGTCTATTTGTTATTCTCTCCCAAATGATTTAGTCATAAATCTAAAATATTACAACATTAATCCCTGATTTATGGACCTTAGGACATTTTAACTCTATTAATTATGCTCTATTTTTTGTGCTATTCTTACCATGTATTTTAACTCTAAAATATGAATACTGAAAGTCAAGATTATCATTGTTTATTTATAGTCAATATTCACTTAATTTTCCACTTGTTTACCCATTTTTCTTTCTTCATCTCTTCCTGCTTATTTATACTTTCACCAGAGCATCTTGATTGCGCTTGAGGGTCTCCTTTAGAATTTTATTTTATTGAATGTCTGCTGCTGTTTACTTTTTAAAATATTTCTCTAAAAATGTCTTAATTTTTACTTTCATTTTTGAAGAATGCTTTTGGAGGTGAATTATAATTGTAGCAGTTTTTTTTTTCAAGCTCTGTCTTCTATCTTTATTATGGGCTAAATTGTGTCCCTTAAAAATTTATATGTTGAAGTCCTAACTCTAAGTATCTTCAAAGGTGACTGTATTTGGAAATAGGATATTTAAAGGGGTAATTAAGAAAAAATAAGGCCATTGGGATGGCCCTAATCCAATATGAGTGTTGTCCTCTTAAGATGAGGAAATTCGGACACACACATATAGGGAAGACCATAGGAAGATATGGGAAGAAGACAGCCAACTACAAGCCAAAGAGAGGGATCAGAAGGAACCAACCCTGTTGTCACCTTGGTCTTCGATTTCTGTCCTTCAAAACTGAGAAAAACACTTATTTCTGTTTAATCCACCCAAGTCTGTGATACTTTGTGATGGCAGCCCTAGCAAATTAATGTAGTTTTCTATTGCTCCCAGTGAAAAGTCAGCTGTCTCTCTTGTTATCCTTTGACTATATCAGGTATTTTGCTCCTGTTAGTTTTTAATTTTCTATGTCCTTTGTTTCCAACATTTCAATGTGACACCAAGCCAGTAATTGCATACAAGCTGATAAAGCACTCTGTAGCCCCTCCCTCACACTACTTTTAAAAACCCCTCCCTGAAAGCCATCAGGAGTTCAGACCTTTTGAGTATAAGCTGCCTATTCTCCTTGCTTGGTGCCCTTCAATAAATGCTATACTTTCCTTCACTTAAAAAAATAATCCAGTGTGATAGGCATAGATATGAATTTTCTGTTTTATTCCACCTGTGCTTTGAACCTTGATCCTATAGATACCTTGTATCAGTTTTGCAATATCCTAGACCTTTAGTTCTTCAAATGTTGATTCTTCTGTATTCCTTCTGTCTTCATTTCTGGGATGCTGATTTCATGTATATTAAAAATATTTAACTATATATTATATATCTTCTAGGTTCTTTTTAAAATTTAAACTTTTGTCTCTGTTTCAGTTTGGATATTTTCTTTTTATCTACAATAGAGTTCACCAAAATTATGCTATGTCTACTCTGCTATTAAACCCACATATTGAGTTCATAATTTATATTATTCTCTTTCAGCATTTTCATTAGATTCCTCTTTATAGTTTTCAATTCTGACAAAATTCAAAGCTGTATTTTGATTTTGCTCTGAATCTATTTCAAAACACTGTTTTTCTTCTGCTCATCAATTTTCATCTTGCTTCCCTAGTTGCCTATGAATTTCAGAGCTTATCAATGAAACTTTGAAGAGTTAATTTGAGACTTTGTATAATTATATTTTTCTTCAGAGAAAATTTAGTTTCTAGAAGGCATTTAAGATATAGGTAGACAGGAATTCTCTTGCTTCCAAAAGTTGATTTTCAATCTTTCTGCGGGTAGATCTAGATTGATTTTATCTGTACATTTAAGTATTGCTTTTTCAGGGCCCTAGTTGGAAGCCTGTTTGTTTTGTTTTGTTTTGTTTTTTGCTTTTTTCTCATTGTGGCCATTTACCCAGTCCAAGCACAACTTTCTTCCAAGATTTTCAGCCTCTCAGCTGTTGCTTTTTTGTTTGTTTTTCCTTTTTATGACTGCACCTATGGCATGTGGATGTTCCTGGACTAGGGGTCAAATTAGAGCTGAAGCTGTGGCCTAAGCCACAGCCACTGCAATGTGGGATCCAAGCCATATCTGCAACCTTTACTGCAACTTATGGCAATGCTGTTCCTTAACCTAGTGAGTGAGGCCAGGAATCAAACTGGTTTCCTCACAGAGACAACATTGAGTTCTTAACCCACTGAGCCACAACAGGAACGCTCAGTTGTTGCTTTTGAACCAGAAATGTTTCATATAAAAAAGGAACACCAAATATTGTGCTTCACCCTTTGGATTCTGCAGTTTATGCTACCATCTGGGACTATTTTCTCTTAACTTCAAGAATTTCTTTAAATATTTCTTATAGTAAAGGTCTGTCAGAAAGAAAGACTCTCCACTCTTGTTTGTCACAGAACATCTTTTTATTTTTTTCCCATTTTTGGTAGCTTATTTCAATAGGTAGAGAATTCTAGGTCAGCACTTTTTTTTTCTGCTTTAAAGATACTATCCTATTGTTATCTGGCTTAGATAGTTTCTGTTGTGAAAGCAGTCAAATACCTCAAATACCTTACTTCTATTCCCTTGAAGACATAGCTTCAATATTCTGGATGTTTCAGACTTTATATCTGGTTTTTACCTTGCTTTGGTTTTCTTTGTATTGATCTTTCTCTTGGTTCCCTGAACTTTTTGAATTTGTGAGCTGATGTATTTCATCAGTTGTAGATTAAAAAAAATTCCAATGTTGTTTCTGTCTTATTTTTTATCTACTTTTGTTCTGATGCTCTGGTTATATATGTATATATTAATCTCTGTTTTTTCTTTATGATATTTGTATATATATATATAAATATGTATATTAACATCTGTTTTTTCTTTATAATTTTTTTCTCTTTCTGTTTTGAGATTTTCTTTTCTTTTCTTTTCTTTTCTTTTCTTTTCTTTTCTTTTTTTTTTTCTTTTTAGGGCTGCACTCATGGCATTGGAAGTTCCCAGACTAGGGGTTGAATTGGAGCTGTAGCAGCTGGCCTGAATCACAGCAACAGTGACACTGGATCTGAATCACATCTGTGACCTACACCACAGCTCACAGCAATGCCAGGTCCTTAACCCACTGAATGGGGCCTGAGAACAAACCTGCATCCATGTATATACTAGTCAGGTTTGTTACCACAGAGCCACAAGGTGAACTCTAAGATATTTTCTTTTAATCTACATTTTATTTCTTTTATATTTGGGACATTTTAACTAACCCATCCACAGGTTCACTCATCCTTTCTTCTGCTGTGTTTAGTAAAATTTAGTCCATCTCTGGCTCATTCATTTTCCTCAGGTTTGGCTCTTTTTGATTTTTTTTTTTTTTTTGTCTTTTTGCTATTTCTTGGGCTGCTCCCACGGCATATGGAGGTTCCCAGGCTAGGGGTCAAAGTGGAGCTGTAGCCACTGGCCTACTCCAGAGCCACAGCAACGCGGGATCCAAGCCACGTCTGCAACCCACACCACAGCTCACGGCAATGCCGATCATCAACCCACTGAGCAAGGGCAGGGACCGAACCCACAACCTCATGGTTCTTAGTCGGATTCGTTAACCACTGCACCACGATGGGAACTCCTCTCTTTGATTTTTGATTGAATTGTAGTTGGTCTCATATCCTTGGCCCTAAGATTTAGACAACAATCACTTCTGTGCTTTGTAAATTTGGGGTTTAATGCTTTAGCTCCTACCCTACACAACTCAACATCTGTCACATGTCTTGAGGAAAGTCATATATTTATGTTAGGCTTCCTACTTTCAGCAAGACCTGTTTCTTGTGCACCACAGAACCTTTTACTCTGACACCTATAAATTTCTTGGTTTCTCTTCAGTGTCTTGCAGAATCCCAGAACTTAGATAATACCTCTTGGTGCAAACTCATCATCTTGGGAGGAATCTTCTAGTTTCCAATCAATCACATTTGTAAAAACTCTACTGGTTTCTCTTCTCCTCATTTGGGTGCCATTAAGCCAGGTTGATTCTCATCTGCCCTTAGAATTAATAAATGCATCCAGGATAGTAAATGGCTAGTGATTATCAACTCAGATAAGAAGGGGTCTTTTTTTGTGTGGAATTTTATTTAACTGAATTCTTATGACTTCTGTGGTAACTTTACAATTTTTTTTACATACATCCACTTTTCTAGTTGTTGCTTATTGTTGGCCTGCTGAAATATACTAAGCCCTATTTAGAAGTGTAGGACAGGTAAGAATAGATCCACTATCCTTTGTACCACAGTATCCCTCTTCCTATGCATGCAGTCCATGTGGGGACTCTTTCAGTTGTTCAGGGCATCTGTTCCATCTATTTATGCAGGAACGTGGATAATATTCATTGCATAACTTTGAGTACATACGGCCTCCTAAAAATAATCTTAGTCAAAGCTCCATTTATCACCTGAAATTCCATGTATTCCGATTCTGAAACAGTCCACAGTTATGGACTTGACTATCATGCATTTATAAATAAAAAGAATTAGTATTGGCTAAATTAGTTTAAAAATCCACTCTTCCCTCCCCCATTCATTACCATCATTTGGTTATTTCCTTTTTCTTGTTATTAGTGTGAAGGTTAATGGCTCCAAATCCCTTATAGAAAGGCTAGGAGGAATGTTCATAGCATTCTTTTGTACTGGAACAGAATATTTCGTGAAGAATACTGAGATTCCAGATTCAAGGGCTCTGAGTTTATGAACTGAACCAAGTTGGAGAATAGGCTAAAGGTTCGTGATTAGTCAGTAATTCAAGTTAGGCCTCTGATTAATTACCTTTGAGAAATTTTGTGTTACATATCACAAAACTGCTTCATGAATTCCTTACTGATTTTACTTCTGTGGACCCTGTGATTAACTAGAGATGTTTGCCATTTGAATAATTCTTAAAGATATGATGACTATCCTTTTTCTGTTACCTATTGCTCTATCCATACCTACTTTGTTTCTTTGTTTAGGATCTGCCTCTAGGCAGAGCTGCCTCACAGATCTATCCCTATCTGTTACAATTGCAATCCTTTCTACCAGAACGCCTGGCTTAGAAAAACATGCCCGTAGAGTGATTTTTTTAAAAAAATTAAGTGCTTCTCTCTCCAATATATTCCACAGTGATAGTTTGAGGAACATGGGAGAAAAATAGAGAAATAAAAAAAAGTTACAGTTGAAATTCTGGGATAAACCCTATTTGATCTTATTGGATTATTCTTTAATATACATTATGGCTGGATTTCAATTTCTTGTGTTATTTAGGATTTTAAAGGCCACACTCATAAGTTAGATTAGCATAGTTTCTTTTCAGTGTTAGGTTGAGTTATGAAGAGCTCCATCTTATTCTTTGCATTCTGTTCCTTAAAACTCCAAGATTAATTTGCAAGAAATCATTCATTACACTAACTGAGAAAACTGTGTTTTAGAGGACATTCTTTGGCAAATTTTCAAATGTACTCAGGTTTTGATTTCTTGAATAAATTTTGGTCATCTTATTTTTTTCTTAAAAACCAAGTAGCTTATCAAGATTTTCAAAAATATCAACCACTGTCATGAATATTATTCTTTTATGATTTAATACCCTATTTGTTCTCTCAGTCTGTTAGCATTTGTTTTATTTTAGATTTGCAATAATGTGTCTCATATTTTTAAGATGTACCCTACGTTTATTTGTCAAAATGGCTGTCTTCTGAAGTTGTGCTGTTATATTTATTATTTGTTTCTTGTAATATAACTATGGCCATTTTCTTCTTCCTTAGATTTTGAATTTCCATTTTATTTCATTTATGTTTAATAATGAAACAAAATTTATTTTAGTGAAAAAAAAGATTCTTTAAATTCTATAGTGCTTTACAATTTTCAAAAATTTCACAGACATGATTTCATATAATCCCATAATAACTCTTTTTTTTCTCCCTAATTCTATATTTCTCCTCCCCACTGGTAACCTCTAGTTTATTCTCTGTATCTGAGAGTCTGCTTCTTTTCTGTTTTATTCACTGGTTTATTGTATTTTTTAAATTCTATATTTAAGTTTAGTGTACTTTTTTAGAGTCCACACATATAATATTTGTCTTTTTCTGACATATCACTTAGCCTAATGCCCTCAAAATCTGCACATGTTGCTGCAGATGGTGATATTTCATTGTTTTTTTATGTATGAGTAGTATTTTTATATATGAGTGTATATATTTACATCATATCTTATTTATCCATTCATCTCTTGATGGACATTTAGGTTGCTTCCATACCTTGACAGTTGCAGATAATGCTGCTATAAACATTGGAGGGCATGTACCTTTTTCAACTAGTGGGTTTGGTTTGTTTGTTTTTTGGTTTTTTGTTTTGTTTTGTTTTTGATATGTACTCAGGAGTGGAATTGCTAATGATATATTCCTATTTTTATTTTTTTTAGAAAACTCCATACTTTTTTCCAATGTGGCTGCACCCATTTATCTTTCCACCAACAATGTATAAGGGTTCTCTTTTCTACACATCCTTTGCTACATTTGTTATTTGTGTTCTTTTTGGCAATAGCAATTCTGACAGCAGTGAGGTGACATCTCATGGTTTTTACATTTCTCTGCTGATTTGTAACCTTGTGCTTCTTTTTATATTCTTGTTTGGTATTTCTCTGTCTTCTTTGAAGAAATGTCTACTTGGGACATTTGCCCTTTTTTATTAGCTTATTTACGGGGGTTTTGCTTTTGTGTCATGGGAGTTCTCTATATATTTAAGATATGAATTTCTTATCAGATGTATGAATTGTAAGCATTTTCTCTATAGATTTGCTTTACACCCTCTTGATTACTTCCTTGCTTTACTGAATTTTTTAGTCTGATGTTGTCCCACTTGCCTATTTATTGCTTGAGTTTTTCATGTCATATCTATGAAATTGTGGTCAAGATCAGTGTCATGAAGATTTTCCCCTGTGTTTACTACTTCTAGGAATTTTATAGTTTCAGATACAAGTCTTTCATCTCTTGGATTCATTTTATTCTCCAGTTTTATATCATTTTTGATGACATTGTAAATGGGATTTTTTAACTTCCTTTTTGCATATTTCCTTATTAGTGTATAGAAACACAACTGATTTTGTATATTAATTTTGTTTTCTTGACTTTTCTGAATTCATTTATTCTAATAACTTTATTCTAATAACTTATTATTTATTATTTATTCTAATAATGATTCTAATTAGACTTTCTTAAACATAAGATTACTCATCTGCACACAGAGTTTTATGTATGTCTTTCTGATTTGGATGAATTTTATTTCTTTTTCTTGCCTAGTTGCTCTGGGTAGGATTTTGAGTACTCTGTTAAATATAAATGAGGAAAGTGGACATCTTTGTCTTATTCCTTATTGCAGAGAGAAAGCTTTCAGTTTTTCACCATTGAGTATATTATCTGTGAGATTTTCATACATGGTCTTTATTATATCAGGGTAAATTCCTTCTCTATTTTTTGAGAGTTCTTATCATGAAATAATTTTCTTTTTTGTCATCTGCATCTACTGAGATGATCATGTAATTTTTATCCTTTATTGTTTTAATGAGGTTTGGCACATAATTGATCTTTGTATGTGAAACATCCCAGCATCCCAGGGATAAATCACACTTGTTTGTAGTGTGTGGTCCTTTTAATGTGCTGTTCATTTCATTTTGCTTGTATTTTTTGAGACTTTTCGCATCTATATTCATCAGGGATATTATCCCGTAGGTTTCTTTTCATGCAGTGTCTTTGGCTTTGGTTTTACATTAATGCTGGTCTTAAAATATGAGTTTGGGAGTTCTCCTCATGGCTCAGTGGAAATGAATCTGACTAGCATCCATAAGGGTGCAGATTCAATCCCTGGCCTTGCTCAGTGGGTTAAGGATTCTGCATTGCCATGAGCTGTGGTGTAGGTCACAGACTTGGCTCAGATCTGGCATTGCTGTGCGTGTGGCATAGGCTAGTGGCTACAGCCCCAATTCAACCCCTAGCCTAGGAACCTCCATGTGTCATAGGTGTGGCCCTAAAAAGACAAAAAAAAAAAAAAAACAGACTTTGGGAGAATATGAGAATTATTGGCATTAATTCTTCTTTAAGTGTTAGGAAGTATTTATCAGTGAAGTCATCTGGTTTGGGCTTTATTTTTGCTGTTGAAAAGTTTTCAATTACTGATTTATTCTCCTTATTTTAGGTATGTTAAGATTATCTGTCTTTTCATGATTCAGTCTTGGTAAATTGTACGATTTAAAGAATTTCTTGAGAAAGACAAATACTGTATGATATCACTCATATCTGGAATCTAATATAAGGCACAATGAACCTCTCCAAGAAAAGAAAATCATGGACTTGCAGAATAGTCTCGTGGTTGCCAAGGGGGAAGGGGAGGGAGTGGGGTGGATGGGGAGCTTGGGGTTAATAGATACAAACTATTGCCTTTGGAATGGATTAGCAATGAGATCCTGCTCTGTAGCACTGGAAACTGTCTAGTCACTTATGATGGAGCATGATAATGTGAGAAAATAGAATGTGTACATGTATGTATAACTGGGTAACTACACTACACAGTAGAAAAAAAATTATATTGGGGAAATAACTATTAAAAATAATATTAATAAAAAAGAATTTCTTTTTTTCATGTTTTCCAATTTTTTTGTGTAAAGTTATTCATGGTAATCTCTTGTGATCCTTTTTACTTCTGTGGCACTAAATATATTTATATATATTTACATGTATATATACGTGTGTGTGTGTATTGTGTATTAACATCAATTAATAGGTTTTTTTTAAAAATCTTTTGGACTACCTTTACAGATTTGATATTGGCATTTGGGGGTCAACAGGCAAGGAACACCAAATCTATTCTCATGCAAACCTATAAATTCAGGTTTTATTTTTTTAAATACATTGGCATTATTTTGATTATTGCTTTTTCAGTCTACATTTGGTAATTTTCTTGGACCGTACTTGGTAGCTTTTGCTTTATCCAATGACTCCTACCCTGTCGTCAGCCCGTGCTCAGCATTATACAGATTAGTAGATAAAGCTCTGATGACCTGATGACCTGCATCATATCTATGTTTTCCATCTGTTTATTTCCATAGACTCTAATACCACAACAAGTTATGTTATATTTAGTAAGAGGTAAAAGGCAAAATTGGTATATATATACATATTTGGTTTGGACACAAACACGTGAAACAGAATGGTTATAGCAAAAGCAATATGTGTGGTCATTTAATTTCTTTTTTAAAGGCTGCACCTATGGCATATGAAAGTTCCTAGGTCAGGGATTGACTCTGACCTATATATGATCATTTTAGGTCTATATAAACAGTGAAAATGGATAGGATGTACAATACAATTTGAAACTCTTTAATGAGTATTATATGGGTTTAAAATAACCATTTATAAATGTGCAATCCCAAACTTGTTTAAATTTCCCAAGTTTTAGTGGAAAGAAAACAAGAGGGGGTGGTTCTTATTCTGGCTTGATAATCATGAAACAAGAACAGGACACAGGAAGAATAGAATGCTTTGTTGATATGTTCTACATTTTCTGTTAGAAAAGAGAGTTGGGAAGAGGAATTCCTACTAACAATAGAATTTTAAAATCTTCTGTAAGTGTAAACATTGTACGTTAAATAAATCAATGTAATCTGGAGCATGCTGTGAGTATAGCAGTTTATTAAGTTAAACCTAGCAGAGACTTCAATTTCAATGGTTTAATATGATACACAACTGTTTCTTACAAAACATTCATATTTAAGTGTTACTAGTCAATGACAATTGTCTTACACATAGAGATTTATGAAGCCACACAGTTCTTTCATCCTTTGGCTCCACTGCTGCCTTGAGTCATGGAATTCTTTTCAGCCTACTGGCAATTGAAGAATGGGAATCCATTTGGGCTCCTATAACAAAATACTATAGACTGGGTGTCATACAGAGAATCAAAATTTATTCTCCACAGTTCTAGAGACTAAGAAATACAAGATCAAGTTACTGGAAGATTCAGTGTCTGGTGAGGATCCACTCTCTGGTTTATCGAATCATCTTGTCTCTGTGTACTCAGATGATGAACAGGGGAAGGAAGCTCTCTGGAATCCCTTTTATAAAGACACTAATGCCATCCATGAAGACTCCACCCTCATGACCTAATCACCTCCCATACTCACTACTTCCATAATACATCGCATGAGTGGGTAGTTTTCAATATATCAATTGGGGGGGGGGCACAAATATTCAGTCTATAGCACCAGGTATAGAAAATCAATCCATCATCCCCCAAACGCACTGGGCTAAAAGTGCTACTCAACACTTTCTCTTGCCTTGCAGTGATGAAAACACTTGGCCACTCCTGAATTCTGTGAGCAGTCGGGAAGTAAGCACCAATATGTATTTTCTACTGGGGAAGAAATTTCCCTGCAATAGCCCTACAGATGGAGGGGGAATATTAGTTTTTGCTGGACCTGCCATAAACAGAAGGGGGCTATGAATTGGTTGGTCAGAAACCATCAACAAGCCACTTCTTTGTTGACCGAGGGATCTGGAAAGCTAACATACTAACTTTTCCAGCCTGAATTCAGCTGAGATTTAGTGATACATTTTTGGATCATGAAATGTTCCTGAATGTGCCTGCCTCTTAAGGAGAAATCTCTTTGTCCCTTGGTCTTCAGCCAATTGTTGCCTAGAATATGACAGTGAGTCCCAAAGATAACAATCATGAGTATGAAAGTCCTCACAATAAGGAGAAAGATGGAAGAAGCCTGGATCAGTGACATTGTTATGCAACGGCATCAGCCTCAAGTGCCTACCTCTGGGCTTTTTTATTATATGAGAAAATTACCTATATCCCTCTTTCTTTAAAATACTACTTACTGGAGTTGCAGTTAGTTGTAGCTGTAATCCTACCTGATACATAATTAGAGTGATTGTCCCATTCATGCAATTTTTTTCTTGGGACAAAAAAAAAAAATCTAAACTAACTGCCTGTCTTCAGCTATTTTTAATTAAAAGTCATTCTAAAATTCACACCACCTCAAGGTTCACAGTGTTCTTTTATCAAGATCACCAAAACAATATGAATTCAGAATCCAGCTGTTTAAAGAACCGCTTGTCACATTAATTAAACAAAGTACTCTCCAGAAAATTAAAAACTAAGATGACCATCATTGGTACAGTGAAGGATAAAAAATATACAAGAAGAGAATAAAAAGTTGAAAATGACATGGAATAATGTGGCAGTTATATAGCATAAAAGGAAATGTATTAGAGGAAAAGGAGGCAAAAATATTTAATTAGATGGGAAGGGGAACTTATTATCTAATTTCAAAGACCAGAGCTGTGAGTACATTAGGGAGAAGAGAGAAAAAATATAAGAAATTTAGAAGATGGAAGTGATAATATTGAGCATGGAAGCAGTGGACTAACCAAGTGTCCTGGATATCCAGCCGAGTAGCACAATAATACCCTGACAAGTTGGAAACTAAGAATCAGGGAACAAATAAATGCCAGAAAGATTGTATATCTTAAACACTATCCTCATCTCAAGAGCAGATAGCTGATGAGAGAGGCAAATGAACATCACTTTCAGAAATTTCTTAAACTTCATATGAAAGTGACAGGTCTATTTCCAGAAAAAGCTCAATTTGTCAATCTAGTGCTTCTGCAGAATTTTACCACATTTACTGAGGAAAGGACTGTCCCCGCTTCCCCCTTCATTTCTTGTGATGCTGATTCATTGATTTTATTTTGGGGTCTTATTAGTTAGAGACTGAAATTGTGTACAAAAAAAAAACAACAACCAAACAAACAAAAAAACCCATTCTCTTCTGATTTCCACTGCCTCTCTGAGCTTTATGCAATAATATATAAATAAGGCATTTATCGTGTACACATTTTAAAAAATCTATACCATCTTTCCTAACAGTTCCTCATTAGTGAAGACAGGCCCGTGGTTTGGATATTAATTTTCCTCTATCTCAAAGTAAATCGATATGGTTTCACTTCTTGTTACTATTATTTATTACCTTCCAAAGTGTAGACCCTTGGAAATTAAAACCATAGAAACATGGTTTGCCAAAGAGCAATGATTCTTATAATAAAATTTTAAAGTTCCCTGACTCACAGAGTTATTGCACATTTTGATTTTGTTACTATTTTCATGTGAATAGTTGTTTCTGCAGCCAATTCACAGAACTGCTTGTTGAACAATGTGAATAGATATTATCACATAATTGGGATTAATGCATAGAAATATCTTTGGCATACAGTAATTTGGAAGGTACTTGGAGAAATGAATCCTAAATGTCACTTGGCAGTGGTTAATGGGCTTTAAATTCATGCTTTTTGCTAAGATTTGAGTGGAAAAGAAAAATATGTGCAAAAATCTCATAATCTTTGGGAAATTCGCCAATACCTTTTGAATTATGTGATTAGTTTTTGAAACTCAAATTTGCCAAACAATTTAGGCTTCCCAGTACACTTTTAAAAATAAAGTTGAAGCTGAATAGAAACCAGAATCTGATGGATCTGATGGGTATGGCTGAATTAAAGAACTTGGGGAACTTAACTCTGTATATTTTACATAGTGCTTTGAAAAATTAAACCTAGGAATAATATTAAATTAAGAAAAAAAAGCTTTAGAATCAGCATTAGATTTTTTTTAAATGGAGATATTTGGAATCAGAATAAAGGAAGAAAAAATTAGATGTTAAATACATATACTCTTTATTTTAGAAAAAAGAAAAGAACTTCAGTGAAACTATAATTATCTCCAAAGGAAACAGTGAAAAATTTCCCAGATACTTTTATTAGAAAATCTTAAATACAAAGAAATCCATCAGTCTACAGTGTTAGGAAAGATGGTGTTTGTGAAAACCAAACTATATTGACTCTACTGTTTGCCAAGATTCTTTGCTATTCCTCAACTTTCATTAATACAACTTTCCACCAGTTCTGCACCGGCACCAGTGTAGCTCAACATCACTTGAGAAAAACACACAATTAGTGTGATGGATATTACTTTAAATTCAAGATCACATTTAAATGGATTCTTTGTGTTGCTAGATAGTCATGCTGTACTTCTCTAGCTCATTCGTTCTCTCATTCTCCTGAAGCTCCATTTCACAAATTTACCTTTCTCCTAATACTTCCTCTTGTTTCCTCACACTGGGCTGAAAAATATTCAAGTCCTTGGAAGAGATTTTCTGTGGACTTCCATCATCATATTCACACCCATATTGCACTCTGGCTTCATGCTGGTTCCATAGTTGGACTGTGCATGTACCTATCAAAAGGCACCTTCAGGGCCAGGTTCCATCCCAGCTCACCTACTCAAAAACCTTGTTCTAGTAGTTCTCTCTCCTCTTTATCATCGACTTTTTATGCTAGACTGGATTATTCCCATCAGCATGCAAACATCATTATTTCTCTGAAGTACTTTTTGTAGCCACCCCCGTGGCATGTGGAGGTTTCCCAGGCCACAGATTGAACCCATGCCACAGCAGCAACCCAAGCCACTGCAGTGACAGTGCTGGATCCTTAACTCACTGAGCCATGAAAGAACTCCTGAAGTTACTTTTAGTCACTTTCTTTAGCCCTCTTTCACTACCACTTCCCTATTTCTTTGCCCTTCTTTGCAATAGAATGTCAACAAAGTTGTTTTCTCACTGTCCCAAATTCCTATTCTCCGGGTTCCTCTTAAAGCCCTTCCGTTTACTCACATCAAAGCCACTAATTGTTACTTACGTTGCTGAAACAGTCAATTCTGAGCCCTCATTGTTCTCGAGCAATGAGACCATTTAATACAACTGGCCACCCCCTTCTCTGTATTTTTAAAAGGTATTTTTTTTTGTGGCAAAGTATTTATAACATAGCATTTGCCGTTTTAACTTCTTTAAGTATACACTTCAGTGTCATATAAGTATATTCAGTGTGGTGCAACTATCACCCGTGTTCATTTCCAGAACTTTTTTATCATCCCACATGGAAACTCTGCACCCATTCAACAGTAACTCTCCATTTTCCCCTCCTTCAGCCCCTGGAAACCTTTATTCTATTTTCTATCTCTGAATTTGACTATTCTAGAGATCTCATAGAAGCAGAATCATAACAGTATTTGTCGTTTTGTATTTGTCTTCACTTTGCCTAAGGTTTTAGAGGTTCATTTGTGTTGTAACATGGATCGGGATTTCGTTCCTTTTTAAGGCTACAATATTCCTTTGTCAGTATATGCATTTTGTTTATTCACTCATCTATTGATGACATTTTGCTTGGTTCCACCTTTTACCTATTGTCAATAATGCTGCAGTGAATATTGGTGTACAAGTATATGAGTTCTTTTTCAATTAAGCTGGGCATCTACTTGTGGGTGAAACTGCTGAGTCATATGGTAATTCTATATTTAATTTTTTGACAAACAATCAAACCTTTCCACACTGGCTGCACTATTTTACATTATCACCTGCAATGCATGAGATTTCTAGTTTCTCTACATCCTTAACAGCATTTGTTATTTTCTGTCAGTTCAGTGATGTTTAATGGGTGTGATGTAGTAGCTCACTGTGGATTTGATTTGGACTTCTCTAATGTCCAGTGATGTTGAGCTTCTTTTACGTGCTTTTGGCCATTTGTGTACCACTTTGGAGAAATGTGTGTATAAGCCCTTTGCTTATTTTTGAATTTGTTTTTACTGAGTTGTAGTTTTTAATACAATTCTGACTATGAATCCCTTGTTCAATAGATGATTTGAAATATTTTCTCCCATTCTGTGAGCTATTTTTTCATTTTCTTAATAATATCCTTTAATACACAAAAGTTTTTAATTTTTTTTTCCATACCTGTGGCATGTGGCATTTCCTGGGCCAGGGTATTAAAAGCTCCTGTGTCACAAGTAACCCAAGCTGATGCAGTGAAAATGCAGGATCCTTAACCTCCTGTGCCAGAAGAGAACTTGCAAAAGTTTTTAATTTTGATAAAATCTAATTTATTTATTTATTTTTGCTTTTGTTGTCTGTGCTTTTTTGTTTGTTTGTTTGTTTGCTTTTCCTAGGGCTGCACCTATGGCATATGGAGGTTCCCAGGCTAGGAGTCTAATCAGAGCTGTAGCCGCCAGCCTACACCACAGCCATAGCAATGTGGGATCTGAGCCAAGTCTGCGACCAATACCACAACTCATGGCAATGCAGGATCCTTAACCCACTGAGCAAGGCCAGGGATAGAACCCGAAACCTCATGGTTCCTAGTCAGATTTGTTAACCACTGAGCCATGACAGGAACTCTTGTTGTCTGTGCTTATGATGCAATGTATAGTAAATTACTGTCAAATCTAAAGTCATGAAGATTTCTCCTTATGTTTTTTTCTAAAGGTTTTGTAATTTTAGTTCCTTGATTTAGGCTGTTGATTCCTTTTAAGTTATTTTTTATATATGTGTAATTTAAGTGTCCAACTTAATTCTTTTGTATACAGATATCTAGTTTTTTCATCACTATTTGCTGAAAATACTCTCCCCAATGAATGGTCTTGGTACCCTCTTTTAAAATGAGTTGAAGATATTTGAGGATTTGTTTCTGGATTCTCTGTTCTATTTATATCTGCATTTATTTTAACCATACTACTTTAATTATTGTATATTTTTAATAAGGTTTAAAACCAGGACATTGTCAACATTTCAACTTTGTTCTTCTTTTTCAAATTTTTTTTTTTTTTGGTTGTTTGGTGTCCTTTGAGATCCCATATGAATTTTTGATAGGTTTTTAATTTCTATAAAAAATGCCACTAGAATTTTGATACTTATTGTATTGAATCTCTAGATAGTTTTTGATAGTATTGTCATCTTAACAATATCATGTCTTTCAATCTGTGGACACAGAATATCTTTCATTTTGTGCCTGCTTTGATATCTTTTAGCAGTTTTTATATTTTTCAGTGTACTAGTATTTTGCCTCCTTGGATGAATTTATTCCTAAGTATAATGATATGATACATTGGATTATTTTCTTGATTTCCTTCTAGAATTGTTCATGGTTAGTATATAGAAACACAACTGATTTTTTGTTTCTTAATTTTATATTCTATAACTTCACTAAATTTGTTTATTCTAACAGTTTATTTCTGGCATATATAGGAATTCCTACAGATAAGATCATGTCATCTATAAACAGAGATAATTTCCTCCTTTCTAATTTGAGTTCCATTTTTTATTTATAATGATTTTTATTTTTTCCATTATAGCTGGTTTATAGTGTTCTGTCAATTTTCTACTGTACAGCAAAGTGACCCAGTTTACACATACATGTATACATTCTTTTTTCTTACATTATCATCCTCTATCATAAGTGACTAGACATAGTACTTTTTAAAATTTTACTCATTTATTTAGTCTAATTTCTCTTATTAGAACTTCCTATATTATGTTGAATAGATGTGACAAAAAAATGGACATCCTTGTTTCCTGATCTTAGAGGGGAAGCATTATGTCTTTCACCATTTATGATGTTAGCTGTGGGTTTTTCTAAATACAGCCTTTATTATATTTAGGAGGTTTCTTTCTACTCCTGGTTTATGGTTTATTGTTTTTGTTTTTATATTTTTTGAAATCACAAATGGGTGTTGAATTTTTTGAAATGCTTTACTTCAAAAATGGAGATGATTATGCAGTTTTATGACTTTATCAATGTAATATAACAATTGATTTTCATATGTTGAACCATCTTTGCATTCCAAGAATAAATCCAACTTGGTCATAGTGTATGCTGCTACACTTTGTAATAGAATCTTTTTGAGGATTTTTGTATCAATATTCACAAGGGATCTTGGCATGTAGGTTTCTTGTACTGTCCTTGGCTTTGGTATCATGGCAATGTTGCCTCATAAAATGTTAGGGACAAGTTCCTAGAAATGTACAATCTCCAAAGACTGAATCAGGAAGAAACAGAAAATATGAATAGACTGATCACTAGCATTGAAAGTGAATAAATAATAATAAAGCTCCAAACATAATCCAGGACCAGATAACTTCACAGGTGAATTCTACCAAACTTTCAAAGAAGAGTTAAAACCTATTCTTCACAAACTATTCCAAAAATTACACAAGAAGAAATAATTCCAAATTCTTTCTATGAGGTCAATATCACTCTATCAAAAACTAGATACAGGAGTTCCCACTGTGGCTCAGTAGTTAACGAATCCAACTAGGGACCATGAGGTTGTGGGTTCAATCCCTGGCCTTGTTCAGTGGGTTAAGGATCCAGCACTGTCGTGAGCTATTGTGAATGTTGCAAACGTGGCTCAGATCCCACATTGCTGTGGCTCTGGCATAGGCTGGTGGCTATAGCTCCGATTAGACCTCTAGCCTGGGAACCTCCATATGCCATGGGTGCAGCCCTAGAAAAGGCAAGAAGACAAAAAAAACTAGCTGCAAAAATTACCAAAAGATATCACAAAATGAAAATTAAGGGCCAATATCACTGATGAACAACATGAGCAAAATTCCTTAACAAAACATTAGCAAACTAAATTCAACAATACATTAAAAGGATAGTATACCATGATCAACTGGGATTTATCCAAAGAGTTTGAGGATGGTTTATTATGTGCAAATCAATCAGTGTGATACACTACATTTAAAATATTGATGAATAAAAATTGTATGGTCAGAGTATGTGCTATGGCACAGTAGTTAAGCATCTGGCATTGCTGCAGCTGTGGCATAGGTTGCGGCTCTGGCTTGAATTCAACCCCTGGCCTGGGAACTTCATATGCCATGGGGGTGGCTGGAAAAGTAAAAAATAATAAATAAATAAATAAATAAATCATATGATCACTTCAAGAGAGTCAGGAAAAGCTTTTGATGAAATTCAACATTTATTTATCATAGAAAAATCTTAACAGGGTATGCACAGAGGGAACATACCTCAATCTAATAAAGGCCATATATGACAAGCCCACAACTAACTCAAAAATGATGCTAAAATCTTTTCCTATAAGACCAGGAACAAGACAAGGTTGCCCATTCTTACCACTTATATTCAACATAGTATTGGAAGTCCCACAGCAGGAAGACCAAAAATAAAGAAATAAAATGAATCCAAATTGGACAAGAAGTAAAATCGTTACTGTTTGCAAGGTGACATGATACTATACACAGAAAATCCCATATTGTTACCAGAAAACTACAGATATTAACAATGAATTCAGTAAGTTTATAGGGTCTAAAATTTAAGTGAAGTCTGTTGCATTTCTATACACTAACAATGAACTATTACGGAGAAATTAAGGAAGAAATCCTATTTATAGTCACATCACATGGAATAAAATACCTGGAAATAAATCTAAGGAAGTAAAAAACCTGTATTTGGAAAACTAT
Source organism: Sus scrofa (assembly GCF_054392235.1). NCBI lineage: Eukaryota > Metazoa > Chordata > Mammalia > Artiodactyla > Suidae > Sus > Sus scrofa. The sequence goes on from NC_139392.1 coordinate 72,445,416, forward strand.
GACATTGATGGAAGAAACTGATGATGGCTCCAACAGATGGAAAGATATACTGTGCTCATAGAATGGAAGAATTAATATTGTTTAAGAATTAATATTGTTAAAATGACCATACTACCCAGGCAATCTATAGATTCAATGCAGTCCCTATCAAAATACCAAAGACATTTTTCACAGAACTAGAACAATTTCAAAATTTGTATAAAAACCCAAAAGACCACGAATAGCCAAAATGATCTTGAGGAATAACAAAACTTGTATAACAGTCCCTAATTTGAAACCTTACCAACAAAGCTACAGTAATCAAAACAGTATGAACTGGCAGAAAAACAGATATAGATCCATGGAACAGAATAGAGAGCATAAACTCATATGGACAATTAACTATGACAAAGGAGGAAAGAATATACAGAATGTATAGTAGAGAAAATATAGCCTTTTCAGTAAATTATGTTGGGGAAACATGGGCTACTTTCTCATGCTGTGCACAAAAATAAACTCAAAATGTATTAAAGATTTAAATGTAAGGTCTGAAACCATAAAAGTTTGGAAGACATAGGCAGTACACTCTGACATGGGTCTTAGTATTAATTTTTGGATATGGCCCCTCAGGCAAAGGAAGCAAAAACAAAATAAAACGCACTACATCAAACTAAATATTTTGCACACAGAGGAAACTATCAACAAAATGAAAAGACCACCTACTAAATGGGAGAAAATATCTGCAAATGGTATATCCAATATGGGGTTAATATGTAAAATATACAGAGATCTTATACAACTTAACATCAAAAAAAAAAAAAAAAAAGAAAAACCTGATTACAAACTAAGCAGAGGACCTGAACAGTATTTTTCTCAAGAAGATACACAGATGGCCAACAGGCACATTAGAACATGTTCAACATCATTAATCATCAGATAAATGCAAATTAAAGCCATAGTTAACTATCACCTTATACCTGTTAGAATGGCTTTCATCAAAAATAATACAAACAACAAAAGTTAATGAGGATGTGTAGAAGAAAGAATTCTCTTACACTGCTGGTGGGAATGTAAATTGGTACACCCACTGTGGAAAACAATATGGAGATTTCTCAAAAAACTAAATAGAACTACTCTATGACACATTAATTCCATTTCTGTGTATTTATCTGAAGAAAATAAAAATGCTGTTTCAAAAAGCTATATGCATTCCATATTCATTGCAATGTTATTTACAATAGTCAAGATGTGGAAGCAATGTAATGGTGTAGGCTGGCAGCTGCAGCTCCAATTCAACCCCTAGCCTGAGAATTTCCATGTGCTGCATATGCAGCCATTAAAAAAAAGATGGTAGATAGATAGATAGATATTAGTCAGCCATAAAAAAGAATGAAATGTTGCCATTTGGACATGGAAGAACCTAGAGGATATTATGCTAAACAAAACAAGTCAAAGAGAAAGACAAATACTGTATGATTTCACTTATATATGAAATATAAAACACAAGAGAAATGAATAAACATTACAAAACAGAGTCATAGATAAGAGAACAATCAGATGGTTGCCAGAGAGGAGAGTGTGGGAGATGGAGGGAAACAGGTGATGGAAATTAAGATGTACAATCTTCGATTTATGGATATGAGATGTGCAGTGTGGGGGATAGAGTCAATAATTATGTAATATCTTTGTATGGTGACAGATGGCAACTAGACTTATTGTGATCATTTTGAAATGTACAAAAATATCAAATCACTGGGTTGCAGACTAGGAACTAATGTAGTGTTGTAGGTCAATTATACTTCAAAAAAAAATAATAAACTAATTGAAAAAGAGACCACAGATCAGAGACACTGTGTTTGTGTAGGAGGAATTAGATGAAGGTAGTCAAAAGTACAGGCTTCCAGTTGTAAGATAAATAAATACTAGGTATGTTATAAATAAGTATTAGGCATGATAAATACACTTAACATGCTGTATGTTATATATGAAATTTATTAAAAGAGTAAATCCTAAGAGTTATCACAAGGAAAATATTTTTTCTCTTTTTAATTTTGTATCTATGAGATGATGGAATGTTCACTAGACTGTGTTAATAGTTTCATGATGTATGTAAGTCAAATAATTATGCTATGCACCTTAAACTTATAAAATGGTCTATGTCAATTATATCTCAACAAAACTGAAAGTAAAAATAAAAAATAAAATTGTTAAAAATATTCATTTTGGAATGGCAAAATTCACTCACTGCTCTCATTTTCGTTTGTCTACCTTCTATCGTCATTGGCTGTATTACTCATTTTCCCTAACTACAGCATATATGGGAATTGTTATGTGTTTGTTGAAAAGGAAAGGGAAAATACATAGTTTTAATTTTCTTAAGTTCTATTCTCCTTTTTAAAAATAGCTCTGAGAATAATTGGCCATTCTTCCTCTAGAGGGTCTGATGCATCAATAACCAGAGTTAAGTCCCTTAAGGCATTTATGCTAAACAATTAGAGTTTTATTTAACGAAAGCAAAACTACTCACCCATTAGTTTTGATCAATTGCTTTGTGGTCACTTTCATTAGACTGTTTAATTCGAACCACAATTAGATTTTACCCCTTTAAAAGATAAAGCAGATTCCTCAGCCACTAATTAAAGGGTCTGACTTAAGTTGGTTATAAGATGGATGTTACATACCTTTCACTGATGACCCAACTCAGCAAAATAGTCTACTTCTGGGCTTGAGAAGCAAATATTGTAACTCTAATAATGAAAACTTGAGTTTCTTCCTGGGGCATGTGGAGGGAACTCATCAAATGCTTTCAGGTATGCTGTTACAACACTCTGGTCTCTCGGACTCCATAAGGAATCATGCAGTGCATACCAACATATAAGCCTATGAATGCTCTCTTTTATAGAAATATGAATTTATATGTATAATTTATAAATTAGCATGGGAATAATGTCAAAATGATGTTCTATATTAAACCATTTTTGCCCCTCATGAAAGTGATGGATTGGTGGAATAGTTTTCAACTGACCAGACTCCCTGTGACATATTTGCCTCAAAGGCAATGGAAGACACAACTCAAAAGGGGAAGTTTCTGCATCTGGAAGAGCTGATCCCATCGGTTGCCAATAACGCTTTCATCTGTGCTTCGCCTTCCCATGCCCTCCTGCCTTCACGAAGGAATCCTAAAGGAACTTTCCCAATGGATAAAATGAAAATAAAGATTTTTTTTAACAAATCACCCAAATGGGTGAGCTAAGTTGAGCAAGGCTTTTAAATGACCAAAAAGATCATGTGATCATATGTGAAAATGATATTTGCATAACCATTAACTTCCTTAAAAAATACTTAACTTCTATGTGACTCCTACTTAAACCCGAAAGCTTCTTCTTCGCTGAGACTCAGGAAGGAAGTAAAGTACACTAGTAAAGAGCACAGATACACGTGTCCACCTGCCTGCTCTTTTTCTTCCTCTAAGGACCTGATGACCTTGTGCATATCATCTAACTCTGTGGACGCTCACTTGTAAAATGGTAGCTCCTCATAGGTTTGCTATTAAAAAAAAGAGAAGATTATGTAGAGTGTCAAGTACATATTAAATACTCAGGATATTTTCTTTTTTCCTATTGGTTGTTGTTCCCTGTTTTTTTACGTGAAGTTTTTTTAACACAGAGCCTACTGTCTACCACTGCTTGCTTATTCTCTATAGGAAAGGGGGGCATGTCATCATCCTTATGCTAATTCAGCAAAAAAGTTTTGATGCAGGTGAGAAGGTGAAGGAAAGATGTAGAAATAAATGCGATACTTCCCTGTGAGACTGCTTGCATTTGGCTTTAAAACTAGAAAGGGAAGTGGTATAGATATCATTAGAGAGAATCCCATTATCCCAGTACTTATGAAGGTCTTATTGAATTCCTAGTCACAGTACAGCCAAGTACAGAGTAGAAAGGGATTACTAAACATTTTCTGGGGCATCTCCAATTCCCCAGAGCATTCAGTATTAGGTTAGCAGCAAATATTTTTTAAAATTTAATGTTATTCAAGTATAGTTTATTTACAATGTTCTGTTAACTTTTGCTGTACAGCAAAATGATTCAGCCATGCATATGCACATATCCATTCCCATATACTTGATCCCAGAACACTGAGTTCCCTGTGCTATACAGCAGGTCTCCATTAAACATCCATTTCACATACAAAATTGTGCCTTTGCCATTCCCAAACCCCTAATCCATCTCTCTTCCCACCCTTCCCCTTTGGTAACTATATGTTTGTTTTCAAGGTTTGTGAGTCTTCTTCTGTTTCTTAAATAAGTTCATTTGTATGATTTTTTTAAAAAAATTACACATATAGGAGTTACCATTGTGGTGCAGTGGTTAACAAATCCAACTAGGAACCATGAGGTTGCAGGTTTGATCCCTGGCCTTGCTCAGCAGGTTAAGGATCTGGCGTTGCCGTGAGCTGTGGTGTAGGTCGCAGACGTGGCTCGGATCCTGCGTTGCTGTGGCTCTGGCATAGACCAGTGGTTACAGCTCTGATTAGACCCCTAGCCCGGGAACCTCTATATGCTGCGGGAAGTGGCCCTAGAAAAGGCAAAAAGACAAAAAAAGAAAAAAAATTATACATATAATGATATCATATAATTGTCCTTGTCTGATGTCACTTAGTAGGATAATATTTAGGTCCATCCATGTTGCTAAAAATGGCACTATTTCATTCTTTTTTATGGCTGAGTAATATCTCATTGTATATATATGTACCAAGTCTTATCTATCCATTCCTTTGTTAATTAACATTTAGATGGCATTCATGTTTTAGCTGTTACAAACAGCGCGGCAATGACTATTGGAGTGCATGTATATTTTGTGAATTATGGTTTTCTCCAGATATATGCCCAGGAGTGGGGTTACTGGATCATATGGTAGTTTTATTTTCAGAAGCAAGTTTTATTTTCTCAGTTTGCATGGAAATCATTGTAGTATAAAGTGGAAGCAAAGATAATAGACATCAAACATATTGTTTAGATTATGTTATCTAATACCCATCAATATTTTTTGCCTTAGTAATAGGTCTAGCCAGGGGACACATGCCCTACTCAAGACAAAGAAGAATCTTCCCCACTGTGGCAGAGTTAGAGAAGCTTCTCTTCTCAAATTTGAAGATACACTAGCCCAGAGCCACTGTCAGCCATGACCACTGCCAAATAGAGGGAACTGGTATAAAAGAATAAAGCTGACATGGACAAGAGATAGTGAGAATATCACAGCAATGGTGTAATTTGTTTTCAGTCATCTCTGTCCTCAGGATAACACTGGTCAGGTTTTTAATTTGTGAACACCCATACAACCTTCTAATAACTTCTCAGAATACCCACAGTCCAAATGATCACCTGCCATGTTGAATAGCTGGTACGTGCCATTAAAAATTTAAAAAGATGTTTAAACCTTAAAATCACCTGCTATTTATTTATTTGTGATCCAACATACAATCGTTTTTGAGAAATACTCCATAGACTTTTGTAAAAAATGTAAGTCTTCATTTCTGAGTGATATATATATGCCAAGTAGGTCAATGTTGGTATTTTTGTTCATCAAAACTTCTATATTCTTACCATTTTTTTTTCTATTTGTTTTGTCAACTCTTAAGAAAAATGAGTTAGAGCTCCCAACCAGAGTATGATTCTTTCCTACTATGGTCCTGGCACTGGTGCTGGCATCTTTTAAAATTTATCCTATTTAGTCTTCATGAAAATCCCATACAGTTTTGTAGCAGGTATCTAGGAGACAAAGTAACTAAGTGACTCATGCTCACAGCCACTAACAGTAGAATGATGACTCAGATTCTTATCTTTGTAGCTCTAAAGCCCATATTATTGAGAGTACTGGTAATAATGACATGGAGTGTAGATATTTTTAATCTATTAAACTCTCTAAAGCTCTCCAAAACCAACAAAAATAAAATTGGGAAATAAAGCATTCTCTTCAGTGAAAGCTGGGCATAACAATTTCTCTATTAAACAGAAAGAAATATCTGCCAAATTTAGTGGAATTTGGAGCAAATTAAAAGAGGGCATAGGAGTTGATTTACGCAGCAGATGTAGATATTTCTAAAAGTCAGTGATGAGCTCCTAAAAGTTCCAACTAATATTTAATTTTCTTAGAATAACAAAGTCTAGGGGCCTGAGTGGACCAAAGACAAAAACTTATTTTGACACCCTGGAAAAGAGAAGTTAGTAGAACTAAAAGGAGAAATGGATTAATCCAGAACCAAATTATACTTGAGAACTTTAACTTATTTTTCTCAAGAGTTGACAAAACAAGCAGAAAAAAAAAATCAGGAAGAACATAGAAGTTTTGATTAACAAAACTACCACCCTCGACCTAATAAACATACACGTAATATATCACACAACAATGATGATTTACACTCTTTAAAAAACCCTGTGGAGTATCTATCCATAATTATTATATGCAAGACCATAAATAAAACCTTAATTCATTTCAGTTATTGAAATATTTTAGAATATGTTCTCTAACTACAGTGGGATCCAGCTAAAAATCAATAACAAAACAACTGAAATTCCCAAACTACCTGGAAATTACATAAAAATTCTTAAGATGTTATATAGAAATTAATACAAAAAGCCACCTCTAAAAACCTTCCATTCAGTAAGAATAAGGTGTAAGAATTTGAATCACCATTTCTCCTCTATGTGCATAAATCACTTAGTTACTTTGTACCCCAATTCCATTCAGTATCCTTTGCATGTTCATAAAATATCTTTATAAATTTGGCAATAAAGTAAACAAATCCCCAAAGGAGAAAGTTTGATTGATTACATTCTGTAAATACAGTAAAATATAAAAAAGGAAATTAAAAATGTAAGAAAACAATCCTGGGATATTGGAAATTTTGTTTGTTTTTAAACAGTTTGGGGTTAAAAGAGAAAAATGCAATTGTATTTTTAATGTTACTGTCAACAGCATAATTCAAGATAAATGGAATAATGTTTAATGCAGTGCTTTGAGGAAACTTCATAGCCTTCAATCATTACTAAAAAAGTATAAAAATGATTAAATATTCAGCACAGAAAAATGTAAAAAGAACAAAAAATAAATATACAGAAAAAATAACAAAGACATAAAAAAACTGATTCACAAATGAAAAACTAGATCAACGGTTTTCCTAGGGATGGTGATGATAAAAAATAGGAACTGTATAAAAATTAATTCAAAATGGATCAAATACTTAAATATAGGTGCTATAACTATAAAACTCAGAAGAAGACATAGGAATAAATCTTATGACCTTATATTTTGCCATGGTTTTTAATATATAGTACCCAAATCCCAAATGACCAAGGGAAAAAAAATAAATACATTGAGCATCATCAAAGTGAAGATTGTTGTAAGTTCCCACTGCGGTGCAAAGTTATAGATCTGGCATTGTCTCTCTGGGAGTTTAGGTTCAATCCCTAACCCAGCACAGTGGGTTATGGATCTGGCATTGCTGCAGCTGCAGCACAGGTTGCAGCTGTGGCTCAGATCTGATCCATGAATCAGGAACTGCCATGTGCTATGGATGCAGCTGAAAAAAAAAGTTAATTTTTTTTTCAAAAGATACCGTATTAAATCAGGTTCTGCTAGAAAAAGAATCAATAAGATATATAGAAAGAAACAGAAAGATACAGAAAGAGATTTATTATAAGAGTTTTGACTCAGTTCCACAATTATGGAGGCCAAGAAGTCCTCCAGTCTGCTGTCTGCATGCTGGAGGCCCAGGAAAGTAGTGGTGTAGTTCTAGCCAAAACCCCAAATCCTGAGAACCGGGAAGAACAAGTGGTGTAAGTCCCTGTCTAAGTCTGAAAGCCAGAGAACTAAGATTATAGATACAGGTACGCAAGAGAAGATGAATGTCCCAATTCCATCAGAGAGCAAACTCACCCCTCCTCTACCTTTTTGTTCTATGCAGGCAGGTTTTCAACAGATGGACTGTTTCTGATCCACATTGTTGAAAGCCTTCTTCTTTATTCAGTCTACATATTCAAATGCTAATCTTTTCCAGAAACACTCAGTCAGGCACCTCCACAAATAATCACCTACTAACTCTCTGGGTACTTCTTATCCTAGTCAAGTTGACATTTATAAAATTAACCATTATAGATACTATCATGAAAGTGAAAATAAAATATCCAAAATGAGAAAATATATTTACAAACAATCTTTTAGAGAACTTTTATTCATTAAAAAAAAGAGAATAAAAGAAAAGAAGAAGAACTCTTACAACTCAATGATAAAAAAACACCTCAAAAAGTGGACAAAGGATCTGAATAGACAATTTCACAAAGATAAACAAATGGCCACTAAGTACATGAGAAGTTGCTTAACATCATTAGTCATCAGAGACATGCAATTTAAAACTACAATAAGATACCACTTCACATACATTAGGATGGCTAGAGTTAAGGTATATAACAAATTTTTTCAAGAATGTAGAGAAATTAGAATTCTCTTCCTAGTGGTGGGAATGTACAATGATGTAGCCACCACTTGAAAAGTAGTCTGTTGGTTCCTAAGAGGGTTAAATTTTGAATTATCTATAATATGCTCCAGCAATTACACTTCTAGGTATATAACCAAAAGAAAAACATATGACTACATACAACCTGTATGTGAATGTTCATAGAAGTATTATCCATAATAGCCAAAAAGTGGAAACGACCCAAATATCTATCAACTGATGAATGGAAAAATAAAATGTGGCAAGTCTATACAATGCAATGTTGTTCTGTAGTTGAAAGGAATGAAGTACTGTTACATGTATGAACCTTAAAACATGTAAAAGAAACAAGTCATAAAAGACTACATATTGTATGATTCTATTTATACAAAATGTCAGAGTGAGCCAGTATAGAGAAACAAAGTAAATTAGTGGTTGTCCAGAGCTGTATGGGTAGATTTGAGGCTAACAGTAAAAGTGTGTGAGTTTTTTTTTTTTTTGAACTGATGAAATCTACTATGGTTGGTTTAGTAACAGTTTCCTAACTCCATAAATATACTAAAATCCATTAATTGTATACTATATATGGATGAGGTATGTAGTATATGAACTATGTGTTAATAAAACTGTTCCAAAAAAAAGAATATTCTTTGAGAAGATCAATAAAATTGATCAAACTCTAGCTAGGCTGATCAGGAAAAAAAAAGGAAGACAAACTAATTTTCTTAGGAATGAGTTCAGTGATGTCACTTACAATTCCAAAGATATTAAAAGGATAATAGGAAACATTATAAGCAAATTTATGGTGGTATGAATTTTACAGTTAGATGAAGCAAATTTCTTGAAAGACAGCTTACCAAGCTCACTCGAGAAGAAATAGACTACCTGAATATCTTTATAAATAAGAAAATAAAAGTTTAGTTAAAAACACTCACATAAAATAAACTCCAGGTACAGTGGATTTACTGGTAAATTCTATTAAACATTTAACAAGAAATAGTAAGAAATCTACAAAGGTCCTACAGAAAATTGAAAAGGAGAGAATGAATATACATCCCAGTTCATTTTATGAGACCAGCACTATTACTTGATACAAAGCCAAACAAATAAATCACAAAAGAAAACTATAAACCAACATCTCTCACAAAAAAAGATGAAAAAAATCATTTTAAAATTTTAGCACATCAACTACAATACATTAGGAAGATAGTACATCGTGAATATTTGTCTCATTCCAAAAATACAAGGTTGATTTAACATTGGAAAATCAATCAATAAAATTCATCATTTTAAACTAAAAAAATTAAGGTGTTCCCATTGTGGTGGAGTGGGTTAAGAATCTGATTGTAGCAGCTTGGATTGCTACAGAGGCGCACATTCAATCCCCAACCCAGTGCAGTGGGTTAAAGGATTCAGCATTGCCACAGCTGTAGTGCTGGTAACTGTAGCTCAAATTCAGTCCCTTGTCCAAGAAATTCCACATGCCACAGCTGTGGCCATAAAAATAAAAAATTTTAAAATAAAAATCATATGAGCGTCTCAATACATGTAGAGAAAGAATTTGACAAGCTTCAACTACCATTCCTAACAAAAACAATCAGCAAAATAAAGGGCATTTAATAAAAACATGCGTCATACTCAGTGGCAATAGACTGAAAGTTTTGCCTTGAAGATCAGGAACAAGACAGAGATGTCTTTTCAATGCTTAAGTTCAATGTTACACATTAAATTCTAGCCAGTAAAATAGGATAAGGAAATAAATGAAAGGCATCCAGATTGAAAAGTAAAACTGTCTTTATTCACAACCATGTAAAATACCCACTGGAATCTACAGAAATGTTACTAGAACTCTGAAAGTGAATTTAGCAAGATTGAAGGGCACTAGATATGATACAATCAATTGTATTTCTATATACTAGTTTCAAACACTCTGAAATTGAAAATTTAAAACTCATACCATTTACTGTAGAATATAAATATGAAGTATCTAGGAGTTCCCACTGTGGTGGTGCAATGGAATCAGTAGCATCTCTGCAGTGCCAGGATCCAGGTTCGATCCCTGGCCTGGCACAGTGGGTTAAAAGAGCCATCATTGCCACAGCTGCAATAGGTTGCAGCTGCAGCTGGGATCTGATCCCTGGCCTGGAAACTCCATATGCCATGGGCAGCCAAAAGAGAAAAAAAAAATGAATTATCTAGATAATTATACACATCTTCATTTTCTGAGTTATCATTATCTGGATACCAAAAACCAGATAAAGACACTATAAGAAATCAAACATATGGGTCAATGTTCCTGATGAATATAGAGGAAAAAAATCCACAAGAAAATACTAAAAACCTGAATTCAGCAATGTGTTGAAAGAATGATGCACCATAAGCAAGTGGGATTTATCCCTAGGATGGAAGGTGTCTCAACATATGAAAGTCAACCATAGCAAATTAACAGAATAAAGGATAAAAGTCCTATGTTCATGTCAATAGATGTAGAAAAAGCACTTCACAAAATTGAATATGCTTTAATGATAAAAATCCCTCAATAGACTGAGTATAGAGGGAACATACCTCAGTGTAATGAAGGCCATGTATGATAAGCCCACAGCTCTGCATAATCATATATTAGCCCAAATCTGTCAAATCAGATTTTTTGTTTGCTCAATCTGATTTTTGTTTGCTCAATCTATCAAATATGGATTCAAGCAAATTCACAGAGTATTATATTTAAATGATCATTTTTCATTCCCCAAGTAATCTTTATTCAGATACATGGTGCTTTGGTGGTTATATTGTTCTATTGTGGTGTCTGCAGTTGACTCTTCCTTGGTATGTTGTTCCCTCAGATGATTTGCAATTTTGGATTGTGAGCTTGTCCTCAGTGGAGTTTTATCTGTGAAAATTCTGGAAGCTCTAGACTGTGGAAATAGTTTCTCTAGCTGTTTCAACATTTGTTTTTTCCAAATCTTACTATAGAACTCCTGAACTGGATCCTTTTCATTTTATTCTGTGTGTTTACACATATATATGTATAAAATCAGCTTTATTGACATATATATCACATGATATAATCCATCCATTGGGCAATTCAATGTTTGGTTTTGTTTGTTTGTTTTAGCATATTCACATATTTGTTCAATCATTAGTCCAAACAATTGTGGCCATTTTAATCACCTTAAAAAGAAATCATGCATCCATTGGAAGTCATTCCCATCTTCTTCCCAAGTCCCTCCTTCTATTTCAGGCAACCATCAGTCTATTTACGGTTGCTATAAATTCACCTACTCTGACATTTCATATCAGTGGAATCATATAGTATGTGGTGTTTTGCAACTGACATTTTACTTAGCATAATGTTTAAAAATTTTGTACATGTTAGGGATCATGGAGTAGTTCATTCCTTTTTATGGCTGAATAATATACCATTGTATGAACATACCACATTTCATTTATTCCTTGGTTAATGGACATATGGGTTCTTGCTACTTTCATGCTAGTGTCAGTAATGCTAATATGAACACTCATACTAATTTTTGTGGGACATATGCTTTCATTTCTCTGGAGTATGTATCTAGGAGGAAAATTTCTGGGTGATATGTTTACTACATGTTTACCTCTGTGAAGAACTGCCTTACTCTTTTCCAAAGTAGTTGCATAATTTTTCTTTCCCACCAGCAACATAAAATTTCAACTTTTCTCTGTCCTTGCCAACTCTTATATTATTTTTATTTTTTATTTTACCTCTCCTAGTGGGTATGATGTAGTGTCTCATGGTGGTTTTGATTCACATTTCCCTAATGAATAATGATTTTGAGCATCATTTCATTCACTTACTGTGTATTTATTTTCTTTGGAAAGATATCTATTCAGATACCTTTCTTATTTTTGAATGGGATTGTTGAGTTTTTATTACTGAAATGTAAGGTTTTTTTAATAAATTTTTGATACATGTTCTTTATCAGATCTTATGAGATGTACAATTTGCAAATATTTTCTCTATTCATTGTGTTTTCACTTACTCACTGGTTTTCTTTAGAGCACAAAATGAAGGTTTTATCTACTTCTATTGCCACTTGTGCTTTTGGTGTCATAATCTAAGAAGCCTTTGCTTAAGTCAAGGTAGCAAAGATTTGCTACAGTATTTTCTTTAAAGAGTTTTATAGTTTTAGCTCTCACATTTAAATACCTGATACACTTGAGATAATTTGTATTTATAGTGTGAGGAAGAGGTTCAACTTTATTCTTTTGAATGTGGTTGTATAGCAGTACTTGGTGAAGAGATTATTCCTTCCCCCATCAAATTGTATTTGAACTTTTGTAGAAAATTGACTATAAATGTGGTGAATTATTTCTGTACTTTCAATACCTTCCATTCCATTGATTAACATCTCTGTCCTTATGCAATTTCTACACTGTCTTGATTACTCTAAGTCTGTAGTTAGCTCTGAAACCAGAAAATGTGAGTCCTCCAAATTGGTTCTCCTTTTCATAAATTGTTTTGGCTATTCTTGGTCCCTTGAATTTCCCTATGAATTTTAGGATCAGCATGTCAATTGTAAAAAAGCCAGCTGATATTTTATTAAGTATTTTGTTGAATAAAATCATAGATCATTTTTGAAGACTATTGCAATATCAACAATACTAAATCTTCTTATTTATAAACATGTGACATCTTTTTGTCTATTTAGATCATCTTTATTTTCTTTCAACAATGTTTTGTAGTTTTCAGAGTTTATGTTTTACCTTTATTTTATTAAATTTTTCCTTAGTATTTGTTCTCTTCATGTTATTGTAAATGTAATTGTTTTCTTATTTTTTTTTAGATTGTTCATTGCTAATATAGAAACACAATTGATTTTTATATATTTTGTATTGATGTGGATCTTGAAACATTGGTAAACTAATTTATTATTTCTGATAATATTGTAGTAATATTCTGTAGGGTTTTCAGATATACAAGATTATTTCCTCTGCAAATGGAGATGGTTCTACTTCTTTCCAATCTGGATGCCTTTTATTTCACTATATTTCTTAACTTCCCTGTATAGAACCTCTATTAGAATGTTGAGTAGAAATTACAAGAGTGGACATCTTTGTATTATTCCTGATCTCAGAGGAAAAGAACTTAGCCTCTCAACAGAAAGTATGTATTAGCTGTGAACTTATAGATGCTTTTTAGCAGGTTGAGGAAATTCCCTTGTACTCTTGCTTTGTTGAGCATTGTTATAATAAATGATGTTGGACTCTGTCAAATGCTTTTCCTGGGTCTATAGTGATCAATTTGTGGTTTTGTCCTTTGATATATAATTGAGTTATTACATTAATCAGTTTTCTGATGATAAGAAAACTTCAAATTTCTGGGTTAAATCCCAATTTATATCAATGTGCAATACTTGTTATATGTTGTTGGATTCTGTTGGCTAGTATTTTATTGAGGAATTTTACATCTATACTCATTAGAGATATTGGTCTCTAGTTTTCTTTTGTTATGATGTCTTTGGATTTGGTGTCAGGGTAAAACTGAGTTTATAGAATGAATTGGGAAGTATGTCCTACTTTTCTGTTTTTGCAATTGTTTGTGCATAATTGGTATTAATTCTTTTTTAATTCTTGGGCATTTAAAAAAGCAAAGCTGGGAATTCCTATCATGGCTTAGTGGTAATGAACCCGACTAGTATCCATGAGGACATGGGTTTAATCCCTGGCCTTTCTCAGTGGGTTAAGGATCTGGTGTTGCCATGAGCTGTGATGTAGGTCGCAGAGGTGGCTCAGATCCCATGTTGCTGTGCCTGTGGTGTAGGTGGGCAGCTACAGCTCTGATTCAACCCCTAGACTGGGAACTTCCATATGCTATGGGTGCAGCCCTGAAAGAAAGAAAAGAAAGAAAGAAAGAAAGAAAGAAAGAAAGAAAGAAAGAAAGAGAGAAAGAAAGAGAGAAAGAAAGAAAGAAAGAAGGAAGGAAGGAAGGAAGGAAGGAAGGAAGGAAGGAAGGAAAGAAAGAAATACACTAAATAAATAAATAAGCAAAGCCATTTGGGCCTGAATTTTTTTGGGGGGAGGGGTGGGTAGTTTTTACATTACTAATTCAATCTATTCTACAATGTTTACCTGTTATACAGTGATTCAAATCACCTACTTCTTTTAGAGTTAGTTTCAGTGGATTATGTCTTTTTAAGAATTTCATCTAAGGAGTTTAATTTGTTGGCACATAGTTCATAGTATTCACTTGTAAGCCTTTTTATTTCTGTAAGCTTGGTAGTAATGTCCCTTTTTAATATTTCATTTTAAATATTTTAGTCTTCATTCTCTTTTCATTGACCCATGTAGCTAAATTTTTGTTAATTTTGTTGATCTTTCAAACAACTTTTGGCTTATTGTTTTTTCTATTATTTTTCTATTATGGAATTAATTACATTTTCTCTAATGTTATTTTCCTTCCTTCTGATGGCTTTAGGTTGAGTGTGCTCTTCTTTTTCCACTTGGGACCTTTTTTTTCCTTTTTAAAAATTTTTATTAGAGTATAGGTGATTTACAGTGAGTCAATTTCTGCTGTACAGCATAGTGACCCAGTCATACATATCTATATCTATATCTGTATACCTATATCTACATTCTTTTTCTCATATTATCTTTCCTCCTGATCTATCACAGGAAACTGGATGTAGTTCCCTGTGTTACACAGTGGGACTTCATTGATTATCCTTTCTAAATGTAATAGTTTGCATCCACCAGTCCCAAACTCCCTGTCCATCCTACCCCCTATCCCAACCTTGGCAACCAGAAATATGTTTTCCATGTCTGTGAGTCTGTTTCTGTTTTGTAGATAGGTTCATTTGTACCATATTTTAGATTTCACGTGTAAGTAGTATCATATAGTATTTGTCTTTCTCTTTATGACTTACTTAATTTAGTATGAGAATCTCTAGTTGCATCCACATTGCTGCAGATGGCATTATTTTGTTCTTTTTTATGGCTGAGTAGTATTCCATTATATGTATGTACCACATCTTCTTTATCCATTCATCTGTTTGTGGACATTTAGGTTTGTTCCGTGTCTTTTTTTGGTGGGGAAGGGACCAATTTTTAATATTTTATTTTCAGGAGGCAATATAAATTAAGCCTTCAAATAAGCAAGGAACACATTGCTCAGCACCAAGTCATGCTCTTAATTTTCTGGTTTATTATTCCCTCTTTATTTGACCTAAAGAATACTTCTATTTTGGAAACCTACTTATATATTATTTAAGCTAACATTTATAGGTAATGTGGCAGAACGAATATCCCTTACAAACAATAATCCCATTCACATCACTTATAGTTGCTGGTTAATGGAAAGTTAAGGCTCAGAACTTCTCTTTTTCCCCAATAATTGATCCTTAAAGATGAAAGAAAAGTAGACTGCTTAAATGTAAGAAAGCATTCTGCTTATGCTTCAGCATTGAAGACTAGAATATAGCTTTGAGTAAAATCCCCATAGTAGAAGATATTTGCTTTGCAGAAATTAATATGAGCTATAATTTTAAAACATTTTTCTGCAGCTAAATTGTTTGACTCTGTCTTCAAATAAGCATGTGTGTGTGTGTGTATATATATATATACATATATATATGTATATATATATATATATATATAACTTGCTCTTTAAACTAAAGATGCTTTTCTAATGAAAGTGTTAGGTTAAATATAAGTATGTATAATAAATTATCACATTGTTAATAAAGAAAAACTAATCCACAATGACATCATTATCTGATTTTTACTATTGTTTTTATACAAATTTTTTGTAAATTAAGGGATGGATTTTTTTTTAAAGATTAGTAAGAACTGGAGCTGGTAAAGTAATATCTTTTTTATCTTCCAAACTTTTAAGATCTTAAAAAAATCACTCTTTACCATGTATCTCATTTCTTTGTCTACAAAATATGATTAATGACACTAATCTGGGGACAATTTATAGCAAAGATGCAAGAGATAGAGCAGAATCTGAAATGTAATTTTTGCCCCTTATCAAGGAAACTTTGTATAATAAAAGACTGCATTATTCAGATGCTGAATATCCCAAGTGCCTAATGTTATGGGAATTGTGGGTATGCTGTAGAAAGTTAAGTAGTTCACTCTGTGAAGTCTGTCTTTTTTAAATTAATACCTTGTTTGGAGAAAGAGAAATAATCCAGATCAGGTGTCTCAAAATTATCTCATTGTTTTCATTTACCCTATTTACCAATGCTTTGCTCTAGGCTTTGCCTAATTATATTTTTGGATTCTGAAAAATTTTTACTCTAGCTGAAATAATGACCATGCTTCCAAACATCATTTTTCCATGGGTAGCCTGGATGGATACTTGCTTAGCTGCCAAGAAGCCAAAGCTGAGCAAAGAAAGGGATGATTTCAATATGTTTGATATACATTACTAATTGTTAAGGAAATATATGAAAAATGAACCTGAGCATGAAAGAAATACACTTGGTCTTTTATTTTATTTATTTATTTATTTATTTATTTATTTATCTATCTTTTGTCCTTTTTAGGGCCACACCCACAGCATATGGAGGTTCCCAGGCTAGGGGTCAAATCAGAGCAGTAGCCACCGGCCTACGCCAGAGCCACAGCAATGCCAGATCTGAGCCGCGTCTGCGAGCTACACCACAGCTCACGGCAATGCCGGATCCTTAACCCAATTTGCAAGGCCATTGGTTCCTAGTCGGATTTGTTTCCGCCTGCCACAATGGGAACTCCCATTTGGTCTTTTAAATTAGATACAGGAGGAAGAAGAACCAGTGCACCAGTTCTTCAGGACACTGTTAACCTCCAGATAAGACTTACCCTCTAGATTTATATATATTTTTAGTCAGATCTTTAAAAAATCCTAGATTTCCTTGTCCAGGCTATTGTAAATAGTGTTACAATGAATATTAAGGTGTACATACCTTTTAGAATTAGTTTTTTTCCAAATATATACCCAGGAGTGGGGTTGTTGGATCATATGATAGTTTTCTATTTCATTTTTAAAAGTCCAAACTGTTCTCCAAAGTGGTTGTATCAATTTACATTCCCACCGACAGTGTAGGGTGGTTCACTTCATCAACAAAGGAATGGATAAAGAAGATGTGGTATATACATAAGATGGAATATCATTCAGCCACATAAAAGCATGAAATAATGCCATCTGCATCTTGATAGATGGACCTAGAGATTACCATACTAACTAAAATAAATCAGACAGAAAGACAAGTATCATATGAGATAATATGTGGAATCTAATAAAAAATGATACAAAAAACTTATAAAACAGAAACAGACTCAAAAATTTTGAAACCAAACTTGGGGTTACCAAAGGGGAAATGTAGGAGAGGGAGTTATAAGTTAGGGGGTTAGAATTGTCATATACACACTATTATATGTAAAATAGATGGGTAACAAAGACCTATTATATAGCACAAGAAAATCTACTCAATACAGTGTAATAACCAATATGGGGAAAGAATCAGAAAAGGAATGGATACACACACACACACACACACACACACACACACACACACACACACACACACACATATTGAATTTATATATATATATATAAAACTGACTTACCTTGCTGTACACCTGAAACTAATACAACTTTGTAAATCAACTATACTCCAATAAAAGTTTTAAAAGAAAATCCTAGATTTAGCTTTTTCATTTGACTCCTGTGTTTGAGAAAAACCAAACCCTCACCAATTTTAATTTCAGAGTTTGAGCCTTTCCAATTTTTGAGCTTCCTTTTCTCTATAACTAATGTAACTCAGAACCTTCCTGTCACACTGTTAGCCTGTTCTTAAAAATCTTAGTAACAGCCATGTAACCCTTAGAATAACAAACTGTAAGTTGCTTTGATGATTGGGACAGGATTTTATCCTAGGATGCATTCAGTAAATATTTTTTCAACATATAAAGTATAAAATATAAATTTATGAAATTGTGTTGTCTATCATGAACATATAAATTTATGAAGTTGTGTTGTCTATCCTCTAATTTTCACATTCTCTTAATGTCCTTAAATAGACTTAAAGTGTTTGCACTAAACTTATGCAAAGCAAAGTAAACTAGATGTCTCTCTTTTATCCATTAGCACCCCTAAGTGTGTGTGTGTGTGTGTGTGTATATATATATATACACACAGATTGAATGGAAGTAGCAAGAGCGAGGGCCTTTGCTTTATTCCTGATCTTAGAGAAAGAGTTTTCAGTTTTCACAGAAGGTATAATGTTAGCTGGGGTCATTTCATATATGACTTTTACTGTGTGGAGTTATATTCCTTCTACACCTAGCTGTCAAGAGTTTTCATCATGAAAGTGTACTGAATTTTGCCAAATACTTTTTATATGACTATGGAGATGACTATATGAATTTCATCCTTCATTTTGTTAATGAAGTATATGTCACATTAATTGATTTTCATATTGTGTCCCAAGAATAAATTTTAATTTGTCATGGTATGTGGAAAACAGCATGGAGATTCATGAAAAAAAAATTAAAAATAAAACTACTGTATGTTTCTACAAGCACACTTCTGGAATGGAACAAAAGAATGGAAATCAGGATCTTGAAGAAATACTTGCACTCTCATGTTCATTGTGCCATTATTCACAATAACCAAGATATGGAAACCTCTAAGTGTCCCTCAGTGGTTGAATGGATAAAAAAAAAATGTGGTATAGGGGAGTTCCCTGGGGGCCTAGCAGTTACAGATTTGGTATTGTCACTGCTGTGGCTCAGTTTTGATCCCTGACCCAAAACCCTCTACATGTTATGGGCGTGGCCAAAAAAAGAGAGAATGAATGAAAGAAAGAAAACATGGTATATACATGTAGAAAATGCTACTCGGCCTTAAAAAAGAAGGAAATCCTGCTACAGGCAACAGCATGATAAACCCAAAGGACATTATGCTAAGTGAAAAAAGCCAGTCAAAAAAGGCAGATGTTGCATGATGCTGCTTGGAGGAGGCATATAAAATAATTAAACAGAAACAGAAGCAGAGCAAAATAATGGTTGCCATCATTTCCATGGCATATAAAATTAGTAATTAAACAGAAACAGAAGCAGAGTAAAATAATGGTTGCCATTATTTCCATCATTTTATTAAATTTCTTTTCTTACTTTTTCCTGCTTTGCTTTGTCTCTCTCTCTCTCTTTTTTTCTCCATCTGTCTGTCTGTCTGTCTTTCTAGTGCCATACCCAACGCATATGGAAGTTCTTAGGCTAGGGGTCGAATCAAAGCTGCAGCTGCCAGCCTGCACCACAGCCACAGCAATGTGGGATCCAAGCTGCGTCTGTGACCTACACCAGAGTTCAGGGCAACTCTGGATCATTAACCCCCTGAGCGAGGCCAGGGATTGAACCCACCTCCTCACGGATACTAGTGGGGTTTGTTACAGCTAAGCCACAATGGGAACTTCTGCTCATTTAACTTTCTCCTTATTCTTTTTTTCTTGCTTATATTTATGTTACTTGGTTGTTTTATATAATCATGCTGCCTTTCTAGTATTTTGAACCCCAATTAAATCATAAATACATACATTCAAAATTTAGAATTAAAAAATAGTAATATATTGTAAAATACATTAAAAAGAGAGATTAAACCCATGGGCCCAGGGGAACCAGTGGGGCATTTGGTTCCATTTGATATCATGCTCCTGGAATATAGACATAAAAGTAAAAATAAAACAAAAAACTTAGTAGTACATAGTATTGAAATCTGGCTAGAAATAAGAGCATGTGAGAATTCCCAAAGAGAAAGTAAGTTTGTTACTCTTGAAGGAAGAGAAAATTATTTTCTGAACTAGAAAAAAAAATCACTCTTCTTCAAAGAGTTAACAAAATACAGCTTTACTGCCTGAATAAACTTTAATATTTAGTCCTTAATAGAGTTATTTCATAAGAATATATTGAATGGAATTAGTGCCAATGTTAGGTAGTATTATTAGTGACTATTCATTTTTTATTAGTAAGTATACATTTTTACAGTAAAATGCACATATAATTTTTAAAAAATCTTTTCCATTACTTTGAGATAAGTACGACTTTAATTAAGAATACACTTAATGGAGTTCCCATTGTGGCTCAGTCGTTAACAAATCTGACTAGGAACCATGAAGTTGAGGGTTCGATCCCTGGCCTTGCTCCATGGGTTAAGGATATGGTGTTGCCGTGAGCTGTGGTGTAGGTTGCAGATGCGGCTCATATCCTGCGTTGCTGTGGCTGTGGTGTACACTGGCGGCTATAGCTCCGATTCGACCCCTAGTCTGGGAACCTCCATATGCTGCGGGAGAGGCCCTAGAAAAGGCAAAAAAATAAAAATTAAAATTAAAAAATAAAAAAAGAGAGAGAATACACTTAATAGTTGATACCTCAAAATCCGACAGATACTACAGAATTGCTGGCTGTGTTTTCCTTGCAAAATCACAAGTCACAGTAGGATGGTCTGTAGTTATTACTAAATTTTTAAAACAGCTAATAGTTATAGTACCAGAAATGATCTGTTTTATAATACTGACTTACCACAATTCTTTTTTCTAGGTGATTAAACTAAAAAGTGGCTTATTTGAAGAACTAAAATAACAGGCAAACGTCATTTGAATAGAAAGGAAATATGAGAATAATTTAATCATATGAATGCTTGCATATTTGGCAAATTTCCCTTCAAACCAAATGACCCTCCATGTCTTAACTTATTAACATGGAAAAAAAAAAATACAGAATGACTCTTCTTTTGCTTTGAGCTGCATCACTACTTATCTGCTGATTAGACATCCTGCTTCTTCCTAATTTATCACTTTAATGTTACTGTTAGTATAAATGACTGGTCTGCAAAACACTAAGACACAATTATAAATTGTGTGGCCAGCTTACAGAAGTGCCAGTGTAAGCAACAGTACCAGTCTTCCATTTATCACCATTTGCTTTGATAGAACAACATTCATTTCATTTATCGCTTGATCCCTTTCTATTATTTCTTTCATGGGAGGGTGTCTGATCAGCATTTATCTCAAATTGTATTTTCTTGAAAGCTTTTAAGAAGCTCCTAACAAGGGCACAATTACTGTCCTCATTTCAGGAAACACCCAGTTGTACAAGACACAGGTTCGTATTACAGATCACCCTCTTTAAATGTGAATTATTAGGAGAGATTTTAAAAAAAGATTAAATTACACTCTTATGGAGCTTTCTGCCTTTAAGTGTGTATGTTAACCAAAAGGACACTCATTAAAATGAATAAATTAATGAAATGCAACTTATTGACATAATCAGTGAAAATTTTTAAAAAAGAGTGGTTAAAGGATGATTCTATGGTCCAGTGGTTAATATAGAAAACAGGGAGTTAAGAATTGCAGGATCTTGGAGTTCCCATTGCGGCTTAGTGGTAATGAACCCATCTAGTATCCATGAGGACACAGGTTCACTGCCTGGCCTTGCTCAGTGGTTAAAGGATTCAGCAATGCTGTGACCTGTGGTGTAGGTCGCATTTGCATCTCAGATCCTGCATTGCTGTGGCTGTAGTATAGTCTGGCAGCTGCATCTCTGATTAGACCCTAGCCTGGGAATTTCCTTATGCCTGAAAAAGAAAAAGAAAAGAAAAGAGAAAGAGAGAGAGAGAGAGAGAGAGAGAGAGAGAGAGAGAGAGAGAGAGAGAGAGAAGGAAGGAAGGAAGGAAGGAAGGAAGGAAAGAAAGAAAGAAAGAAAGAAAGAAAGAAAGAAAGAAAGAAAGAAAGAAAGAAAGAAAGAAAGAAAGAAAGAAAGAAAAGAAAAGAAAAGAAAAGAAAAGAAAAGAAAAGAAAGAGGAAAAGAGAATGGTAGGATATTTTCAGTATATCTGTCAGGTTGGTGAGAATTGTAAGTTATCCACATTGCATAATTATCCATTACTGAGAGAAGTGCTGTCTTTATCACTTACGGACCAGCTACCCATTTGCTTTCTTACTTCTTCTGAAAACCAGGGACAGTAATCATCATGTTTCATCTTCTAGGAAAGATCTGAGTTTCTTGGATAAAATGGCTATTTTTGCAATGATATTTTTCTGTTAACAGGGCACTTTCTCTTTTGCACTTTGAAGTTCATAGTGCAGTGGTGCTGTATTTTACCTGTTCAAGGGGCAGTGGCAATGTGAAAACACTGATGAACAACCAAACAGATAAAATTAGTATATGGGGATGGGACTCAAGAAAACTGATTCTAATCCAAGTTCTGGAACCAAGAAGTTGTGCAGCCTAAGTTCTAAATCTCTGTAGAATTAGGATGTTAGGGCAAGCATTTTCCATCTAGTAACTTTTAAATCATTTTTGTCATATTCATAGTTAAAAACAATACCTACAAATGTGCAAGATGCTTTTCTAAGAACTTTAGATATATTATCTCATTATCACGTCTTCAATGTGATGTAGATACCAATAGGATCCTCATTACGTAGAAGCAGAACTAGGATTTCACTGCTAGTAAGTAGCAGATCCTGGATTTCAGTCCAGGCAGGCCAGTTTCAGGATGTAAATGGTTATTTACTGTATTGTAATGCAATTCATTTAATTTTTTCTCTGGATATCAATTCTCATCAGTACCATTTTTCCTTTTTTTAAATACATTTACTTCAAAGGAAACCTTATGTCCCAATCGTAAATGGAAAACCAGTGTCATCAACACAGACAGAAGGTTACCATACACGTTTAAAATATACAAAACAAGGTTGTTAATTTAAAAATAATAACATAGAAGAAATGATAAGTCTAATTATAGCAGAATAGACTGAGATGGATTTGCCCCATATTTAGGAGCAGCTTCCATGTGCTTTGGGGAGGTAATATCCAGTCCAGAGTTCTATTCACCCTTGGACATCACTTCTGTCTTTAGTAGTGGATCAGTCTGCTTGCTTGCCATCAGGTCTCTATTTACCAGAAATCCCAACTCCTCCCCTTTTAGCTGCATTTCCTATTCTATGTCTCTGAAAGCCATGTTGCTCATTTCCTTTTCTCCTTGCTTTCTCATT
Source organism: Sus scrofa (assembly GCF_054392235.1). Taxonomy (NCBI): domain Eukaryota; kingdom Metazoa; phylum Chordata; class Mammalia; order Artiodactyla; family Suidae; genus Sus; species Sus scrofa. Next base: position 72,468,899 of record NC_139392.1, read on the forward strand.
TCCTATCCCGAATGCTTTCCCAAACACTTTTCTGTTATCTGCAGGGTGTGGCTCATTTTGGGGGTACTGAGTCCTCCCACCAGAGTCCTTGCAGTGTCATAGAAGGACTGAGAATCTGTGTGAATCCCTGGAGCTCATCTCCCCCTTTGGTGCTCTGTCCCTCAGCCCTGGCAGTGATCTCATGCTTCCCCCCTGCACCCCACTTAGCTCACAACCACCAGTGTCCTGGGAATCAAACCTCTGCCTTAGTTCTAGCAAGGCTTCCAAGCCTCTCTTCTTCCTCTGGCTTACCTTTTCTTTCCCTTCACTTTCCTCGCCCTCTCATCTCTTTATCCTCCCCACCCCTTCCTAGTCTGTTTGTCACTCAGGATTGTGCAATGGTAGAGAAATATAAATATAAAAAGATATTTGATCCTGTACCCCCTAAACTTCCTCATAAACTACAGGCAGCATGTTGGGAAGTGCAGTAATAGATGTTGCATGTGCCCTGTCTAAGCTTCAAAATTGCATCATCTGAAATGGGCCAAGTCAGCTACCTTCTCATCAGTACTCTTTCCCTAACAATCACATTAAGACTTCATTGCAACTGGAACCCGTCTGATGATTACTCTCTGGCCTGAATCTAATTAACAGTGTTGAAACCATTGCAGCTCTTAAGCTTTCCATGGGAGCCTTCAACAGAAATCACACCCACTTCCCTAATGTGACTCTGGTCTCCTATGGCAACACTTATGTGGAAAGAGGGCATTTGTGGGTCTTCAGGGAAAAAAGGGGACTTGCGAAAAGGGGGTTGCACTGACTTGGATAGACTAATGGCCTCGTTAAACAGAAGTGGGGACATTTAGAACAGTTGATTTCACAGAAACACAGATTTAACGTGAAATATTAAAGGGAGCTGGGCTTACGGCTTGGAAGAGTTCTTGATGGAGGAGGAGCACCATCTCAGGCAATAAGATGGCAGGAAACATGAGGTTTGAGGACTGGAACACTGGGTCTTAAGGACTAAAGACTGAGGTGAAAGTGTTTAGGGAAATTTTTCATGAGTCTTGAGTTTGGAGTAATAGAATTCAGAGAGTGCATGAAAATATAAGAATCATTATTATGCATCGTACAGTATAATAGGGAAAGAGATGAATTTGAGTTGCTTGAATATATATGTGTGTGTGTGTGTGTGTATATATATACACTGAGTGAGTAATAGAATCCAGAGAGTGTATGAAAATATAATCATCATTAGCTATCACACAGCATAATAGGAAACGAGATTATGAGTTCCCTGAAAAAAAATGTCTACACACACATATAAGTTTTTGGGGAAAAAATCTGTTTAACCCTGAAAACAGGGACCTTGATTGTTGGAAATTGGCCATACCACACAGTGGAGTAATTGGTTATAAGAAGATGTGGCAAAAGTAGAATGTTTCATATGGCTGCTAAAGAGGGCCAATTTGAAATCCAATCCAAGAAGTGAAGGATAGAACACATTTCCCAGTGAGTTCTCCCATATTAATAGCTCCAGCCCCATCCACATTACAGTGGGGAATTAGAGCTACATTTTTCAATTGCTTGATTAGTTGCATACTTGCCCTACTAGCTCTTGTTATATCAGGGTGTATTAGGACAGAAAGGGGGTTAATAGCACCAAAGATATTAAAAATGACCAATCTGTTTGGAAAGATGCATACCCATTACATTCTGAAATATATTCCCCTGGTTCCCAAACATCAATCAAAGACTCCAAATGGAACGATACCAGTATTGTATTCTCATCCAATTGCAAGAGGAGACCATCATGCTGGATGGGTCTTTACTGTCTCATAGACATGGGCAGACAGAGAGGTGGCTTCCTGCATCCACTTTGGCTCCCAGCAATATGGGAAGAATGCAGATGTACCCCTATTTAACTTATGGGGTAGGGGAAAATGAGGAGTGAGATGTTAGACCTTTCATGAAGGCAACCAAGGCAAGGGATAATGTGACCTCTACAGGATGTGGGATTCACCATTCCTAAACCAGATCCCGGAAGGAGAATATAGATGGATACTAGAGTAGTCTTGAAGGCCAGCAAGTCCTGAGTTGGGATTAAATCAGAGGAGAACCCTGGGCCATGACCAATCCAAGAGGTCATCAGTGAAGACTTCAGTAGTGGATACTAGAGGAGCAGCACCACAAAGAAACCATGGGCCATTGCAGAAGAGGCAAGAGGTGAACAAAAACATGGCTAAGGTCACAGTACTTGCCTCCCAGGCCCCACACAAGGGCCTGTGTGTCCAGCCATCACTTAGGTGCCATCTCGGGAAAGAGAAAAATATAAGCAAACATAGGAAAGACTAAACGTTTACATGAACACAGTAAGTTGCTTGAATGAATTGGTTTTAATGAGATGATAAGAAGGCATTTAACTGCAAGTTTAATGCCCGTCTCCACTCTTTCAAGCCCCTGGTAGAGGGATGCTTATGAAGAAAAGTAATAGATCAGTACTAATAAAAAAATTTACAGCTATATTTTCTTTATTCCCCCCCCATTGGTATCCTCCATGCACCAAATTAAAAATTTATTATAGTTGGTTATATTTTCTTTACGTATCTGATTAGTAGTCTGTAAATTTGTGACCTTATTTGCTTTTTCTTCTTTCTTCCTTGACTTCTTTCCTCCATTCTTTATTAAATTAACACTTAATTCATCCCTCCTGTGTCTCTGACACTTTAATGGGTACTTGGAATGAAAAGGCAACCATTGTAGATCCTGTCTCCAGGCATTGGCAGTCTCAGGGAGGAGGAAACCAAGGAAATAAATAATTACCTTGCAATGTAAGTGCAGAATACAGATGTGAGCAAAGTGTTGTAGGTGAAGTAATTGGAGGAATTAGTTTCCTCTCCATGGAGTAGAACTTGGACTTTGAGTATGATATTATGAAGCAAGTAACAGGATTTTCAGACAATGTTAGAATTTAGGTTGAAAATCCTAAAGATGACTTTAGAAATGTAACAGAATGCAAAGATCATATACTAAAGTCAGTGTGGCATACTTCTATGCGAGAAATGAATAGGTGGAATTTGGAATATGAAAAACAGTGTCATTTACAATAAAACCCAAAGGAGTGAAGTATTTAACCAAATATTCACAGCATCCCTATGCTGAAAATTATAGAGTACTAATGAAAGAAAGAAAAGAGGTATTCAAATGTATTACAAGATGTGTCAGAAGCTCATGGATTAGAAGATTCAATATTAATGAGATGTCAGTACTTCCCAATTTGATCTATAGATTCAACTCTCAAATGTAATCAAAATACCCACAAACCTCTTTGAAGATAATAACAAGTTGAGTCTAAAATTGACATGGAAATGCCAAGGAATTGGACTAATCATAATAATTCTAAAAAGAAGAATAAAGTCAGAGGAGTCACAATGCCTTGAGGCAGGACCTCATTTGTTCCCTGATTTTTAGATTTACCATAAAGTAGAGTGATCAAAATGGTATAGTTTGGGCAAAGGTATAGGTAAGTATGTAAGTCTATGAAACAGAGAGCCCAGAAATAAACCTACAAAAATGTAGTCAACTAATTTTGACAAAAGCATAAAGGAAACTCAGTGGAGAAAGGATAATCCTTTTAATGTATGGTGTTGGAACAATTGCTAGACATCCATATGCAGAAAAAGCAACCTTGACACAAATGTCACACAGTAGGCAAATATTAACTCAAAATTGATCATAGCACTAAATATACAACATAAAGCTATAAAAGTTTTTGAAGAAAGAATGGGCTAAAATTCTATATGACCTTGGGTTTGGTGATAAATATTTAGACATTGCTCCAAAACAATAAGCCATGAAAATGCTGATAAATTGGACTGTATCAAAGTTAAAAACTATCACTTCATGAAAGATTTTATTAACACAATGAAATGTCACAAACAGGAGAATAGATTTTCAAATCATGTAATCTTCAATGGACTTGTATCCAGAATATATAAAGAACCCTTAAAATTCAACAATAAGCAAATGAACACCAGATAAATAAAGGGCAAAAGATTTGAACAGACACTTCACCAAGGAAGATATATTGATGGCAAATAATCACATGAAAAGATGCTCCAAATCATTAATCTTTGGAGAAATATAAAGGACACCCATAAGATACTACTATATACTTACTGGAATTTCTAGACTTATAAAATAATATATATATATATATATATATATATATATATGTATATATATATATATGTATATCATGTGTAACACTATGTTTTGAAGTACATATACGTAATGAAATGATTACTACATTCAAGCCAATTCATACATCCACCTCCTTATATAGTCATCAATTTTTTTGTGTATGTGGTTAAGAGCACCTGAAATCTGCTAAGTCTGTTTTGAGTATAAAATATAGTATTATTAATTATAGTTGTTGTGCTATACATTAAACCTCTAGATTTACTCATCCTACCTAAATTCAACTTACTCTTGACCAGAATCACTCATTTCCCAAACTAGCCTGCCCCGATCACTACCATTCTACTCTCTGTTTCTAAGGATATAACTTTTTTATTTCCCACATATAAGTGAGATTGCACAGTATTTTTCTTTCTCTATCTGGCTTATTTCCCTTAGTGTAATGTCCTCCAGGTTCATACATGTTTTCACAAATGGTAGGATCTCCTTTTTTTTAAAAGAATGGATAATATTTCTGTGTGTGTTGGAGTTCCTGTCGTGGTTCAGTGGTTAACGAATCCGACTAGGAACTATGAGGTTGCAGGTTCGATCCCTGGCCTCACTCAGTGGATTAAGGATCTGGCATTGCCATGAGCTCTGGTGTAGGTCACAGACTTGGCTTGGATCTCACGTTGCTGTGGCCCTGGCATAGGCCAGTGGCTACAGCTCCATTTAGACCCCTAGCCTGGGAACCTCCATATGCCATGGGTGCAGCCCTAGAAAGGACAAAAAAAATATTTCAGTGGTGTGTGCGTGTGTGTATCACAATTTCTCTATCCTAGAATGGTTAAATTTTTTAAAGAAATTGACAATATCAGGACTTCCCTGGTGGTTTAGTGGGTTAAGGGTATGGCATTATCACTGCAGTGGCTTGGGCACTGTTGTGGTGCATGCTTAGTCCCTGGCCTGGGAACTTCCACATGCTGCAGCCATAGCCGAAGAAAGAAAAAAAAAAAGAAATTGACAAAATCAGAAGATAATAAGAGTACAGATCAATAAATGTTGTTTTTTTGTTTGTTTGTTTTTTGCTTTATAGAACCACACTCATGGCATATGGAGATTCCCAGGCTATGGGTCCAATCGGAGCTACAGCTGCTGGCCTACACTACAGCCACAGCAATGCAGGATCGGAGCCACATCTGTGACCTACACCACCGCTCAGAGAAACATCATATCTTTAACCCACTGAGCGAGACTAGGGATTGAACCTGTAACCTCATGTTTCCTAGTTGGATTTGTTTCTGCGGCACCATGACAGGAATTCCCCAGAGCAATAAATTTGATTCATTGCTCTTAGAATGTGAAATGGCAGGGCCATTTTGGAAAACATTTTGACTGTTTCTTATAAGGTTAAATAGATACCAAATGACCCAGCAATCTCACTTCTGGGTATTTTCCTAAGTGAAATTAAAACTTATGTTCTCACAAAAACTTATGTATAAATTCTCATAGTGGTAATTGCCATAAACTAGAAACAGCAAGGATGCCTTTAACAAATGAATGGAAAACAAAATGTGGTGTGTTCGTGTATATAGAATGAAACACTATGCAACCATAAAAAAGAAAACTTCTGTTTCATGCAATAACATGGATGAATCTTAAATGCATTTTTCTAGGTAAAATATTTAGACTCCATAGGCAGTATGTTGTATGACCTCATTTTATGATATTCTAGAAATGACAAAACTGTAAGGGAAGAAAACATTTATAACAGCATCATCTTATGCTGGTGTGAATCTGGATCCTGTATAGGACCAGGTCTCAAAGCTCAGTACTAAGGGGACCTGATTTTCTGGTCTGACCTAGTCTCTTAAAGATACTATGAGGTACCACCTTATACCAGGCAGAATGGCCATCATCAAAATGTCTACAAACAATAAATGCTGAAGAGGGTGTGGAGAAAAGGGAACCCTCTTACAAGGCATGAAAGCAACCTAAATGTCCACCAACAGAGAAATGGATAAAGAAAATGTGGTACATATACACAATGGAATATTATTCAGCCATACAAAAGAATGAAATAATGCCATTGGCAGCAACATGGATGGACCTAGAAACTATCATACTAAGTGAAGTTAGTCAGACAATGAAAGACATGCATAATGTGATATCCTATATGTGAAATCTAAAAAAAAAAAGGTAAAAATGAGCTTATTTGCAGAACAGAAATAGACTCACAGACTTTGAAAAACTTGAGGTTACCAAAGGGAATGGGCGGTGGGAGGGTGGGAGGGCTGGGTTGGGGTTTGGGACTGGCATAAGCACTCTGAGGTATATGGAATGATGGGCCAATGCAGATCTTCTATACAGCACAGAGAACTCTACCCAGTATTTTGTGATAATCTATGTGGGAAACGAATCTGAGAGAAAATGGGTAGGTGTACATGTATGACTGGGTCACTTTGTTGTACGGCAGAAATAAACACAACATTGTAAATTAACTATACTTCAATAAAACTTCAAAAAAAAAGAAAAAATTAAAAAAAAATTTTAAAAAGACACTCTAGTCTACCTCAGTCATCTTGGTTTGTATATATCCTCGGGGCACATACTCCTTAACTAGCCTCTTACAACTCATTATTTAACCTCCTATTCTAGGAAAGAAACAAAACCAAGTTTTATAGTATTTTCTTTTCCTATAAAGGCCAGCATCTGGCCTTTTCAGTTTTGCTGTAATCATTTTCCTTGTTTTGGAGAACAATATATTCTTCATACGAATAGTACAAGCAGTAGACTTGTAAAATCTCAGGCAGGAGGGAAAATATTAAAGAAAAGACTAAGTGCAAACTAATAAAGCATAAAAAATTTGCACCATAAAAAAGAGCTGGGAAAATATCATTCGTGTGGCCAATTATTGGAAGAATAATTTTCCCCAAGATGTTCAGGTTACTTGCTCCATCTTATTTGCAAAGGAGTGTCATAATGGGATAAGGAGATAAAACTGTCATTCCTCAGATGTTTGAAGGGGTAAAGCTTTGAACATGAGATGAAATAGGCTGTCCAAACAAGTTCAATATCAGTGCAATGAAAATTGGACATTGTGGGTGTTTGGTGTGTATTTGGGAAATGAGCATTTGAATGCAAAGCACAGGCGACCTTGGATTGCATTATTAGGAAGAACCTAAGATGAAAAATTTCCTCCCAGAGACTGCCATTATTTACTTTTTCCAAGTGGGAAAGGCCAGGTGACTATATGTGGCATATTGTTGTTCTTATCAGAACAATGCCATTTGGATACAGAGGTTTCTCAACAGTTTGAGGGATGCTGAAACATTCTCAGGTCATCAGGTACCCACCAGTGTTCCCTTTTAAAGACACTCATGACAGGAAATCATTCTTTTGGACGAGTGCCATCCATGTGCTCACACCCCAACTTAGGGCTTGAGGAAGTAACACTGCTGGGCTGATTTGGTGGCACAATAATCCAATGGAATTTATGACAGAATATCATTTAATGTAATTATGTTGGAAGATCCTTTGAAGGAACAAAAACTTAATTTTTAGGATAGTGATATTCTGACCACAGTTTTTCTGAATTCCTGTACCATTTCCCAGATGTAAATTATGGAAGCAATTCTTCTGACTTCAGCTTTCATATAAGTCAACTACCCATTCATGTCTACTAAACTAAAAAGATCCATAATCAGTTGACCCTTGAACAACATGGGTGTTGGGGCACCAACCCTCCGGGTAGTTGAAAATCTACATATAACTTTATGGTGGTCTCTCCATGTGTGCCCTTCTGCATCCATGAACTCAACTAACCACAGATTATATAGTACTGTAGAGTCTATTTCATGAAAAATAATCTGTGTATAGTGGACCTGTGCAGTTTAAGCCTGTGTTGTTTGATGATCAACTGTATTACTATGAAAAACAATTTTTTTTTCTAAAGACATATGTCCACGAGTCAGGTATTTCTGAAATCTTTGTATTTTCTTGGTTCATGAAGATATCTGCCATCTGCTTTGTTCATTGGAACTAGAACTGGGCAAGTCCTAGAAAAGCTTGAGAGACCAAAATTGCATTATGTGGCTGTTCAGTAGTGGTGGCTCGTCTACTCTTACTTTATAAACAAAGATAATTTATTTTCTCTTTAGGTGTATCCTCCTGGTTGGATTCTTTTAGAATTTGGTAATATAAGTTCATATTTATATTAGCCCTTATTTTTTTAAAGTAGTTTTTTTTTATTAAAGTATATTATATTTACAGCGTTGTACCAATTTCTGCTATACAGTATAGTGACCCTGTCACATATATATGTGTGTGTATATATATATATATGTATATATATATTCCCTTTCTTATATTTTCTTCCATCATGGTCTAGCACAAGTGATTGAATATAGTTCCCTGTCCTGTACAGTAAGACCCCATTGTAATAGACAAATGTAATAGTTTGCATCTTCTAACCCCAAACTCCCCATCCATCCCATACCCTCTTCCCTCCCCCTTGGCAACCATAAGTCTATTCTCTAGGTCTGTGAGTATGTTTCTGTTTTGTAGATAAGTTCATTTGTGCCATATTTTGGATTCCACATACAATTAATATATGGTATTTGTCTTTCTCTTTCTGACTTCACTTAGTATGGGAATCTCTGATTGCATGCATGTTGCAGCAAATGGCATTATTTCATTCTTTTTATGGCTGAGTACTATTCCATTGTGTATCTGTACTGCATCATCTTAATCCATTCATCTGTCAATGGACATTTAGATTGTTTCCCTGTCTTAGCTGTTGTGAATAGTCCTGTGGTGAACTTAGGGGTGTGTGTATCTTTTTGAATTGTAGTTTTGTCTGGATATATGCCCAGGAGTGGGATTGCTGGATCATATGGTAGTTCTACATTTAGTTTTCTGAGGACCCTCCATACTTACATAAGCCCTTATGCTTGATACAATACTTTCACATCTATTTTCTCTTGGATTCTCTAGTTACCATAGGAAGTTTGACATTTTTATTGTAGATGAGGAGACCAAGACTAGCAGAAGTAATCTGCCCAAGATCACTTGGTCAGCAACGGCTGGGCTGGGAGTCAAGCCCTACTGAAGAAATGACTCCAGAGTCTAAGCTCTTTCCCGTGTGCCAAACTGGAAGTTGGTTTTGTGTAAAGGTAGAGGTGATGTCAGGTCTAAGCCATCTTGTTCCCCAAATCATTTAATAACTGGTGGTCTAAATATGTGAAGCCCCATTTGATAATGTTAGAGCAAGATGAGCAGGTTGAAGCAAAAGTCATAAATTCCACTTTGGACATGGGGTCGGTATGAGAGGAGCTGTTTGTTGACATTAGATGTGCAGGTGTGAAGAACCAGGTAGAAATCTGGGCTGGTGATACAGATTTTGCAAACCCTAGTTGGAGATGGTAATTAAATCTTTAGAATGAAAGAGACCTCTCTGAACAAGGAGATTGCTGTAACTTGAATTAAGACATGAATTGTTCAGATGAAAATCAGTTCTACTTAGATTTAGCTCAATGCTTTGTAACTATTATCATATCAGAGAAAAAACAAGAGAAGAAGTGCTGTATTTTGGAAGTACTATCCGGTGAATAACAACAACAAAATTTTTTGTGGTTTGCTACATATTACAGAGTGATAAAACATGACATTTAAATTTAAGCACTTTAACTGGTCCCTTAGGCTCTGTTCAGGGCAGACAACAGCTGTATGTGTAATTAAATAAAGCTAATTTAAATAAATTAATAAGAAAAATCACTCAGAGTTTGCGTTTATAAAAGTTTTTTTGTGTGTAAGAAGCTGTGAACACTGTTTCTTCAAACTACATATTTTGGAACATGGTGGGCTCTGGGGCAAGACATACATTTTAAAGTAGTAAAAATAGAAGGCTTCTTTTCTTCCAATTTCATACTCGAAGTATAATTTTACTGATATTTTACACAGATGAATTGCAAGAGAATATTTGCAATGTAATTGTCATTGAAGACACCAAGAAAGACAGTGAAATAGAATAAAAATATGCTTTTTTGGGTTTCTTTTTACTTCATATATTTTAAGCACAATACACACATCTGGGAGATGATATTACCTTTCTTTTTGGTAGCAGCTATTGTCTGAACACATTTTCACATCAGTGTTTATGTGAGAATCTATATTCAAGAAACTGGTCAGTTGTTTTATTTGTTTCTGGGATCAAAAAGGAACTGTTGCTTTAGCAAAGCTAAACATTTTTAGAATAAAAATGAGCGTACAACTAGCTTTAATGTTCCTGACTACAAGATTGTTATCGTGTAATCAGCAAGGGCTATGAAATTGTTTTCACCAAAAAGCTATGTGGATGATTTTTAGAGAACCAAGGTGAATTAAATTTTGACCTTTTAAATTTTTTTTCCTTTCTTACCACTCTCGCAATAGACACTGTTTTCAGGTTTCAGGAATGTGGTGCATTGATCCCATTTTTAGAGATCAGTCATAGGGGTAAACAGAAGGCTCTGTGATTTATGACCAAACCTGCTGATAGTTCCTTAGAGAGGTTCAACATTCACGGATTGAGAACTGTTCGAGGATCCAGGGATTCAAACAAGACAGGGGAGCTGCTCCTCTCGGTCTCCATTTCAGAATGAAAATAACTGCACGTTGAAATTTATTAGAGTCCAGTATAAAGAAATCTAATGTCTAGCCAACCCACAATAAACAGATTTTTTTTCTGGCCTTCTGTAAGACTCGTTACCTTGTTTTTGTCTCATTTCTTTTTAAGATGGCTTTAGTGCAAGTGTTTTTCAGAAAATGCATTTAAATCTGAAGAGGAAGAGAAACTTTTAGGCCATTTAACTTAATCCTATTCTGGAACCAATGGTCAAGGGAAAACTTAAGCAATAGGAGAGATGTAAGAAAAATTTTCAAAACAGTGGAATGAGGTATCATCAGCTTTCAGAGTGATTTCTTAGCAGCCATGTGAGAAGAAAATATTGTGTGCTACATCTTTATTAGTCATATTAAGTGTCATGGATATAAGATAAAGCAAATGTAATCATTACCCACAATACATCAAAATCTTTCCCCTCAATAGAAGTCATCCAAATTGAGTTTTATAAAAATGTTCTTTATTTTAGAAAGGATAGATCACATTTACTGAAGACATATGCCAGTATGTCTGAAAAGCTATATGTTTCATTTGATTTCACATATGTCTGTATATGTGTGTATATATATATATATATATGTATATGTGTTTGTATATTATATACACACATATATAAACATATACGCATATATGTGTGTGAATATTGTATAAAGTTGTTTTCTAAAGCTCAGAATTATTTGGTTAGTTTCTGCTTTCTTCTTTAATCAGAACATATAACACAACAGTTATTTTGCTATTCTCTTCAAATTCTTCTCATTATAAATGTAAATCTGATTTCTTTTTTTCCTGAAAAAAAATCAACATTCTTATAATTCTCATCTGAATTATACTTTTCCCCCTATACCAGAAAGAAAGGATTATCTGCATCTCCTTGTGTTCATAGATACTTGTGTTTTCCCATTATTGTTTGTTAGTGCTTTCTTTAAAATGCATTTTTCAGCATTACTCAGAATAGCCAAGGAATGCAAACAACCTAAATGTCCTTTGACAGATGAATGGATTGGGAAGATTGTGTACACATATACAATGGAATACTACTCAGCCATAAAAAACCCAAAATAATGCCATTTTCAGCAACATGGATATAACTAGAGATTCTCAAACTATGTGAAATAATTCAGAAAGAGAAAGGCAAATACCATATGATATCACTTATATATGGAATCTAAAATATGGCAAAATGGACCTATCTACCGAACAGAAACAGACTCACAAATATAGACAACAGACTTGTGTTTGCCAAGGATGAGGGAGAGAGAGTGGGACATACTGGGAGTTTTGGGTTAGTAGATGCAAACTATTACACCTAGAATGGATCAGAAATGAGCAATGAGGTCCTGCTGTATATCACAGGGAACTGTGCCCATTCTCTTGGGATAGACTGTGATAGGGGCTGCAATGAGAAAAAGAATGTGTGTATATATATATATATGACTGGGTCACTATGTTGTGCAGCAGAAATTGACACAACATGGAAAATCAACTATACTCTAAAAAATAAAATTATAAAATGTACTTATAGAACCAAACTGCTTGCTGTTGACAGAGAGAAATACAGAAATAATTTTCACAATCCCAATTTGAAAATATTTGAGCACTTACTTGATTGGACACATTTAACTTAGTGTTCATTTGTTAGTTTGCATGTAATAAAGCCTTGTTCCTGTGATAGGTATCCCCAGGAATTGCTTGTGTACCTCTTAAGAATATATTATATCTTTTGGGACATTTAATAACAATTTAATTGATTATCTACAAATTACCCATATGTCATGATAAACCAATCAACTTAAAAATCATGGAAATATTTTAAATGATGTAATCAATGCCACAATTCCAACTATGATCATTTACATCAAAGATATGTATGTTTCTTCCTTTCTTTAAATGCCAAGTCTTTTACAACCACATTTGTACACCGGTCAGGATAAAAAAATATATCTAATTTATAGGCAGACTATTTTCTTTCCTAGAAAACAAAGCCCTTTTGCAGTAACAGAGTTTGTTGTTTTTGTCATAACTGCACCAAACACCAAATGATACATAAATGAGTGTGCCTTGTCTAGCTGACTTATTTAAATACAGTCACAATAGTATTATGGTCTCAGGTTCAGTCAAAATATAGTTTAGTCAGCTTTGTGGGAAGAGAAATATCATCATAGGAACTTCAATTCTAAGAATAGGACCAAAAAATAACTTGCTCAATCCCTGGCACAGGTCAAAAAATTAACAACTATGGATAACAGTTTTTAAGTGTCTTACATTCATTGATGAGCTGGCAAAAGGTAAGAAATCTTCAGGTGAAAAAAATCTATGGAGTAGTTGGGACCTTTCTCTGTAGCTAGCTTTGGCCTGTGCTCCGCTGCCTGAGATAAATCAGTACTTTAGTTTTCCAGGACTTTCATCGTATAGAGCATGGGAAACAAAATCCAAGGACCACCAAGAACATTAAGTCTAATAGATCTTACTCATTGAAAAGTAGTGATCCATACAGGGTGCCTTTGTAAGAGTGAACTAGTATTGGAAATAAATACATCTCCTGCAAGAATTTTCAAAGAATAAACATTGCAAACCATCTGCTCAACAGAAGTTGGGAAGAGTACCTACTGAACACTAGAACAAAAGATAAACAATAATAATTTGAAAAAAGGAAAATGTAACTGTGAGTTCTGCAGGCATTTTAAAAGTAATAATTTGATAATAATTTTCTTAATATATAGCATATAAACAAACTCAAGAATGAATGCCAGAAAATGAGATTATGATCAAACATTTTTCCACAAAGGAAAGCTCAGGCTCTGATGTCCTTACTTTGGCAAGCCCTACTAAACATTTAGCAAATAAATAAGTTCCATTGTAAAGAAGCTATTCCAGAGGATAGTAAAAAGGAGAGCATGCTTCAGTTCATTTTATGAAGCTAGAATGACTCCAAAATCTGACAATAACAATGGGGGAAAAAACCTACAGGAGTTACCACTGTGGTGCAGTGGGTTAAGAATCCAACTGCAGTGGCTCAGGTCACTGCAGAGGCACAAGTTCTATCCCTAGCTCTACACAGTGGGTGAAAGGATCTGGCATTGCTGTAGTTGTGGCTTGGATTCAGTCCCTGGCCTGGGAACTTCCAAATGCTGTGTGTTCAGCCATTAAAAATACAAAAAGGGAGTTCCCGTCGTGGCGCAGTGGTTAACGAATCCGACTAGGAACCATGAGGTTGTGGGTTCGGTCCCTGCCCTTGCTCAGTGGGTTCACGATCCGGCGTTGCCGTGAGCTGTGGTGTAGGTTGCAGACGTGGCTCGGATCCCGCATTGCTGTGGCTCTGGCGTAGGCCGGTGGCTACAGCTCTGATTCAACCCCTAGCCTGGGAACCTCCATATGCCGCAGGAGCAGCCCAAGAAATAGCAACAACAACAACAACAACAACAACAACAACAACAAAAGACAAAAAAAAATACAAAAAGAAAAAAAGAACCCCACTGAAGGGTGGTAAAGAAATATAAAAAGAATTCCTACAAATATTCTGAAAAATATAAATAATCTACTACAAAAATAGACCATCTCATGATTGCTTCACAGAAGACAGGATCATCACATGTGGTTCAAAGGTCATGATGTAGTATCACATGTGCACCAAGGGAAATTAAGTGATTCATTGCTTGCATATTGAAGCTTTCTGGGGAAAGTAGAACACATGCCCAGTCCAGTCTAAAAATGGATTGGGTATTTATTGTCATTAGGAGGCAGGTCTAGGCATCTCTTGCAGTTTTCAGGCCAGGATTTGCATGGTGTAAATAACCCAAGATGCTAAGGGAGTGAGCACTTGGGCTTTCTTGCCTAGAGTCAGAGAAAGAGTGTAAGAGAGGTGAGGCTTGAAAGCTGTCACCTCTCAAATATTGAGAATGGAGTAAGACTCTGATAAAACTTGTACTTCACAAAAGATAAGCCTTGGAAATAACAAAGAACAGTTTCTCACAGAAATTGAGATGAAAAAGACAATAAAAGGGCAACAAAACTTAGAATTGTGCAGGTTTATTTTTATGGAAAGATAAAATAGGCAAAATTTTAATTAGTCTCAACAAGAAAAATAAATAAATAAAACCAGACTGAAAAAGACATTAAACTTAATATCACAGAAATGCAAAGGACCTAAGAGACTATGATGAACAATTACACACCAGATAAATTAATGATAAGAAGATTGAATCAGTAATCAAAAACCTCCCAGGAAACAAAAGTCCAGAACCAGATAGCTTCACTGATGACTTCCACATACCATTAAAGAATTAATATCAATCATTCTCAAACTCTTCCAAAAAAATAGAAGAGGATACACTTACGTACTCATTTCATGAATCCAGCATTACTCTGATTTTGAAACCAGATTAGGAACTACAACAAAAGACAATTACAGGCCAATATTCCAGATGAAAACAGGCAAAAATTCTCAACAGAATATTAGCAAACTGAATTGAACAATACATTAAAAAGACAGCATACAATGATCAACTGGAATTTATTCCAGGGATGCAAGAATGGTTCAACATTTGCAAATCAATCATTTGATATACCAAATTAACAAAAAGAAAGATGAAAATTATGATTCTCTCACTAGATGTGGAAAATTCACTTAACATTTTTGTTATCCATTCATGATAAAAATTCTCAACAAGGTGAGTACAGAGGAAATGTATCACTACATAATAAAGGCCATAGCTTACATCATACTTAATGTGAAAAAACTGAAAACATTTTCTCTAAGATTAGAACCAAGACAAGGATTCCCACTATTACTGCTTTTCAACATAGTATTGGAAGTCTTAGAGTAATTAGGCAAGAAAAAGAAATAAAGGGCGTCCAAATCAAAAAGAAGAATTTGTCACTGTTTGTGGATGACAAACGTAGAAAATCCTGAAAGACTCCATCAAAAAAACGTTAGAATTAATAAATTCAATAAAGTTACAAAATACAAAATCAATAAACAAAATAGGTTACATCTCTATATACTAATAACAAGCATCCAAAAGAGTAAAATACCTAGAAGTAAGTTTAACCAAGGAGGTGAAAAACCTGTACACTGAAAACTATAGGACAGTGATAAAGGAAATTGAAGAAGAAACAAATGAATGAAAAGATATCTTGTGCTCATGGATTGGAATAATTAACATTGTTAAAATGTCCTTTGCTACCAAAGCATTCTACGGATTCAGTGCATTCCCTATGAAAATTCCAATGTCATTTTCACAGAAATAGAAGAAATAGTCTTAAAATGTTCATGGATCAAAAAGACCCCCCAAAAGCAAAGAAATCTTGAGAAAGAAGAACAAAGCTGGTGACATCATGCCTCCTGATTTCAAATTATGTTACAAAGCTATAGTAATCAAAACAGTATGTTATTGTCATGAAAACAGACATGTAGATCAATGGAACAGAGCAGAAAACCAATATATTACAAAGGAACCAAGAATATACAATGGGAAAAGAACAAACTCTTCAATAAACAGTGTTGGGGAAACTGGACAATTATATGAAATAGAATGGAACTAGACCACTATCTTAAACTCTACACGAATATTACACATTCAAAAGGGATTAAAGTCTTGAATGTAAGACCTGAAACCATAAAGCTGTACTGTTATTGGAAATTTCTAAGAGAGTGAATCTTAAAATTCCTCATCCCAAGAAAAAAATTTGAAACTATGTATGGTGACAGATGTTAGCCAGAATTATTGTGGTGATCATTTCACCATATGTATATATATTGAGTCCTTATGTTGTATAGCTGAAATTAATATAATGCTATATGTAATAATAGATCAATAAAATGGTTTAAATATTAAATAAATGGAGTCATGTGTTGTGTAATGTTTTAGAATTGACTTTTATCATTCAAGCATAGTTCTCTGGAAAGTCACCCAAGTTTTGTGTGTATCAGTTTGTTGTCTTTTATTGCTGAGTGGTATTCCATGCCATGGATGTACCACAACCACTTTAACCAGTTTAAGTTTCTGTTGAAGAATGTATGGTCTCTGTCCAGTCTGGAGCTATAGATAAAGCTGCTATCAATATTTATGTACATGATTTTGTGTGATCACACATTTACATTTTTATGGTATGAGTATCGAGGGGGGCAATTGCAATTGGAAAATAAGTCCACAATCCATTTGCATTAAGTTTGGTATAAGGTGTGAAGTTAGGTCAAGGCTTATCTTTTTGTCTCTGGATGTTCAATTGAGCCAGCATCATTTGTTGAAAAGAAGAAACTTCTTCCACTGAACTGCACATTTATCAAAAACCAGTTGGGCATTTTTTTGTGTGAGTCAATTCTGGGTTCTCTATTTCTTCATTGATTTATGTGTCTGTCTTCCACCAATTTTAGGAGAAAAGTTTTGGTAGTTTGTGCTTTTTTGAGGAATTAGTTCATTTCACCTAAATGTGTTGTAATATTCACTCATAAAGCTTTTGATGTCTCTAGGGTCTGCTTCATCCCTGATGTTCATCATTTGTATATTTTCCCTTGTTTATATTGGTCAGTCTTGCTAGAAGATCATCACTTTTATTGATTTCCTCAAAGAACTACCTTTTTGTTTCATGATTTTCTCTTTTGTTTTGATGTTTTCATCATCTCTGCTCTTTGTGTTTTTTGTTTGTTTGTTTGTTTGTTTTGGCTTTTTAGGGCCTCACCCACAACATGTGAAGGTTCCCAGGCTAAGGAGTCTAATCAGAGCTGTAGCTGCCAGCCTACACCAGAGCCACAGCAATGCTGCAACTGAGCTGCATCTGTGACCTACACCACAGCTCATGGCAACGCTGGATCCTTAACCCACTGAGCAAGGCCAGGGATCGAACTCACAACCTTATGGTTCCTAGTTGGATTTGTTTCCAGTACGCCACGACGTGAACTTCTGCTCTTTTTTTTTTTTTTCTCTTTCTCCCTTCTTGCATTAGATTCATTTTGCTTGTTTTCTGGGCTCTTAATGAGAGCTCAAGTTATTGATATGAAATGTTTCCTCTTTTATAATTTAAGCATTTAAATTTAAATGCTTATTTAAATTTAAGTGCTGTAATATCCCTCTTGTTATCATTTTCTCTGTGTCCCACATATTTTGATATTATGTTTTCATTTAATGTTTATTCAGTTAAATAAACTTTCAGTTTTTTTTTAATTTCCCTTGAGACTTTCTCTTTGACCCATGATTACTTGGAAATATGTTTTGTAGTTTATAGGTATTTGGAGACTTTTCTATTATCTTTTTGTTATTAATTTCTTATTTGATTGTATTGTGATCATATTATTTCCATTCTGTTAAATTCATAAGGCATTTTATAGATTGGAATATGGTCTATCTTGCTGTATGTTCCTTTGGCAATTAGAAAGATTATATTCTGCTATTGGTTGAAATAGTCTAATAATGTCTATTAGATTCTGTCAGTTGACGTTGTTGAGTTGATGTTGTTGATGTTGTCTTTTATATCCCTATTGATTTTCTGTCTAGTTAGTCTATCACTTGGTGAGACATGGGTGTTAAATTCTCCACCTATAATTGTGGACTTGTCTGTTTCTTCTTTCAGATCTATTAGGTTTCACTTCATATACTTTTAGCTCTGTTGTTTTGTATATATCCATTTAGAAGTGCTTTGTCTTCTTGGTAGACTTGCACTTTCATCATTAGGTAATATTCACCTCTGTCTCCAGTTATTTTCTTTGTTTTGAAATTAACTTTATGTGCTATTATATAGCTACTACTTTTTTCTTTTGATTCATGTTTGCATGATATATCTTTTCCCATACATTTAATATCAGTCTACCTATATAATTATATTTGATGTGTTTCTCAAGGACAGCATATAAGTGAATCATGTTTTTAAAACCACTCTGTCAATCTTTGCCTCTTATTATTGTATTTAGACTTCTTATAGCTCATCTGGGAATATTTTCTCCCAGATATATTAAGGCTTACATTTTCAACTTTATTTCTTATTTTCTTTTTGTTCCCTTTTCATTTTTTCTTTTCCTTTTTTGGGTTACTTAAACATGTTTTAGAATTTCATTTTGATTTATTCTCAATGTTTTTGAGTGTAACTGCATAAAGTTTTAATGGTTACTCTAGGTATTACATTATATGTGTGTGTACAGATTCACACACACACACACACACACACACACACACACACACACCCCTATAATCATCACCATCTACTGGTATTAACATTTTACCAGTTTGAGTTTAGTGTAGACTATTATCTCCTGTTTATAAATGTTTTAAAATTTTTCTTTACATAGATTTAGAACTATACCAGGCAATGTTAAAATTATTGGTTCAAAACTCAAAAACACTTTAGAAAATTCAGGAACGGAAAATGTTCCCAGGCCCAAGAACTTCCACATGCCATGGGCATGCCCTCACCCCCACAAAAAAAGGAAAATGTATTATATTTCACTATATTTCATCCCTCCTCTTGTTCTTTCTTACTTCCTGATAGTTTATGGTCCTCTGTTTATCATTTCCTTTTTCTCTAAAACTTTCATTTAGCTATTACTTTAGGATCATTCATTTACTTTTCCTTCATGTAAGTATAGTGCCTGTAGTTAAAAAAACTCTATTGTGCACTTAAAATTTGGTTAATAAGATTGATCTCATTTTAAGCATTCTTACCCCCAGTAAAAAAGAAAAATTACATGCAAGTGTTTGCCTGTCTGTGGGGAAGGGTTCATCTTCGGTTGTATAGATGCATTTGCAGAAATGCCTCACACACTATTAACTCTCTTAACTCTATACCCCATGCCTTTCATTAGTCTTTTTTCTTTACCCCTGATTCAGGAATTATTTTTTTATGTTTTGTCTTCTGCTTTACAATTTGACTTTCTGCAGCATCCAATCTGATGAATACTCCCACCAGTCTGCAATCATTTTTAACCCCGTGCAGTCTCTCTCGATTGAAATTTTTTTTTTCTTTTGTTCTGGATACTGTATCCTCTTGAATCACGTCAATAACACGAAATAGGCATTTTCCTCTTATCTTTTTTAGTAAATCTGTATCAGGAGAGGCTATCTGTTCTGATTCTTTATAGTGCCCTCTTATTTGGGGACTGGAATATTTTCTCCCAGTTTCACTATGTCACATTTCTGCTTGCTTATCCTTACAGCCAGAGACCCTCTGGCTTCTGCCTGAATTCTGCATTGAAGGAAGGTCTGTCAATGTCTGATGTGGAATGCTGCCCAATTCTTTTATATTTAGACAATACTGAAAGGGAAAATATAAATCTACTGTAAATGATCATGACCAGTTCACAAATAGCAGCCTGAGGGAAGCAGAGCAGAAGCTGAAACCCTGGGCAGTCCCCACAGAGATCTGAGTCTCTGTGTCATTTATTCTCTGTGTTGTGTGAACTGCCGTGCTAGCTTTCAGGATAACCAATTTTTGTTTTGTTAGCCCAGTGCCAGGTAGGAGCGTAGCTGTACCTGGCCAGTGTAGGGCTCCTCTCCCCCACAACACTGTCATTCAGTTTATTTTAGCTCATCCCTCCAAGAACAAATGTGAGAATCCCCCACAGTTGTAGGTGGCTTCTCGGGGTGTTAATCGACAGAGTGTTTGCAGTGAGTCCTGTCAGGCCCCAGTACACCCACCTTTGTTTTTCCCTCTGTCATCCATCTGCCTAATGTGTTTTGGGGTTTTGCCATTAGCTTCCCACTTACTCTCTTGGGATACTTTCTTATAAGTAGGATTTCTCCTTCTCATAAGAATGACTTTAAGTTGGTCTTCTCCCTGTCCGTCTATTAAATTCAGTTAGTTGTCTCAGTGGGAACCTAGGGAATGGCCCTTAAAATCACTGTTTTCTGCGCAGGACTTTACCCCCCAGATCCTTCCTGTTAAATGCAACACTAGTGAGGAACATCACCATCAGACCCTCACTGCTATTGTTCTTTATTTTCTTTTTTAAATTTCTGAACTACAATTTTTCTAGAAACTTCAGAGTCCTATATGGGACTCTCAGAAACTAAGATGCTTGTGATATTAAATTAATTATTGCAGTAATTATGGAGGGCCTAGCAAGCATATTCATTTTATGCATGTAGCAAACATTTCTTCAACACCAACTCTTCAAGTTCCATGCTAGGCACCGGGGAAAAAAAATGTTTTTAAAAAAGAGAATATGGCCTGTTCCCTCAAAACATCATATAGGGTAAATAACAATTAAAGACACAGTTATAATTTAAGGTGTTATCAACAACACAACATGAGGTGGGAGCACCTAAACAGTATTGTTGTAACACAGCTCAGAAAAGATTCCTCAGAGGACTTGATAATTGAATTTTGAAAGAAAAAAAAAATATGTGGAGGTTGCTCCAAAAGGGCTGCTTGGTAGCAATGGGAAGAAAAAAATTTCAGCTGCAGCCAAGTCAGCTTTTGCAGCATTACCATTCAACATCTATATTTACCTTCTCCCATGAGCATCACCGTCAGACACTCATATCTACATGGACCATCAGCATCCCCATACAGCATCCGTATCTACATCACCCATGAGCATCCCCATACTGCACCTTTCTCTATCTATATCACCCGTGATGAGCATTACCATCCAGATGCCCTTATCTGCATTTTCCCATCATTCAGCACAAATGGCTCTTAAAAATCTTGAAAATGGATAGCAAGATCTCTTAGCCCCCAGAGTGACAAGTAGAAACATAACAGGATTTGAAGAAAAGAGTTTTCATGCAGCTATCTTTTTTTTGTTTGTTTTTGGTTTCATTTCTAGTGTCACTATAGCTGTGAACACTGTGGTAAAGAGCTTCAAAATCAGATGCGCATCTTAGTGCTTGACAGGGAAAGAGGTACAGGCTGTGACTTTTAGCAAGATAAATCCATAGTTCTTTGATTTTAAAAATGCTCAAAGCACAGATATTAGAAGTTGGGGTGTAGGGCATGACCTAGGCAAAATAAATTTGATGAAAGTACCCATAAGTTTGTGCTAAAAAAGTCAAGGAATTCTCATGAATAAAATGGGACCTAAGTTGAGGCATGGACAGTAAATCATAAAAGGCAGAGGAAAGGAGATGGGCAAAGTCTTGGAGTCAGGTAGAACCTTGACTTCTTCAGGAAAGAGTGAAGAAAGGGATGTGAATAGAGGAAGGACTCAAAACAGTGAGTGCTATGGCTCGAAAAATCTTTTTTTTTTTTTTTTTTTTTTTAATGGCTGCACCTGTGGCATATGAAGTTTCTAGGTTAGGGGTCAAATCAGAGCTGCAGCTGCCGGCCTAGGCCACAGCTATGGAAATACTAGATCCAAGCCACATCTGTGACCTACACCACAGCTTGAAGCAACACCAGATCCTGAACCCACTGACTGAGGCCAGGGATCACACCCACATCCTCAAAGACACTATGTCGAGCTCTTAACATGCTGAGTCACAATCTTAATTGTCACATGGAGAAGCTTGCATTTATCTTTTGTGAAAATGTTTGAGAAGGATAATGACATAATTTCAAAAATAAAGTTTAGGTCATAGTAGTTTTGATTTGCATTTTTCTCATAATCAATGATTTTGAGAATTTCTTTTTTTTTTTTTTTTTTTGTCTTTTTGCCATTTCTTGGGCCGCTCCTGCGGCATATGGAGGTTCCCGGGCTAGAGGTCGAATCGGAGCTGTAGCTGCCAGCCTACACCAGGGCCACAGCAACGCAGGATCCGAGCCGCGTCTGTGACCTACACCACAGCTCATGGCAACGCCGGAACCTTGACCCACTGAGCAAGGGCAGGGATCGAACCCGCAACCTCATGGTTCCTAGTCGGATTCGTTAACCACTGCGCCACGACGGGAACTTCGAGAATTTCTTCATGTACTTGTTGGCAATGTGTATATCTTCTTTGGAGAAATGTCTATTCAGGTCTTTTGCCCATTTTTCAGTTGGGTTGTTTTTTGTTTGTTCGTTTGTTTTGCTATTGAGTTGTATAAGTTGTATATTTTAGAGATTAAGCCCTTGTCAATTGCATCATTTGAAACTATTTTCTCCCATTCTATAGGTTGCCTTTTTTTAGTGGTTTTCTTAGCTGTGCAAAAGCTTTTAAGTTTGGTTAGGTTCCACTGGTTTATTTTTGATTTTATATCTGTTGCTTTGGGAGACTGACCTAAGAAAATATTTGTAAGGTGGATGTCAGAAAATGTTTGGCCTATGTTCTCTTCTAGGAGTTCGATGGTGTCTTGTCTTTCATTTAAGCCTTTAAGCCATTTTTAGTTTGTTTTTGTGTATGGTGTGAGGGTATGTTCCAGTTTCATTGATTTACATGTGGCTGTCCGGTTTTCCCAGTACCACTTGCTGAAAAGATGGTCTTTTTCCCATTTTTATATTCTTGCTTCCTTTGTACCACTTCACATCAGTCAGAACGGCTATCATTAGTAAGTCCACAAATAACAAATGCTGGAGAGGTTGTGGAGAAAAGGGAACACTCCTACACTGTTGGTAGAAAAGGGAACCCTCCTACACTGTTGGTACTTTGGTAGAACCACTGTGGAAAACAGTATGGAGGTACCTCAGAAAACTAGAGAGCTACCAGATGACCCAGCAATCCCACTCTTTATGTCTGTGCATATATCCAGACAAAACTTTCCTTGAAAAAGATACATGTGCCCATATGTTCATTGCAACACTATTCACAATAGCCAAGACATGGAAACAACCTAAATGTCCATCGACAGATGAATGGATTAAGAAGATGTGGTATATAGACACAGTGGAATACTACTCGTCCATAAAAAAGAACAAAATAATGCCTTCTGCAGCAACATGGATGGAACTAGACACTCGTACTAAGTGAAGTAAGTCAGAAAGAGAAAGACAAATGCCATGTGATATCACTTATATCTGGAATCTAATATATAGCACAAATAAACCTTTCCACAGAAAAGAAACTCATGGACTTGAAGAACAGACTTGTGGTTGCCAAAGGGGAGGGAGTAGGATAGAATGGGAATCTGGGGTTAATAGATGCAAATTATTGCATTTGGAATGGATAAGCAATGAGATCCTGCTGTACAGTACAGGGAACTATATCTAGTCACTTGTGATGGAGCATGATGGAGGATAACATGAGAAAAAGAATGTATATATGTATGTGTGATTGGGTCACTTTACTGTACAATAGAAAATTGACAGAACACTGTAAACCAACCATAAAGGAAAAAATAAAAATCATTTAGAAAAAAACCCCAAAAAATAAAAATAAAATTTAGGAAAGATTAACCTAACGTGTGTGGGTGGAGTGGCTAATTTAATAAAAATTAAAAGAGCGTTCAGTGGATCAATCACTCCCCATCCCAACACTGTCTCCTCCTTTGTTGAACAATACACTGTCCTCTTCAGCTCCTTTCCAACTACTTTCTTTCATCTGTGTCCTTTCTTCCTCTCAGATTTCTTACTGCCCTCTCCTCTCCCACTCACTAATTCATTATTCATCATCTATTCATTTAAGATATGGTTTACTGTAAGCCAGTTACTACACCTGTTGTCAGGTTAGTGTCATGAACAAAATAGTCACGGTTCCTGGGTGCTTGGAGCTAAATATAAGATCCTCCATTATTCAGTCTTTGGTCCTGTTCTTGTCTAATTCCAACCTCTTATGCACAATCACATACAATTCTATGACTTTAATGACCCCTGATACATATCCATTTTATGGACTTTTCACCTACGCTTCATATTTAAATTTCCAGTTGCTACCTATTTTTCTCCTCCTTGATACCTTGCAGATGTCCCAAGCTGGACATGTTCAAACTAAACTCATCTTATCAGTACTCTGTACATCAAACCCTTCTCCTCCACAGACCTCTATTGTGTTTAACATCACAACCCATCCAAGGAACACAAGGTAGAAAACGTGAGGTTATTTCCTCTTTCTACTCATCATACATAAGTTATCTTTCATCCTATGGATAACAGTTGCAAAATGGCTCTAGAATTTGCCCCATCTTTCTTCATTGTCCTTGATGTTACACAAAGATTTTGCCCCTTTTCCGTTAGGTTACTTAGAGATACTTTTCTTAGTTTCCATGCCTCTGATCTCTCACGAGCTCCAATTCATAC
This sequence comes from Sus scrofa, assembly GCF_054392235.1. Classification (NCBI taxonomy): domain Eukaryota; kingdom Metazoa; phylum Chordata; class Mammalia; order Artiodactyla; family Suidae; genus Sus; species Sus scrofa. The sequence continues at coordinate 72,493,795 of NC_139392.1, forward strand.
CCATATTCCTTCACAAAATGCAAATAGAAAGGTGATTCTGCATATCACTCCCCTGTGTAGAGCCTTCCTGTGCCACCCCATTGGTTATGAAGATTCACACTCTTAAGCATCCCATCCGCGGAGCATCCTCAGTCTGACTACACCTGAGCTTCACCTCATCTCCAGTTACTCCCTTCCATTCTTCTGTGTGCGGTTATGCTTTTATTTTTCTTCTGCTGGGAGAATCTATTCACCTTTTAAACCCAGAAAAAACTCTTCCTCAACCCCATCCTTAGGATGAAACCTCCCTCCCTCTAGCTGCCTAGTCCTTCTGGAGAGTGGAAATTCCACCATGCAGAACAAGTCACTCATAACATCATTTAGCAATTGGCCCCTTGTGTGTAAGATTGTTTGTGACTATCTACATTTACTCAACTTATCTTTTCACGTCTCTTTCCAAGTAAGATTTGTGAAGATCTGAGGATCCAATATTGAGCAGAAACATAGTCTCTACCCTCTTGGGGTTTTTGGAGCGATGTCCTCCAAATCCTCACACTCAAAAAGATGGAAATCTATTATTTACATCTATTAGTTTAATAAATGCTGTGATGGAGAGGGATACAGCACTGTGTTACTGCTTAAGAGGCCAGGGTGTTTAAGAGGAAATTTGACTAGTCTGGGATGATAGCAAAGGCTTCCCCATGCAAATAGTGATTAATGAGAGCTGTGAACATTGTGTAACTAAGTTGGACTAAATTGAGGAAAGAGAGGCAGAAGCTCCAGTAACAAGAAAATCTTATCCTAAGACTCCATATGATACTCATGCATGTGTTGGAAGATGGACGATTTTAAGGGATTTCTCATAGAGGTGTGGTTGATATCAACTTTTACAGCATGTCATGAATAACATTCAGAAAACACTGATCTGACACAGGCCAGGTATATTCATTGAAGGAATAACCCTTGGTATAAAGGAATCCTATATGATTTGTGCTTTAATGGAGCCAGAAGTAAATTGTGGAGGAAACATTGGCTTTGATATCAAGCATATCTGGATTTGAATTTGACTTAGATACTTACTAGCTGAATAACCTCGAAGAAATTGTTGACCATCTCTGAGTTCACAGCGTAGATTTATCTGGAGACCTGAATGAATGAGAGAGCATGTGTACAGTATCAGGCACTCCGTAACTGTAACTTTCCTTGGAGAATCATGTATTTAAATGATCCTTCTGTCCTCAGGGATGGTGCTCCTTTGTGTTTTGTTGTTTGCATATTGCTAATGATCTTGAATTAATTGGTTTGGCATATAATTATGCATGATAATTATTTAGGTGTGTGAACAGATTTATTCATACTGTTTCACCTTCCCATGTTTAAGGGGTTATGTTCTACCATTTACCTCCTTCAGGAGCCTTTATGTATTTCCCTTGTACTGATAAAAATGTGATAATACATGATCCCTTTATTGCTGTCCTTTTTTTTTCTATTTTAAATTCTGTTTCCTCACCTGTATTGAAAAAATGTAATCTTATACTTCATAGTAGCCTCACTATATAACAGAATGCCCCCACATAATAGGAGCACAATAAATATTGACTAATGATAATGATAGACAAAGTCAAGTCAAAAAGTTTTCCAATCTAGATCCACTGTACCTGGTCTCCATAGAATTAACGTGGTATTTTTAAAACTAGATGTGAAATGGGAGTTTCCTAGTGGCTCATTAGGTTAAGGATCTGGCATTTTCCCTGCTATGGCCTGGATTGTTGCTGTAGCATGGGTTTGGTCCCTGGCCAAGAATATCTACATGCCATGGACACAGCCAAAAAAAAAAAAATCTATTGAAAAGACTGTTACATGTTGTAGCTGTTTATATCAACATAGCAATAGACATTTGTTGAAAAATCAGAGTTTCCATTGTGACTCAGTGGGTTAAGAACCTGACATAGTCTCCATGAGGATGCAACTTTGATCCCTGGCTTTGCTCAGTGAGTTAAGGATGTGGTGATGCCACAAGGTGCAGCATAGTTTGCAGATGCAGCTCAGATCTGGTGTTGCCATGGGTGTGGCATTAGGCTACCAACTGCAGCTCTGATTGAACCCCTAGCTCAAGAACTTCCATAAACTGCAGATGTGGCTATAAAAAGAAAGAAAAAAAAGGAAAAAATGGAGAACTATAAATAGTGAAAAGCCAAAACTAGAAGAGAGTGTATATAAGTGTAAAATTTTGAGATAGGCCTGGAGGAGCATTAATGAAGTAAAATTCTATGTGTTAACTCAATCTTTGTTAAGATAACTTATAATTGTATCTGATTTTATTTATGCCTTAGCTGTGAAGGTTGCCATTCACAGTAGAAATAATAACAACTTTTAGTAAAATTGATTCTTTAAAACTCGTTGAAGTTATTCATTAGATATGAAAGATTACTTTATAAATGTAATGATAACACTATGAACTCTAACCCTACAACTATAGTAAACTCTGACCCCAGAAAATAAGTTGATGTGAGGCCTTTGAAATTTATTAAAAGACCTTTAATCAATGTAGCACTATAACATAAATAATTTCCTAATACCATCAGATCAAAGACTCAGGGAATGAAAAACTGGCATCTAATTAAAAATAGAAGTATGCATTTGGGACTCCTGAAAAAGAAAATATGACAAGAATATGACATTATGTGGGTTATTGGACAAATGTGGTGAATTTATGTAGGTGGCCATCTACCACCACCCAGCCAGAAAGGCCTTCTGTTCTCATGAATTCTTGACTGGCTGGGCTAACCCCTTCCTGATGACAGTGATTTCAAGCTTGGGATCATTTTTTTTCCCATTGAGAGAGTGGAACAATAGGAGGCATTACGGATGAATTTTTTAATTACTTATCTTTGTTAATTTTAGAGGATAAAGTCTGATGATCATCATACTTTTTTTTTTTTTTTTGTCTTTTTGTCTTTTTGCCATTTCTTGGGCCGCTCCCACGGCATATGGAGTTTCCCAGGCTAGGGGTCTAATCGGAGCTGTAGCTGCCAGCCTACGCCAGAGCCACAGCAACATGGGATCCGAGCTGCGTCTGCAACCTACACCACAGCTCACAGCAACGCCGGATCGTTAACCCACTGAGCAAGGCCAGGGATCGAACCCGCAACCTCATGGTTCCTAGTCGGATTCGTTAACCACTGCGCCACGACGGGAACTCCTGATCATCATACTTTTAAATTGCCTAAAGTTCTTATCACCCATCAACTGATGGCACTTAGTGAGTAATTACCAGAGTCAATACCACACTGAGTTCACTCTTGCTTTAACAGTGAATGTTATGGCACATGTAGATGGTGTACTCATGGTCTACCATATCCATGGATGCTCCTTAATACGACTTGACCCCTGGTATACCTAGAAAGAGAAACTAACAGAGAATGGCTCATGTTTTTTTTCAACCGAGGTGATTAGATAGAACAGTGATTTATGCATCACTGGATAACATCATTCTGTGCAAAAATGTCTCTTAATATGGTTCAGCTAATGAGTGATATTTATCTATTGGGCATATTTTTCATATTCTCAAATGCACAATATTGCTTGTCTCAACTGTGTCTGCATTAGAGGAGGGATTGTTTGATGGGTTGCATCTCCAGGATTTTAAGTAGAGTCAGATGACTCTAGTCTCTTTTAGTTTCAGTTGCTTGATGTTTCAGAGCCTTCGAGACACAAAGAAAACAGAACCTACAGTAGCCACATTCTGTTTAATGACTTTGCTTCTCATTTCATCTGAATCTTTTGAATATATAAAGCTCTGGATTTGGGGGGTTATGGGTTTATAATTTTCTAAAAAAAAAAATTGTTCTCTCCCACTATTTCCAAGGCCAGTTCTGTCTCTAAGGAGTTTGAAATTTGATGTCTCGCCTATTTCATATCAAAATGCACTTGATCTCCCATGATTGTATACCATGCATATACCCTGCCCTCTTTTGAATCTTAAATCTCTCCCTCTTTACGGATACTTTCCACAGGGTCTTCACATATGAACAATTTTCTACCAAGTCTTCAGAGTATCTAGAAGTTTCTTCTTCTGTTCACCTTCTTGTGACTGTCCTTACATTCAGTCCTCAAATCCATAATTTCTATCCATGCCTTACATCTTTTCAACATTTGTTACTTACCAGTGTTTAATTCTGTTTCTGGATTCTAAAAACTCACCAGTGACACACCTCTCGTCAAACTACGTGACCTCTTCTTAGCAAATTCTGTATGGATTTTTGTATTTTTGGTCATCTTCTCATTCTCCACTGGTCTCCACAGTTGGTTTCTATGGCTATGCACATTACTGAGTCTCTTCCTGTTTGTGTCTGTTGTTTTGAATTCTACCCACAGTTCAGTTCTTGGCTATTTTTTGCCTTGAATCTTGTCACTAGGTGTAAAAAATGGATGAATTGCTGCATCCTCATCGCTTCAACCATTATCTGCTTGAAGATGACTCTCAAAAATAAGTTTATCTTAAGTACAACCTCTCCTCTGAACTTTAGACCCCTTATCTACAACAATTTGCAACATATTACACTTTTTAATTCCAAGCCCAATATGCAAGTATTAATTTTATAGGCTGGCATACAGTAATATATTTAATAAATTTTTGTTAAATAAAGAAAGGAGTTCCGGTCATGGCTCAGTGGTTAACAAATCTGACTAGGAACCATGAGGTTGCGGGTTCGATCCCTGGCCTTGCTCAGTGGGTTAAGAATCCGGTGTTGCCATGAGCTGTGGTGTAAGTCACAGATGTGGCTTGGATCCCACTTTGCTGTGGTTATGGCATAGGCCGGTGGCTACAGCTCTGATTGGACCCCTAGCCTGGGAATCTCCATATGCTGTGGGTGCGACCAATAGAAAAGACAGAGAAAGAAAGAAAGGAATAAAAAAATCTTTAAGATATTTCCTAATGTTTCCAGATGCCCTTGTTTATTACTTTAAAATATATTACTATTAGTATTACTTATAAGTAACAGATAATTATAACAAGTATATATAACTATATTATATATTGTTATAAAATTACCATTGTTTAGTACTTTTTATTAATCATTCTGTTTCAGTTGCCATCATCATCTTTTTAGTTCTTGCTTTCACTATTTTATGCCTGACCCAAAGAATCTCCTATAAAGGTACTCTGCTATTTCTCTTTGCTACAAAACAGCCTACATATTGTTACCACTTGACTTTCTTCTAAACTGCAAATTTAATTATATCGCTTCCATACTGATACATCCCTGTGTTTCCATCCCCAATATGAACTCACCGTTAAAGCTAGATCAAATGATCAAATGGTTTATGCATTTATAAATTTGGCAAGTAGGCTAAATTGTCTAAAGCGATGTAACAACATTAAACAGTCTCCCTAAGAGAAACAAACTATCAAGCCATGAAAAAGGCATGGAGGAATTTTAAATACATATGACTAAGTAGAAGAAGCCAATCTGAAAGGCTACATACTGTTTGATTTCAATTACATGACATTCTGGAAAAGGCAACACTATGGTAAGGAGAAAAGATCAGTGGTTCCCAGGGAGTTGGAGGGAGGGGTGAATACGCAGAGAACAGAGGATTTTTAGTGCTGTGAAACTATTCTGTCTGATAATGGTGGATATATGTCATTATACATTTATCAAAGCCTATAGAATGTACAACACAAAGAGTGAACCATAATGTAAACTATGGACTTTGAGGGATAATAATGTGTCAATGTAAGTTTACTTATTGTTACCAAGGCCCTAATCTGGTAGAGGATATTGATAGCAGGGGAAGCTGTGGGCATGTAGAGGCAGAGACTGTATGGGAAATCTGTACTGTCTGCTCAGTTTTGCCATGAATCTGTAACTTCTCTAACAAAAGTCTATTTTAAGTTTTCCTCAAAGCTTCTCCATAGATGGTATGATGAAACTTTTCAACTTTTGCTCATAAGTTAGGTAAAAATTATATCTTAAAGTAGTTGTAATTTTCATTTCTCTTATGAATGAAAGAATTTTTTCTCTGTGACCTCTGTCTAGGTCCTTTGTTCATTTTTCTATGGAGTTGTTTGTTTTCTTCTTATCCATTTTGAGGAGTTTTTTTTTTTTTTTTTTAATAGTTTTTGAATAGTTTCTTAAAAGAGTTCCACTATGTTTTTCTTTGCTTTGTGAAAGTTTAGTTCCTCTTATATATAAAGTTTTTACTTGGTTCTAAAGATTCATATTACCTTTTTATATACTACTATATATTGTAGATAGTACACTGCATTTATATACTACTATATACTTTATATACTACTGAACACAATCTCCTACATGATTCTGGGTGCATCTCTGACTCTGCTTTTCTGAACCAAATAATCTTCTAGAAGGTTTCTACCACCAGAACTTCTCACTCAAATTCCCACACCACAGCCAAATGCCAGATCCAAGCTGCATCTGCAACCTACCCTACAGCTCACTGCAATGCCAGATCCTTAACCCACTGAGTGGGGTCAAGATTCATGGATATTAGTCACATTCATTTCCACTGAGCCACAACAGGAACTCCGCCCTTTAGTTTTGAGAGGTGTATTTTCCTGGTGCTTTTATTGAGGTGCAGGTGACGAGCCCTCTTGCCCTTCTCTGTGTTTAATTATCACTTTCTCCTGCACAATTTCTGCCCAAGCTCAGCTGTTTGGGGCACCTCTCACACTCTTTTGGCAACTGTTGATTAGATTTGTCTGCTAAGATTATTGACAATGGATGTTACCCTTTTTGTTTTCATTCTCCATTAGGATTTTGGTGAGTTCCAGGAGAAGAGAAAATGTACTGAACTGACTTTTTACAGAAATTTTATAGCCTTTCTTTTACTCTGTCCCAAATTTTCTGAAAAGAAGAAAAATGTATCTCTGGTTTACATTTTACTAATTTCAGTCACATTTTAATTAAATCCAGAGGCCCCATTTTTTTAGCTTCTATTGTCAAACATAGAAGGAACAAAGATTACTTAATATATAATTGTTTGAAATGTGCTTTCATATTCTCTCCCTTTCTTTCCTTCCTTCCTTCTTTTTCTGGCTGCACCTACAGCATATGGAAGTTCCCAGGCCAGGGATCGAATCCAAGCTGCAGCTACAGCTGTGGCAACGCCAGATCCTTAACCCATTGTACTACTGTGGGAACTCTTCATATTCATTTTCTTGAATGATTTTCAGTCATCTCTATGAGGCCAGAAAGATTTGCATTATTATTGAGAAAATGTGCTACCAGTAATTTTACTATGCACTAGGCTGACATTATATACAGATTTTATAGGCCAGATCAGGATAATCCACACCTATATAAGACCATTTTCCTGATAAGTTAAAACATAAAGAAGAGCTGAGTTTCTTCTTCTTGTGCTCCAGTTACCTTTATCTCAAATGTGTTCAATAAAATGTGAAGGTTTCCAAGAAAGTGTCTTGATACTCAGAAGGGTGGGGGAAAGATGGTGGGATCTGCTCCCCCTTGATCTGTTACACATCACATTTCCATGTAAGATTTTATCTGCCCAAGGAATTCACTGGCTAAAACATTGATGCTAGGAAAGCACTTTCCCACAAAATAAAGAGAAAAACTTCTCTATGCCATCTCAGTGATAATTCTAGGAAAATCACATTTCCTCATGTCACCTCACCCTTTTACTTCTTCAAATAGCCAAAAAAAAAAAAAAAAGAAAAGAAATATTTTGGCCTATAATTAATATATCAGTGTCTTGGTTTTCACTGAAACTGAGAGTTGAAGCTTGAGTAAGAGTTACTTGAGGAATGAATGGGGGTGAGTATTAGGTGCTGGGGGTGGTGTAAACATAAATTGTGGGTGTAGGGACCACACACATGCAGAGCTCTTAGAATTTAATATTAAAGTGCAGGCCCTTTATTGCCTACCTCACACTTAGAAGCTGGAAGAACTTTTTTTATTTTTTAAAAGTATCACGTAACTGTGATCTATGTATAAATATGTGTTACATTTGCGTATTTGGTGACTTTTTTCATGGTTCTTTCTGGTTTTCCCCATTCCTGTATTGTTTTTCCTCTGTAAGCTCTTGTAGCTCCCTTGAAAGAATAACCAAACATAATATAATTTTGAACCTGGAACATGGCAAAGAAAAAGCAAGAAACTTTTCCAAGGCGTGGGGATCCAAGTTTTCCCATGGAGCCAAAGGAGTTGCAGACTGGCATTTTGCCGAAAGAGGAAGCGTTTCGTATGCTGTCTTCTTCCATCACCATCTGACATCTATGTTTATATCTGCCTTCTTGATGGAAGAACCTTCCCTGTGACACTCCCATATGCTTCCTCTCTCCCCATCCCTGTCAAGGTTTATGTAGAACTCTGTGAATGTAAAAACCAAAATTATGTCTATGAACTTGAAATCCTCCATACATAACCCCTAAAGACAAAAACACTTAACTTTAGAGCCACCATGTGAGAATAACCTTGCTGGAGTTGGTCTGGAAGCCTCCTCAGCTTTGGTCAAAGGAACCTGATTAGTGTCCCTTTTCGGCTTGTCTCTCCCATTGTCTAAATGCAATTCACCGTCCGTTTTACATTCCTTTAACCATCAACAGGCAACAGCTGACCCCCAGCTCAGATGTGCTCCTTTTCATCCTGCCCCAGTACCATAGACACTGGCTCATGAAAGAAGCACTCTGGAGGGGCTGGGAGCAGGTGTGATATAGAATAACATAGCTCTGACGGTTCATCCGAATTTCCAGGGTTCAGGAGTTTGGTATTTGAGTATTTTCATGTTTTCTGATGCAACTGCTTTTGAGACATAAGCTCTTCCACCTCCCACTCCTAACCCAAGGCGGGCTGTTTCCTTAACCTATTGATGTTTTACATGATGTTCCAAGTCAACAAACTGATTTTCACAAGGTACTTAAATGTCAGAAAAGAAGGAAGGAAGAGGCTTCTTAGGGTAAAAATGAGTGGAAGGTTAGCAGCAGCAAGCTGACGAGCCCCTGACAATATGGTTGGTTGCTATAATGACAGTAAAATGCTGAAACCAAGGAAGTGTTGATTAAGAAAATTTTCAGAGAGACAAGTAATGGGACGTGGAGCTCTTCTTATCTCTATTTGAAATGCATCCCTTTAAGCTAGCTGGGGGATGTTCATGTTTTTGCTATGGAGCTACTGTGATTATCATGAACCTGTGAAATCCAAGATTCTCAAGCCAAACAAATTCCATTTGTAAAATAATCTAGTAATGTTTATATAAGCTGAACAGGCCACATAGAACCACATGCATCCCTTATCCAACCTCAACTCAATAAATACATGGGCTTGGCCAAGTCTGTCTGTCCTTCTATTTTTCTGTCTTTATCTCTATTTCTTTCTCTCTTCCTGTGTCTAATTTAAAGTAAAAGATACAGAGGCTGAGCAGAGTGCTAGCTGGGTCTCCTTAGACGTGAAGTATTACTTTGAACGTCCCTTACCTTGAACTCTCAGTTGCTGAAATACCCAGAGTTATATTGTTCACAAGGCTTGCTCTTTTGTCTCTTTCTTGATTTCAGTGAAGTCTCTGTCTTTATAATAAACACATTCTTTGTGAAGTAATTTGAGCAGGTTTAAGTCCCTTGCATTTAAATATCCCCTATGGTGCAGGAGTCCCTGTCTTTGAGGAGCTTAAAGTACATAATTAGTTACAATCCTGTAACCTAAAAGTTTAGATAGCCAGTTTATAGGCCCAGTTTCTTGGAGGATAGAAATGAGATGGTTTATAACAAATGAAAGCTTTCCTTAATAACATATTGGCTATATTCTCTACTTTTTCAAATGAATGCAGCTATCCTAACCATTTCTCACTCTAGAATTTAAGATTCAGTGCTATTTATTTTAAAATGTTTAGTTTCAGTACTGCCTCAAAGTTTTCCTTGTCCCTTCTCCATTGAGAAGGGAGAGAAAGCAGGTGATCTGGCTCTCAAACACTGTCCCCCCTTCCTCTTCCAGATCCTTGTCCCTTCTCTGTTGGCCATTTGTGAGAGGGAAGAAGCAGAAATGGTCAAATAAGGAGTTCCTATTGTGGCTCAGCAAGTTAAGAACCTGACTAGCATCCATGAGGATGCAGGTTCCATCCCTGGCCTTGCTAAGTGGATTTCAGATCCAGTGTTGCCGCAAGCTATGATGTAGGTTGCAGATGTGGCTCAGATCCTGCATTGCTGTGGCTGTGGTATAGGCCAGCAGCTGCAGCTCTGATTTGTCCCCTAGCCTGGGAACTTCTATATGCCACAGGCGAGGGCCTTGAAGAAAGGAAGGAAGGAAGGAAGGAAGGAAGGAAGGAAGGAAGGAAGGAAGGAAGGAAGGAAGGAAAAGAAATGGTCAAATAAGACTTACCTGAGATTATTGTGGCTGCTTTTCCACCTGAGATTGATCATCTTGTTGCAGATGTGCTCTTCATGACCCACTGCTGATACCCATTGTGTGGTGGGCGCGATTATAGGCAGAATGTTAGGTTATATAAATGGAGTCTCACGGGTAGTACTCTTGCATATTCTTGAGGGAGGACCTATGGGAATCCCCCCCCAATCCAATTTCCTGATAGGGAAGACCTCACTCTATGATCACCATCTGCTCCCTCTGTTTATCATGGCTCACAACACAGGTAGGTTGTCCTACGACTTCCAGCTACTGGGCTCTTCCCTGGAAGGAAGTCCCATCAAGGTGAGTCAAATCATCTCCCTCAGTGTCCACTTGACCCCTGCAAATATCACATAGGTTGCCCTGTTATGTAGAGAGAAGGCAGGGCAGCTTTCACCCTGTTCCTGTGGTCAACATTGGCATCTTTCTCTTTCCCCTCTCTGTATCACTGCAGCAGAATCAGATGGTCATTAGACTCAATGGAGCGGAATTAGAGGACAGTTCAGAAAATCACCAGCTTTATAAGTGATTCTCCTGGAGTCCACCTCCTTTGGTTTCAGGGAGGGCAATATCCTCCTTGCCCCCACCTTGAAAGAAGTAAGATTTGGAATGCCCCCTCCAACAGGGGAATGCAGCAGCTCACATAAAGCTTCATGAAGGGAGTAAACATATAAGTAGAGAACAGAGGAGCTCCCCTTGTGGCTGAGGGGGTTAAGACCCAACATGGTGTCTGTGAGGATGTGGTTAGATCCCTGGCCTCACACAGTGGGTTAACGATCTCACATTGTCTCAAGCTGCAGCATGGGTCACAGATGTGGCTCAGATCAGGTGTTGCTCTGGCTGTGGTGTAGGCCTGCAGCTGCAGCTCCAATTCAACCCCTGTCCCGGGGATTTCCATATGCTGCAAAATGAAGAATAAGAACTAAAAGCTAAATCACTTTCCAGGAGAGGAAGGAGAAGGGCACACTGGCAAGGAGATGAGAGAATGCATAACATACTTACCCCATAGCTAACCCTCTCTCCCTCCAAAACCCTAACACTGCCCCTGGCACAGAGCAGTCACCCTAACAATGTATATTGGTGTCAAGCATTCACCCTCTAGGAAGGTTTCCTGGAGAATTCAGCTGGTTGTCCCCTGGGTACTAAAATGTTCATTTATACAGACGAACATTCTTTTTTTTTATGCTTTTTTTTTTTTTAAGTGCATGTCTTTCTTTTTAATAGCAGCTTGGTTGAGATATAATCTACATATAGTAAAACTCGCCCTGTTAAAGTGTACAACTCTTTTGTGTTTAATATATTCACAGAGCTATGCAATCATTTTTTTTTTCTTTTTTCACTATATGGAAATTCCTGTGCTAGGGGTTGAATTGGAGCTGCAGCTGGAACCTATACCACAGCCACAGCAACACTGGATCTGAGCCACATCTATGAACTACTCTGCAGCTTGTGGAAACCTACAATCCTTAACCCAGTGAGTGAGGCCAGGGACCAAACCTGCATCCTCACAGAGACTATGTCAGACCCTTAACCCGCTGAGCCACAATGGGAACTCCTGCAATCATTATCACTATCTACTTTTTGAACATTTTATTTCCCTAAATATAAATTCCATATTCTTTAGAAATCACTCTCCTTCCCTTTTTTCCCCCTAGTTTTTACCTCCAGTACCATGTAAATAGAAGGGAGTGGATATCACTGTCTTGTTCTGATCATAAACATTCCTGATTATATTTTGGTGAACACTTTCTGCAATAGGCTGAACCACGTACCCCAAAGCTATCAACTTTCTAACCCCAGAAACTTGTTAACAGGTACCTTATATGGTACAGAGGACTTTGCTATGTGATTAAATTAGGAATTTAGAGATGGAGAGATTAACCTGGATTATCCAGATGGGTCCACCCTAGTCACTAGGTTCTTTTAAAGGCATGTAGGAAGATTATAATCAGAGAAGACAGTGTGGTAAGGGAAGCAGAGGTGAAGTGATGGCCCATGAGTCAAGGAATCAGCAGCCATAGAAGCTGGAAAAAGCCAGCTGTGTATTCTATCCTGAAGCTTCCAGAAAGAACACAGCCCTCCCAATACCTTAATTCTAGCTCCCTGAGATTGATCTTGGACTTCTGACCCCCTGAACTGTGAGATAATAAGTTTCTCTTATATTAAGCCACTAAGTACATGGTCATTTCTTAAAGCAGCAAAAATGAAACCATGTCTCTGGCCCCTCTGTGAAGTTCCTGTCATGTTCTAAGAGCTTGTCTTTCCTTCCTCTCTTATCTGTCTCAAGGTAAGGGTCAGTTGTACCTGCAGCTTGCTCCCTTCCTGTCTCAAATAGTTTAAGCTAATGATCTTATCAATGTGACATTTAAATTCTACTGCACTTCTCTACATTCCACAATTGTCACAGGCTGCATGGTGCCAATTTTTCTGGTCTGACCTCTTCACCTGGAACCAGACTCACCTGGGCTCAGTTTCAGTGTTCAGTGTTAACAGACAAAACAGAAATGGGTGGGGGGAGTTTCTTATTTTTGTTGTTGTTGTTGTTTTGTTTTGTTTTCATCCTAGGGTTTTTCCGCTAGCCAAACACCTTTGTACAATACCTCTCTTGCAATGAAAGCTAGACACACATCTGTTTCCTCAACAATAATGAGGAAGAGGGAAAAATCTATCTTTAGGATTTCCCACTGTGGCACAATGGAATCAGCTGCATCTCTGGAGCGCTGGGATGCAGGTTCAATTCCCAGCAGGGCACAGTGGGTTGAGGTTCCTGAGGTGCCAATAGCTGTGGCGTAAGTCACAACTGTGGCTTAGATCTGATCCCTGGTTTGGGAGCTCCATATGCCTCAGTACTGCCAAAAAAGAAAAAAAAAATCTATCTTTAATGTGAACTGAAAGATCTCAAATGAATCCTCTGAGTGTATTGAATCTTCTCCAACCCTTTCTTATTTAATCCAAATGGTCTGAATCAAAGAATGAATGATTCAGGATTAAGCTGATAATAGGCAACTTGGAGAAGAAAATAACTAACATTGTCAAAAACTAAAGCTCAAGGCCAACTTGTGTTTTAATTCTCTGCTATGCTTGTCTTTTATTGTTATTAATATTTGGAAGCTACTTTAGGTAGTACATCTGATGACTTTAATAGCCCTTGTTTTCTCTCTTCTAATTAATAATAATAATAGAGTGCAAATTTTAGAGTCAATGGGATTCCATGTTCGAGCAGTGAAGAGTGTCTCTACAGTGTCCTCAATAGCATCTTCTCAAATGTCTCTGGTCACCAAATCCTCATTGTCAGCCAAGGTCGCCTTTGTAAGAGAGTGTAATGAAAAGTATAGTATTCTTCCTCACTTATACTAAAATTCTATGTCACTATGACATATTTTTTCTTGAGCAAATCAATTATTTTAAGGAAATATATTTGCATATACGTGTGTATATGTGTGTATATATAAATGTGTATACACATGTGTGACTATATAGCTATGTATACATTGTGTATGTATATTTGAATTAGGGACAGGATCAAAGACATGCAAATAAATACTTTGAATATTTGGAAAATGTTCTCTGATGTCTAAAGCAGCCCAGATGTCTGCTGAGGCCTCCTGCCCTTGAGAAATGTGGTTGAACTTGGCCTAAGGCCCAAATTCATAGCCTGTGACAGTCCAGAGCCCTCCTCACAGTTTTTCTGGCATCCTAATTGAACTCCTAGTCTTTTCTCTGCCCCCAGATGGTTTCCTCCTCCTAAATTGGAACACAAAATACCCTCTTTTGTCCACATCATGCACTCACCCCAACTATTGCTTCACAATTTAACTGCAGAGTTTAGGGCTCAGGGAAAGGTCATAATACATAACCTAAAGCCTTCTGCCTTTCCCTGGCTCTGCCCCCTTATTATTTTCTCCTTTCTTCCTCTTTCTTCCTGACTCAATCAAAAGTTCCTTCTTTGGCTTTTTCAGGGGAAGCCCAAACTCCTCAATGATCCATAGGGCTAGTACAATTGACCTGTTAAATAATTTCTTCCAAACAAGCATAATGATGCTTTCCTTGAAGGGGACTCTGGTGAATGCATTTATCACCCCAAATAGAAATTCCATATCCATTGGAAGTGATTCCCTAGAGTTTGTTTGTTTTGGGTTTTGTTTTGTTTTGTTTTGTTTTATTTTGCCTCAACTAGAACCTCCAGTACAATGTCAATAGAAGAGACTGGATATCATTGTCTTGTTCTGATCACAAACATTCCACATTATATTTTTGTACAGAGGAACAGTGCATCACACCTGTGTCTATTATGTCAGGGTAGACATTTCCCATTTCATTTCCCCCTGCCTAACTGCTGTCATAGGCAAAGGCAGCTATCTCAGGTCTCAGCTGTGGCATCTCCTGAAGCTGGACCACAGTGGTGCAGAATCCTGGGTGGGGAAGCCAGAGACCTGACCCCACCGTAGACTTGCCTTGCTTTTTACCCTGATCATGGACTTTCTCAGAGTCTCTGAACTTCACAGATTTGTTGGGAGGTGAAGTTCTCCCTTGCGTGTGGAAGGTATTTAAAAAGCACACAGTACCATACAGGTGTCTTGGTGATTATTCCTATGATGTTCATTTGAAGAAACAAACAGACCACGTGCCATTGAACACAGTTGTGGGGAGAAAACTCACAGTTAGTACTTGATAAGCTTCCCAGATTTAGCAATATCTTGGCTGCACGTTGGGCCAGGAAACTCTGGAAAGATTTGTTTCCTAAGGAGAGGCTAAGGACTTCCTTCACACTTTCAGGCTCAAATTGGTGAGACTGTCCTTTCTGGGAATTTTTTTTTTTAAACAAGTCCACCTCCAGTCCAGATGGTAGAAGGAAGCACGGTGACAGGACAAAATAACAAACAAGAGCAATTACACTTTTCCCAATATTCCTCTATTTGTATGCAATTCAGGAGCTTGGGACAGGTTGGAAGGCAGTTTCAAGGTTAAACAAGATCAGTGAAATAGAAGATATCAGGGATTCAGAGGCAGGGAATAGTGAAGTGACATTTATTTATGCAGGGCTGGGATCAACAGTTTTGTTTGAGTCAGCTCCCCAGTTCTCTTTAGCAAAGACCCACAGGAGGAAGGTGAAGATGGCAGTCGGATGAAACTCTCGTTGAGTCTGGAAGCAGACCAGTCTCTCGAGGAGCAATGAGAATGGGCAGAAAGGATGGTGGCAGCTGACACAGAGTCCAGGAAGCAGTGACTCATTTTTGCCCCAAGCTCCTTTCTGCATACATTTAGTGCCCAGTCCCCAAGGTAGCCACCATCGTCTTCCCCCTTGGCTTCTCTTCTTCCTGAAGTCATCCATGACCTCCTTGTTGCTAAACACAAGCACTTTACCTCCATTCTCCAGCTCTTTCTTGTCTGGAGGCACTTAACAAAGTGCTACCACTGCTTAAAGCCCTCTCTCCCACTGATTCTCCATCAACCCTCTCCTTGCTTCACCCCTCGCATCTCTTATTACGCTTTTCACCCAGGCCCAAGCGACACTGCAGAAGTTGTACAAAGCATTTGCTGTGGTTCTTCTTCTTCCTCTCTTAACCTTCATGTTGTGTTTTCAGTAGTCAGTTCTATTGCTCTCAGACACCATAGCTTCATCCTAACTTTCTCCCCTGGTTTCGTCCAGTTTCAACTATACCTATAACTGATGTCCTACCAATAACCCCAATGCACTCTTTAAAATGAAACCCATCCTCTCCTACCTGAGCCTCCTGCCCCATGTTCTCTGATTCTGTTTATAGCGCCATTGTCGCAATCCAGCCCTCTACTCCACCCCCAGCCAGCTCCCACATCCCCCCTCCCCTGACATATACACCACGCTGTTAGTTATGTCATTGATCTCTCCATCTCTCTCTCCCCCACTCCCTTTCCCTCCCTCCCTCCTTCTCCCTCCCCCTCTCTATCCACCCTCCTCCCCTTCCCACTTCCTCTCTCCACTTTCATTAGCTAATCAGGTGCCAAAACTCATCAACTTTACCAGCTCTGTTTCTTTAACTATTTCTCATCTCTTGATTCAAATAGCTCTTACTCCAGACTAGGTTCATTGACTCTCTAATTTTTCTTTTTAATTATGAAATCTTTCAAACTTAGACACAACATAGAGCTACAAGTAAGAGATGTCTGTGGAAAAAACCTCAGATATTGCTACTATCAATGTTTTATGTGATAGCACATGAAACACTGAAAAATGTCCTCTCATTTTCATTATGATCATTACTGTATTTCCCCCCCATCCCTTCTCTCAAGTCACGCCTATTCTGAAATTGGAAAAATACTCTTCCCAGCCATTCATATGCTATGAATAAATATGGCTACAATAATAATATATATTATTATACATTTCTAATTTTTTAGTTTCATGAGTGACATTGTATTTTTTATTTCATGAATGACATACTATATCTAGCCTTTTGATTTTTTTTATTATTCATGAATGGAAGTACTATAACTAGCCTTTTGCAACTAGTTTTGCTGTCACTTAGCATTATGATTTGGAGGTTACCGTTGTGGCTCATGGGGTTAAGTACCTGACATAGTGTCTGTGAGGATGCTTGTTCAATCCCTGGCCTCACTCAGTGTGTTAAGAATCCATCATTGCCACAAGTTGTGGCATAGTTTTGGATCTGGTGTTGCCATGGCTGTGGTGTAGGCCAACAGCTGCAGCTATGATTCAACCCCTAGCCTGGAACTTCCATATGCTGTGGGTGTGGACATAAAAAAAAAAAAAAGAAAAACACGATGCTTTGGAAATTAGTCCATGATGATTCACTCATTTTAATTAACAGATAAATTTCATTGAATGATTATATCAAATTTTTCTTTTCCCTTATTGATTTAGATTGTTCCCAGTTTTTCATTCATAGAGTGTATATTGAATGACACATCTTTGTACACTTGTTAAAATTTCTTTGGGTTACATATCTGGAAGTGGAATTACAGAGTACATGCATCCTCAGCTTTACTGGGAATTACTGCCAAATTGCTCTCTAAAGAGTTATATCAAAACACACTTCTACCACTAACACAGAGAGATCGTACTCCCACAGTTTTCTTCCCAACATTTGTTGTTATCAAGATTTTTAATTGTTTCCGATTTGATGATTGTTGCTTCAGATTACATTTGCATGGATCCTGGTGCAATTAATCATTTTTTCCATGTATTTTTTGACTACTTAGGTTTTCCTTTTTTAATATATGCCCATACTTATCACTTGGGTATTTTTCTATTGAGTCATTCTGTTTTTCTTAATCATTTGTAGGATTACTTAAACATTCTGTATGTCAGTGTTCTTTTTGTTAAATTCAAATGCATTCCTATAATTTTCCTCACTTTTAAAATGGTATGTGATGTCCCTTATTGTGTGGAAAGTATTAATATTAGTAAGGCCAGATTCCGCAATTTTTCTTTATATTTAGAAATTTTGAGGCTTATTTATGAAATATTTATCTATCTAAATATAGCCTCCTCTACTTTTTAAACATTTTAAAAAATTGGTATTCTTAAACATTACCTTGTAATAGAATCTTTGTTCTATAATAGGTGTATGTGTATGATAGGTGATATACACCTCGACATCCAATAATACACATCTTTCAGTTGTATTTTCTTCTTTAAAATTTCTCTATTCTTGGGCCTTTGGTGAAACCATTTCTCTGGTTTTAAAACATACATTTTATAATTAGCTTGTCAATTTCACAAAGAAACTAGTTATATTCTTATTGTTATTGTATTAAATTTACAGAACATTTCAGAATAGTCAGTATCTTTACAATGTTGAATCCTAGATCTGTGAGCATGACCTATTCTTCCATTTATTTGGATTTTCTTTAACTCTCACAATAATATTTTGTAGTTTTTAGTGTAGTAATATAATGTTTTGACATCATTTGTTAGGTTTATTCCTATTTGATATTTTATTTTATTTTATTTTATTTTACTTTATTTTACTATTTTATTTTATTTTATTTTATTTATTTATTTTATTTTTTATTTTATTTTATTTTATTTTATTTTATTTTATTTTATTTTATTTTACTTTATTTTATTTTAATCTTTTGCTTTTTAAGGCTGCACTTACAGCATGTAGAAGTTCCCAGACTAGGATTTGCTGGCCTACACCACAGCCACAGCAATGCCAGATCCAAGCCATGTCTGTGACGTACATCACAGCTGATGGCAATGCTGTATCCTTATCCCCCTGAATGAGGCCAGGGATCAAACCTACATCTTCACAGATACCAGTGGGGTTCAGAGCCACAGTGGAAATCCCTCTATTTGATATTTTAGATGCTAATATAAATGACATCTTTTTGTAGATAGTATATAGTGGTACATGGAAATACAACTGAATCTTGTATTTTAACCTTATATAGTGACTTGTGTAGGTTTGTGTATTAATTCCAGTATTTTGTCTCTAAGCACAAAGATGTCATCTATAAATAATGGACTTTTTCCCTTCTTTCTAATCTTGATAATATTTGCCTTACCTCACTACGTTGGCCAAAATCTCCAGGATAACATTAGAATCAGCTGATAATGGAAGGTAACTTTGTCTGATTCTTGATTCCAGAAGAAAAACCTTTAAATTTTCATCATTAAACATGAAGTTTTCTATTGTTTTATTTGTAGTGTTTTGTTTGTTTTTGTTTTTTGCTTTTTAGGGCTTCACCCAGGCATGTGGAAGTTCCCAGGCTAGGGGTCAAATTGGAGCTACAGCTCCCAGCCTACACCACAGCCACAGCAACACAAGATGCAAGCTGGTCTGCAACCTAAGCCACACTGCATGGCAAAATGGGATCCTTAACCCCCTGAGCGAGGTCAGGGACCAAACCCGTGTCCACATGGCTATTAGTTGGGTTCATTTTTGCTGTGCCATGACCAGAACTCCCATAGTTACTCTTTATTGAAGTAAAAATTTTTCCCTTTTTTCTTAGTTTATTAAGAATTTTATCATGAATGAGCATTGACTTTGTCAAGTACTTTTACTTCATTTATTAGGCTGATCATATTCTCCTTTCGTCAGTGAAGGCGATCAACTAAATTAATCACTAATCAAATGGTAAACCACCTTATATTCCTGAAGTGAATCTTACTTGGTACTCTCAGGTTATCTTTATCTATATCTCTGTTTTAAAGTAATTAATATTACATTTCAGATTTTTTCGTCTAATGTCCATGACAGGGATTAGTTTTTACTTTTGCTTTGTTATAATGTCCTTGTCAGGGCTTAGTACAAGTTTATTCTGGCTTCATGAAAGAACATGATAAGTGTTCCTTTTTTTGAATATTCTGCAAGAGTGTGTGTATGATGATGGCATTTCTTCCTTAAATATGTGGAATAATTCGCTAATTATGGTTGTAAATTTTCTTTTATAAGATGGCTTTTAATAATTCATTATGTTATTTTATTATTACTTTTTAAAAAGGCCACACCTGTGGCATATGGAAGTTCCTGGACTAGGGATTTTACCTGAGCCACACCTGCAACCTGTGCCACAGCTGAGGCAATGCTGGATCCTTTTAACCACTCTGCCAGGCCAGGGATGGAAACCATGCCTCCACAGGAACCCAAGCCACTGCTGTCAGATTCTTAACCCACTGCACTGCACAACCGTGGGAACTCTTCAATAGCTTTAAAATAAATAAATACGCTCAAAATTTCTATTTCTTCTTTTTCCTAGAAAATTTTCAGTATCAATAAATTTACTAAATAATTATAAATAATAAATTTCCTATATCTTCCCATTACATTTCTAATGAAAGTTATATCTGGAAATATTTCTGATATGATAAATTCGTGATTTCATGTCTTATTATATTTTCAAGGAATCAACTTTAGGTTTTGTTGAATTTCTTTATCAACAATATTACTTTAGTGTTTTTATTTCTGCTGTAATTTTTATTTATCCCTTTCTGCTTTGTTTGGGTTTCTTTTTAGGGTTCTTTTTCCTAGCTTCTTGAAATAGAAGAAGCTTGACTCATTTTTAGTCTATATCCTTTCTAGAAAATGCATTTAGGATTATACATTTCATTCCAGGCACTGATATTCCACCATTTGAAAATCATTTATTTCAATTATTTTCTAAATTTTACTTTTCTTTTATTGTCCTTGGGTTATATAGAAATTTATTGTTCAATTTCCAAATAGCTTTATTTATTTATTTATTTTTTATTTTCCCACTGTACAGCAAGGGGATCAAGTTATCCTTACATGTATACATTACAATTACATTTTTCCCCACCCTTTGTTCTTTTGCAACATGAGTATCTAGACAAAGTTCTCAATAAAGGCAGCAAGAGAAAAGCAGAATGTTACCTACAAGGGAGCCCCCATAAGATTATCAGCGGATTTCTCTACAGAAACCCTACAGGCCAGGAGGGAATGGCAAGAGATATTTAAAGTGCAAATAGCTTTATTTGTAATTTGTTCTGACATCAAATTCTA
Organism: Sus scrofa; assembly: GCF_054392235.1. NCBI lineage: Eukaryota > Metazoa > Chordata > Mammalia > Artiodactyla > Suidae > Sus > Sus scrofa. The sequence goes on from NC_139392.1 coordinate 72,514,625, forward strand.
GCTTAATTCTTCTATAGTTAAAGAACATGACATAAATTATTTCTATTTAAAATATTAAACTTCCTTTCTGGTCCAGAATATGGTCAATTTTGGTATATAATACATGTGTACTTGAGAAAGACTATATTCCCTGTTATTATTTTGTAAAGTGTATTAATTATATTGTTCGTGTTTTCTCTACCCTTATTAAATTTTATTTTCTCATGTAAATGCAAATTTGGATTCTTTTCTTTGAAATTATAATAGACTCTTCAGTGTTTACAAGGTTGCATCTGAGTATCAAAAAAATTATCTTCCTTCCTCAGTGTTTTTGTAATTCCTGTATTCCCCCACTCAATCTTGGCTGCCATGATCAGAGAGAAAATAAAAAGACAATTTTTTCTTACATCTGGAGGGAAAACCTAGCAAGCAGCACACAGTAACTGTTCCAGGTCTGTCAAATAGATGCATTTGAATCTGTTGTCTGCTGGTTCTCTCAGTTATTGAGAGGAGTATGTTAATGTCACATTGTAATTGTGGATTTATTATACCTCTCCTTTCAGTTCCATCAATTTTTTATTTTTTACATTTTCAAAGCTACCCTATTAGTTATATGCAGATTTAGAATTGTATTATCTTCACTGTAGATTGAACACATAGTATTATGAAATATTCCTGTTTATTTTTAGTTTTGCCTTAGCCTTCTGTGACAGTTATTAGTACAGCTGTTAGAATTTTCTTTTGGTTTATGTTTGCATAATTTGCCTTTTTCCGTTATTTTTTCCAAACATTTCTGTGTTCTTACATTTAGCATATGTTTCTTATGCGAAACTTGTATTGAATTTGGTTTTTGTAACTAATCTGTTGGTCTCAGTCTTCAAACTTGGATTACATAACCCATGTACATTTAATGCATTACAACATTGTGTTTAAAACTACAGTCTAAAATGTGTTCTCTCTTTATTTGCTATTAGTCCCATTTTATATTCCTCTTTTTCTAATTGACCAGTAAATGTCTCATTAATTTTCCTCTTAACTAGTTAGCTCAATGTTATTTTTCTTTTCTTTAATAGTTGCCTTATAACTTACAATGTGGATATTTTACTTAAAGTCTTGTGCAAATTTCTACCTGACCCCTTTTAAGATAATTCTGGAGTTTAGACCATGTTAACTTCATTTACCCACTCACCTCTTTAAAGGTATTATTATTATTATTATTATTATACTGTTTAGTTCCACATATATTTTTTCCAGTTCTATGGAGAAATAACTGTATACATCACTAAGGTGTGTATACATCATTTAAGGTGTGTAGCATGATGGTTTGATTTACATATTGGTGAAATGGCTACCACAATAGGTTTAGCTAACATCCATCATCTTCTATAGATAAAATAAAAAGAAAAAAGAAAAAAATTCTTAGTTTCTTAATAATTTTCCTATATATTATACAGCACTTTTAAGTATAGTCATCATATTGTACATTGCATCCTTAGTACTTATTTATCTCGAAACTGGAAGTTTGTACCTTTTGACCACCTTCCTCTATTTCTCCCTCTTCCCACACTCCACCTCCAGTAACCACAAATATGATCTTCTCTTTTCTTTGGGTTTGGTGGTGTGTGTTTGTTTCACTTTAGATTCCACATATAAGTGAGATCATATAGTATTTGTCTTTCTCTGCCCAACTTATCTCACTTAGTTCGGTTCCATCCATGTTGTTACGTGTCATTTCCTCTTTATGGCTGAATAATATTCCATTGTAAATATATACCATACTTCTTTATCTATTCATCCATTGATGGACAAATGTTGTTTCCATGTCTTGTCTTCTGTAAATAGTGTTCCTATGAACATGGGGGTGTATTAGTTTTACTAATATTCTTAAGTGCGATTTTCTTATATCTATCCTACCTGAAGCTTATGGAACATCTTGAATCTCTGGACTAATGTTTTTCATCAGCACTGGAAAATACTGGCCATTGTATCTTCAAAAAGTGCTCAGCCATATTCTTTTTTTTTCCCTTTTGGGATTCCAGTTAAATAATTTTAAATTTGTTTCCTTTGCCTCATATGCCTGTTACGTTCTCTTCTTTCCTTTACTCTTCCTTTTCTTTTTGTATCTCAGTATCTTTTCTACTGATCTGTCTTCCAGTTTACTAATTCTACCCTTCATATTTGTTTTTGATGTAGTGTTTGGTTTTATTTAAAGACTTTCTCTACTTTTAATTGGGATTGATCATTTTTTTTTAAATTGAGTTTGAGGAGTTCTTTTTAGATGTTGGATAAAATATCTTTATCAAAAAATATGTTTTGAGGGAGTTCCTGTCATGGCACAGTAGTTAACGAATCTGACTAGAAACCATGAGGTTGCGGGTTCGATCCCTGGCCTTGCTCAGTGGCCATGAGCTGTGGTGTAGGTCGCAGATGTGGCTTGGATCCCGTGTTGCTATGGCTCTGGCGTAGGCCAACAGCAACAGCTCCGATTAGACCCCTAGCCTGGGAACCTCCATATGCCATGGGAGCGGCCCTAGAAAAGGCAAAAAGACAAAAAAAATGTTCTGAAAACAATTTCTCCTAGCTTCTGGCTTGTTCTTCTCTCTGACAGTGACTTGAAAAGTGCAGGAGTTCTTACTTTGATGAAAGCCAGTCTATCATTTCTTTTATATATGGTGTTTTTGTATCATATCATAAAAATCAGCATCAAAACTAAGGCTATGAAGGCTTCCTGCTGTGGCACAGTGGGTTAAGAATCCAACTACAGGAGTTCACATTTTGGCTCAGTGGGTTAATGATCTGATGTTGTCTCTGTGAGGATGTGGGTTCCATTCCTAGACTCACTCAGTGGGTTAAGGATATGGTTTTGCTGCAAGCTGTGGCAAAGGTTGCAGATGAGACTCAAATCTAGCATTGTGGTGGCATAGGCCTGCAGGTGTGGCTCCTATTTGACCCCTGGCCCAGGAACTGCCATATGCTGCAGGTGTGGCAGTAAAAAGAAAAAAAAAAAAAAGAATCCAACTACAGCAGTGGCTTGGGTCACTACAGAGGCACAGGTTACATCCTGGCCTGGAACGCTGAGTTAAAGGATCCAGTATTGCTGCAGCTGTGGCATAGGTTGCAGCTGCACCTTGGATTAAATTCCTAGCCCAGGAACTTTCTATGCCACTGGTATGGCCATTAAAACAAACAAACAAACGAAAAACCTAAGTCTATGAAGATTTATTCCTATATTTCTTCACTAGCTTTTATAATTTTACATTTTACATTCAGGTTTATAATCTATTTATGAGTTATTTTTTGTATGTAGTGCAGGATATGAATCAAGGTTTACTGGATATCCAGTTGTTTCAGTACCATTTATTTTACTAAATATCCTTTCTCTTGTATTGCTCTTTTCCTTCTGTTGAAAATCAATTGATTGACCCTGTGAGTGACATTCTGTCCTGTTTTTCTATTCTCTAATCACTTTCACAATGTCTTAACTTCTGTATCGTCATGGTAAGTCTTTAATTAAATATTTGGAAAAATTTAAATATCTTCCTATTATCAATTTTTAATTTAATTTTTATGGTTAAACAAAATACTTGGCATGATTTCTGTTCTTTTAAATTTTCTATATTTTCTTTCATAATCCAGAATATCTAGGATAAAGTTATATGTGCACTTGAATGTTTATTCTAATTACTGAGTGGAATGTGCTATAAACATCAGTTAAATCAACTTGGCCATAGTGCTGTTTATATTTTCGATATCTTTGCTAATTTCTTGTCTACTAGTTTTATTGAGAGAGAAATATAAAATCATTCAGTATTTGGACTTGTCTCTCTCTCAGCGGTTTTGAGTATTTTCCTCATGTATCTTTAAGCGCTGTTGTTAGGTACATGCACATTTTGGATCATTATATCTTGGTACATTGTTCTTTTATTGTTGTATAATATTCCTCTTTATCCCTTAAAATATTCCTTGTTGTAAGATCAATTCTGTTATCAAAATAATTACTTTAGTTTTACTTTTGTCACCATTCAAATGGATCATTTCATACTATTCTTTGCTTTCCACCTATCTGTGTCTTTATAGTTTTAGTGGGTGGCTTGTAGTTAGTGTACAGTGGAGTCATTTAATTTTTAATCTCGTCATATAATCTGTCTTTAATGAATTTTCTCTTACTATTGCTATTTAATGTAATAATTTATATTGTTAACTTAAATGAACCATCTGTTAGTTATTTTCTAGGTTTCATCTGTTCTTTGATTTTCTCCCTTTTTTTTTTCTGCCTTCTAATGGATTGATTACTGAAGTTTTATCTTCACTATTAGTTTATAATTTAGAGCTTTCAAGAAAGACAGTTATCAGTTCCCTAGAGTTATATACACATCTTTAATGGAAACCTGCCTTCAAATAATATTATACAGTTTCATGCATATAGTGTTATGATCTTACAATATTCATAACTACTCAAAAATATATTTTGAAAATACTTTTGAGCTAGGGTTATCATATAAAGTTTTTAAGTTTACTTTACACAAGACACATAATGCTAACACATAATACATTACAACTATTCAAGAGAGAATTTTCTATTAGAGCAATTTAAGTAAGAAAATAATAAATTATACACGCACACATTCATGTCATTTCTTATATACGCCTCATTTCTTTCTGTAGGTCCTGGTTTCTGCCTGGTATCATAATCCTCTACCTGAAGAAATTCCTTTAACATTTCTTTTAGTACATGTATTCTGTTCTGAATTATCTCAGATTTTGTTTGTCTGAAGACTTCAATACTTTTCTTCCACTATTGCAAAAAGCCTTTAACTGTGGCATGAAGAAGCTACTGGTCCAGGGCTCAAATCCAAGTCATAGTAGCAACCCAAGCCATAGCAGTGACAACACCAGATCCTTAACCCACTGAGCCACCAGGCAACCCCAAAAGAGTTTTTACTGGATATTGAAATTGAGGTTGGCTCTTTATTTTTGTTTCAACATTTTGAAGATCTCAACAAACTGTTTCCTAACTTTGATTATTTCTAATGATAAAGCTGATGTAATTCTTAATTTTGTTTCTCTGGGTGTAATTCATCTTCTTTCCAAATATTTTCAAGATTTTGTCTTTGGTTTTAGTGGTTTGATTGTCTGGGTGCGTTTCTTAGGTGTTTATCCTGCCTGTTTTTTAAAGTTTTTTGAATTGCGTTTTGGTGTCTGATTAATTCTGGAAGTTTTCAGCCATTATTTCTTTAAATATTTTTCTGCCCCATTCTCTATCTTTTCCTTCTCATATTCCAATTACACATATATTAGACTGTTTGATATTGTCCCACTAGATATTCTATTTCATTTTTCATTCTTTTTTTTGTTTTTGTGCTTTGTTTACGTAATTTATATTGACTTATTTTCAATTCACACATTCTTTCCTCACCTGTGTCAAATTGTTTCCTTCTGGTGAGCCTAATAAAAAGTATTTTTCATTTCTTTTATTCAGTATTTTGTTTCTTCATTTTCATTTAATTTTTCTTATTCTTCTTTTGTAACTCTACATCTGTTCATATATGTTATCTATCTTTTCTCCCATAAATAATATGAATACATTATTTTAAATTTCCTGTGTGACAGCAAAAATATCTGGATCATATTGGAGTCTGGTTCTATGGATTTCCTTGAGAGTGTGTTATTTTTCATACCTATTTACATGTTTCATAGTTCTCATTTTAATGCTACACATTCTTGTTGCCCTGTAATATATATAGTATTTATGCCTGGAAATGTCAAACTATTTCTTTTGTTACATTAGTAGTATGAGGGTAGAATTGATCTAGTCATGACTTGACCTGGATTGGGGTTGCTTTAGCTGTGGTCACCCTTAATGCACCTCAAAATTCAAATTCCTCTTATGGTACTTTGTACTTAGAGTAATGTCTGCGTTTCAGCAGTATTTTTTATTAATGTTTTTGTTCTTCCATTAGCCTTAGGCTTTCCCTGTGACCTCAGCTCTCTAATTCATTCAGGAAAGGTTTGAATTTCATAGCCATCTCTTTCTTAGTGGAAGGATTGTAGCAGTATTCTTTGCAGTTTTCTCCATTTTAGTAGAAGCCCTGAATACTTGATTTTTAAATTTCTCTCAAACTACAAGATTTTGGTACAATGTCAAGACCAGAAAAATCTCAGAAAGAGATTGTCCAGAACACTTCAAGAGAAATTGAACAACAAATTTATGGATGGTATCTTGCAAATGTTTGCTGGGTAACCACAATTTTAACATATGTAACCATAATGGATGGTGATCTAATAAGAAAATACAGCTATTAAAATTAATAATAATAGCTAATATTTATCAAGGGCTTAAAACGTACTAACTAGGCACAATGTAAGGTGTTTTACAGCTGTCCTGTAATTTAAGTATCTTACCACCACTATAAGATAGGAACTGATAGGATCTCTACCTTGTATCAGAGCAAACTGAGTTTCAGAAAGTCAGAAGAGTTCTGTTCAATATTGCACCACTACAGAGTGTTCTGTCAAGTTCCAAAAGCCCCAGTCTTGACTCCTATGCTGTATTCTTTCTTTTGGGTGTTCTCGGGTTATTTTTTTCTCTTGTGAAAGTACTCCCCTTACTGTTTTTTATTCTGTATTCCTTTTCTGATATTTTTTAAAGGAGCAAATGCTTAAGAGCTTGGCAAAGTATCCTATCTATCACTGGTTTTGACTATTTTTCTGTTACAAAAGATTCATGAGTTGTCTACCTTTTAAACACTGTGCATTATTTACTGTATGATATAAAGTTGGTAAAAGTTTTGAGAATGGGGTACGGAAAAATTCTCTATCTTTATTCTAAAACTATCATGTTTATCTCAGTTTTAGGAGAGTGGGTCTGCTCATAAATTCCATCACTTTCTTGCTTCTATTTCTGTCTAGCGAATTATTTCTTTATTCACGAGGCAATAAAAGGTCACTGGAAAGAAGAATATAATATCCACTCTCATAAAATAAAGTTAAACAGTATTTAGCATTTATATCTTTCCAGTGTAGTAAACAAAATATGGTTTATTTGACTCAATGAAGACCTATGATACCAAAAAAGATAAATCTAATGATTTGTTTGAACACAGGAAGATAAATCTTGCACAGCATGCCCTCAGTGATGACATGTTACCATTGTCCTAGTTCTCTTTAAAATTAGATAGAAAGCAAAGCAGGCCTGGCTTCTTGTTCCAAAACATACAGAACCTAGTCTAGGGCTACAGTCTATGGAGACTAGTTGAACAGCACAATTCATTTCTTTATTTATTTGCTATGCTTTTTACGATTCTTATTGAAATGAGATTGACATGGTGTTCTGTCTTTCAAGGGTAGAAAACGAAAAGGTCATTTGTTCTTTTTAATTTGCTTTATTTTCACTGAGTATATGAGAAAGTGTAAAATTTTCTGACCTTTCTTCATAGATACCACAAGATAATTATATCCTTTTTAAATAGACATTCATATCTGTGGTTAAGATATTTAACAGGTGCCTTATTAAAACTGAGTTGGGAATTTTTTATAAATGCCAATTTATTATTTTTATGAAATTTCTGTAAATTTTATTTATAGAGAATATTCTGCACAAAAATCAGCTTAAGAAAATGTTTCTTTATCATTCCAATCACTTTTGTTGCCATAATTCAAATCATACAACTAAAATGCAGTAAGTCAGTTAGTGCCTTTGAGAAATCCAGATATCAAAATAATGCATTTCTCCTTGAACTCTACATGGCTTTAAATATGTAGAGTTCTTTTCACTAGGAATATAGTAATGAAAGAAACTGAAAATGCAAGGAAAAGAAAAGCAATGGAAGTAAATGTTTCAAACTATAAAGGGACAAGATTTTGTACCCTATTTATCAATCTAGGCATTTCTGAAAGATTTTGATGCTTTTCTATATAGTAAAAGTAAATGTTGTTTCAAAATGTGCTAATTTCCTCTAAACTTATTTACAAAAAAGAAAATCCATCCATTGCTTAAAGTCTTTTTTCCAATTTCTTTTTTATACATTTTGTTTCTCATTATCAAAAAAAATCTGTCTCCTGCTTTTATAAGTCTTTTATAAAGGACTCCCTTCACTGAACAGCAGACTGTGGCCTTTTCTTTTTATCTCTCTAATTAAAACATTGCAACCTGGGGAAGCTATCAGTTAGTCCTCAGTAAATGGCACTTATTTTGATCTCCTTTGGTAGAGCAAGAAAAATGGTGAGCCGAAATGTCCTGGTCCCTAAAATTAGATATAAACTCACTAATATGCAACCTACAGAGCCCTCTGGGTCTTCAGAAATGGCACCCAGTAATTTATTTCGACATAAATCAACTTGCTTTCACTCTACAGCTCAGCTGTGCTGAGATCATTTTTCAAAGGAACTTAACAGTTCAAGATTGTTCATGCCTTCTGGAATCCTACATCTGTATTTTCCTTCTTAACTTATTCTCTGAAGTTTGCATCAAAGACCATACATCATGATGTAATTCCATAAGACTCATCACTCTGGCTACCATTTTATATTCTTTTCTTTCCCTTTGTATTATTGTATTTGCTCAAGGTGATTATCGGGGATTGTTATGTTTGGGACGGGGTGTTTTTTGCTTTCAGCAGAAAAGTCTTATGCCCTATTGTCAAAGGCATAGGCAATAGCTTAATAATTACACAAACCAATGCCTCTACACTTTTTCCTGTGTCCCAAGGCTATTGATAAGGCCATGTTTCATGGGCACATTGACCTAATAATGGATTGTTTTTAAAAATATTTCTTCTGAGGGAAATTAATTCTAGTAAAGAATGCAAAGAAAGCACAATCAACTCATGTTTAGTGAGCATTCGTTCATACTATGACTGTTTGAATGTTTATAGAATAATTAAGAAGCCATTTCTCAAGAAATTTACTTTCTAGTATAAAGGGGACAGGCAAGAGTTCAGAGAGGCAACATATTTTCATGACTCATCTATACAATTCATGTCAAAATTTTGAATAGAATATGTGATAAAGGACATCTACTATACCTGAGTGAGAACTAGTGTAACTGGTATTTATGTTGGAAGTCCTCAATTCATGAAAGTTGTTTACCTAAAAGAAGAATGGCCAAAATGATTTTATACAACAAGAATAGGCCCCTTAATTCAGAAAGTAGTGATTTCAGTACAGTGAAACATTGGATTTAGCTTAGAGTGTCATTTCTAGACTTGTGCACTGAAGACTACAAAATATGGATAAAAGGAATTGAAGAAGACACAAATGAATAGAAAGACATTTCATTGTTTTGTGAAATGGTGCAGCTGCCATGGATAGCAGTATGGAGGTTCCTCAAAAAAATTAAAAATAGAACTACTACATGATCCAGCAAGCCCACTTCTGGTTATATGTCCAAAAGAATTATAAAAAATCCATATGGAACCACAAAATACTCCCCATAGCCAAAGCAATGCTGAGAAAGAACAACATGGAGGCGTCACACTTCCACACCTCAAAATCAATCACACAGCTCTAGGAATTAAAATAGTTCGTTACTGGCATGAAAACAGATATACAGAGCAGTGGAACAGAATAGACAGCCCAGAAGTAAACCCACACATATATAGGCAGTTTCATCTTTGAATACAATGGAGATAGGATAATCTCATCAACAAATAGTATTGGGAAAACTGGTTATACACATATACAAGAATTAAATTGGTCCCTTATCTAACATGCTATGCAAAAATCAACCTCAGATGAATTAAAGACTTTAACACCTGAAACTATAAAACTCCTAGAAGAAACAATATTCATGATGGGAAAAATCTTCATGACGTATGCTTAGTGATGATTTCTTCGATGTAGTACCAAAAGCATAAGCAACAAAAGCAAAAATAGGCAAGTGGGACTACATCAAACTATAACACTTGTGCACAGCAAAGGAAGTAGTCCACAAAACGGAAAGGCAACCTACAAGATGGGAGAACATATTTGTAAACTATGCGTCCAATAAGGGGTTTATATATAAGAAACGCTTTAAATTCAGTAGCACAGTAATAGTGGCAATCATAATAATAACAACAATGGCAGTCTGATTAAAAAATAGGCAAAGGATTTAAATGGACATACAAATGGCCAATGGATATAATAGGCATATGAAAAAATGCTCAGCATCACTAATCATCAGAGAAATGTAAATCATAACCACAGTGAGAGGAGTTCCCATCATGGCTCAGCAATGACAAACCCAACTAGTATCCATGAGGAGGCAGGTTTGATCCCTGGCATCCCTCAGTGGGTTAATGATACAGCATTGCCGTGAGCTGTGGGTAGGTGGGCAGCTGCAGCTCTGATTGGACCCCTAGCATGAGAACTTCCTTATGCCACAGGTGTGGCTCTAAAAAAAAAAAAGCAGTAAGAAATCACTTCATGCTTGTTAATGATTTCTTTTATATGAGAAAAAAAGATACAAAGTTTGACAAGGATGTGGAGAATTTGGAACTTTCATACATTGTTAGTGGGAATGTAATATGGCACAGCTGCTGCTATAAATAGCAGCAGGGAGTTTCCTCAAAAACATTAAAAATAGAACTACCACATGATCCAGCAAGCCTACTTCTAGGAATATGTCCAAAAGAATTAAGATAAGGTTCTTGGAGTGTTATCTGCACTCCCATGTTCACTGCAGCATTATTCACAGTAGGCATGATTTGGGAACAATTTAAATGTCTCTTTACAAATGAGTGGATCAGAAAATGTGGCATGTACATACAGTGGAATATTATTCAGCCTTTAAAAGGAATGAAACCTGCCATCTGTGACAGCATGAATGAATCTGGTGGGTGTTGTGCTAAGTGAATTAAACCAGTAACACAAGGACACATACTGCAAAATTCCCCTTCTATGAGGTATTCAGAATAGTTACACTCAATAGAAGCGGAGAGCAAAATGGTAGTTGCCAGGGGCTGTGGAGAGGAAGAAATGGGGAGTTACTGTTGAGCATGGATAAAGTGTAAATTTCCAGTTATGCAAAATGATTACATTCTAGAGACCTGCTGTACAACACTGAGTCTGTAGCTAACAGTGCCATACTTTGCATTTAAAATTTTTCAAGAGGGTAGATCTCATGTTAAATGGTCTTACAAGAAAAGAAAAGAAAACAAAAGAGAAGAAACTTAATCATTCTATCCTACTCTTTTTGGCATGAGTGAATAAGAAAAAAAATTTTTTCTATTCGTCTGCGATTTGTTGTCCATACCTATCCACCCAAGCATCAGCCAGAAAAAGCCACTTGTATCTTCCAGGCAGGTTTCCTTTCATCTCCATACTTTTCAAAGTTTCCCATCCATTCAGGAGATGGTGGCTATCAGTCTCACCAGAAGGAAGAGTGTTGACATGCCTTGATGCCATCCCATCATATAACTTAGCATCTCCCAAAAGGCAGTGAATCAAAATATGTGACTGTCTATAAACTGGTTGGAGCTAGCAAGGGAGGCCACTTAATAAATCTCAGGTGGACTGCTGAAGTCCATTTGTGGTTTCTTAACAGTCTCTGAAGAGTACATGTAACTTTTTGTTTTGCCTGATTAAATTTCAAAAGCCCCTTCATTTATGCCATAGGAGTTCCTGGTGTGGCTCAGCAGGTTAAGAGCCCACCATAGCTTTGCTGAAGATGCAGGTTTGATCCCTGGCCTCACTTAGTGGGTTAAGGATCCCACATTGCCACGAGCTGCAGCATAGGTCACAGATCTGGTATTGCTATGGCTGTGGTATAGGCCTGAAGGCGCTGCTCCATTTCAACCTATACTCTGTGAACTTCCATATGCCACACATGTGGCAGAAATAAGAAAAATAATTCATTCATTAAATAAAATAAAATAGCTCTTGCAGTTTCCTTGTGCCTTAATGGGTTAAGGATAGCTCAGGTCCCTGCTATGGTGCAGGTTCAATCCTTGGCCCAGGAACTTTCACGTGACATGGGTACAGCCAAAAAGAAAAAAATAAGATAAAATAATATCTGCTGAAACATGCCCATTAACCCTGCTCATAAGAAAATATAAATTTTTTTCACTTGCAGATAACACTCAATATGGTTTTGGTTGCATATTTCAGAGAAGACTTCTAAATTAGGTTTGTTGTAGCAGAAGAAATCCTTCCTGACTGCTGATCTGAAGCAGCTCTCCTGGATGTGCATGCTCTGTGGCAGATGCCAGACTGGCTTGTGTCCATCCTTGGGGATTGTTCATAAAAGCAGATTTCTTTATCTGAGAGCATAATCTCTCATGATGTTTGATCATCTCTAGACATGGGTATAGATATCTCTGCCTTGTCTGCAACCGCTCCTGCAGAATTCTCTGATTTCTCTATCTTATCTAGAGAGTGCTTCTAGAACACACAGAAAGAAAGTGACCATAACACTTCGTGCCCTTGAGCCCACCTTCCACAGTCACTAAAGCATTGGTGATCATGATGCATTGATAATGTTGAGGAAATTCACTAAGAGACCTTAGTGTGTCCATAACTAAAGGAAAACTTTGGAGTAAAAGAATATTGTAAGTCATCTAAGAAAGCTCCCTGCTCACATTGGGGTAAGGGGTTAGCATCTCTATGTTACTAATGAGGCAGTTCCCTTCTAAAGAGAGGACATAATTTTCAAGACCACAAATAACCTGAAAGAAATGGAAAGAAAAGCATGAACCTCTGGTTGTTACACTGCAACCCAAGTGCTTGTTTGTTTACACACCAAATATTTTATTGAGTACAGAGTACCAAGGAGATGGTCAGTATTGCAGAATATAATAAAAAGAACAGTTCTCTCCTTTGATAACCTGACAGCATAAAAAGAGTTGGAAGACATGACTGAGGACAGTTTCTAAAATACCAAATGAGCCTCATTTTTTTTCCTAAATGATTTAGCTGCTGTGTTTTTAAAATCATTTTTTAAACACAGGAAGCATGTTGAACGTTCATGTTATTTACTATGGTATTTTGAGGGATGGGTGAACTTCATGGCCTGGTTGATTAAGCTAATCTTTCTTGCATAGAAGTCAGGAAAGTTCCCATGCTTAAAAAAGAAAGCATTAATGAAACTGTAGCATAACTGTGGAAAGTAACATAATGTGTTTTCTATCCAAGGAAATCTTTGTTACTCCATTTGCTTCAGTTTTGCCTTCCTGGGACCCCCATCCCTCCCCTTTCTCTCTTCTCCCAGTAACAATTTGTTTCAAACTAGCCAACAGGGAAGAATGTGTGCCCTGACCTGACCAATGGGAAGGGGACAGGTAAATCACCTGCGTTAGGGATAAATAGGGGAGGGTCCTTTGTTCATTGCGTGCTTTTTGGAGTACCTGTGCCCTTCTGCAGAAGTAAAGAGACTTGTCGAGATCTCCCCGTGTTCATGTGTCTCATTTTTCAACAATCCAAGCCATGTCTCCAACATAACCTCCACCAGGTTTTGGGGTGTGGTTGCTCTCCACAGTTTCTAGATTGAAAAGTAAAATACATAACTTGCTGTGATTTAAAGCTTAGCATTAAGTGATAATATCTTTAATTAATATATTTGATTCAAAAACATTTTTTGAGCATATATGGGCAAAGCTCTCTGGGGAATGTGGAAAATGAATAAATGAATAAGAACTATTCATATCAATGAAGTACAAATATGAAGATATGCTTAATTGAGGATAGAACATAACAATTGCCTAAAGGAGGCAAAAACAAAGTGCTTTTGGGAACACAGGGGAAAGAAGCCCAGGGGAGTAGGGGGAATATTTAAGGAAAAGTGGCAAATGAGCTGAGCCTTGAAGCATGGCTAAAATTTCATTAGAGGTGGAGAAAGTTCCTCTAACAATGAAGGGAGGAAAATGGAATGTACAGAAAATCACGTAGCAGATAGTCTGCTTACTAGAGTGGAGGTTAGTTAGAAAAAGTCTAGTCAGAGAGAGAGAAAAAAAAAAAGGAAAGTATATTATCACTGCTATAGAAATTCCTTAGGGATGATCTTTATAATACGAGCAGAGAGGATTCACTGAAAACTACTTATCAGGAGTTCCCATTGTGGCTCAGCAGGTTAAGAACATGACTAGTATCCATGAGAATTTGGGTTTGATCCCTGGCCTCACCCATTGGGCTAAGGATCTGGTGCATTGGTATAAGCTGTGGTATAGGTTGCAAATGCAGCTCAGATCCTGCATTGTTGTGGCTAGAGGGCAGGCTGGCAGCTGCAGCTGCAGCTCCAATTCAACCCCTAGCCTGGGAACTTCCATATGCTGCAGGCTAAAAAGAAAAAAAAAAGAAGGAAAGAAAATTACTTATCAAAGAAGTGACATGGCCAGAGTTTTACCTTATGAACAATACTCTGCAGCTGTGTGTAAGCAAAGGGAAGGAAAAATAGAAGACAAGAGACTACTGTGATGCACTAAGAGAGATTAGGGGGTTAAACAAGACTAAGACCAATAGGTAAAAGAGAAAGAAAAAGCATTGAGAGTCCTAGTGGCAGGATTGAATGCTACATTGATTTTTGCATAATGTGTGCAGTCAGTCAACAAATAGTCACAGAACAACTACTAAGCAAGAAGCATTACAGTGAGTGATGAAGATGCAACAGTAAAAGAGATGTAGTTTTTGTTTCTAGGAGCTTATAGTCCAGGATGGAACAGAACTAAACAAAGATGTAACAACAACACAAAATAAATTAAAAAAAAAAACAAATATGAAGGGATGTTCCAAAAGGGAGAACAGCATATGGAAAGTTCAGAGGTGGGAAAGAGTATGCCTGATATAGTCAAGAAAGAGCAAGTAACTTAGCTCTGGCTGAAGCATAGAGTGAGGCAGCAAGTGGAAAGAGATAGGACTTTGGTATAATAGGCAGGGACAAGATACTACAGATTCTGTGAACCTCAGTGAGGATCTGTGATCGATGCTGCAAAGGGAATGCCATGACCACATTTTACTTCAGGAAGTAAAGGATTTTAGGAAGAGGACAGGAGTGGGTAGAATTTTTAAAAGAGAGGAGTAGAAAGGAGGAAAGTCAATGGCGGTGAGAAAATTATAAAAACCCAAAGGTTTGGAGTTCCTGTTGTGGCTCAGCAGGTTAAGAACCCGACATAGTCTCCATGAGACTATGGTTTGATCCCTGGCCTCACTCAGTGGGTCAAGCATCCAGCATTGCTGCAAGCTGCGGCATGGGTCACCGATGTGGCTCAGCTCCAGTGTTGCTATGGCATAGACTAGTAGCTGCAGCTCTGATTCGACCCCTAGCCTGGGACCTTCAATATGGCAAATGTGTAGCCATAAATAGAATTAGGAACATACAATTAGGAACATACAATTTTTGAGAAAACAGTTTCAAAAGACCACCAGGACAGAAGCCCAATTACAAAGGGTTTTAGAAGAGAAAGTAGTTGGCAGTACATCATTTTTAGAGAATTTAGGAAACCAAATGGGGAAAAAATGGATTCCATAGCTGTAGAAGAAGTAGCAGCACCTAGGAAAGGATTTCTTTTGTTCATGAAGAGCTGAGACATGAAGATTTTATCACAAGAATGGAAGAAGCTCCAAGAGATTGGATGCAGAGGCATTGGAAGAAACACTGGATGGAGCAGGGAAGGGATGTTACCGAACTCAGGTTCAGCTACTTGTTGCTCAAAAGCCAATACTCAAGAGATAAGTGTTGGTTGGAAAAGGAAAGGCTGCTGTACCCAAAAGACCAGCAACTTGGGGAGAAGGCAGAGTCATGTCCTAGAACCAACTCTGAAGATTCTGCTCTCCCATGAAAGTTTTTTTTTCGTTTTTTTTTTTTTTTTTTTTTTTTTTTTTTGTTTTGTCTTTTTGCTATTTCTTGGGCCGCTCCCGCGGCATATGGAGTTTCCCAGGCTAGGGGTCTAATCGGAGCTGTAGCTGCCAGCCCACGCCAGAGCCACAGCAACTCGGGATCCGAGCCGCGTCTGCGACCTACACCACAGCTCACGGCAACGCCGGATCATTAACACACTGAGCAAGGGCAGGGATCGAACCCGCAACCTCATGGTTCCTAGTCGGATTCGTTAACCACTGCGCCACGACGGGAACTCCCCATGAAAGTTTTTAAAGGAAAAAAGAGGGAAATTAGTTGCAGTTAATCATTTGGGGAGGCGGTTAGAGTCTTCATTGTATTTCACTGTGTGCAGACATGTGGATTCCTTGTGATCTTCCTCTACATGCTGTCTTGTTCATGTAGTTTGCTCATGGGATTACTGAAGGGGAAGCTGGGAAAGATCTGGTCATCCATTAATTACTCCTTTTCTACTTTAAGAAAAGAATCAACAGGTTAGGCAGGGCATTATGTAATCAGGAACCTGCAAAGGTTATCCAATTGATGAAGCATGAGCCACATGCTACAAGGGTTTGGTTAAATGCTGCCTGGTGATCTCACATCTATAAGCTTTTAAAGTTTGAAGGGAACATAAATGGGCAGATAGGAAAGGGACAAAAGAGCTGCTTGCAGGAACAGTATCAAGAGGACCACTTTTCCCAAAAGCTCAGATCCTAAGCTAGAAAAACCTTATCATGATTACCCATCCTCATTTAGGAAAAAATAAATAAATATAAAATATTTTTCCAAAAGTTTACTGCAAAAAGCAATCTGATAGAGAAATCCAGCACATAAAATATTTGTGTAACAAGACCTTGGTCTTAGTTAGAAGATTACAGAACTAGGTCGGGCCCGTATCGCAGCTTGAAAAGAAGGTACTTTTAGGTAGAATTATTTAATGTTTTGGCAAAAAGAAAAGCAAAAACAAAACCCAAACAAATAATCAAAACCTGCAGAAAAAGAATTTCCCTTATTACTCTTAAGCTGATGAAAACTGATTGTTTCCTCCTATCCAAAAGTGATTTGTAAGGTTTAGATCATGATTCCTGCTCCCTTACGTTTAATTGAACAATGAGGTGTCCTTGCTGGGTCTCTCCTTTCTTACAGGATGCAAAAGATGCTTCAGGCCAAAAAAATAAGACAGCCAGTTGAGAGCACAGCTGGAGGTCTGGACTGTCTGGCCTGGCTGTCAAGGATCAAATGTCCTTCCTTTGTACTCTTTTTTTCCTACCAGGCAAACACCCAACACTGGAAAAATGTTTTGGTGGGAACACTGTTTTGATAGGAATACACTGCCACTATCTTGAAGAAGAAGCCTTCCAACAACCATTTAGTGTCTTAACATAGAGTGTAAACACCACAAGAATTGTTAAGGAATTAAGAGTGGTTTAGGAAAATACAAATAATCCATTGGAACTTGAATTTATTCATATTTGACTCTCTTATAAATTCATTTTCTTGTCGTATGGATCTTGTTAGTAAACCTGGGAATGTACAAAATCTGGCCTATCCAGAAGACAGAGGAAATAAAGAAGTTAAAAAAGGACTCTCTCAAGACCTGAGGACTCTGGTAGATAATCAAGCATTGGTTTGTTGTTTTTTATTTTTATTTTATTTTTAAATGATTTTTATTTTTTCCATTATATTTGGTTTACAGTATTCTATCAATGTTATACTGTACAGCAAAATGACCCAGACACACACACACACACACACACACACATATACCTTCTTTTTCTCAAATTGTCCTCCATCACACTCCATCACAAGTGACTAGATAGAGTTCACAGTGCTATACAGCAGGATTTCATTGCCTATCCATTCCAAAGGCAATAGTTTGCATCTATAAATCCCAGATTCCCAGTCCATCCCACTCCCTCCCCCTCCCCCTTGGCAACCACAAGCATCTTCTCCAAGTCTGTGAGTTCCTTTTCTGTGGAAAGGTTTATTTGTGTCATATATGAGATCCCAGATGTGCGATATAATATGGTATTTGCCTTTCTCTTTCTGACTTACTTCACTTAGTATGAGAGTCTCTAGTTCCATCCATATTGCTGCAAATGGCATTATTTTGTTCTTTTTTATGGCTGAGTAGTAGTCCATTGTGTCTCTATACATCTTCTTAATCCATTCATCTGTTGATGGATATTTAGGTTGTTTCCATGTCTTGGCTATTGTGAATAGTGTTGCAATGAACATACAGGTGCATGTGTCTTTTTAAAGGAAAATTTTATCCCGATATATGCCCAAGAGTGGGATTGCCAGGTCCCTGAGTGAATAGATACAAAAGCAAAAATAAACCAATGGGACCTAATTAAACTGACAAGCTTTTGCACAGCCAAAGAAACCATAAAAAAAAAAAAACCCAAAAACACAACCTACGGAATGGGAGAAAATAGTTTCAAATGATACAACTGACAAGGAGTTAATCTCTAAAATATACAAACTGATATAACTCGACAGCAAAAAAAACGCAACAGCCCAATTGAAAAATGGGCCAAAAAACCTGAATAGACATTTCTCCAAAGAAGATATACAGATGGCCAACAAGCACATGAAAAAATGCTCAACATCACTGATTATTAGAGAGCTGTTTTTGTTTTTTAAAGAAGGCTCTCTGTCTTCCTTTCAGAAAAAAGAAAACATGGAAAAATAAGTTATCAATATGCCATGTTTCATTGTATCTAGGGCATAACTGATTGGAACACATATACCAATTTCAGATAGGTTAAACTTCAAAAAAAAAAAAGAGTCTTGGAACCAAAAAAAAATGGTATCTTGAGGTGGTGAGATTGAGAGTTGATGTAATGCAAAATCAGATTGTCTTAATTTCTGTAAGAAAGGAGACTGTATTACAAGCTGAGAATGAGATGACCTTGGGATATGATGAGGGTTGAAGAGAGCATGAAGTGTCCAGAGAAGCCATTAATTGAGATGATAAGGAAGATGAGAAAACATTGTCTCACTGAAATTGCTTTCTCTGGTTTTTGAGGTACTGCCTTATACTGGGGCATGCAAGCTAGAAGGCTGGGGCTGTTTCTCATTCTCCCTTTTCTCTCTCCCATACCTTCCTAATCACCAAGTTCTATTACTATTATGCCCTAAATTCTTATCAGTTAGTTCTCTACTACCTCTCCCAACCACTATTCCTGATGTCAAAGTCTCTCATCAGTCCTGGCTTAAAGTATTGGTATAACTCTTGGGTTAACCAGCCTCCAAGATGTTCCCTCATGATTCCTTCCTCCTGGGATTCACTCTTGTGGAAATGACTTCTCACTTGCACTTTATACCAGGGTTGGTCCATGTGAACATCTGAATGTGGCAGAAGTGAGAGTACATCATTTCTGGAGTTCTCTTGTGGCTCAGAGGGTTAAGGATCCAGTGTTGTTCCTGTAGTGGCTTGGATCGCAGCTGTGGTGTGGGTTTGATCTCTGGCCCAGGAACTTCCACATGCTGTGGGTGCAGACAAAAGACAGACAGAAAGACAGACAGAGAGAAGACAGAAAGACATCATTTCTCAGCCCGGGTCATAGAAGACATATGACTTTTGCCTTCCTCTCTCTCTTTCTCTATTTCTCTCTCTCCTTCTCTCTGGGATCACCGACACTAGGGAAAATCAACTTCCATGTCATAAACACACTCAGGCATACCTGAGGAAATATCCATGCCATGGGGAAAGGAATTGAGGTCTCTCTTAAGAGCTAATGAGGAGCTAAGGCCTCCTGTCAACAGGAATGTACATGAGGCAGGGAGCAGATCCTGCATCACTGGTTAAGCCTTTAGATGACTGTAGCCCAAGCTACCTCTATCAAAAAAAAAAAAAACAAACACTTTATTGAGGCATGACAGACATGTAATATATACACTTAACATACACATTTAATACACTTATAAAACAGTCACTACCACCAAGGCCATAAACATATCCATCACCTCCCTAAGTTTCCTCTTGCCTCTTTATTTGTATGTGTGGAAAGAACCACTTAGCATATGACCTACTCTCTTAGCAAAAAAATATATATGTATATATTTTTTGGCCACACCCGAGCCATATGGAAGTTCCCGGGCCAGGGACTGAATCCAAGCTGCAGCTGTGACCTGCAGCACAGTTAGCACAGTCCTGGTGACTTGGATCCTTAAGCTGGGGATCAAACCTATGCCATAGCAGAGACAATGCCAGATCCTTAAACTGCTGCACCACAGCAGGAACTCCATCAAATTTTAATGTATAATAACAATTAAATGTAAATTTAAAAATGTACATTTAAAATATGCATTAAAAATTAAATGTAAATTAAAATTAATGTACAATTAAGTCTAACAATATTAACACAGTATAATATTGTTAGCTATAGGGACTATGCTATATGGTAGATCTCCAGAACTTATTTATCTTGCATTAATGAAATTTTGGTGAACTTTGACCACCACCTCCCCATTGACCCCTGCTACTGGCCACTGCAACAAACATTCTACTCTCTGCTTCCATGAGTTTGACTATTTCAGCTTCCAAATACAAGTGAGATCATACCATATTTATCTTTCTGTGGCTGGCTTGTTTCACTTAGTATAATGTCTTCCAGATCCATTCATGTTGTCATAAATGACAGAATTTCCTTCATCTATAAGACCAAACAATATTCCATTGTGTGTATATAACACATTTTATTTTGAGATTTTTTTGGGGTGTCATTGAAATATAATTGACATTCAACACTGTATAAGTTTAAGGTGTGTAGAATATTGACTTGCATTGTGAAATAATTATCACAACAAGTTTAGTGATCTGATAGAGATAAAAAAAGATGGGTTTTCCTTGTGAGGATAACTTTTAGGAGCTACTCTTAGACGTTTCCAATTATTCCACACAACAGTGTTAACTATAGATATCCTGTAGTACATTACTTCCTAGTAGTTACGTACAGTTGGAAGTTTGTACATTTTGACCACCTTCATCCAGTTTCTCCATCCCTACCCTTTGCCACTATAACCATTAATCTGACATATTGTTCCATGAGTTTTGTTTTGTTTTTAGATTTGACATGTAATTGAGATCTTACAGTGTTTGTCTTGCTCTAACTTATTTCAGTTAGCATAATGCCCTCAAAGTCCATCCACGTCATCATAAATTGCAGGATGTCCTTTTTTATGGCTGAATAGCATTTCACTGTATGTTTTTATGACTTCTTTATCCATTCATCCTTTGATGGACATTTAATTTGTTTCCATGTCTTGGCTATTGTAAATGAAAACAAAGGGGGTGATTTTCATTTCCTTTGATAAATACCCAAAGTAGAATTGCTAGATGATATGGCAGTTCTCTCTTTAATTTTGAAAAAGCTTCGTACAGTTTTCCATGATGATTGTACTAATTTACATTCCCAGAAAGAGTGCACCAGTGTTCTCTCTTCTCTATATCCTTGCCAGCAACTGTTAACTCTACTTAATGAGTTAGCCATTCTAATCTCATTGTAATCCTGATTTGCATTTCCCTAATGATTAGTGATACTGAGCATCTTTCCATGTACCTGTTGGCTGTTTATATATCATCTTTGGAAAAATGTCTCTTCAGGTCCTTTGCCTATTTTTTTCAGACTTTTTGCTGTTGTTTTCATTTTGGTTTGGTTTTGTTTGCTACTAAATTTTGTGAGTTCCTCATATATTTTGAATATTAACCCCTCATTAAATCTAAAATTTGCAAATATTTTTTCTGTTTCATAGATAGTCTCTTCATGTTGTTGATGATTTCCTTTGCTGTTTAAAAGCCTTTAAATTTGATGTAGCCCCACTTATAAATTTTTTATTTTGTTGCTTGTACTCTAGGTGTTATATCTAAAAAAATCATTGCCAAGGCCCATGTCAGGGAGCTTTTTTCCTATGTTTTTTTCTAGGAGGTGTATGGGTTTTGGTCTTACATTTTACTCTTTAATGAATTTTGAGGAAATTTGTGAGTGGTATAAGGTAGGGGTCTAGTTTCACTCTTCTACATGTGAATATCAATTTTCCCAGCACCATTTCTTGGAGGGATTCTCTTCTCCCCCACTGAGTATTTTTGGCTCCCTTCTCATATAAGTTGACCGTATATGCATGGGTTTATTTCTGGGCTCTTGATTTTGTTCCGTTTGTCATCATGTCTGTTGTTATGCCAAGTATCACACTATTTAAATTACTATAGTTTTATAATATAACTTGAAAATCAGGGAATGGGATGCCTCCTGCTTTTTTCTTTTTTTTTTTTTTTTTTGGTCATGATTGCTTTGGCTATTCCATGTCTTGTGTGGTTCCATATAAGTTTTATGATTGTTATTTCTACTTCTATAAAAAATGCCATTATTATCTTGATAGCAATTGCATTGATGCTATATAGATGTCTTTGGTTAGTATAGACATTTTAACATTATTAATTCTTCCAATCTCTGGCCTGGATACCCTTCCATTTATTCGTATCCTTTTTTATTTCTTTTTTGTAAATTTTATTGGGGTATAGTTGACTTACAGTGTTGTGTTAGTTTGAGGTATACAGCAAAATGAATCAACTTTACGTATTCATATTCATTCCTTTTCAGATTCTTTTCCCATGTAGGTTTTTTACTTAATATAGTATTGAGTTGATTTCCTTATGCTATACAGTAGGTCCTTATTACTTATCTATTTTATATATAGTAGAGTCTATATCTTAATCCCAACATCCTAATTTATTCCTCCCCCCAGCATTTCCCCTTTGGTAACCATAAGTTTGGTTTCAAGATCTGTGAGTCTATTGCTGTTTTGTGCATAAGTTCTCCTGCATCATTTTTTTTTTGATTCCACATATTTGTGATCTTATATGATACTTGTCTTTTTTATTTCCTTCATCTATGTCTTACAGCTTTCACTGTAGGGATCTTTCACCTCCTTGGTTCAATTTATTCCTAAATGATTTAGTGTTCTTGATGCTTTTATAAATGGAATCATTTTTTCTATTTATTTTTCAGATAATTATTTCTTAACATGTAGAAACTGTACTGATTTTTGTAAGATAATTTTGTATCCTGCAACTTTACTGAATGCGTTGATTAAATCTGTCAATATTTTGGTGGAGTCTTTGGGATTTTCTAAATATAAAGTCATATAATCTAAAAATAGAGATAATTTTACTTTTCCTTTTTGAATTCTGATGCCTTATTTCTTTTTTCCTTCCTGATTGCTCTCCCTAGGTCTCCCAATATTATATTTAATAGGAGAGGTAAGGTTGGGCACTCTTGTCCTGTTCTTTGTTAATTGTGAGCTTGTCATACATGGCCTTTATTATATTGAGATACATTCCTTCTATACCTAATTTGTTAAGAGTTTTTATCGTGAATGAATGTTAAATTTTGTCAAATGATTTTTTCAGCATCTATTGGTAAGGTGATAGGATTTTTTTCTTTCATTTTATTAATGTAATGTACCACATGTATTGATTTTGCATGTTGAAACATCCTTGAATCCCAGGGATAAATCCCACTTGATCGTGAGGAATGATCCAGTTAATGCGATACTGAATTAAGTTTGCTGGTATCCTATGAGAATTTTTACATTTATATTCATCAAGGATATTGGCCTGTGAGTTTCTTTTCTTGTAGTGTCCTTTTCTGACTTTACCCTATCATTAGGGTAATGCTGGTATCATAAAATGAGTTTGGTACTGTTACCTCCTCTTTGACTTTTTGCAAGAGGTTGAGAAATATTGGTATTAATTTTTCTTTAAATATTTGGTAAAATTCACCAGTGAAGCCATCTGGTCCTGAGCTTTTCTTAGAGACTTTTGATTACAGGTTTAATCTCCTGACTAATAAATGGAGTGTTGATATTTCTTATTTCTTCCTGATTTATTCTTTGTGTGTTGTATGTATCAAAGGATGTTTCCATTTCTTTCAGATTGTCTAATTTATTGGCATATAGTTCAGAGTAGTTTCTTATGATCTCTTGCATTTCTTGGATATAAGTTATAGTAATTCCATTTTCACTTATAGTTTTGTAAATTTGAGTTCTCATTTTTTCCATTGGTTACTGTAACTAAAGGTTAGTCAATTTTGTTTATATTTTCAAAGAACCAAGTCATGGGTTTATCAATTCTTTCTATTGTTTTATTGCTATTTCATTTATTTCCACTCTAATCTTTATTATTTCCTTTCTTTTGCTAACTTTGGACTCAGTTTGTTCTTTTTTGAGTTCCTTGAAGGATAGAATTAGGTTGTTTATTTGTGATTACTTATGTTTCTTAAAGGAGGCACTTATTGCTATGAACTTCCCTCTTAGAACTTCTTTTTTAGCATCTCATATGTTTTGTTAGGTTGTCATCCATTTTCATTTCTCATGATACATTTTTCCCCCTTTAATTTCTTCTTTAATCCACTGGTTGTACAGGACAATGTTGTTTAATTTCCATGTACATGAGTTTTCCAGTTTTTCTTTTGTTATTGAATTCCAGTTTTCATACCATTTACTTTACAAGAAGGTATTTGATATGATTTCAGTCTTCTCAAATTTATCAACTTGTTTTGTGGCCTAACATATGATCCATTCTAGAAAATGTTCCATATATACTTGAAAATAATATGTATTCAGACAGAATGTTATGTATATTTCCATTAGGTTCTTTGGTCTATAATGTTATTTGAATCTGATTTTCCCTTATTGATTCTCTGTTTGGATGACTTATCAATTTCTGAGAGTTTGGTATTACAGTAGTGCTCTTTATTTCTCCTTTTAGTTCTGCTTTTGCTTTATATATTTTGGTACTCCAATGCTGGGTGCACGAATATTTACAATTGTTATATCTTCTTGATAAGTTGACCTATTCATCAATTTTACAATAACCATCTTTGAATATTTTTATCATTTTTAGTTTGAAGTCTGCTTTGTATGATGTAAGTAAGCTACCTCTGCTTATTTTTGGTTACCATTTGATGGACATAGCTTTTTCATCCCTTTACTCTCAATCTATGTATCTTTAAGACTAAAGTGAGTCTCTGTAGATAGCATATCATTGGATCTTGTTGTTTTTTTTTAATCCTTTTAGCTATTCTATATCTTTTGACTAGAGCATTTAATCCATTCACATTTGAAGTAATTATTCTTAGATTAAAACATACTGTTGCCATTTGTTAATAATTTTCTGGCTGTTTTGACAAGTTATTTTTCTTTGTTTCTTATCTTGCTGTCTTATTTGTATTTTGATGTCTTTGACTATTCATATACTTTGATTTCTTTATCATGTTCTTTTGTATAATGTACAGATTTTTCTCTTGCAGTTACTCTGAGGCTTATAAAAATACCTTAAAATTGTAAAGTCCACTTGTAAACTATCAACTTAACTTCTATAGCATTCCTGAATCTCTCCTCCCCTTAGGGAGTTTAGGTCATTGATGTTACAGTTTGCACATTTTTATATTGTTTACTTAGTGGCATATTATTGTAGTTATAGTTATTTTTTACTATTTTCCCCTTTTAAACTAGAATTGTAATTGAATTATACTTAACTGTTACCATATCACAGAATCTGTCTTTCACTATATGTGAATTTTATGCTATTTCTTATGTTTTTGTGAATTGATGTCCTTTCACTTCTATGCAATGAACTCCTTTTAGTATTTCTTATAAGGTGGGTCTTGTGGTGATGGGTTTCCTCAGCTTTTTTTTTCCCCTAGAAAGTCTCTCATTTCTGAAGGACAGTTTTGCTGTGTATAGAATTCTTGGTTGGCATGTTTTTTTCTTTCAATATTTTGAATATATCATCTCATTTTCTCCTGGCCTGAAAACTTTCTGTTAAGAAATCTGCCTCAAGGATCAAGATGGCAGAAGAGTAAAATGTCACCTTCGGTTGCAGTGCCCTTCTTCCAAAAACACATCAAAAATACACATCTATGTGTAAAACAACTCACACATAACATCTACTGAATACTGGCAGAAGAACTTAAACCTCCAAAAAGGGCAGGAAACTCCTTACATAACTTGATAAAACAAAAGAAAAACAGAGAGAGAGAGAAAAAAGGAACCATAATGGGACTAGCATTCCTGAGAGGGAGCTGTGAAAGAGAAAAGGAACCCACATCCTGGGAATCCACCTAACCAGGGAGGCCAGCCAAGACAGAGTGACCTCAAAGTAGCTGAGAAAAGTGCAGCAGCTGGACTGAGGAGGGCAAAGTAGAGTGAAAGCCTCACAGACCATCTGCATTACCACCCTGAACACCAAAACCTGAGAAAATCAGGTGGGGACTAGGCACTGAGACTTGGGCTCCAGGGGTCAGTTCCGGGGAGAGGACTAGGTTTGGCTGTGTGGGGACAGCCTGAGGGACTAAAGAATGGTGTGCCACAGATGAGGCTGCAGTGTGCTACAGGCTGGGGAGTGGAATACCATGGTAGAGGGAACCTGGGAGAAGGTCTGGGCCCACAGGAGAAGCAAGGTGCTATTCTTGGGGAAGACAAGAGGAGGAGGGGCAGACAACCATAGGAATCTCCCTGCACATGTGCTCTGGCTCTCAGAGGCACCTCTGGTGCAAGCTGCAGGTGGTGAGAAGCCACTTGCTCTGGCTATGAGAGATTGGGTGCCTCTTGTGAAGGCTACAGGTGGCCAGGCACCTCTTGTGTGGACTAAGGGCAGCTGCGACATGGTGCCTCTTGCATGATCTACAGGTGGCAGGGACAGAATGTGCAGTCATCTTGGAGGACAGAGGGAGGTGGGGCCTGTGAGTGAGCTCCACCTGCAGCTCCAGTCACCTCAGGGGTAAGCAAAAAAAAAAAAAAAAAAAAAAAAAAAGAGGGCACCGCAACCGAGCACCACATTGTTGCTCTCACTCCCCTGGGAACAAACCCACCCTGCTGCTGCCACAGCCAAATGCTCTGGGAAGCACCAAGACACTTGATCACTGTCCCTTCCCAAGACCCTGCAACTAGGAGCAGCTGGTACAACACTTCCTCCATGGGCTAAGCAGGACAGGGTGCTTCTTGCATGGTCTGCAGGTGGTGGGGGCAAACTGTCACATTTATCTCTGACTCCAGAGGTAGGCATGGCCCATCACTACTAGGGGTCTGTGAACAGGCACCACTTGCAGCCCCAGTCACCTCAGAGGGCACCACAGAGGAGGGCATTGTGACTGAACACCACCTGTTGTTGCTCCCACATCCCTAGGAACACACCCGCCCTGTTGCTGCTGCTGCTGCCACTGCCAAATGCTCTGGGTAGTGCCCACATGCTTGATCTCTGTCACTTCCCAGGATACTGCAACTAGGAGCAGCCTGTGCACCACCTCCTGGGCGGGCTAAGTGGGATGGGGAGCTTCTTGCATGGTCTACTGGTGGTGGTGGGGCAAACCACCACAGTTATCACTGACTCCAGAGATGGACATGTCCCACTACCACTAGGAGTCCCTAAACAGGCACCACTTGCAGTTCCATTCACCTCAGAGAAGGCATTGCAATCGAACAGTACCTGTTGTTGCTCTCACTCCCCTGGGAACTAACACACCCTGCCACTGCTACTGCCAGTGCCAAGTGCTCTGGGAACCTTGTAAACCTGCCTCAGGCTAATTACCACTTTTCAGGGCACTGTAACTAGGAGTAGCCTGCACCACCTTCCTGCAGGTCCTTGTTGCTGTTAAGAGCCCAGCAAACAGGTGCTGACTATTAGCCCTACCCATTGTATCCTTCTCCCTGGAAACACACTCAGAACCCTGGGTATAACAGCCTGCTCACACCAAAGAAAGAGACAGCAAATATTCAAACTCTCATGCCAAAAATAAATAGTATCCCACCACAAAATACAAAGGGGTGCTCTTGCATAGACGTAGCCTCCAAGACTACAGGTTGGCTTCCCTAAACTCACAGTAAAAGAAAAACATAAGCAAGAGAAGAAGCTCAGAAACCATTCCCAGTTAAAGGAACAGAATTCATATGAAGCAACAGAAAATGAAAAGGACCTCTACAGTCTGATAGACATTGAGTTCGAAAGGGAGATAGTGAAAATACTGAAGGACCCAAGGCTGAAGATCTAGGAATTAAAAGCAGATATGAACAGTAATGCAGATTCCTTTAGAAAGGAATTCGAAAATATAAGGGGGAACATAGAAAAACTAGAAAATTCATTTGCAGAGACACAAACTGAGCTAAAGGCATTAAATAGCAGAATGAATAATGCAGAGAAATGAATTAGTGACCTGGAAAATAGAATAATGGAAGTCACCCAATCAGGACAGCAATAGAAAACCAAATGAAAAATCATGAAAGCAACATAAGAGATCTTCAGGATAATATAAAGTTGGCCAATACATGCATAATAAGAATTCCAGAAAGAGAAGAAAAAGAAAAGGGGATTGAAAACATATCTGAAGAAATTATGGCTGGACAACTTTCCAAATCTAAAGGAAACTGATATCAAGATATAGGAAACACAGACGTCCCCAGACAAGTTGAACCCAAATAGGCCCACACCAAGACATGTTATAATAAAAATGGCAAAAGTTAAAGACAAAGAGAGGATTATAAAGGCAGCAAGAGAAACACAAAGCATTAATTATACGCGAACCCCCATAAGGGCTATCAGGTGATTTCTCTACAGAAACACTACAGGCCCGAAGAGAGTGGTAAGATATAATAAAGTCCTGAAAGGAAAAAAATTGCAGCCTAGAATACTCTATCCAACAAGAATATCATTTAAAATAGAAAGAGAAATAAAGAATTTCTCCAACAAACGAAAGCTAAAAGAGTATGGCAATACTAAACCCATTCCAAAGGAAATATTGAAAGGTATTCTCTAAATAAAAAAAAAGAATTAAGAAGAAATAGGATGGAGGACACCACAGTTGGAAAGCAATCACTTAAATAAGCCAGCATACATATCTAAAAGTAGAAGAAAAAAAAAACTACTGTAAAAGTGAGGATAAACACTAGGAACAGCAAAAAGATAAACATTAAGATGTTTAAAAAAAAAGACTTCAAAATCATAGAATGTGCAGAAGGAAAGTAAGAAAATATAGATTCATTTTTCTTAATAATATGTTTGATCCTATATGACTATTGGGCTAAAGCAAGCAGATACAGGAAGAGGTTAATGTACTTAAAAAATAGGGCAATCACAAATCAAAACCAAACATTACATTCACAAAGAACTAAAGAAAAGTACACATGCATGAAATAAATGGAAATCATCCAAACAAAAAAAGAAAAGAAGAAAGGAGAAACATAGAATCAACTGGAAAACAAGGTTTAAAAAGGCAATAAATACATATCTACCAATAATTACCTTAAATGTCAATGGACTGAATGTTCCAATCAAAAGACACTGAGGGGCATATTGGATAAAAAAGCAAAAACCTATAATCTGCTGTCTACAAGAGACTCACCTTAGGGCAAAGGACACATATAGATTGAAAGTGAGGGAATGCGAAAAGATATTTCATGCCAATGGACAAGACAGGAAAGCAGGAGTTGCAATACTCATATCAGACAAAACAGACTTTAAAACAAAGGCCATAAAGAAAGACAAAGAAGGACACTATTTAAAGGTAAAAGGATCCATTCAAGAAGAGGATATTACAGTCATTAATATCTATGCCCCTAGCATTAGACTAGCCAGATACCTGCAACAAATACCAACAGACATAAAAGGAGAAATTGATGGGAATACAATTATAGTAGGAGACTTTAACACCCAACTCATATTAGTGGACAGATCCTCTAGACAGAAAATCAATAAGGCAAGAGATCCTAAAGGACACAATAGGAAAGTTAGACTTAATTAACATTTTCAGGACATTACATCCAAAAAAAAATCAAAATATACATTTTTCTCAAGTGCACATGGAACATTCTCAAGGATCAATCACATACTGGGGAACAAAGCTAACCTCAACAAATTTAAGAGTATAGAAGTTTTTTCAAGTATCTTCTCTACCACAATTGCATGAAACTAGAAATAAACCACAGGAAAAGAAGTGAGAAAAAAAACTAAACTACATGGAGACTAAACAATATGCTACTAAAAAGCTAATGGGTCAATGAGGAAATCAAAAAGAAAATTTAAAAATACTTTGAGACAAGTGATAATGAAGACATAACCACTCACAATCTATGGGTTGCTACAAAAGCCATGCTCAGAGGGAAATTCATAGCAATACAGGCCTTCCTCAAAAAAGAAGAAAAATCTCAAATTAACCCATCACCTAAATGAATTAGAAAAAAAGAACAAACAAAACCTAAAGTCAGCAGAAGGAAGGAAATCATAAAGATCAGAGAGGAAATCAATAGAGATTCAAAAAACAATTTAAAAAAAGGTCAATAAAACCAAGAGATGGTTCTTTGAAAAGGTAAACAAAACTGACAAGCCTCTGGCCAGGCTTACCAAGAAGAGGAGAGAAAAAAAACTCAAATAAACAAAATAAGAAATGAAAAAGGAGAAATCTTGGAGTTCCTGTTATGGCACAGTGGAAACAAATCCAACTAGGACCCATGAGGTTGTGGGTTCTATCCCTGGCCTTCTTCAGTGGGTTAAGGATCCTGCATTACCATGATCTGTGGTGTAGTTCACAGATGCAGCTCCGATCTTGTGGTGCTGTGGCTGTGGTATTGGCCGGCAGCTGTAACTCTGATTAGACCCCTAGCCTGGGAACCTCCATATGCCATGGTGTGGCCTAAAAAGACAAAAAGACCAAAAAATAAAAAATAAATAAAAAGCAGAAAAGGAGAAATCTCAACAGATACTGCATAAATACCAAAAAAAAAAAAAAGTAAGAGAATACTATGAACAATTACATGCCAACAAATTTGACAATCTGGAAGAAATGGACAACTTTCTAGACACTTACAGCCTGCCAAAACTGAATCAAGAGGGAACAGATCAAATGAACAGACCGATCACTAGAAATAAAATTGAATATGTACTAAAAACACTCCCTACAAACAAAAGCCCAGGACCAGATGTCTTCACAGGTAAATTCTACCAAATATACAAAGAATAACTTATACCTATCCTTTTTAAGTTTTCCAGAAGGTTGTAGAAGAAGGAACACTTCCAAAGACATTCTATGAAGCCACCATCACCCTAATACCAAAACCAGGCAAAGATACTACCAAAAAAGAAAACTATAGGCCAATATCTTTGAAGAATATTGATGCAAAAATTCTCGACAAAATTTTACCCTACCGAATCCAACAACATAACAAAAAAGATCATACATCATGACCACATGGAATTCATCCCAGGTTTATAAGGATGGTTCAATATATGCAAATCAATCAGTGTCGTACACCACATTAATAAAAGAAAAGTCAAAAAACGTATGATCATCTCAGTAGATGCAGAAAAAATCATTTGACATAGTTAAACATCCATTCATGATCAAAACTCTTACCAAAGTGGGTATAGAGGAATACACCTGACCAAGGAGGTAAAGGACCTATATGCCAAGAACTATAAAACATTAATCAAGGATATTAAAGAAGATGCAAAGCAATGGAAAGATATTTCATGCTCCTGGGTTGGAAAAATTAATATTATAAAAATGGCCATACTACCCAAAGCAATCTACAGATTCAGTGCAATTCCTATCAAATTACCCATGACATTTTTCACAGAACCAGAACAATCCAAAAATTTACATGGAACCACAAAAGACCCAGAATTGCCAAAGCAATCCTGAGAAACAAAAACCAAGCAGGAGGCTTAACTCTCCCAGATTTCAGGCTGTATTACAAAAAGCACAAAATCAAGACAATGTGGTACTGGTACCAAAACAGACACACAGACCAATGGAACAGAATAGAGAACCCTGATATAAACCCAGACACCTATGGTCAATTAATCTTTGACAAAGGAGGCAAGAATATAAAATGGCAAAAAGACAGTCTTTTCAGCAAGTCGTGTTGGGAAAATTGGAAAACCACAAGTAAATCAATGAAACTGGGACACACCTTCATACCATGAACAAAAATAAACTCAAAATGGCTGAAAGACTTAAATATAAGACAAGACACCATCAAACTCCTAGAAGAGAACATAGGCAAAACATTTTCTGACATCAACCTTACAAATGTTTTCTCAGGTCAGTCTCCTAAAGCAACAGAAATAAAAGCAAAAATAAACCAATGGGACCTAATCAAAATGACAAGCTTTTGCACAGCAAAGGAAACCATAAAAAAAAAGAGACAACTTACAGAATGGGAGAAAATAGTTTCGAATGATACAACTGACAAGGGCTTAATCTCTAAAATATACACACAGCTTATACAACTCAACAGCAAAAAAGCCAACGACCCAACTGAAAAATGGGCAAAAGACCTGAACAGACATTTCTCCAAAGAATATATACAGATGGCCAACAAGCACATGAAAAAATGGTCAACATCACTGATTATTAGAAAAACACAAATCAAAATTTCTATGAGGTACCACTTCACACCAGTCAGAATGGCCATCATTAATAAGTCCACAAATAATAAATGCTGGGGAGGGTGTGGAGAAAAGGGAACCCTCCTGCACTGTTGGTGAGAATGTAAGCTGGTACAACCACTGTGGAAAACAGTATGGAGGTACCTTAGAAAACTATACATAGAACTACCATATGACCTAGGAATCCCACTCTTGGGCATATATCCAGAAAAAACTTTCCTTGAAAAAGACACATGCACCCACATGTTCATTGCAACACTATTCACAATAGCCAAAACATGGAAACAACCTAAATGTCCATTGACAGATGAATGAATTAGGAAGATGTGGTATATAGACACAATGGAATACTACTCAGCCCTAAAAAAGAACAAAATAATGCCATTTGCAGCAACATGGATGGAACTGGAAACTCTCATACTAAGTGAAGTAAATCAGAAAGAGAAAGACAAATACCATATGATATCACTTATATGTAGAACTTAATATAAGGCACAATTGAGCATTTCCACAGAAAAGGAAATCATGGACATAGAGAACAGACTTGTAGTTGCCAAGGGGGAGGGGGAGAGAGTGGAATGGGTTAATAGATGCAAACTATTGCCCTTGGAATGGACAAGCAATGAGATCCTGCTGTATAGCACTGGAAACTATATCCAGTCACTTATGACAGAGCATGATAATGTGAGAAAAAAAATTGTATACATGTATGTGTGACTGGGTCACCTTGCTGTACAGTAGAAAATTGACAGAACACTGTAAACCAGGTGTAATGGAAAAAATAATAAAAAAAAGAAATCTGCCTCAGTCTAATGGTGGTATTTCCTTGTATGTAATTTGTTTATTTTCTCTTGATACTTTAAAATTCTTTCTTTGTCTTTGACTTCTGACAATTTAATTATCATGTGTTTCAGTAGTAGTCCTAGTCAGGTTCAACTGATTTAGCATTCTTTGGGCATCATGAATCTGCATGTCCATTCCCCTCCCTAAGTTTTGGAAGTTTTCAGCCCTTATTGCTTTAAACAAACTTTCTGTACCATTTTTGTTTCCTCTTCTCCTGGAAGAAAGGCTTATGCCCCAAATTCTGTGGCCAAATGGACATACTTGCTTTGCTCTGCTGAGAGACACTGTTGTCATCTGGGCTCCACATTCAAAAGCGCCACTCAAGAGTTGATTATTGGACCACCAAGCTTCCCAGGTGTTCAGCCCAGACTTCCTAGTTGGGGTGAAGCAGTGATAAACATGGCTATGACTCAACTGCCCTGCACTGATGGAGGTAGGGGTCGGGGCAGATCAGGTTCCAGGGTGGGCCAGCATGACTCTTAATTTGAGCTCTAAATCAGGCTTATCTGTGCTTCATGGAATTTCCTTATCAGACTACACCACCATCTGCAAATGAGCAAAGATGCTGGTTGAGACTACCACTAAATCACCACAGGTTGAAATTCACTTTGCCAGTATCTGAGTGCTGGTTATTGTAAATCTCTCCCCATCCATTCTCCATCACAACAAGATTCCTGGTGATCAAAACCCCAAAGAGCCTTTCCAATCTTGAATTCATTTATGCTACCTCACCTGGGCAAGGGATCTAACTGATTGCCTTCCTCATGGCTATGTGTAGCCTCAAGCCCTGCCTGACCAGGAAGAATGTTCAATTGGACAATGCTGGTGTACAGTAAATATCTATCAGGGATTCTTTTATGTAGAAGATTTTCCCCCTTCTCCCTCTATCCAATCTATAAACTAGTCTTTGAACTATTTTTGTTTAACTGTGAAATATATCACATTTGCAAAATGTTGTATACAATTTTTACGTACAGTTTAAAGAGTATTAATTTTAAAAATACTCAGCAGCCAGCCCAAGAAGTACAGTTTTGCCAGTAGCATTGGAAAATCCTGTGTGACCATCCCTAATCACAATCCTTTTCTTTCCCTTCAGATTTAGACATTATTTTATGTTCGCAGTTCTCTCGTTTCCCTTTACGATGTTTTCTACTATGTGTACACCTCTAATCAAGCTATTTTACTCCTGTTTTCCTCTTTACGCATCCAGATAAATGCATATATTTCTGTGTATTTCTTTTTCTTCACATAGGATTCTTGCATGTTATTAAAAGTCGTAATTCATTTTATTTTTAACTCCAACGTGGTATTTCTATATTTGGATATTGCACAATATATTCACCCAGGTTTCTGTCATCAAGCACTGTGGTTTTGTTTTGCTTTGTTTCACTATTACAAACTGTGCTATGATGAACTGTGAGGATACAAGTCTCCATTCATCTCTCCTGTTGCTAAATATCTAAGCACTAATAGCCCATTTGCTCCAGTATTATCATTTTAGGAATATTTGTTTATACAAGCACCCCTGTATAGATGGGGTCAGTGACTTGCTCTGGAATGAATTCATTTATATTCCCAGATAGTAAAGATAGATATTCCCTTTCCTGAAGACACTCTGGAGTAAAAAAAAAAAAAAAAAAAAAAAAAAAAAAATGTGCAGAGGCCTCTCTCCTCTCCCAGAGATTATTGCTTAAATTTCAGACTAATAAGAAAATATTACTCTCTGGAAGGCAGAATAGGTGGGTTGGTCAGCCACCCTAATGTAAAGGTCTCTTAATCTCAGGGTTCCTCCACTTAATGCATTTTTTTATTACTTATACAAACAACACCTAGCCCTCACCACACCATCCTTTGGGAATTGGAGGCTACAGTATTCCGCTAAAAGCTATTTTTGCTGTGAATAATAATCTGCCCTTTGTCTCTAATACTGACATTTCATGTCTTTCTACCAGTATCTATGCAACTAACTGGATAACTTGTTGGCTTGTAAGCAAAAGGAAATCTCCGATGCTTTCACAGTTTCCAACTTGATGGTTTAACATGTACATTTTTGTACATGTTAGCAGTATAGTTGTTGAGCAGTTGTTGATGAATTTTTTAGGGGGTATACCTCGAAACAGGATTACTAGATTATAACTTCGCTAGATACTGCCAAGTTGGTTTTTAAGGCGGTTAAACCAACCCACACTCCACTCAATAATGTTGAAAGAGTTTTTCATTACATATCTTTGCCAGTGCTTGGAATTCTCATTTTATTATGTTATTATTGACCCATTTGGTGTGAATGGCATCTTGTGGTTTTAATGTGCAATTTACTGATCTAATGTAACTAAGTGTTTTTAATATATATATATGTATATATATATATACACACACACATATACATACATATACACACACACACACACACACATGTACACACTAAATATATAGTTCATAGTTTTGTTCCATGTTCCTACTGGGTTGATTGTCTTTATCTGGTTAATTCCTATGAATTCTTTGTATTTGCTGGAGCCTGGCCACTTATTAGTTACACGGCATACAAACATCTTCTCCTAGTTTTTGCTTTTCGTATCACAACGGAGTCTTTTGAGAATCAGAAGTTTTTACCTTTAAGAGTTCCCGTCATGGCACAGTGGTTAACGAATCCAACTAGGAACCATGAGGTTGCAGGTTCGATCCCTGGCCTCGCTCAGTGGGTTGAGAATCTGGCGTTGCTGTGAGCTGTGGTATAGGTTGCAGATGTGGCTTGGATCCAGCGTTGCTGTGGCTCTAGCAGAGGCCAGCGGCTACAGCTCAGATTCGACCCCTAGCCTGGGAACCTCCATATGCTGCAGGTGCTGCCCTAGGAAAAGAAAAAGACAAAAAATAAATTTTTACCTTTAATGTAATAAAATTTATCAATGCTTTTCTTTATTATTTTTGCTTTGGAATCATCTTTAAGAATCATTTCCTGCCCTCAAGATTATAAAAATATATATTATTTTTTGAAA
The DNA here is from genome assembly GCF_054392235.1 of Sus scrofa. Taxonomy (NCBI): domain Eukaryota; kingdom Metazoa; phylum Chordata; class Mammalia; order Artiodactyla; family Suidae; genus Sus; species Sus scrofa. Next base: position 72,550,671 of record NC_139392.1, read on the forward strand.
TTTAATATTTTTTGTTTAGCATTTAAACCTTTAAACCATCTAGAATTGATTTTTATCTATGTAATAGGGGAAGAATCCACTTTAATTTTTCCTGTGTGGATAAGAAGTCAAATTACAATTTACTGAATTGTCCATCCTTTCCATGCTGAGCTATCATGCTATTTCTATCCATATATCAGCTTTTCACATATAAATTAGCTTGTTTCTAGGTTGTTTGTTCCATTGGTGTATTTGTCACTCACTGCCTCAATACTAATTACTATATATTACTATATTTACATAATTACTATAACATAATAAGTCTCATTAGCTGGTATGACAAAGTTGTTCCTAATTATTCTTCAAATATGTACTTGCTTTTCTAAATATATTTTATTTCCTTTTTAGGGCTGCAGTTGCAGCATATGGAGGTTCCCAGTCTAGGAGTCAAATTGGAACTACAGCTGCTGGCCTATGCTACAGCCACAACAGCATGGGATCTGAGCCACATCTGCAGCATATACCACAGCTCACAGCAATGCTGGATCCCCAACCCACTGAGCGAGGCCAGAGATAGACCCCACATCCTCATGATTACTAGTTGGGTTCATTGCTGCTGAGTCACTGTGGGAACTCTCTCTAAATATACAGAATCAAGTCGAATTCCACAATAAAAGGGGACAACTTTAATTAGATTTCAGTTAGAAACATGCTAACACATAATGATTTGGGGAGAACTGCTATACTTTCTATAAATAGGAAATATATTTAATATTGCCTATTGCTAATCATGAACATGCTATATCTCTCTATTTAGATTTCAGCAATAACATCTTATACATATTTTTAGATTTATACTAATATTTTATTTTCAATGTTGTTATTGTTGAAAATGACATCTTAAACTATTTTATAATTTCTTGTTGCTGGAGTGTAAAAGTAAAGTGAACTTTGATATATTGACATTGTCAAGCTCTCTTATTAATTCTAATAATTTGTCAATTATTAAGAATTTTGACATAAAAATTGTATTCCCTGCTAATGATTTTTCTTTCCTTTCTAATCCTTGTGATTTTAATTTATTCTTCTTTTCTTAGATTACTAACTAATACCTTCTGGAAAACATTCTATCTAAATGGTGCTAGCTGACTTCCTTGGTTTTATTTCTTGGTTTCAAGGGAAATGATTTTAATTTTTTTATTAATGATTTTTATTTTTTCCATTATAGCTAGTTTACAGTGTACTGACAATTTGCTACTGTACAGTAAAATGACCCAGTCTCACACACACACATATATATACATTTTTTTGTCACATTATCCTCCATCACAAGTGACTAGATATAGTTCCCTGTGCTATTCAGCAGGATCTCATTGCTTATCTACTCCAAATGCTTTTAAAATCTCCCATCAAATGTGAGGGTAACATCATCCTTTTAAGAGTTGAGAATATTTTTCATCTATTCCTAATTTGCTAGGGACATGTGAATTTTGGCTCTTATAAAGTGCTTCTTCCTTATCATGTGAGACAATCAACCATGTAGTAAATTACCTTAATAAAATTAATGAACTCTTTAGTGTTGATAAAACTTTACATCTTTGCACTAAATGCAACTTAATTTTTATACATTAGAGAATTTGGATTGTAATTCTTTAATTTTTTTAAACCCAGTTTTAGAAATTGAAATTTCCCATCTGTTTAAGAATGAGAATGACTTATATTTTTTTTTCTCACATTGTTTACTTCTAACTTGGGCATCATGATTATTCTAGCTACATTTAACTTATCACCAGATCTTTTTGAATGCCTTTTTTGTATTAAGCACTGTTTTGATGCTTTGGAGAAAGCACACAAAATAGTCAAGATCCCTGACCTTACCATTTAACACAGAAAAACAGATAATAAATGACAAATGTGATAAATAATTAAACTTTATGGTATATTAGAAGATGATACTGCTATGGAAGGAAGGAATAGCACATGGACAAAAATTATCAGGAAAGCAAGGGTGATGGGTGGGTTGCAATTTCAAATGGAGTGGTTCGAGGGGTTGTCATGGAGAAAGCGACATTTGAGGAAAAACTTGAAGAAGGTGAGAATGTGAGATTTATGGACGTCTGGGACAAGAGCGTTCCAGGTGGGAGTCATGTTACTGCAAAGATCCTGAGGCGGGCATGTCTGTGAAGTGTTCAGAAAACATCAAGATGAGGGTGTGGCTGGAGGGGGTGAGTGAGGGAAACAGTCATGAGGTCTGAGATCAAAAAGGCAGGATCGTTGGGTTCCAAAGGGCCTTTGAGACTCTGAGAACCTGGTTTTACTCTGAAGGAAACCAGGACTAGTTGTAAGATGTGAGCAGGAAAATGACGTGATCTGTCTTACAATTTTGGAGCATCACTCCAGCTGTGCTGAGAATAGACTTCAGGGGGGGCAGAGACCAAACCAGGAACATATCAGGGGACTATTGCAATTGTCCAAGGGAGAGACTAGGGAAGGTAGCAAGGGGACGGGGTGGTGAGAATTGCTCAGATAACAGAAATTTTTGGAAGGAGGATCCAACAGAATTTCTTGACAGATAGGATGTGAGGTATGAGAGGAAGAAAGGGGTGAAGGATGGTTCCACCGTTTGGGTCTGAGCAACTGAGATGAGGAAGACCAAGTAGATACAACAGACCGGGGGTGGGGGAAGGTGAGGGGAAGTTGGAAATTGAGTTATAGACACTTAAACTTGAAAAGTTAGACATCCAAGTGGAGGTGCCTAGTGGCAGTTAGATATAGGAATCTGGAGATAAGGCAGGAGGAAAACATATGTTTATGAGTGAATATGCATCAAGAATTGAGCATAACGATAAATAAGAACTAAACATGCAGGTCTCAGTGGTCAGGGAGAAGAGGATGATCCTGCAAAGGAAACGGAGCAAGGACAAAAATTTTTTGCTTTTTTTTGGAGGGTAGGGGGAGAGCAGAGGAAGACCCATACAGGTAGTATGAATTCAGGACAAATGTCCTCGGAATGTGAGCTCATGGTGAGAAATTCTTAAGAAACCATTCACCTTCTTCACCCAGATCCCTGCCATGACAGGACAGAGAGATCTCGTGCATCAAGTCTTAAGTTCACCCTCTCACCTCTCTCAGCCCTCTCCTTTAACTCTCCACCTCTGCTCTGGTAACTCCTCAACATGCAGGCTCTAGATCAATGGACCACAGTTATTCACCCCAGGGCAAACTTAATACTCAGAATCCATATATCTTTTTCACAATTGGCCTGCTGATTTGTGCAAGAGAATGTGCTTTTTAGAAACAGTGACAAAAATTATGTCATGATGAGCCTGTTGGAAATGGTGGTTGATCTCGGTAGGGAATGATAGTTTGGAATCTGATGTGTATATACCACAACTTAACGACTGACTTTCTATGGTGATGTTCTGCCCTGGCTTGTGCATATTTCAGCTCAGGTGATCTGTGTGTATTTATTGATGGTGAGACTCTTTAGAGCAAGATCAGGGACCCTGGCCAGAGTGAGTCAAAATCATCTGCCATAAATCTGAATGAGTAATTGTGGGGAGGCAGAAGGCTTCCATGCACTTTCTAATATATCTCGCCCCTTTGTTTATCCACTGGAGCCCTACTGAGGATAGTGCTTGTCAGTGGTGCCGACTTTGAATGACAAAGTCTTCACATAACCTTCAAGCAAAGCCTCAGCCCAAACCTATCACAGGCGGCCCAGGGAATCCCTTAGCAGCAATAAATGTCTCATATTCATTTTTCACCGGATAACACCATGGTGCTCAGTCCTGGAAGAAAACTGCACACAGCTCTATTACATTTTAAATGCCCCTGATTCCATTCCTAACTGGCTTCCCTTTAAGGAAAAAAAAGGGAATTTTTTTTGTCGTTTATTTTTTCATCCATTTGTGTCCTTTTTGTTTCCTTTTTAGTTCAAATGTCCTAGGTCATTGTGTTGTAAATAACCTCAAGTGATTCTCACATCTACTTTAACATGATTTTCATGGACTCCTTTATCTAAAACAAATACATCTGTCTTGGCTTTTGTGACAGGGTTAATAATTTCGAATCATTTTACCATTAAATTGCAATGCTGGCAATTATAATAAAATATTTCTACTTCTCTATATGTATGATATGTATTTTAAGAGATAAACTATGGATTTTTTGCATGACAATACATTTCTAATGCAAAAACCACTAAGGAATATGATGTCTGACTTTCTGGACTGCATAAATCATGCATTTATTCATAGCTGAATGATTTGTATTAGGCTTAACCAAGTTATGTTTCTGTTTTTCCCATGGAAAGTCATGATGGTTCTGAGATGGATTAAGAAATATAAAATTAAATATCTCAAAGTGATCATAATTATATTTAGAAAATAATTTCTTAAGATGCTATAATAGTTAAAACATTATTTATATTCAATTATGGTTAATTCTCATAATTTTTTAATTGAAGTATCATTGATTTATAATATAACTAACACTGAATATGTTAATTTCAAGTATATAATACAGTGATTTAATAATTTTTAGACTATACTCCATTTAAAGTTATTATAAAATAATGACTATATGTCCTTGTGTTGTAGGTATATCCTTGTAGCTTATTTATTTTATATACAGTAGGTTTGTATCTCTTAATCCCTTACCCCTGTTTTCCTCTCACTTCTTCCTCCTTCCCACTGGTAACCATTAGTTTGTATTCTATATGTAAGTCTTTCTCTTTTGTTACATTAATTCATTTGTCTTATTCTTTAGATTCCACATATAAGTGATGTCACACAGTATTTGTCTTTGTGTTTTTTCATTAAGCATAATACCCTCTACTCCATCCATGTTGTTGTAAATGGCAGAATTTCATTTTTCTTCCTACTGAGTACTATTCCAGTGTGTGTGTGTGTCTATCACTTATTTATTTATTCATCTGTTGATGGACACTTAGATTGCTTTTATATCTTGGCAACTAAATAATGCTGCTATGAACATTGAGGTATGAGTATCTTTTTGAATTACTGTTTTCATTTACTTTAGATACAAACCTGTCAAATTGTTCGATCATATAGTAGTTCTATTTTTAGTTTTTTGAGGAACCTCCTTACTGTTTTCCATAGTGGTTGTACCAATTTACATTCATACCAGCAGTGTACAAGGGTTTTCTTTTCTCCACATCTTCACCAGCACTTGTTATTTGCAGACTTTTTGATGATAGCCATTCTGACAGGTGTGAAGTGATGTCTCATTGTGGTTATGATATCCCTTTCTCTGATGATTATGGATGTTAGCACATTTTCATGTGCCCAAATGTTCAGAGAAAGAGGACCTGAGTAAACCATGAGACATCCATAAAAATAAGAATATTCTTCAGTTGAGGAAGGCATGTAATTCTCAATATTGATATGGAGCAACCTTTAAAATATATTGTTAAGTGAAAAAGCAAGGTACAAAGAGTTCTTATAGTTAAGAAATGAGAAAAATATCAATATTTATGTATGGATATGTTTCACTTATTTTTTTTTAAATATCACTGGCAAAAATTAATAATTAATAATGTTGGTGATCTACATTGAAATAAAGAGATCAGGAAGGAGGGTAATGGATTAAATTGACACTCCTGTGAAAATAATTTATTATTTTGGCTTTGGAATCATGTACATATTTTATGCAAATTTTAAAAATGTAAAATCAAAAGAAAAAAAAATTCCTAAATACTAAAATCAAACTGAAGGAAATTATTCTGAACATACAAATAAAATATAAAGTTGTTGGGATAACTGCACTGATAATCTACTTTCTTCAATTGCCTTTAAAACTTAGTATTGTGTACATGTAAGGATAACCTGACTCCCTTGCTGTACAGTGGGAAAATAAAAAAAAAAAACAAAAAAAAAAACTTAGTATTTTGATGAAGTTCTAGAGACATTACATGAAGAGCAGTAGTAATCCATAATCGACTGCTCCTAGAAATAGTACTCTTATTCTTATAATTATATAAAACACAAGTTTCAGGAGTTCCTGTTGTGGCTCAGTGGGTTAAGAACCCAACATAGTGTCCATGGGAATGGGTTAACTCAGTGGGTTAAGGATCAATTGTTGCCACAAGCTGCAGCATAGGTCTCAGAGGCATCTCGGGTCTGACGTTGCTGTGGTGGCGGTGCCGGCTGACAGCTGCAACTCCCATTCAACCTCTAGCCCAGGAATTGCCAAATGCCACAGATGCAGCTGTAAAAAGAAAAAAAAAAACCCACAAATTTCATAAACCCCTAGTAAAATAAAATACTCAAGAAATAATAGAATAATTGGAATGACAGGAAGAATTGGTGATCTTTTGTTAGTATTTCTTTCAGAAACTGTATCAAAAGGAAAGGTCTTTTTAAAAAAACTCTTATTTTGAGACAGTGGGCTAGCATCTCCCCCATGAAAAATAGTTCTCACTTTTAAGTACACTGAAACAGTTGTCTTGTGTTAAGTAAGAAATAAAATTAAGCACCAATATGAATATTAATAGAACAGTAATCAGAGCCATAATTCAACTCCTAACTGCCCAAATTAAATAGTCATTTGGAGTTTTAGAAATAATTCATTGACAAAATCATTTTCCATGTTTTTCTGGGATCCCATTCCTTTATAATCATCTTAATTTTTATTTAAAAAATATTTGTATGGCCACACCCCTACAATATGGAAGTTCCCAGACTGGAGATCGAACCTGTGCCTCTGCATTGACTTGAGCTGCTGCAGTCAGATTCTTAAACCACTGCACCACAGTATGGAACTCCTAAAATAATTTTAAATGGACCTTCGTCATCTATGCTATATTCTACCCAATACTCATGTTCCAACATGATTTTTTAAAACATTATGTAAAATGTCATTCCAGTTGGTGAAAGCATACCTTTAAAAAAAATCATAAACCAAAGCAAAAAAAAAAATGTTTTAAACATCCAAAAGAGAAAATTAAAATGGACAAAATAGTGAACTAGGTTCATAGTAAAAAATATCAAACTTATCTTTCAAGACCATGTCTATGACCAATAGTAAACAGAATATTTTGGAGATTATTAAACTGTTTTGATCAATAAGACCATTTGTTTAAAAGCCTGTGAAATTTTCCACTAAATATCATTTTTAAATTTCAAAATTTCATGATTATAGGAGTTAGCACCTTAAGGATACAGAACTCAAGCATGTCCCTGAATTAACCCCAATTAATTTGAGTTCTAAATGATGTCACGATGTAAACATCTCCTATTGACTTGGTTTCTAGGTCATTACCTTCCAAAACAAGAGAAGCAACACTCCAAAAACAAAAACATTGGTTTCTTAGAAAACTAAATATAGGACTATCATATGATCCAGCAATCTTACTCCTGAGCATATATCTGGACAAAACATTCATTCAAAAAGATACGTGCACCCCCATGTTCATTGCAGTGCTATTCACAGTATCCAAGACATGGATACAGTCTAAATGTTCAATAACCAATGAATGGATTTAGAAGATGTGGTACATATATACAATGGAATACTACTCAGTCATAAAAGGACAAAAATAATGCCATTTGCAGCAACAGGAATGCAACTAGAGATTTGCATACTAAGTGATGTAAGTCAGAAAAAGACAAATATCGTATGATAGCAGGTATATATGGAATCTAAAATATGGCACAGATGAACCTATCTACAAAGCGATAGGTTCTCATATAGAGAACAGACTTGTGGTTGCTGGGGGCAGGGGAAAGGGAATAGATGGGAAGTTCGGGGTTGGTAGATGAAAACTATTACATTTAGAGTGGATGAGCAGTGGGGTCTTACTGCACAGCCCAGGGAATTATGTCTAGTCTCTTGGGGTTGAACATGATAGAGTATAAGAAAAAGAGAGAGTATAAGAAAAAGAATGCATATCTATGTATAACTTGGTCAATTTGCTATACAGCAGAATGGACAGAACATTGTAAATCAACTACATTTTAATAAATTTTTAAAATTTGACTTCCAACACACTTAAATATTCAGATACCTGCCTGATGTAAGCAGAAAAGAAGTTCCTTAGAGAGGTGATAGGTAACCCACAGGAATGCTCAGAGGACTGAAGAAAACTGGGCCTATCCAGCCAGAAAAAGCACTGACAAGTTGGTGAGGGCCTTGCAGCCATACTTCCAACATCCCAGCACTGTTCTCTCCATGCTGCCACAGCACCACCACCAACAATTGCCACCACAGGGCTCAACGTAAATGGCAGAGTCATTCCTTCGGAGAAGCCTCAATCAGGTATTCACAACTTATCTGCCAGGAAAGCTGGAAAAGAAAAGATCTAGTATGTTTACAACAGAGGGAGACAGGCTTTTCCTCCTACCAAGACTCATCACAGAAGGATTTCAGATACTGGGTTGTTCCCCCAAATGGTAAATATCTACTCCAAGAGGGTTCTGGTGGGACTCTGACAAGACAGCCACATTCAGAGTTAGAATAATCTCTTACCTGTATATAGCACATTGTTTATTTGCTTGTGTTTCTCCACTAAACAGAAGCTCCTTGAAGGGGCCAGCTATGTCTTATCACGTGTGTGTATTTAATGCTTGGTACAGAGTCTGACATTCTCAAAGTTTTGTTGAGTAAATAGAAGAACAAATGAATGAATAAATAAATGTATATAAGGAGCATTCTTATTTCACGGCGGTAATAGGCCTAGGGTGGCCTGGTGATGTATAATTAAGTTTCTCAGTAAGTTTCCTTGGCATGGTTGTCCAGAGATAGAGGTTGAGCCTTGAAAAGCCGAAGACATTTTGGAACACATAATGGTGATAACTGTCTCTTTTGTGATGGGTCAGAAACTCTGGGATGTAAGCCCAGAAATTTAGACATGGAAGAATGAGAATCAATAAGAGAAGGGCCTCTTGAAGCAGGCAGCTTCTGGAAAATATATGGATCTTCTTTCATTTCTGATAGAGCCTGCTCCTTATTATCTCTTCCTAAATGATCCATTGCAATTTGTGTCAGAGTTGGCTCTTGGGTAAAAATTAATGATTGATTCCCAAAAATGATTCATTACACATTCAAACCAAAAGTTCTGATTAGCATGTGACTAATTGGTTGTCTCCCCTTCAAAAGAAAAACCAGGACACATAAATTGAACTTCTAGGGGGTCAAGGAAAGCAAAATATATGACTTTGCAAATTCATCTCAAAGTTTTCTGAAAGTTGTGATTAGATGTTTTCAAATATTTCATCTTTCAAGATTAGCTAGACTAAAAATAAGTATTCAACGGTGGCTTAAGGGTCATCTTAAGGGACCTTGAAAAGGGAATCTGTTACTCAAAAGTTTTATAGAGATGATACATAATTCATTTTAAAAAGTAATTTGCAAATCTTATTAGGTTAAACCTGTAGAATTTTAGAAATCATGTAGAAGTGTTTTCAATTCAGGAAGCTGTATTTACTTAAATATCTAGCTGTAGCTGAAATGCACATGAAAATGCATGCTGTGTAGAAAGTAAAACCACCAGCACAGTCTATGCAACTTAGTGAAAGTATTTAAACACCCAAAGATAGCCTTGGCAAAATATTTGTTCATCTTTCATTTTAAAGCACACCCTGCTGCACTACCCATTTCATTCTCATAGTTCTTTGTAGTTAAGAAGCAGTTCAATCCAAAGACTTCAAAAATAAACTAGAGAACAATTTGTACTTTCATTCCTATCCTATGCCTGCTCCATTTTGTAGGGTAAATAATCTTCTTTTTCCCCAAAATGAACGTGTATGACTTCATAATTTTCTTCATGACCAAAAGGACACAGACGCTTGGAGAAATAGGTTACCTGGGATTTAGTGTCTGCTTGAGAATCTACTTCTGGTCTTGTCCAGCAGAAAGGTTTAAGTTAGTAGCCTTAAAACTCTGACTCAGTCACCATCATAAGGATTCTCTCAATGGTAAGAGAGGGGGAAAGGAAGATGTGGGCAGGGAGTAAGAGAGGCAGCTGCTTATTTATTAGGCTGGATTGAAAGAGACAAGGATGTGCTAAAAGTAGGACTTGCAGATGGTCTGTCTGTATCTCTCTTTTCTTTCTTTGTCTAATTTCCCTTTTCATGTACTTGAATCCTATCATTGGAAGACTTTTCCACAAATACCCAGACACAAGAAGAAAGTGAGGGTGACCAGGAGATTCAACTCTTCCATGAACTTTTGCTGCAAAGGGAAATAGACAAATGGACTTTAGCAATGAGACATATGGAAGCCTGGGAAGGTTCTCTTTTTGAAAAAGGAGAGAGAAGACATTGTTATGGTGGTGGTGTTTTTGAGGAGGCAAAAGGGGATGGGATCTAAAAATAAGTGGCTTTAGGTAGAAGCAGAGACGTTTCACTCATGCAAATAGAGGCTAGGGAAGGATGGGAACTCTCTTCTGATTATTTCCATTTTGAAGGAGAAATAGGAAGCACGGTGATCTGAAAAAGTGAAGCTTGCTAAGCGGGTGCTGAAAGTTTGAGAAGAGATGATTAAGTCCAAAATGATCAGGAAGGAGAATGCACGCAGATGGATACGGAAACACAGCATTTCTAAGCATCATTTGAGGTTAGCATGGCTGGGTGTTTTTCTCCAGACAGGTTCAGGCACAAAGATATAGGTCTTGAATAGGCCAAGTTTAAGTTTAACCAGGTATCAGGTTTTACTATTGAAGATGTTGGGATGGTGTGGAGGGAACACAGTAGCAAAGGGTGTAAGCAGTGGAGTTATAGTGATGGACCACAGAATCCAAGATGAGTAATAAAGAAGAGGGTTGAGGCCCTCCAACACTGTTGGTGGGAATGTAAATTGGTACAACCACTATGAAAAACGGTATGGAGATACCTCAGAAAACTAAATATAGAACTACCATATGATCCCGCACTCCCACTCCTGGGCATATATCCAGACAAAATTTTCATTCAAAAAGATACATGCATTCCTATGTTCATAGCAGCACTAGTCACAATAGCCAAGACGTGGAAACAACCTAAATGTCCATTGACAGATGTTTGGACTAAGAAAATGTGGTGCATATATACAATGGAATAATACTCAGCCATAAAAATGACAAAATAGTGCCATTTACAGCAACATGGATGAGATTCTCATACTAAGTGAAATAAGACAAAGAGAAAGACAAATACCATGTAATATCATTTATATGTGGAATCTAAAATATGGCACAAATGAACCTACCTACAAAAAAGATCACAGACATGGAGAACAGGCTTGTGGTTGCCAAGCAGGAGGAGGGAGGGAGTGGGATGGATGGGAAGTTTGGGGTTAGTAAATGAAAGCTATTACATTAGAATAGATAAGCAGTGATGGCCTACTGTATAGCATAGGGAGCTATATCCAGTCTCTTGGGATAGGCCATGATTGGAGATAATATAAGAAAGGGAATATGTGTGTGTGTGTGTGTATACACACACACACACACATATATACATACATATATATATAGTAAATATATTTATATATATTTAAATATATATTTAATATATGTATAGTAAATATATATTTCTTGTATATAAGAAAGGGAACATATATATATAGTAAATATATATTTAAATGTGTAAATATATGCTTAAATATATATTCAAACAACATTGTACATCAATCACTTTATTTTTTAAGTTTCTTTCTGAATTAGTTGATTTACATTGTTCTATCAATTTCTGCTATACATCAAAGTGACCCAGTCATATATATATATTTTTCTTTTTCTCACATTATTCCATCACAAGTGACTAGATATATTTTCCTGTGCTATACAGCAGGATCTCATTACTCATCCACTGCAAATGCAATAGTTTTCACTTACTAACCCCAAACTCCCAATCCATCCCTCTCTCCCTTCCCCCTCCCCCTCAGCAACCATAAGTCTGTTCTCAAAGTCCATGAGTCTGTTTCTTTTTTGTAGAAAGATTTATTTGTGCTGTATATTGGATTCCAGATATGTGATATCATATGATATTTGTTTTTCTCTTTCTTTCTTTCTTTTCTTTTTTTTCTTTTTTTTTTGGTCTTTTCTAGGGCCATACCCATGGCAGATGGAGGTTCCCAGGCTAGGGATCTAATCAGAGCTGTAGCTGCTGGCCTAGGCCAGAGCCACAGCAACGTAGGATCCAAGCCACATCTGCATCCTACACCACAGCTCACGGCAATGCCAGATCCTTAACCCACTGAGCAAGACCAGGGATCGAACCCGCAACCTCATGATTCCTAGTCGGATTCGTTAACCACTGAGCCACAATGGGAACTCCTGTCTTTCTCTTTCTGATTTACTTCTCTTAGTATGAGAGTTTCCAGTTCCACCCATGTTGCTGCAAATGGCATTATTTTGTTCTTTTTTATGGCTGAGTGGTAATTCAATGTGTATATATATACCACATCTTCTTAATCCATTCATGTGTCGATATGCATTTAGGTTGTTTCCATGTCTTGGCTACTGTGAATGGTGCTGCAGTGAATACAGGGGTGCATGTATCTTTTTCAATGAAAGTTTTGTCTGGATATATGCCCAAGAGTGGGATTGCTGGGTCATATGGTAATTCTATATTTAGTTTTCTGAGATACCTCCATACTATTTTCAATAGTGGTTGTATCAATTTACACTCCCACCAACACTGTAGGAGGGTTCCTTTTTCTCCACACCCTGTCCAGCATTTGTTATTTTTTGACTTATTAATGATGGCCATTCTGTCCAGTGTTAAGTGGTACTTCATAGTAGTTTTGATTTGCATTTCGGTAATAATTAATGACACTGAGCATTTTTTCATGTGCTTCTTAGCCATCCATCTGTATATCTTCTTAGGAGAAATGTCTATTCAGGTCTTTTGCCTGTTTTTCAGTTGTGTTGTTGGTTTTTTGCTGTTGAGTTGTATAAGTAGTTTGTATACATTTGTATGGTTGATGTCAGAAAATGTTTTGCCTATGTTCTCTTCTAGGAGTTTGAGGTTGTCTTATGTTTGCCTTTGAGCCATTTTGAATTTATTTCTGTGCATGGTGTGAGGGTGTGTTTCATTGATTTACATGCAACTGTCCAGTTTTCCCAGCACCAATTGTTGAAAAGACTGTCTTTTTCTCATTTTATATTCTTGTCTCCTTTGTCAAAGATTAATTGACTATAGGTGTCTGGGTTTCTTTCTGGGTTCTCTATTCTGTTCTATTGATCTGTATGTCTGTTTTGGTACCAGTACCACACTATCTTGATTACCATAGCTTGATAATATTGTCTGAAGTCTGGGAGAGTTATGCTTTCTGCTTTGCTTTTTTCCCTCAGGAGTGCTTTGGTAATTCTGGGTATGTTATAGTTCTATATAAATTTTTGGATTGTTTGTTCTAATTCTGTGAAAAATGTCCTGGATAATTTGATAGGGATTGCATTGAATCTGTAGATTGGTGTATGACATTGATTGATTTGCGTATCTTGAACCATCACTGTGAACCTGGGATAAATCCCACCTGGTTGTGGTGTATTATCTTTTTTATTTGTTGTTGGATTTGGTTGGCTAAAATTTTGTTGAGAATTTTTGCGTCTATATTCATCAAAGATATTGGCCTATAATTTTCTTTTTTGGTGGTATCTTTGCCTGGTTTTGGCATTAGGGTGATGGTGGCTTCATAGAATGTCTTTGGAAGTGTTCCTTCTTCTTCAACCTTCTGGAAAAGTTTAAGAAGGATAGGTACAAGTTCATTTTTGCATATTTGGTAGAATTTACCTGTGAAGACATCTGGTCCTGGGCTTTTGTTTGTAGGGAGTGTTTTTAGTACATATTCAATTTTATTTCTAGTGATCGGTCTGTTCAGTTGATCTATTTCCTCTTGATTCAGTTTTGGCAGGCTGTAAGTGTCTAGAAAATTGTCCATTTCCTCTAGGTTGCCAAATTTGTTGGCATGTAATTGTTCATAGTGTTCTCTTACTTTGTTTTGTGTGGGTTTTTTTTTTTTTTTTTTGTATTTATGCAGTATCGGTTGAGATTTCTCCTTTTTCTTCTTTTTATTTTTATTTATTTATTTTTTGGTCTTTTTGTCTTTTTAGGCCACACCATGGCATATGGAAGTTCCCAGGCCAGGGGTCTGATCAGAGCTACAGCTCATGGCCAACACCACAGCCAGAGCAACACAAGATCCGAGCTGCATCTGTGACCTATACCACAGCTCGTGGCAATGCTGGATCCTTAACCCACTGAGCAAGGCCAGAGATAGAACACACAACCTCATGGTTCCTAGTCAGTTTTTTTCCACTGTGCCATAATGGGAATTTTGATATTTCTCCTTTTTCATTTCTTATTTTGTTTATTTGAGGTTTTTCTCTCCTCTTCTTGGTGAGTCTGGCCAGAGGTTTGTCAATTTCGTTTACCCTGTCAAAGAACCAGCTCTTGGTTTTGTTGATTTTTTTCCTATTGTTTTTTGAATCTTTATTTTATTGATTTCCTCTCTGATCTTTATGATTTCCTTCCTTCTGCTGACTTTAGGTTTTGTTTGTTGTTCTTTTTCTAGGTGGTAGGTTAAGTTGTTGATCTGAGATTTTTCTTTTTTTCTGAGGAAGACCTGTATTACTATGAACTTCCCTGTAAGGACTACATTTGTGGCATCCCATAGATTTTGAATGGCTTTGTTTTCATTATCATTTGTCTCTATGTATTTTTTAATTTCCCTTTTAATTTTCTCATTGGCCCATTGGTTTTTTAGTATCATGTTGTTTGGTCACCATGTAGTCAGTAAAAAAAAAAGTAAAATTAAAAAAAAAAAGAATAGGGTTGAAGGACATTGAAGAGTTACTAGGGCCAATGCATCGGGGGAACCCAGGGAACTGGAAGGATTGTTGGACAGAGGATATTGCAGAATGTGAGCCACAAAATAAAATGTGGTGACAACACAGTGGCGTTTTAAACAGATTATTGAAGCTGTGCAGTTATTGGTAATGATAAGGTCTAGGGCACATCTTCAGGGCTTCAGAAAACAACAAGGTCATGCGCAGAAAGAAGATCAGGCACGGAGAGGTCAGGGTAGTCAAAGGATTATCTATTTATATATGAAACAGTTTACTGTTATATGACCACAGATTATGGCATGCTTTTGCAGACAATAAGGATGGTTAATTATGGGATATGTAGGGAGAATGATTTGAGAAGAACAAAGAGGCCAAGTGGTATGAGGAAGGTAAACAAAAAAACAACCACCTTCCAAGGGCCACAGAGAAATACCTGGCAAGGATCCAGATTTCATTTAAAGTAAGAGTGTAAAGGGAATCTTCAGAAATGAGGTTGAGGATGTAGAGCATTTTGCTGATAATAGACTGTGCACTCCAGAGGACACAGTGGAAGGGTTTCGAATGTTGGGAACATACAGAGGTGGGGTCAGATGAGAGGATGTACAAAACCACATTAAGGATAAGGGTTCCCATCACAAGAGATGTGGGTACTTTGAGTCCCTTGTGGCAACTGAAGTAAACAGATGAGGTGCATGATGGAAATGGTCTTACCATGTGTTAGTTGGTAAATATTTCAGTGCTAGAGGAGTTGGAAGTAGCTTTTCCAAGAGCACAGAAGACTCTGTGGTGGCCTTATTCCTGCCAGTGCCAGTATGATGACCTTCTTTTGACCTCATACTCTCACTATATGGCATCCATTCAATTTATGATGTCACCCCAGTTACCTCTGGGGAAATGGCAAGCATCCTCACTGTCTACCTGTAACACATAGAGGATTAGAAGCTACAACCTGAGTAAAGTTCCTGGAGATCCAGCGAGGAACATAGGGATTTTTACCTCCAAGGAGAGAGCAACGTGGCCATCTTGAATGCCTTACCCGTCACCTGCTGGGCAACTTTGAGGTTTGAAATTCAAATGTCCTTCCTAGGAAACTTTCTTTGATTCCTATCCCTCTTCAAAGTTCAAGCTTTCTAGACGTCCAGGCTCAACAGGGAGCATTTCCTTGTTAATCATTCATTTGTGCCATATTTTAGATTCCACATATAAGTGATATCATATGATATTTGTCTTTTGTCTTTCTGACTTCATTTAGTTTGAAAATATGAGCACTCAGGGAACCTGAAATGCAAAAATATATTACCTACAACTTGCTCCTCCATCCAGCTTCCTTCCAGTTATCCTCAACTAATACTCAGGGCTCCATATATCCATTGACAGAGTAAGAATACTGACAGTGTATTATCCATACAAAACTATAATTCAAAATTATGCATGCACCCCTATGTTCATAGCAGCACTATTCACAATAGCCAAGATATGGAAGGATCCTGTCCATTGATAGATTAATAAATTAAGATGTGGTACGTATATACAATGGAGTACTGCTTAGCCACAAAATAGTGCCATTTGCAGCAACATGGATGCAACTAGAGATTTTCATACTAAATGAAGTAAGTCAGAAAGACAAAATATCATATGATATCACTTATATGGGGAACCTAAAATATGACACAAATGAACATTTCTTCAAAACAGAAACAGATTCACAGACACAGAGGGTAGACTTGTGTTTGGCAAGGTAGAGGAGAGGGTGTGAATGGACTGGGAGTTTATGGTTAGTAAATGCAAACTATTACATTTAGAATATATAAGCAAAGAGGTCCTACCATACAGTATAAGGAATTATATCCAATCTCTTGGGATAGACCACAATGGAAAATAATATTTTTTACAAAAAGAATGTATAGTAGTTCTCACTGTGGCTCACTGGTAACAAACCCAACTAATGAACTTATCTATGAGGATGCAGGTTCAATCCATGGCCTTGCTCAGTGGGTTAAGGATCCAGGATTGCCATAAACTGTGGTGTAGGTCACAAACTCAGCTCAGATCCCACATTGCTCTGGCAGTGGCCAGCAGCTGCAATTCCAATTCAACCCCTAGATTTGAAACTTCCGTATGGTACAGATGTAGCCCTAACAAGAAAAAAAAAAAAAAGAATGTGTGTGTATATATATGTATGTACGTATGTGTATATACATTTGTGTGTGTGTCTATATATTTGTGTGGTATGTGTATATATGTATTTGTATATATATATGTGTGTGTATGTATGTGTGTATGTATATATATGACTTTGCTGTATAGCAGAAAAGGGCAGAACATTGTAAATTAAATATACTTTAATAAAAAAATACAAAGAAAAAAAGATTGAGCCTGTGTTGAGTGAGGATTCACATCTGACTCCCTCCCATCCTGTAGCTCATGAAAATTCCTAACAGTCCCTAAAAGATGGTTAAGCATTAGCCCCAATCCCATGTTCTGTTGCCATGTTTCCATCTTTTTGAGAGCCTTCTCTAATAATTTAACAGGAACCTGAAGGAAGCTACTGTTGATTCTTGTTATTAGTGGTAGTTATATTCTTTCTGAAACTCTCTGCAAATACTTAATACTGAAATGTGTCTTCTAAGGAAAGTACAGATTAGGTTCCTGTGAGCCTCTGGTCATGGCATTTTCACCAACCCATCAATACATAACCTTGGTCTATAAGTATTTCTGTTTAAAGACACCTTGGTTAGCATGTATTTTAAACTCATTATCTTTCAGGTCATAATCAATAGCACTATAACTCATGCCTCAGCGAAACTTATCTAACAACACACACACACACACACACACACACACACACACACACACGGTTTCTCTGTAAGCAAACCACATCTTCTTGTGCTTAGAAAACAGCAGCAACACTACGTAGACAGCACTTTAGCACTACATTTGGAGGCCATATTCAACAGCAAAGTCTCCAGCAAAAAGCACAAAATGCAAAAAATATAACACTAAATAGACTGAAGGAAGGACACCTTTTGACAGTATGAGGGCTGAAACAAGAAGGAGGTTGAATAAGGCAGGTTCAACAAGAAGGAGGTTGAATCTGCTTTGTTCAACTTCAACTGGCAGGATGCACATCAGACAACTTTGTCACCTCCTTACAGTTGTCTGTGAATGACTGCAAAAGCATTGCATTTGATTTGGGGATCACAAATAAATTTTAGTGAGTGGGTGAATTCACAAATGAACAATCTGAAAATCCTGAGGATCAGCGATATACTGGGAAGAATCCTTAGGGATGTGAGTGTGCTCTTCCAGATGTCTTATCTGAGCACACTAGACTCCGGACAAGGTACCCTATACCCTTGCCCCCAAGCCACTTGCGTGGGGAAAATGAAGTGAACACTCCTAGCATCACACTGATTTACAAAAGGGAAATAATACTATTTCCTTGTTATTAGATGAAGACGAAGGTAAAAGAAAGTGGTAGCACTAACCTCTGTTTCTTCATTTCCTTTTGTGTAGCCAAACTGAAATATTCTACAGATCTTCTTCTCTGGGCTGAGCATGTTTGGAGATGGAGATAAACTCTTTGCCTTTTTGGATAATGACTTGGCTAGTGCTAAGCCCTCTTAGGTGACCTGTTTTAAAGAGAAAGTGATGGAGTGAAGTCTGATCCATCATTTAAACAAATAGTTATACCTTAAGATCTAGCCTCAACCATCTTAAAGAATGTGCCCCCTCACCTGCACACCTGCACCAACTCCTTTGCATCAGAAGTGGGGCATGTTCCTTAATAGTCCTCATTATGGTAGCGATAATGATATCTAATGCCTAATGTGGTCTTACTACATGCCAAGTACTATGCTTGTTTCATTTAATCATTATAATAGCCCTATGAAATAGTATTAATACCTTCATTTTATACAGATAAAGCGGCTGAAGCTTATAGTTCTATTTAGATAACTTCATACAACAGAGCAGTAGAGCCAGGATAAGGACTAGATGGGTACTTCCTGGTAAAGGCTAAGTTTATTACTTCAGAAGCAGGTTGTATTAGCCAGCATAGGCTGGGGTCTGCAATAGTAACACGTAGCCCAAAAACTCCAGCGACTTAAAATCACAGATTTCTTTCTCATATGCCTCTTGGATTAGCTATGGATATGTGCCATGCTGCAACCATTCCAGACTGCTCCAGGATCTGTGGAATATTGCCAGAGTAGAGGAAATAAGAAAATACAGCAATGTCACACTGTTCAGAGAGGTTCTTACTAAAAGTGACATCACTGTTTCTGCTTCTGTGAGATTAGCTAAAATAAGTCATGACCAATCCTAATTCTAAGAGGTCAGGGAAGTGCAATCCTACTAAGTTCAGAAGAAATGTACTATGTGGTAATTAGGGCTTGTTTGTTTGTTGTTGTTTTGTTTTGTTTTGTCTTTTGAGGGCTGCACCTGTGGCATATGGAGGTTCCCAGGCTAAGGGTTGAATTGAAGCTGTTGCTACCGGCCTACGCCATAGCCACAGCAATGCTAGATCTGAGCTGCATATGCGACCTACACCACAGCTCACGACAATGCCGGATCCTTAACCCACTGAGTGAGGCCAGAGATCAAACCCACAACCTCATGGTTCCTAGTCAGATTCATTTTCTGCTACGCCACGACGGGAACTCTGAATTAGGTTATTTTTAATCATCTTGTTTAGCCTGAAGACTTCTCAGATATACAGGAGTTATCATTTTTGGCTCCACACTCTTTTGTTCTTAGAAGCAGCCTTCCATTTATCTTGGAACTGGAACATTGTTATGGTCAGACACTGTTGACCATAATATGATTTTTAAATAGTGACTATATTTCTAAATCCCTATTGAAATGGTTGCACAATATTGCATTACACCACTCTTCCATTAATCACTGAACAATATCCTACTGTTAGACTTTGCCGTTGGTATCAGTCTTTCACTATTTCAACACAGAGCTGTTATAAATAATTTATATCAGGGTACTTTTCTTATTGTCGTCGTTTTTTTTTTTTTTTTTTTATATTGGTTTGACTATTTGCTGTTTAGTTCCTAAGAGGCTTTTCCTGTCATAAATGTTGTAAGTAGTTTCCATGGTTTATTCGTTGCCTTTTAAGTGTTACCATGGTATTTTAGGACAGGAAGTTTTTCAAGAACCGTGTTGGAACAACCACCTGAGTAGAGGAGCACTCCATTTCCATCCTGTGCCTCACGTCAGTAGTCAGAGCACATGAAATCTGATGATGAGCTTTGGGGTCCCAACACCCAGAGCTGTCTTTATCTTCTAACATTTTTGTTCGCTTGTTTTTTTTTTTTTTTAATTGACTCCTTGGACATTCTGATCTGTATCTCTATAAACAGTAAAGCATAATAAATGAAACACACGAGGAACAAAAAATGAGATTTAGTATTATTAAAGGAAAAAGAGAACACCGGATTATAAAGACAGATAGGGAGAGTAGATAGCCCTAAACAATGCCAGATGCACTAAGATACAGATCATATTACATTTCTCCAGGTCATTTCTCTAGGTTTTTTGGTTTTGTTTTTTTTTCTCATTCCTTAGCCTCTAGCATTCAAGTGGACTTGTTTTTCAGCTTCAAAACAACATTTCAAATGTTCACGTTGGCTCACATTAAATGACATTCCAGTAAAAGTCTAATATTCCATTCATTGGTGAAAAAGCAAAGTCATCATCCTCTAGGAATGCAAAAAAGTTTTAAACAGAGACTCCTTTTGCCATCAATATAGCCATCAAACATTGAGACATTGTGGGATTTAAAGAAACCTGGAGTTTTAATTTTTTTTGTTTGATGCATTTTTATGCCAGTTGTATTTTTTACAAGTGTTTGCATTTTTTTGTACAAGAAAAATTAGTATGTGATTAAGGTATATAAATGAACTTAGGAATTAAGTTTTAATTGAAACGTAATACTCAACTATTCTGTGGGATGCTAAGAAATTTCTAAAGATAAATACAAATGGCTTTAAGGTAGGATAGTAGCTTGGAGCAAAATGGGGAAGATATTTCTGTGTTATCCTAAATGATAGTTAAAGGAGTTTCAAGGTTAAATGAAATCTTGATTTGACCATAATTCAAATGATTTCTTTTGAAATGCATTACTTAACATTACCTTGATCATACTTTTTTTTTCAGAAAACAAAATACTAAATTGATCCAGAGGATCTATTCTATACAAGAATTACATCATAGAATATACTTTAAAAATAAATTCAATTTAAAAGAAGGACAAATTTCTCAGGTGACTTAAGGAATAAGATAAAGCCATTTATTTACAAATCACTGACATCAAATTGTACTTAGTAGATATATTATCACCAAAGGAATTTGTTAGAAATTATATTCTGACTTAAAAATACCTTTCATTGGAGAAGTGAAAATGAATTATGTTTTCATCACCCGGGATAGGAAAGAAATATTCCATAGATGTCTTGAATGTTGTTCAACAGAAGACTTTCTGAATCATCCTATGAATAAGAAAGATCTATAAAAAATAGGAATTGGGATAAAATAAGTCACCTCCTGAGAACTATTTCATTACTAGATTCAACTTCTCCTGACCTTATGCTGATTATATGATAAAGTTTTACGAGGAGATATAAAAGGAGAGCGGCTACCTCAGGTGGGAGTTTGGGGGGAAGCCAACAGCAACTTGACTACTAAAACTACTCTATTTAAAATAGCAGCATGAAATTATGGCAAAGATTTCCAAAGGGTAAAAATCATAAATATGTTTAGGACCCTGATTGATGGACCTTTGGCAGTATTTTGAGCTATTTCAAAATGGGTAGTATATTTTTCTCTAGGTGAAAGCTGTAACTTGGAGTTAAAATGACTAGAGTCTTGGGTCTGAACTAAG
Organism: Sus scrofa; assembly: GCF_054392235.1. Taxonomy (NCBI): domain Eukaryota; kingdom Metazoa; phylum Chordata; class Mammalia; order Artiodactyla; family Suidae; genus Sus; species Sus scrofa. Next base: position 72,572,333 of record NC_139392.1, read on the forward strand.
TTACAGGAGCCTTAGGTTAAGGTATCTGCAGGAACCATTTCTTTTTTGTGTGCCGCTCCAAAGGAAAATGTGCCGTGCTTTTTCTTTTAATAGAGACCCATTTATTCCATAGCTTAACTTGACATATCGTACACAGGCCCCTTGAATCAGAACTCACTGTGTATAATAGCAGTATAACACCATCTCAAAGACATAGACATCCTTGACCTCGTCACTTGAATTATCTAGAAAAACGGCAAACATCAGGACATAAGAAAGGTATTTGAACAGCCAAGACAAATAACATATAGACCAAACTTTGTGAGCTCTCTTCTCATGAAAGAGCTCTGTAGGTCTTTATCTCTGCACCTAACACTAACTTTAGACACACATTTAACATATTTGTATATTTGATTTCCCTGTCTGTAGCAAATTAGAAGCATTAAATTAAAATTTGGATTATTTTTAGTAACTAAGGTTTATAAAGCGTTTCTGGCTAGAGTGTAAACTTGACATTGAAAAGTCATGTCCCTAAGAAAATGGACAACACTACAAAATACACGTAATGTTTTGGTTGCTTAGATATACTGCAAAAAGCACATGCAACAATTTTCTTCAATAAAGGAAGTTAAGCTTCGAAAAAAAAGTTGGAAACATTGAAAGCAACACATTGACTGATAGAGGAATAGATATTGTGTAGCCTGAGCCAAAGAATGAGAAAGAAGAAAATTAGAGCATGGATTCATATAACACTACAAACAACAACAATATCAATAGTAATAGTAATAGCGCTCTGTTGCCATATAGCATGCCGTAAATGGCCCATTTGTCTACCAAGGTATAGGTGAGAGAAAGGCAGAGTCTGTGGTGTGGGAGTATTCCTGTATGAGAAATATAGCATCCTCTGTGGAGAAAGTCTGTCTCCATAAACTCTCACCAGGAAATGTTATTGAAGGTTTGAACTAATCTTTGAACAACAAGGAATTTTAAACTTAGCTTCCCAGGAATCTTGTCATTGGGAAAAGGGATGATATCCTTAGGAGATCTGTGCACCCAGTCACTGGAACTCCCACATTAAAATTAATATATTGGGAGCTCCCACGGTGGCACAACAGAATCAGCAGCATCTCTGTAGTGCTGGGACACAGCTTCGATCCCCTGCCTGGCACAGTGGGTTAAGGACCCAGTGGTGCTGCAGGAACTGCATCTGGGATCTGATCCCTGCCCCCAGGGAACTCCATATGCTGTGGGGCAGCCAAAAAAGAAAATAATAATAAAATAAAACTAATATATTGACTCTCTGACTTATATATGTCTTTTATATGATAAATCCCCTATGACTCAAATCATCTTGGATTTTACTAATGAAACCCAGTTTTTAGACCTGCAAGCCCTAAAAAACAAACCTTAATTTCTAGTAAAAATTGGAAGCCCTGCCACCAGCTGAGGCCTCTGAGTACCAGCCTTTCCTACATTCCCCAACAAAATCATCACTTCTCTTCAAGCAAAGTTTTAGCAGGAAGATTCTGTTTATAAAGTTTTGCAGTATTTCCTTGAGGAAGTACTCATTTTCCTTGGGAAAATCTAAGAGTACCTCCCCATTTGCATGAGGCAAAAACATTCTTTAGTAAGCCACAGGCTGTGATATTTTTACAAATGCCCCAATTAATTCTCTGTTAGACTTTAAACAGTCACATTAAAGAGTTTCTGGTCACACATACAGACATTTTTTATAATTAAGGAGAAAACTTTTTAAAAAGCTGCTAGAAGCAAAAAAATAAGACTTTTGGTTCACAGTAGAAACAATGTTATTTAGAATCTGCAAGTACTTTTGTGATTTTAAGTCAGCTTTGGGGGAGGTAAAATTCTGTGGTAGCATGGCAAGCTCTCTGTCCAAAATACAATGGTGAGCCTGAAATTTTTATCTGTACACAGACATGGTAAGAGGTGGAGGTCTGGTTATCTCCTCGCATCTTAAATACTTGCTGATGTAAAAAAATATTTACTAATGTCTTTCTGAGATTTTTCATCCATTCTAGGCACTGTGCAAAGTTGTATTAAATAGTCAAGGCTTAGAGATCAAGAACAGATTGGTGATGGCCAGAGGCAGAAGGATGGGAGGGACTGGGAGAAATGGGTGAAGAGGGTCAAAAGGTACAAACTTCCAGTTTAAAATAAGTCATGAGAATGTAATGTACAGCATAGTCACTGCAGAATGTTGCTAAGAGGAAATCTTAAAAGTTCTCATCACAAGAAAGAGAAAAAATGGTAACTATAGAAGGTGATAATATTAACTAGGTCATTGCGGTCATCATTTCCCAATGTATATGAATATTTTTCTTTTTTTTTTTAAATTTTTACAGCTGTACCTGCAGCATATGGAAGTTCCCAGGCTAGGTGTCACATCAGAGCTACAGCTGCTAGCTTGTGCCACAGTCACAGCGGCACCAGATCCGTGCTGCCTCTATGACCTACACCGCAACTCACAGCAACTCCAGATCCTTAACGCACTGAGCAAGATCAAGGGTTGAACCCACATCCTCATAGAGACAATGTCATGTTCTTAACCCACTGAGCCACGACAGGAACTCCTGTAAATGAATGTTGAATTGTTACATTCTACACCTGAAACTGATATAATGTTATATGTCAATTAGATCTCAATTTTTTAAAAAAAATTATAATTCTTTAAAAATAAAATTTAAAAATAACTCCTGGTTGTTCCTTATCACCTTAGACAGACTTTACAAGCACAATCATATTTGTAAAGCTCACCTGGAAAGAGGCTAAAAGTAGATCTGCTTGTCTTGTTTATCGCTGAGTGTAATTTTGAGAGTTGCATTTTCAGACAAGGTCAGGGCAATGAAAAGTGGTCTCTTCTTTTCCAGCTTATCAGACAAGACTTCATCGTGACGATAGGAGGAAGGAAAGGGGAGAAACTGTTGAGTCAATTGCTTGCCGTTTCTTCTTTATTATTTGGGTCTTTAAGCCATTATACAACTACAGATGTGATAAATTCATTTGAGTAATTAAAAAAAAAAAAGAGGCTTGCACAGAGCTGCCCAAGAGAAGAGGCTGAGAGGGGGTGCCATTCTATAAATGGAGGTGTACATAATCACATCTCAGTGCAAGAAGGCAGGCTTACCTCCACAACCGCCTGAGAGGGAGGGCCTGTCCTCAAGCATGGGTGTGTGTACATGTGTGACCACATCACTTTGCTGTACAGCAGAAATTATCACAACCTTGTGAATCAATTGTATGTCGGTAACTTTAAAAAATGAAAGAAGAAGAGTTCCTGTCATGGCTTAGTGGAAACAAATGCAACAAGGAAACATGAGGTTGCAGGTTCGATCCCTGGCCTCGCTCCGTGAGTTAAGGATCCAGCTTTGCCATGAGCTGTGGTGTAGGTTGCAAACGCAGCTCTGATCTGGTGTGGCTGTGGCTCTGGTGTAGGCCGGCAGCTGTAGCTCCGACTGGACCCGGAGACTGGGAACCTCCGTATGCCATAGGAGTGGCCCTAAAAATAAAAAGACAAAAAACTAACGAGAAAGAAAATCAAGTCCTGCCCCTTCCAACTAAACCCCCTCCCAGATATGTTTTAAATTCTCTGAAGACATGTTTAGAAGGTGATCTCATGCATGATAATCTTGTAGGCAAAATGCTAAACTGCAGATCTCGAAGCTTAAAGCGAATGGTAACACTGCAGAGAGGATAGCCGAAAGGACAGAAGCCCAGTGTCCATGTCCCTCTGAGTTCTTCTTAGTTCCACTTCTTTGACAAGCCTCTGTTAGCACAGAAAAGTACAAGATGGTCTGTTCTGCTCCTTTCAGGCGGTTCACAAAGCATTCCTTGAATCTGGGTTCTGTCCTTCACAGCTGGACACTTACCTTCCCTGTGCATCACTTTGCTCTTGTTAAATGGGTATAATAATGCATACTTTCCTTCCAAGATTGCGGGCAGTACTCAGAGGTGACGTTATGTAAAGTACTTGGCCAAGTGCCTGCCATCATAGATTCTCAATAAATGGAAGCTGCCACTCAGAGCATTTTATTGAGGCTTTGTCCCCTGCCTGGTTTTGCTCCCTAAACATTATATCCTAACTTAACAAACATGTCAAATTTGCCAACTTTCCTTTCTGATTGTTTATCCACCTATAAAACGAGGCTAGCAGGCCAGAAAGCCTATTTAAACTAGAGATAAAAATTACATGTGTAAACTATTTGGAACCACTAGAGGGAAAGACATTCTGAATTGCCTCCATGGTATTTTAGTAGAAACAAAATGCTGCCTTGGGAGTAAAATTTCTCCTCCTTTATACAACATCAAAAAATATTCTCTAAGACTAAGTGCATTGACACAGTCATCCTTTATTACTGTGAGATTGCTAAAATAACAAAGTCTGTGGTAGAAAAATAACCCATGACACTGTATATTCATGGCTTTATGTATAGATGTATCCCTCTGGAGGAAACTCTTGAAAAAGTGCAGAAATCAAAGAACAAAAGAAATAAATAGCTTAAAACAGAATTTTTTTTTTTTTTGGTATTTTCTCCCTCATTTGCTTCACTTATTCTTATACCAAGACTCAATGATTAGAAACATTTAATCAGAGATACCTATTTTTTTGGCAATTTTATGTCACCATATTGAATATCTGTATAAATATTCTTATATGAGTCATTAGTAAAAACTCATGGTTATAATAATGAAAAGAAACCCAGTAACAAAATTATTTTATAGTCTGGATTCTCATGATGTCAAAATTATTATCTTCTATACTTATGAATCTTAAGAGTATTTGAACCCTTCCAAATATGTCCAGTCATTTGGCTTCATAATAACCATCTTAAACAGATTCAAAACTCTTTCTAAAAATTAGGTTTAAAATATGAAGACATAAAATTGATATATTAAAAGATTTGGTGACTTGAAGATCGGAAGACAAAGTCTGCATTTCCTGTGATTTAAATGAAATTTAGAGACAACTCAAAGGAATTTTCCACCTTATCTACCTTAAATAAGAGGACAAAAGGGTGGATGGTCCAGACTACAAGCAGTGACCTATAAGATTAAAAAGAAGTCTTTTTGTTGCAATTTTATCATCACTTGTAAGTGATAAAGTGCCAAAAGACAGGCTTGTGGCAGTAGCAATACATTTTCTTCCAGGCAGTAAAATCATCAACAAGGTGTCTGTATGTATGTAGCCCTGCTTGAATATGAAAGCAATTTTCCAAAGCCCTGTAGCTTAATTCTATTGTTTTCGTCAAGAAGAAGTATTCTAGATCACAATTTTCAGTGACTGATTGTAATGGACATAGCTTGAAAAATGGATGAGGAAGCTCCCCAAATGATTACCAGACAAGAGTCTAATACCATTGGCAGCAATATTTGCATTTATCTAAAAAGAGATTAAACACTAATGAGACTGCTATACATTTGTCTGCATAGCACCTTTGCATGCTTTTTCTATTAAATTAAAGTAGGGAAGAGGCAAGATTGGAGCAGAACAAAAAAGAATAAAATCTAAATAAAACAGACCTAAGTAAAAGTTTAAGAGGATATTACATAGAAATACAAAAGTTAATATACACCTTAGACTAAAACACTGAATTTTTAAAAAAATATTCCAGTATTAGAAATAAAATAGCTCCAATAAAAAATATAAGTGCCATTTAATTATCTAACCTTCCACAAGTTCCTTTTAGGCTGATTTTTCAAGTCTAAGGCAAATCCAACTTTGGACAATATTAACATATCACCTTTAAGAATTTAGTTTATTTATGACCAAAGACATTTTTAATTATTTAGCTTCTCAACAGCTTTTATGGGTAATTTTACGGTTGACAGTTTCATAGAAATGTTGCTTAGAAAAGGCTAATAACTTTTATGTGCAAAGAAGTAAGTGGATTGTCATGGGTCAGAAATTAATTGCTCTGTCTGCTCTTTGTACCACTTAGTGTGGTGGGGTAAGTTCATGCTTTGGAGCTTTCCTTATCCTTGGAAGGGTGGCATGCTGTTGTTGTTAGTGCCACAGAGGGGCTTACAGAAATGATGATCTCAAATCGGAGCTTGATGATACTCATTTTACGACATGCATAAGTGTATGTACTTAAGAAGTTGGCAGGGGTACTTGAGTGGTTGTTTTAGAGACACACAGGGGATCACAAGCGACAGGGAAGTTTAAATGATGGTGGTGCACAGGGGAAAAGGAATAGCGGGATATTGATGGCCTGACAAGTGTAACTGAAATACTTTGGAAGATAACTAGGAAGTAAATAGTAGTATAGCATAATCAGAATATAAGATGCTTCAATGAATTGAGTTTCTAAAATGATTTTAAGAACTTTCTCATTTCAGTAACTTTGAAAGTGTTTCTAATGTAATTTGGTTTGTTTCATTAATTAGCACAGTAAGGCGCATAGTTGCATATTTCATTTGCTCTATGATGATTGAAGACCTGCAGAAGCTCATTCTACACCTCAGATATCACTTAAAAATTCTATACATGTAAAGAAAAAAAAAGGTGTAGGAGGAGATTGGACTTAATGTGGGTAGACTTAGAACATATCTAAGGTCAAAAATGTCACAAACCCCTAGTTTTACCTTGCTTTTTGGAGACTTGCTTTCTGATTTTTAAAAACAGCATGGTGGAAAGATTCTTGTTCCTAGGGGTTTTCCTATCTTTCAAGGTTTCCCTTATCTTTATTTTAAAAAAAATTTTTTATGGCCACATCTGATGCATATGGAAGTTCCCTGGCCAGGGATCGAACTCTCACCTCCACAAACACCCAAGCCACTATAGTTGGATTCTTAACCCATGGGGCCACAGCAGGAACTCTCTCACTTATCTTTAAAAGCATGATAAGGAGAAACAAGCAACTTGATTTTGTAAAACACTCACTACACCAATCACACATTTGAAAACTCTTGCTTATATAAATAACAGACTGTAACAGTGAAGCTAAAACAATAGTCATATTTTCAAGACATTATCTGGAAAAAAAAATCATGAGATCTCAGAGTTCCTGATGTGGCTCAGTGGGTTAAGAACTGGAGATAGTGTCTGTAAGGATGCAGGTTCAATCCCCAGCCTTGCTCAGTGGGTTAAAGATGTGGCTTTGCCACAAGCTGCAGCTTGGATCCCATGTTGCTGGGGCTGTGGCATAGGCTGGCAGCTGCATTCAACCCCTAGCCCAGGAAATTTCATGTGCCACATGTGTTGCCTTAAAAAGGATAGATAGATAGACAGACAGACAGACATATAGATAATACATACATACATACATATGTAGATCATGAGATCTTATCCCTAAAAATCCTAAGCAATTAGATTGTAGCCTGGCTGGAATGGTTTAGTAACAAGTGGTCCCAGAAAGAAAAAGGTAGAGCAGAGGAACCCTCAAGAACTTTCTTACATTCAACTCTGAGAGTTCACCTTCCATAACACAGAATTTAAATGCCTTTCTTATTTGGGAAAAAAAATGTTTCTAAATTCTCTATTATTCTCCCTATTCTCTTACCAATTCCTAACTCTGACTTTTTAATTACCCATTTTTGGTAAGAGTGTTTTTTTCTACATTAAAATAGAGTGCACTCCTATGTTCACAGAAGCACTATTTACAATAGCCAAGAAATGAAAACAACTTAAATGTCCATCAACAGATGAATGGATCAAGAAGATGTGGTACCTATATACAATGGAATACTACTCAACCATAAAAAAGAATGAAATAATGCTATTTGTAGCAACATGGATGGACCTAGCAATTATCATATTAATCAAATTCAGGCAGAAAGAGAAAGAAATACCATATGATATCACTTCTATGTGGAATCTAAAATATGACACACATGAGTTTATCTACAAAACAGTAACAGACTCACAGATGTAGAGAACAGACTTGTAATTGCCAGGGGGTGGTAAGAGGGTGGGGAAAGGATGGATTGGGAGTTTGGGATTAACAAATGCAAATGATATATATGTGTGTGTGTGTGTATATATATATACACACACACACACACACATATATATATATATATATATATATATATATATACAAACACACAGCAAAGTGATTCATATATGTTCAGCATATATATATATATATACACATATATATGTATAGCAAAGTGATTCACCAGAAATCAACACAACATTGTAAATCAACTATACTTCAATAAAATAAATTTTTAAAAAATAAAATAAAATATAGTACAAAAAAACTCATCTATCCTCTTCACTTTATTAAAAAAAAGGGACTGAGCCAGACAGAAATCAGATGATTCATTCAGGGTCATACACATAATTCCTTGTATAGCCAGAATGAGACCCCAGTTTTTCTCTGCTTAGTACATGAGTCTTTCGTGTTTAACAAGGAAAGTTGTTTTGAGTTACTCCATGACCAAACTATATATAATAGTGTAGGTAAAAATCTACTAAAGTGTCTCTGCATTATACGACATGTGCTTTTTTACATTATGGCTTTCGTATTCCCCTCTCAATGCACCCCCTTACCTCATGAATGAGGTCAAATAGCCCAGATTCCAATATGCCAAAAATAATGCTAATATCTAACTTGCTAGTATGTATTTTCATTCACTATAATTAAATTATAATTTTAATTTGTTTTGGTTTGGTTTAATATAGTAGTCCTAAGAATTTGAGAAATAGTATACTTAAGATGAGCTAGGTCAATTATAAAATAACAAATTATGCCAACAAATACATGTGATTTTTAAAATTTACCTTTGGGTAGAAAAAATGATTTTTTCAAACATCAGATGTTGGAGTTCCCATTGTGGCTCAGTGGGTTAAGAACATGACCTAGTGTCCAGGAGGATGTGAGTTCAATTCCTAGCCTTGCTCATTGGGTTAAGGATCTGCCATTGCTACAAGCTATGGGATAGGTTGAAGATGTGGTTTGGATCCTGTGGCTGTGGCATAGGTCTTAGCTGCAGCTCCAATGTGACCCCTGGCCTGGGAACTTCCATGTATTGCAGGTGTGGCCATAAAAAGAAAAAAGAAAAAACAAAAAACAAAAAAACAGATATTGAGTGTATATGCATACTTCGCAGGATTCCACAACCTGAAATGAAGTGTTTCATTTAGTGTTATTAAAAAATGGAATTGTGTCATTATGTGTAGCAATGGGAACTATGTCTAGTCATTTATGATGGAGCATGATAAGGTGAGAAAAAGAAATGTGTACATGTATGTGTAATTGGGTCACCATGCTGTATAGTAGGGAAAAAAAAATGGGGATTGTGAGGAGAGGGAGATTTTTTGTATAACATGTCCTAAATATGTATTTAAATGACTGAGCAGCTACTTGATAAATATTCACTGCTAATCTCTATAAAAAGATATTTTCAGATACACAGTATTTCTATTAAAAAGATCAGATTAACCAGTGAAATGGATCCTTTAAATAAAATAACTCCAGGGGAGAAGCATTTATGAAATGCCATCCTAAGGACCTCAGAATATTCACTCCTTCATAAAACCAATGTGAACACCTGCAAAAAATTGTCAAAGTCAACTTTTTCAGGATTCTTAAAATTAACCAAACAAGGAGCTTGATTTCAAGAAAAGCAGCTGAAGCTTGGTAAGAACAGTGAGCTTTGTGGCACTTCAGCTTCATTTTCTCAAATCTCTCTCCCTAGTTCCAAAATCACCTTGAAAACTGGCAGCCTTGAAACTGTGCTAACTGAGAATAAATACAAGCAGCCCAGCAGCCGCTGAAGGAAGCCAAACAGGTTTGGAGCACCCACAGAAGTCCCATTCCCACATAACTGTCATGATTTTACCTGACTAGAAGCTGCATGGAAAGGAGACAGCCATTCACAGACTTGTCTCTATTCAACCTGAATCAGAGATCACTCAGTGGCAAAGTCCTATATCCAAGTGTTAGTCCAAAAAAAAGGGGAAATGTTTAATATTGGATGTAACTACCTGAAGTAATAGTACTGGTGGAGGCAACAACAGGCTGAACAAAATCCTTAAAGGAAAGATCTGGGTAATAAGATATCCCTAAGGGCCAATCTCAACATTTTCCTTAGGACCTAGAGGGCTACAAACAAATGCGGAAGCCTTATCTCTAAGCTCTTGCTCACCTTAAGGCTTTGCATAAACATCAGATGTGGCTAAGGCAGAATTGTAAACTGCCTGACAGTTCAAGCCATGAATGAAAAAAGCACAGAACTCCGCAGCAAAGGAGGGTTGACTTACCAGTTCAAAAATTTAAGGAAATCTCCATCTCATTATTACCAGCACACTAAGGTAACTAAGATGACTACAGTGGCTGCACAATTTACATAATTAGTGCAGAAAAGTCACTAAACAATAGTAACAGTCACAAACTGTAGGGAAGGAGGTGAATCTGATTTTTAGGTATCCACATTATGTCCAAGAACACACCAAAATTTGTGAGACACGCAAAGAAGCAGGAAAGTATAAAAGCACACAGGAGGGGGAAAAAATCAGTCAGTAGAAAATATCTATGAGGAAATTTAGTTATTATGCTTATTAGAAAAGGACATTAAATTAGCTATAATAAATATTATAATATCTAAATATGTATGAGGACAGTGTCTCACCAAACAGGGACTATCAATAAAGAGACAGAATTTATTAAAAATGAAAAACAACCAAACAAAAATTTTGAAATTGAAAAGTGTAATCACTGAAGTGAAAGTCAAAGAAGTTCACCAGACAATTTGAACTGAAAGAAGAAAATACCAGCAAAACTGATGATTAAGTCCATTCAAAGTATCTAGCCTAAGCCACAGAAAGAAAAAAAGAAGAGGAAAAAAACACAGAGACCTGTGGGATACTATATAGTGTACAAATATATCCATAGAGTTCTGAAAGGAGAGGAGAGAGAGAGCATAAAAATTAGCTGAAGAAGTCATGGCTGATAACATCCCAGAGTTGATAAAAACATTCATCTATGCATGAAGGAAGCTCAACAAACTTAAACTCAGAGATCCACACCCAAACACATCGTAGTCAAACTGTTAAGGGTCTAAGATAGAGACACAGTCTTGAAAGCATCACGAAAGAAAAGAGAAAAAAAAAAAGATTCATAACAATGAGATGAACTGCTCAATATCCATCAGAGACCATGGAGAACAGAAGGCAATAGGATGACATATTCAAAGTACTAAAAGAAAACCGACCACTAAGAATTCTACATCCAGAAAAACAAAAATATTGACATTCCCAGATAAACGAAAATTTGTCATTGTCATACCTGCCCTACAATAAATATTAAGAGGAATCCTTCAGAGTGAAATTAAAAGATACTAAAGAGTCACTCAAATTCATACAAAGAAATAAAAATCCCTAATAAAATGACTAAATATAGCTAAATATTAAACAGTATAGATGTGCTTTGTTTCTAACTCCTTTTTTCTCCTTATTTAAGAAACAGTTGTATAAAACTGCATCTGTAAAACTGTATTGAAGAGCTCATAATGTATAGAGATGCAAATTGTGGAACAATAATAGCACAAAAGATGTGGGGAAGAGAGAACTATGTTAGAGCCATAGTTGGATTGGCATTAATATGAATTAGACTGTTTTAAATTTAAGTGTTAATTTTAATCCCCAGGAAGATCACTAAGAAAATAACTCAAATATATACTGAAAGAAATAATAAGAGAATTAAAATGGTAGTATAGAAAATATTTAATGCACAAGAAAGCAGTAATTGGGAAAAGAGGAAAAAGACAAAATGTAATAGAAAAAAGTGGAATGACAGATGTAATTTCAACATTATCAATACTAACATTAAATGTAAATAGGTTAAGCGCTCAATTTATTTGTTAAGCACTTAATTTATTTATTTATTTATTGTCTTTTGCCCTTTTCTAGGGCCGACCCCTCCCAGGCTAGGGGTCAAATCAGAGCTGTAGCCACTGGCCTATCCCAGAGCCACAGCAAAGTGGGATCCGAGCTGCATCTGCAACCTACACCACAGCTCATGGCAACACCGGATCCCTAACCCACTGAGCAAGGCCAGGGACTGAACCCACAACCTCATAGTTCCTAGTCGGATTCGTTAACCACTGCACCACGACGGGAACTCCTAAGCACTCTATTTAAAAGAACGAATTCAGATACAAATAAAAGAATGAAAGCAACTATATCATGCAAACAAATAACAAAAGAAGAACTACTTTAACCATATCAATATCATAAAAATAGACTTTAAGAGAAATTATTGCTGGAGACAATGGAGGCCAGTTTATTATGACTTTAAAAAAAAAGGTTTATTAGGAAGACATAGCAAATGTAAACATATATGAACCTAACAATAGAGCCTTAAAATACGTAAACCAAAATTGATGTAATCAAAGAAGAAAATAGACACTTCAACAGTAGTGGAATACTTCAATGCTCCACGTTCATTAATTGATAAAACAACTAGACAGAAAGTCAACAAATAGAAACTTGAACAGTACCATATACCAACTAGATCTAACAGACATCTCCACTCCACAAGAAATATTTTTTTCAAGTGCTTGTTGAAATTTTTCTAGAATTCATGACACATTTGGTCCGAAGAGAATCTCAACAAATTAGAAGCATTGAAATCATATAACAAAAATGAAGTAAAATTGTTATATAATAATGAAGTAAAATTAGAAATAAAAAACATTGAGTGATTCACAAATATGTGACAGTTAAACAATATACTCCTCAGTAACCAGTGTATCAAAAAAAGAAATCACAATGGAAAATACTTTCAAATTAATTAAAAATTAAGACACAAAATACCAAAATTTATGAATGTAGCTAAAGCAACACTTAGAAACTGATTGATGAAAATGTCTGTTATGAAAAATTTACATCTAAAATAATAATCTAAGCTTCTACCTTTAAAAACTAGAAAAATAAGAGCAAACTAAATCCAACAGGTAGAATAAGTGAAATAGAAAAAAGAAAAACAATGGAGAAAATTAAGGAAACCAAAATTTTGTTCTTTCAGCTGGCCTTACCAAAATGCAAAAGATTACAAACTAAAAAACAATTTTATGTCAATAAATTAGATAATCTAAATGAAGTGGAAAAATTAGTAGAAAGACACTATTGAAATTGATTCAAGAGGAAATAGATTTGTATGGAAGTAAAAAGATTGAATTACTAATTTAAAAATTCCCACAAAGAAAACACTTGCCCAGGTTGCTTACTGATGAATCCTACAAATGGCATAAAAATTAATAATAATTTTCATAAACTCTTCCAAGAAATACAAGAATATACAACAGCTCCCAACTAACTCTATAATGCCAGTATTAATTATAGCAAAAACAGTACAAGAAAACCAGAAACTAATTTCTCTTATGAATGCAACTGAAAAACTCCTCAATAGAATACAGCATCACATAACAAAATTATGCACCATGACCAACTGAGGTTTATTCTAGAAATGTATGGTTGATTTAAGGCCCAAAATTCAATTAATGAACTACACCATATTAATAAAGTACAAAAAAATGATCATTTCAAGAAGCAGAAATAGAAAAATGCAATCATTTCACAAAAACCAGGATGTCTTTTCTCACCACCTCTATTCAGCCTTGCGATGCAGTTCTATCTGAGGAAATTAGGAAAGAAATAGAAATAAAAGTTATCCAGATTAGAAATGAAGAAGTAAAAGTATCTCTATTAGTATATGAAATGATCTTACATATAGAAAATTCCTAAGGAATTCACAAAGCTATTAGAACTAAAAAATGAGTTTAGCAAATTTGCATAAAACAAGATCAGTTTTGTATACCAGCAATAAAAAATCTGAAAGTAAATTAAGGAAACAATTCTATTTACTGTAACATGCAAAAGAATGAAATACTTATGAATAAATTGAACAGAAGTGCAAGATTTCTATACTGAACACTATAAAGCATTGAAAAATTAAAGATTTAAGTAAGAAGAAAGAAATCCTGTTCATGGATAAGAAGACAATGTTATTAAGATGGCAGTACTCCCCAAACTGATCTACAGATCCAGTGCATTTTCCATCAAAGTCCTAGATGTCTCTTTTAAAGAAATTGACAAAGTGACTCTAAAATTCATTTGACAATTCAAGAGATCTAGGGATCTAGGGGTCAAAATGTTCTTGAAAAAGAACGAAGTTGAAGAAATTATATTTTCTGATTTCAAAACTTACTATAAAGATATCATAATCAAGTATATGTGTACTAGCTTGAGAGTACACATATATCCCAATGGAAAAAAATGGAATTTGGATGAAATTCTTACATTTATGGTCAATTGATTTTTTTTTTTTTTTTGTCTTTTTGCTATTTCTTGGGCCACTCCCGCGGCATATGGAGATTCCCAGGCTAGGGGTCTAATCGGAGCTGTAGCCACCGGCCTACACCAAAGCCACAGCAACACGGGATCTGAGCCGCATCGGCAACCTACACCACAGCTCACAGCAACGCCGGATCGTTAACCCACTGAGCAAGGGCAGGGACCGAACTCGCAACCTTATGGTTCCCAGTCAGATTGGTTAACCACTGCGCCACGACGGGAACTCCTCAATTGATTTTTTAAAAAATTAATGGGAAAGGAATAGCCTTAAACAAATGGTTTGGGGACAAGTCAGTATTTACATACAAAAGAATGATACTGGATCTTACTTTACATCACACCCAAAAATTAACTCAAAGTTGATATACCTGAATGGAAATCTTCATGTGCTTGGGTTGGGCAATACTTGATTAGGTATGACGCTAAAAGCATAAGGGACAAAAGAAAATACACAAATTAGACTGCATCAAAATTCAAAACTTTTGTGCTTTAAAGCACACTATCAAGAATCTAAAAAGACAACCCACAGAATTAGAGAAAGTATTTACAGATTCTATAACTGATGAGGAACTTTTTTCTTATTTTGTACTTAGGCATTTTTCTTTTGATCACCCATCCCCTCACCTGCCCCCTCTGACAACAACCAATCTGTTCTCTGTTATCTAGGAGCTCAGTTTTGGTTTTGTTTGTTGTTGTTGTTTAAAGATTCCACTTATAAATTAGATGAAATAGTATTTATATTTCTCTTTCTGAAATAACACCCTCACTTAGCATAATGCCCTCAAGGTCCATCCATTTTGTTGCAAATGCAAGATTTCTTTCTTTTTTATAACTGAATATTCCATTGTGTGTGTATATGAGATATAGATGATAGATAAATAAATATCACAATTTTTAAATCCATTTATCCATCATTGGACAACCAAGTTGTTTTCATTTCTTAGATACTATAAATAATGCTGCAGGATTTCCCATTGTGGGTCAGTGGAAACCCATCTGACTAGTATCAGTGAGGATGCAGATTCTATCCCTGGCCTTGCTCAGTTGGTTAAGGATCTGGCATTGCTGTGAGCTGTAGTGTAGGTCACAGACATGGCTTAGATCACCTGTTGCTGTGGCTATGACGTAGGCTGGCAGCTGTAGCTCCAGTTAGACCCCTAGCCTGAGGACCTCCATACGTGGCCCTTAAAATAAAGACAAAAATAAAATAAAAATAATATGCAGTAAACATGCAGGTGCATATATCCTTTGAGTTAGTATTTTTGTTTTCTTCAGATAATTACCCATAAGTGGAATTGTTGGATCATATGGTAGTTTTATTTTTAATTTTTGGGGGAACCTCCATACCATTTTCCATAGTGGCTAAACCACTTTACATTCCTACCAAATATTCATGAATGTTTCCTCCACATCCTTGCCATCACTTGTCATTTCTTGTCTTTTTGATAATAACCACTCTAACTGGTATGAGGTAATATATCATGGTTATTTTTATTTGTATTTCTCTGATGATTAGTGAAGCTGAGCACATTTTCATGTTTCTATTGGCCATGTGTATGTCTTCTTTGGAAAAATATATTTACTTCCAATTTTATGACTAGATTGTGCCACTTTTTTACTAAGTTATATAAGTTCTTTATATATTTTGGATGTTTACCCCTTCTCAAATATATAATTTGCAAATATCTTCTCCCATTTTTTAAGTTGCCTTTTCATCCTGTTGATGGCTTTCTTTGTTGTAGAGAAGCTTTTGAATTCATGTGCTCCTACTTGTTTATTTTAGATTTTGTTGCCTTTGCTTTTGGTGTAAAATCCAAAAAAATCATCACCAAGACCAATATGAAAGAGCTTATTACCTTAATTTTCTTCTAGAAGTTTTATGGTTTAGGTCTACGTTCAAGTTTTTAATCCATTTTGAGTTAAATTTTAAGTATAGTGTGAGATAGTAGTCTAGTTTCATTATTTTGCATATGGCTATGCAGTTTTCCCGATACCATTTATGTAGGACACTGTCCTTTCCCCATTGTATATTCTTGGCTCCTTTTCCATAAACTAATTGACTGTATATATGCATGGATTTATTTCTGGGCTGTTTTGCTTCATTGATCTGCGTGTCTGCTTTCATGCCAATACCGCATTGTTTTGATTACTATTAGATTTAAAATATAGTTTGAAATCAGAAAAATGATACCTCTAGCTTTGTTCTTTCTCAAGATGGCTTTGGCTGTTCAGTCTTTTGTGGTTCCATACAAATTCTAGGGTTGTTTGTTTTAGTTCTGGGAAAAATGACATTGGAATTTTGATAGGGATTGTGCTGAACCTGCAGGTTGCATGAGGAGTATGGATATTTTAACAATATTTTTTCTTCCAATCCATGAGCACACAATATCGTTGCATTTATTTGTGTCTTCTTCCATTTCTTTGATCAGTGTCTTATAGTTTTCAGAGTAAAATTCCTTTACATTCTTGGCTAAATTTATTCCTTTTGATGCAGATGATAAGGGGTGGATATCCAGAATATGTAAAGCACTGTTAAAAGTCAATATTTAAAAAGAAAGATAACCCACTTCAAAAATAGACAAAGGATTTGAATAGACTCTTCTCCAAATAAGACATACAAATGGAAAATAAGCACACAGAAAAGATGTTAAATATCATTATAGGGAGTTCCCTGGTGGCTTAGTGGTTAAGAACTCAGTGTTTTCACTGATGTGGCATAGGTTCGTTCCCTGGTCTGGGAATTTCTGCATGCTGTGAGCGCAGCCAAAGGTAAATAAATAAATAAATGTGATTCCCTTTAAAAATAAATAAATGGCCATCATTAATAAATCCACAAATAACAAGTGCTGGAGGGGCTGTGGAGAAAAGGGAACCCTCCTGCACTGTTGGTGGGAATGTAAACTGGTACAGCCACTATGGAGAACAGTTTGGAGATACCTTAGAAATCTATACATAGAACTTCCACATGACCCCGCAATCCCACTCTTGGGCATCTATCCGGACAAAACTCTACTTAAAAGAGACACATGCACCTGCATGTTCATTGCAGCACCTATTCACAATAGCCAGGACATGGAAACAACCCAAATGTCCATCGACAGATGATTGGATTCGGAAGATGTGGTATATATACACAATGGAATACTACTCAACCATAAAAAAGAATGACATAATGCCATTTGCAGCAACATGGATGGAACTAGAGAATCTCATTCTGAGTGAAATGAGTCAGAAAGACAAAGACAAATACCATATGATATCACTTATAACTGGAATCTAATATCCAGCACAAATGAACATCTCCTCAGAAAAGAAAATCATGGACTTGGAGAAGAGACTTGTGGCTGCCTGATGGGAGGGGGAGGGAGTGGGAGGGGTCGGGAGCTTGGGCTTATCAGACACAACTTAGAATAGATGTACAAGGAGATCCTGCTGAATAGCATTGAGAACTTTGTCTAGATACTCATGTTGCAACAGAACAAAGGGTGGGGGGAAAAATGTAATTGTAATGTATACATGTAAGGATAACCTGACCCCCTTGCTGTACAGTGGGAAAATAAAAAATTAAATAAATAAATAAATAATAAAAATCAATATGGACTTGCCATTGTGGCACAGCAGAAACAAACCCCACTAGTATCCATGAGGATGCAGTTTCGATCCCTGGCCTCACTCAGTGGGTAAAGGATCAGGCATTACCGTGAGCTGCAGCATAGGTTGCAGACTTGGTTTGAATCCTGCGTTGCTATGGCTGTGCCATAGGCCTGCAGCTATAGCTCCATTTTGACCCATGACTCCAGTTTGGGCCACAGGTGCAGCCCTAAAAATAAATAAATAATCATTATAATTTGTGGATTCAAATCAAAATCACCGTAAGATAACCCCTGCCCCCACCCCAAAACTAGTATGCTAATATCCAAAAAGAGATACAGTAAATGTTGGCCAGGATGTATATAAATCAGAATCCTTATACATTGTTGGTTCAATTGTAAACTGTACAGACACTTTGGAAAATGATTTGGCAGTTTCTTAAAATGTTAAATAATGAGTTACCATTTGACCTAGGATTTCACCCAAGGGAAGTAAAAATATATACATCCACTCAAAAACTTGTACATTAATGTTTATAGCAGCATTATTATTAGCAGCTGAAATGTGGAATAAGTTAAATGTCCATCGACTGATGAATGGATCAACATATGTGGCATAGTATTTCTCAGTAAAAGGGAATGAAGCACTAGATACAAGCTACTACATGGATAAATATTGAAAACAATACCGTAACTGATAGAAGCCAGTCACAAAAGACTATCTATATGTGATTCCATTTATATGAAGTGTATAGAAAAGGTGAGTCAATAGAGATATCAATAGATTCATGGTGACCAAGGGTAAAGAGAAGGGAGGATGGAAGTCACTGCTAGTGGCTACAGAGTTCCTTTCAGGGGTGATATAAACTTTCTAAAATTAGATATTGGTGATAGTTGAACAACTCTGTGAGTATGCTAAAAAACACTGAACTGTGGACTTTAAAATGGTTATTTTTATGGTATATGGGTTCCATTTCAGCAAAGCTGAAATTGAAGAAAAAGGATTTTTTTAAAAAGAGAGTTCCCTTGTGGCACAGTGGGTTAAGGACCTGATGTTTTCACTGCAGTGGCTCAGATCACTGCTACGGCATGGGTTTGAAATTCCTGGCCCAGGAATTTCCACATGTGTGGCCAAAAATACAAAAAACAAAAACAAACAAACAGAACACCCCAGACCCAATGCCTACATGTTAAAAAATCAAAAAAATAAATCATGGGAAATCTGAAATGTTAATGAAAGGCATAATCACCTAAAAAGTGACATAGTAAAAATATAACATATCCTATCACAACACAGCATCGCATAATCTCACGTTAACATAATATAATGTGACATAGGTGGAATATAGTAATATGATATATATGAGACTAGAGGATGATATGAAATGACATGACATGACCCTGGAGTAGGTATTAAAAATGCAGCTCTGAAAGGATCATGCCAGCTTACGGAAACTGACTGTATAACCAGTGTTCTGGGAGTCAGAGATGTGAGAACAGTAGTTTAGTCTGTCTTGGCCCCGCTGTTTATACTCCTGAGTATTATTATGTCATGAGCATATCTATAACCATGAATAAGTTTTCTGGAGCTCCCACTGTGGCTCAACAATAACAAACCCAACTAGTATCCAAGAGGATGTGGGTTCGAGCCCTGGCCTCACTCAGTGGGTTAAGGATCCAATGTTGCGATGAGCTGTGGTGTAGGTTGCAGACACAGCTCAGATCCCCTGTTGCTGTGACTGTGGTGTAGGCCAGCACCTGCAGCTCTGATTGAACCCCTAGCCTGGGAACTTCCATATGGTGCAGATGCGGCCCTAAAAAGCATAATAATAATAACTGTTATTAGTATTGTTATTATTCTGTGAAATCCAGGTCATAAGAAGACAAACACAATAAGCCAGAAGCATAGGCCTTGGATGACCCTCGAGTGTGGGTACAACTAGTCTAACAGATGACCCATAATAAAAAAGACACACAGGTTCCTCTGAGGTGCAGTGGGTTAAGGACTGATGCTGCTGCAGCTGTGGCACAGGTTCAATCCCTGGTCCAGTAACTTGCATATGCAGCAGGTGCAGCCATACATGCATACACACATACATAAAATGGACACACATGCCTTCAAACTCAAGGAGACAGTAATTTTTTAAATGGCTTATAACAGTAAAATTAAAGTCTACTTGAAATACCTTTTTATATTTAATTTCTTTATAATAACTTAGAACACCTAATATTTATGCATATATTCTATATATACATAATTGAATGCACATGCAAAAGCATAACCACTCACATGATTATTTCAAGTACATGTTTTTGATTTTCTTTTCTGTTTGGTTCCTCCTTCCTTTGTGCTTTCCCCTTCATTGATGTCAAATACCCTCCCCCAAATAATCCATGTTTAAAATCTAATACTATTCATATTTTTTCTGTATGCCTATCATCCTATGTAGTTATGCATAGTCACACAAGGCGGATTATCTTGATTTTTAAAAATCAAGTCATGGAGATCTGGTTCAGCACATCTTCATTTTCACTACAATGCCTTGTCAAAATTCTTCTGAGCCATCTGATACAGCTTTAATTCATTCTTTTAAAGCTGCATAATAGTCCTAACTGTCCATGCCATTTCCTCACTCAGGGACATTCATTTTGCATCCCTTTTTTGGCTCCTATGAAAAATGCTGCAATAAACAACTTCAATTCTTAGAAATATATGTCCTATGTGTGTTTTAGTTCCTAAGGCACAAATTCCCAGGAGTAGGATGAAATATATAATTATAGAGAAAGATACATAATTTATATATCTATATAAACACAAATGGATGTTGTGTATTATGTATACTTTTCCCTTATCCTCACCTATAATAAGGACTCTAGTTTTTTTCATTTTTGCTATGCAGATATTTTCTATTCAATTAGTGAGAGTTCTGCCCATTACAAAATTTTTAAAAAGAGCTACCTGACTGTTTAATCAAAAAGGGAATAGAGGGATTCCCATTTTGGCTCAGTGGATTAAGAACCCAACATAGTGTCCATGAGGATATGGGTTCGATCCCTGGACTTACTCGGTGGGCCAAGGATCTGGCATTGCCTCAAGCTGCAGCATAGGTAGCAAATGTGACTTGGATCTGGTGCTACTGTGGCTGTGATGTAGGCCAGCAGCTGCAGCTCCAATTCAGCCCCTAGCCTGGGAACTTCCATATGCAACAGGTGCAGCCCTATAGATAAATAAATAAACAAACTCACAAAGTCATACAATATTAAGACTTGGTTTTTCCCTCCTCCCACTTGACCTCATTCTCATATTGGCTCTCCCCTTCTAGTTACAGGATGGTGGCCAGCAAGTTCTGGAGCTACCCACATTCTTCTAGCTTGACATCCCACAGGAAAGAGAGCCTTGTTTTAGCATCGCCAGCAATAGCTCCAAGGTTTGTTCCTTCCGAATCAACTATGTAGACCTTCGAACATAACTCTGTATAGCTGTGAAAACCTGATTACTTGATTGGCTTAGATCTTAGTCAAATGCTCTATACAGAGAGAGAGGTAAGAGCTTTAACCAGACTATCTGCAGTAGAGGTGGGAGAATCCGGGAGGAAGCAGCCCCTCCATAAATAGCAGAGTTGTTGCCAAAAGAGGAAAGAGTAGTCACAGAGGTACCCACTATGTCTTTCTTAATACGGGAAGTACGATTGAATCTTATTCATATGGCAATTCTTTCAAAAGGTTGTGTTCATTTTCAGTCAGTGATGGTTCACCTCTTTAAACAGCTGTAAATGTCAAAATTATAATTTTAACCTTTTGTTGAAAATTTTATGGTACTTTATTATATCTTAAATGATAATCATATCATCTATGTTCTTATTACTTCAGAGTAATCGTTAGGAGTCTCTGTTGTTGCAGTAAGTTACATTCCAATATAATTAGGGTCTTTGAGAAATACAGGGCTGTTGGCTTTTTAAAAATTTTTTATTATAGTGGGCTTACAATGTTCTGTCAATTTCTGCTGTACAGCAAAGTGACCCAGTCATACATAGAGATACATTCCCTTTCTTATATTATCTTCCATTATTTTCTGCCTAAGAGACTGGATATAGTTCCCTGTGCTGTGCAGTAGGACCTCATTGCTTATCCATTCTAAATGAAATAGTTTGCATCTACTAACCCCAAACTCCCCATCCATCCCACTCCCTTCCCTTTCCCCTTGGAAATCACAAGTCTGTTCTCCTTGTCTGTGAGTCTGTTTCTGTTTTGTAGATAGGTTCATTTGTGCCATATTTTAGATTTTACCTATAAGTGATATCAGATGGTGTTTGTCTTTCTCTTTCTGATTTACTTCACTTAGTATAAAAATTTCTAGTTGTATTTGGGTTGCTGCAAATGGCTATTAGCTTTTTTTTAATAAAATGATTTTTATTTTTTTTTCCATTATAGCTGGTTTACCGTGTTCTGTCAATTTTCTACTGTATAGCATGGTGACCCAGTCCCACATACATGTATACATTCATTTTTCTCACATTACCAATTTCCATCACAAGTGACTAGACATACTTCCACACTCAGTTCAAAAGGGAGATAGTGAAAATCCCGAAGGAATTAAGAGAGGATATGAACAGTAATGCAGATTCCTTTAGAAAGGAGCTAGAAAACATAAGGAGGAGCCAAGAAAAAAATAGAAAATTAATTTGCAGAGATGCAAACTGAACTAAAGTGGGCTGTTATCTTTCGATGATCATTTCTTTTTTTAATTCTTATTTTTTCTTTTATTCTTTTTTTATAATTCTTTTTTATTGTTATTTCCCCAATACAATTTTTTTCCTACTGTACGGCATGGTGACCCAGTTACACATACGCGTATACATTATTTTTTCTCCCATTATCATGCTCCATCATAAGTGACTAGACACAGTTCTCAGTGCTACACAGCAGGATCTTATTGCTAATCCATTCCAAAAGCAATAGTCTGCATCTCTTAACCCCAAGCTCCCAATCCATCCCATTGATCTTTTCTCAATTTCTTAGTCTTGCTTATATCTTTTCTCTTTTCTCTTTTTTTCGTAATATTACTGTACCCATCTCCAGCTTTTTCTACTTCAACTCTCCCATCCCTGAAACTTGCCAATTAAGATTTACAATTTGTCTGGAAAGTAAGAGGTAAGAGTGAGACCCTAAGGTGTTTTTCCATTGCAATAGTGTTAAGCTTCAGTACAAAGGGTATAGGCTAGGCTGAGTCAGTCTTGATCACAATTATGTATGAGGACCTAGAGGGTCACTTATTTATTGAATGAATAAAATTATTTAGCATACTCAGAGCTCTTTTAAGCTCACTTTCTGATCCTTGGGTCTGTCAAAGATTTTTTTTTTTTCCTTTTTAGGGCCACACCTGTGGCATATGGAGGTTCCTGGGCTAGGGGTCGAATCAGAGCTGCAGCTGCACAGCAATACTGGACCTACGCTACAGCTTGAGGCAACACCAGATTCTTAACCACTGAGTGAGGCCTGGGATCGAACCCATATCCTCACAGATTCTCGCTGGGTTCTTAAGCTGCTGAGCCATAATGTGAACTCCAAGATCTATCAAAGACAGATGAGGTTGTCAAGGAACAAACTCAGGGTAAGTTTTAGTATGTGTTTGTGTGTGTGTATACATATCCTATACTGTGTATTATAAATATGCAGATATAATAAGAGCATAGGCTCTGGAATCTATGTTCAAAACTTGACTTCCGCACTAACAGGCTGTGTATTCTGGGAAATATATATACTAAGCCTCTCTGCCTCAGGGCACCTATCTGTATCTGCTTCAAAGGGTTTGTGTGAGTGTTGAAATCATCTTTGTGAAATTCATCATGGTGCCTCGTGTATAATGTGTTCCATTAGTGATAGTTGGTATTTACCTGTTAACTTTTTCCTCACCACTAGACGGTGAGTGAGAATACACCCAAAACTCACCACAGTTCCTGGTACCTGCTAGGTTACGCACAAATATCTAATACATTACCAGACACTCCAAGATATGTTTCCTCTGTTCACAGACATGTACATGTGTATCTGCTCCATCTCAGATGGGAACTGCTATCTTGAATACTACTGGATGAGGAACCAGCAGTCATAAAACAAAATGAAACAGTATATGCCCGGGTTTATAACAAAGCCATCATAATTCCTGAAAATTGCGCCGGGAAATCCCTGAAGTGGGATTACATTCTCCTGTTTCCTTTTAATACACTGCTTGTTTTCCTGATCAAAAATTCTCCTTCCAGCCATATTTGGAATGGAGAGAGAACCATTTTCAAAAAGAGAAGGCAGTTAAGAGGAAGAGTGCCTAACTAGTTGTGTGCAGAAATAGCAGAGGTGTTTTTTTCTAGGGGGCATTCACATTCTGATGTTGTACAACACTGCCTCAGGTTACCTGAACGTGCTGACCCTGGCAATGTCTTTGGGGTGTCTTCACTACCTTTTGTCTTGTAATTTCTTCCCCCGCAGTCATACTCCTCCCGCCGCCCCCCGCCCCCAAACCTCTAGCCCTCAAAAGTACCAGACTTTATTTTTAAAAATCAAACAAAAAGAAAATCAGGATGATACAGAGATGTTAAGAACCAAAGCTCTGCCTTCAACTTCCAATCCTCTTATTAATACTCATGTCATGACTCTTGTCGAGGGAAGGGCTTGGTGTCAGTGTCCTCAATCAGTGTTCTCTCAGTCACTTTCATTAGGAGCCATGTTTTCTTGACAAAGGATAACAAATGGACACTGTTGGTCCCTAATGTGCTTTTGACTAGAGATCCTGCACCATTTCTCCACAAAGCAATTGCAATTATTTGTCATTTTAATATGACTTGGCAAGGAGATCCGAAAAACAGGGCTATTATTCA
Organism: Sus scrofa; assembly: GCF_054392235.1. NCBI lineage: Eukaryota > Metazoa > Chordata > Mammalia > Artiodactyla > Suidae > Sus > Sus scrofa. The sequence goes on from NC_139392.1 coordinate 72,597,094, forward strand.
TCAACATGTATATTTTGTACTTATATTAATATTAGAATATCATTATTACTCGTCTCACATTGTATGAGCAAGATAAAATTACACCATGTAAAAAATGCATTAAATTCTCTTCAGCTGCACTCCTATAACACAAGTAAAGGTAATTTAAGAGCTTGCGCCATTTATATGCTAAATGCTACCATTTATTATTATTAGTGAAGAAATACTTTTACCTTTGCACTAATGGAAAATATACCAATATGTTCCCACTGTTAATTGGAAATAATATAGGTAATACTAAAACTCAAACCTTGTAAAGTACACCTCTCCATCCTTTTACACCTGAAATGTTCTAGTGCCTAATTTTTCTAGCATGTTGGCATAATGTAAATTTAACAATGATATTAGGATACAATTCTTTCATTCTGCATTTTTTCAGAGGCTTTTGCACATACGATTAGTTTGAAACCTTTGACATTCAAGAGCTAGCTTTGTAAATAACTGCTAATAATTGACAAGCTTCTCTCAATGGATGTAGTAATATTACATCATAATTGTAATGAAACAAGTTAAATCCCTATCCAATTCTGCATAGTATTAAATTGGTTCTGTAATTTTATCAGCTCTTTTTTTCTAATTCCAAGCTAGAGCTAAGTAAAATTCAAGTGTGTTGCAAATAAATAATGTTTTTAATTGCTACATGCTATGCAAATGGAAGAAAAAGGCAAGTTTACTAAAACTGTTTCTCTGAATTAAGGGCAATACACACACACATACATGCACATGCGTTCTTACTGCAATAGGAAACATAGAAAGGCTAATCAAGTAGATTTTCATATTTCTAACGTGAATAATACCTGTATCATCATAGCTCAAAGTAAAATTAAACTTTTTTTTCCATTCAAGAAAAATTTTTTCATTGATCCTTTACTAAGTGCCTTATGAAAAGCCAGGTACATTTTAAAAATCACCTCCTGTGTACAAGACTATGCTAAGGTCTGATTTCAGCTCATAAAGCTTAGAAAATTGGGGAGCAAGAAAACAGTCCTTTAGTTGAAAAAGAAAGCAAGGGCAAAAATCAAGGGAAAACATCATACTTGTTTATTTTGGTGGGTAGGATGGAAGAAAGGAAAAGACTAGAACCATTTAAGAGAGCTTTGCCGAGCTCCCAGTTATAACTGGAATGAAATAAATTGAGCTAAAGAGAAATACGTATATTCAAGGTATTCCCCCCATTATTATTTATAAGATAAAGTATTGGTTAAATGAAATAGATTATACAATGTATTATCTAAAGTTATCTTTTGAAAACTGTAGCTATGAAAACACTTAAAATTAAGTCTTAAGAGTATTTTTTTTGTTTTTATAATGATTTTTTTCCATTATAGCTGGTTTACATTGTTCTGTCAGTTTTCTATTGTACAGCATAATGACCCAGTTACACATACATGTATACATTCTTTTTTCACACATTATCATGCTCCATCATAAGTGACAAGACATAGTTCCTAGTGCTACACAGTAGGATCTCAGTGCTAATCCATTCCAAAAGCAATAGTGTGCATCTATTAACCCCAAGCACCCCATCCATCCCACTCCCTCCCCCTCCCCCTTGGCAGCCACAGGTCTATTCTCCAAGTCCATGATTTTCTTTTCTGTGGAAAGTTTCATTTGTGCCTTATATTAGATTCCAGATATAAGTGATATCATATGTATGGTATTTGTCTTTCTCTTTCTGACTTACTTCACTCAGTATGAGAGACTCTAGTTCCATCCATGTTGCTGCAAATGGCATTATTTTGTTCTTTTTATGACTTAGTAGTATTCCATTGTGTATATATACCATATCTTCCTAATCCATTCATGTGTCAATGGACATTTGGGTTGTTCCCATTGTGAATAGTGCTGTATTGAACATGTGGTTGCATGTGTCTTTTTCAAGGAAAATTTTTGTCCAGGCATAGCCCCAAGAGTGGGATTGCTGGGTCATATGGTAGTTCTATGTATAGTTTTCTAAGTTATCTCCATACTGTTCTCCATAGTGGTTGTTCCAGCTTACATTCTCACCAACAGTGCAGGAGGGTTCCCTTTTCTCCATACCCCCTCCAGCATTTGTTATTTGTGGACATATTAATGATGGCCATTCTTACTGGTGTGAGGTGGTATCTCGTGATAGTTTTGATTTGCATTTCTCTAATAATCAGTGAGGTTGAGCATTGTTTCAAGTGCTTGTTGGCCATCTGTATATCTTCTTTGGAGAAATGTCTATTCAGGTCTTTTGCCCATTTTTCCATTGGGTTGTTGGCTTTTTTGCTGTTGAGTTGTATAAGTTGTCTGCATGTTTTAGAGATTAAGCCCTTGTCAGTTGCATCATTTGAACCTATTTTCTCCCATTCTGTAAGTTGTCTTTTTGTTTTCTTTTTGGTTTCCTTTGCTGTGCAAAAAAGCTTGTCATTTTGATTATGTCCCATTGGTTTATTTCTGCTTTTATTTCTGTTGTTTTGGGAGACTGACTTGAGAAAATATTTGTAAGGTTGATGTCAGAGAAAGTTTTGCCTATGTTCTCTTCCAGGAGTATACAGAGATGTAAAAATACATACAATACAAGTAAAAATAGACTTTTTAAAGCAATGTACATAATACATAAAAACACAGATATGTACATGTATAAAGCTGACCTGAGAAAACATTTGTAAGGCTGATGTCAGAAAATGTTTTGCCTCTGTTCTCTTCCAGGAGCATTTTACTTTACAATACAAGTAAAAATAGATTTTTAAAGCAGTGTACATAATACATAAAAACACAGATATGTACATGTATAAAACAGTATGCTACAAAATATTTATTAAGTGACAAGATTATGGGTGATTTTAATTTTCTTTTTTATACTTTTTGTTTTACTCAGATTTTTTGCAATGAATGTATTACTTTGTCAAAAAAAAGTCACTTAAAAGGCATACTAAAATATTAATTAGAAGATTATTTTTTAATGTGTAGAATTTAAAACCTTTATTTTTACAACTCAATACTGGACTAAATTATAGGTTTCTGTTGAATTTATTAGGAGGCTTAAGTTTGTGCTAAATAAACTTTTGGTCCTTCCTATGATATTTTAAATATTGACATTTAATATTTTTTAAAATATCCATAGGAAAGCCTAAGCCCTGTAGGAGGTAAATTAAAAACTTGTTCCAGCCTAAAGAAATCACAGAACCTCTAGGAAATACAAAAACACTATTTTTTTTTCTTTTTCAAGGCCACAGACCAAATCCTAGCCACAGCTGCAACCTACACCACAGTTGTGCTAACACCAGATCCTTAACCCACTGCACCACAGTGGGAACTCCACGAAAACACTCTTTTTAAGGTAAACAAAAATATCACCCAGATTTTTTTAAAAAATTGAGTCTCTCACTGACAATTTTTTCCATGTATCAAATTTGAAACACAGATGATTCAAAAAGTCATGAAAAATAATGTATTGCTGAACACCTTTTGAGGAGACAATAAAACATGAATCACATTACATAATCCATGATAAACTTTCCCCACAATGCTCTTTGAGCATCCCTTCTCCTCCTCAAATTTCTACCCTGGCTTCCTCCTCCTCCTTCATGGTTTTCTGCTTGTCTACAAGATTCCTCCAACTTTCTCCTACCTCTCAGATCACTCCCCTCCTTTCTACTCTCTCCAGAAACCTCCATGCCTTTTCTATGGGCAGAACATTTCTAGCCTTGCTTGGATTCTTTCACTTTTCTTCTCCGTCCCAGTCAGTATCTGACTTTACTCATCTATGAAAAAAAAAAATGTGAATATTAATACCAACCTTAGAATGGGTAACCAGGGTAGCCTGCCGTATAGTTCCTGTTCAATAAATATTAACTTACTCCTTTAACTATGAGAGCTATGTTTTAATCTTATCAGTTTCTTCTCAGCCACTTTTATAGTAGTCAAAACATAAGATGGGAGTTCCCGTCGTGGCGCAGTGGTTAACGAATCCGACTAGGAACCATGAGGTTGCGGGTTCGGTCCCTGCCCCTTGCTCGGTGGGTTAACGATCCGGCGTTGCCGTGAGCTGTGGTGTAGGTCGCAGACGCGGCTCGGATCCTGCGTTGCTGTGGCTCTGGTGTAGGCCGGTGGCTACAGCTCCGATTCAACCCCTAGCCTGGGAACCTCCATATGCCGCGGGAGCGGCCCAAGAAATAGCAACAACAACAACAAAAAGACAAAAGACAAAAAAAAAAAAAAAAAAAAAAAAAAAAAACATAAGATGGTTCAGGGAGTTATAATCGTGACTCAGCGATAATGAACCTGACTAGTATCCATGAGGACACGGGTTCAATCCCTGGCCTCACTCAGTGAGTTAAGGATCCAGTGTTGCCGTGAGCTGTGGTATAGGTCACAGACACAGCTCAGATCCTGCATTGCTGTGGTTGTAGCATAGGCCAGCAGCTGCAGCTCCGATTCAACCTCTAGCTTAGGAACTGCCTGGGAACTTCCATATGCCACAAGTGCAGCCCTAAAAAGATTAAAAAAAAAAAAAAAAAAGATGGTGCATTCATGGCTTGGGGTCAGTCCCTGGCAGGGAATTTCCACTTGCCATGGGCGTGACCAAAGGAAAAAAAAAAGTGATCCAAGAACTCAATAAGATGTCATGAACACATGAACATTTAAAAACCACAGACAAGTGTAAATTCTCATGACCAGGCATCAGCAATGGTTTCTTAAATATGTTACCAAAAGCAAAACCCACCAAAAAAAAAAAAATAGATAAATAAGAATAAATTATACCTAAGTTTTTAATTTTAATTTTAATTAAAAACTTTTGTTCTTCCAAGGAAACCATCAAGAAAGTGAAAAGATAACCCATAGAGTTGGACAAAGTTTTACAAAACATGTATCTGATACGGGATCCATATCTAGGATAAATAAAGAACTCCTACAACTCAAATAATAAACAGACAATGAACCCAAGGGCAAAGGATATGAACAGACTTTTCTCTAAAAAAAAAAAAAAACCATGTACAAATAGCCAATAAGCACATGATAATACGCTCCACATCATTAGCAATGCGGGAAAATTAAATCAAACCCACAATGAGATACCACTTCATACTCCTGAGGATGACTATAATGAAAAAGATGAAAAACGAGCATTGGGGAAGTTCCCTGGTGGCCTACTGGGTTAAGGATCTGGCACTGTCACTGCTGTGGCTCAGGTCGCTGCTGTGGCTCTGATTCATTCCCTGGCCCACGAACTTCTGCATGCCATGAGTGTGAGGGAAAAAAAAAAAGTGTTGGGAAGAATGTAGAGAAATCAGAATCCTCATGCATTGCTGGTGAGAATGCAAAATGGTGCATTTGCTTTGAAAAAGAGGGTAGCAGTTTCCCAACAGGTTAAACATAGAGTTACTTCATGACCCAGCAATTCCACTTCTAGAAATATACCAAGAGAAATGAAAAGCTCTGTCCACATAAAAACTTGTATGGAGATGTTCATAGAAGCATTATTCATAGTACCCCAAAGGTCAAAACAGCCCAAATGTCCATCAGCTGATGAATGGATAAATAAAATGTGGCATATCCAGACAATGGGATAGTTTTAGGCAGTAAGAAGAAATGAAATACTGATACTTGCTAGACACAGATGAAACTTGAAAATGTTGTGCTAAGTGGAAGAATCTAATGGCAATGACCACATATTCCATGGTTGCATTTAAATGCATTTAAATACAGCCTAAGTAAATCTACAGAGACAGAAGGAAGATTTGTGGTTTCCTAGGGCTGGGGTGATGGGGGGCTCGGAAGTAACAAGTTAGAGGTGTGGAGAGTCTTTGGGGGATGATGAAGACGTTCTAAAACGGATTTCAGTAACGGCTCCACAACTCTGTGAAGGTACTGAAAGCCAACTGATTGTACACTTAAATAGTAAATTATATAGCATGTGAATTACATTTCAATAAAGCTTTTAAGAAAAAAAATAGACATTTTTATCATTCAAGATCTCAAGGATTCTGGCAACTACAAGGCTTTCTTTTACTAAGAAAAAATAAGGACTTTGTGACAAAAATCCCTAGGTCCCTGTCCCATTCATGTTACTTCTAATTTGTCCTTCCATCCTAACTACAGGATGTCTCCATATCTGGATTTCTCTGACCATTCAGTGCCCTCAGGCCCCAGCATGTCCTTACCAAGTCAGACTTGGGTGCAGGAAACTGCAGAAGCCCCTACCCTCAACCTCGCTCTGGGTCAGGAATAGAACTTTGCTGCTCTCACACCATGCTCTCAAGGGCTTTCAAGTCTTGTGCCTCACTAGCCATGTAAGCACTTTCTCCTCTGAGTTTTGTTTTTGTTTTTGTTTTTTCTTCTTGCTTCCCAAACCTTTACCTACGAAGACAATGGTCCAGTACTCCATGCCTTTGGGTTTCCCCAAATCTATCAGGATTTTCTTTCATTTATTCTTCTTCCCAGAGTCTAATCAGACCCAGGACTCCATCATCACTCCTGCTTTTCCTTACATGTTCTTTCTCTCATTACCCAAGGAATCTTTATTATGTATCATGAAAAGGAAGATCTGATGTTTACTTCTTTGGGTATTTTCCCAGATTTGGGGCCTTTCTCAGAGACTGTCCCACTTTTTACAGGCTTATATCACTGAAACTCTGATACCTGGAAACAATGTATTTATTTATTTATTTTTCATTCCTCATTGTCATGTCTGTCATCTTTTCTCCCATCAGCCACGGATTCTTGAGTGAAGAGTGGTCAGAGTTATTATACAGTATTTGTCTTTCTCTGACTTATTTCACTTAGCACAATGCCCTCCAAGTCCATTTATTTGCTACACACATGACAACATGTCATTCTTTTTAGCTGGGTAGTATTCCATTGCATAACATATACTACATCTTTTTTATTCATTCATCTGTTGATGAACATTTAGGTTGCTTTCATATCTTTTGTTTTTGTTTTTGTTTTGCTTTTTGGGGCCATACCACAGCATATGGAAGTTCCCAGGCTATGGGTCCAATCAGAGCTACAGCTCTTGGCCACAGTCACAGCCACAGCCACAGCCACACCAGATCTGAGCTGCATCTGCGACCTACACCACAGCTCAGAGCAGTGCCAGATCCTTAACCCACTGAGTAAGGCCAGGGACCAAACCCACAACCTCATGGTTCCTAGTCGGAATCATTTCTGCTGCATCATGACGGGAACTCCTGCTTTCATATCTTGACAACTGTAAGTAGTGCTGCTATGAACACTGAGGTGCATGTATTTTTTTTTTTATTTAGTGTTTTTGATATATACCCAGAAGTGGGATTGCTAAATCATATGGTATTTCTCTTTTTAGCTTTTTGAGAAACCTCCATACTGTTTTCCACAGTGGGTGCACCAGTGTACATTCCTACCAACAGTGAATGAGGATTCCCTTTTTCATCATGTCCTTGCTAACATGTGCTGTTTGTGTTCTTTTTTACAATAGCCATATTGACAGGTGTGAGGCAATATGATGTCAATTATATGTGTGAATCTAAAAAAACAAACTAGTGAATAAAACAAAAAAGAAGCAGAATCATGAATATAGAGCTATAACTACTGGTTACCAGTTTGGGGAGAAGCAATATATAAGCAAGGGAGTGGGAGGTACAAACTATTAAATTTAAGATAGGCTCAGGGAACATAGCCAAAAATTTTTTATTATTATTGTTATTTTTTAATAGTTATTTCCCCAATATAATTTTTTTCTACTGTGCAGCATGGTGACCCAGTTACACATACATGTACACATTCTGTTTTCACACATTATCATGCTCCATCATAAGTGACTAGACATAGTTCCCAGTGCTACACAGCAGGGTCTCATTGCTAATCCATTCCAAGGGCAATAGTTTTTATCTATTAACCCCAAGCTCCCCAACAACCCCACTCCCTCCCCCTCCCCCTTGGCCCTAGAACTCTATACATAGAACTACCATATGACCCAGCAATCCCACTCTTGGGCATAGCCAAAATTTTATAGTAACTGAATGGGAAATAACCTTTAAATTTGTGTTAAATTTTTAATTTTTTTTTCAAAAAGGATGGTAAAAGTTAAAAAAAAACCATGGCAAGAAAAGTTAGGTTGATATTTCAAAATAATACTTCATCACATTAAAAAATCAACTCTTCTTTATATAATCAGTAACCAATTAGAAAACATAAGTAGGAGTTGCCTTCATGGCTCAGTGGTTACCAAACCTGACTAGGATCCATGAGGATGTGGGTTCAACCCCCGGCTTCTCTCAGTGGGTTAAGGATCCGTTGTTGACATGAGCTATGGTATAGGTCACAGACTGTGGCTGTGGCGTAGGCTGGCGGCTGCAGCTCTGATATGACCCCTAGCCTGGGAACCTCCATATGCTGCAAGCATGGCCCTAAAAAAGAAAAAAAGAAAACAAGAAAACATAATGGAAGAAAGATCTCATTTATATTAGCAATAGTGACCATAAAATCTCTGCCAGTCAAATTAGCTAGAAATATGCAAGAGCTATGCTGAAATTAAAAAGAAAGGAAGACTTTAGAACTCTACAGAAGAAATAAGAGAAGGCCAGCATGAATAGTATGATATACATTGTTAATGAATAAGATTCAGTACTAGAAAAATGTCATTTCTTCCAAAGAGTATCTTTGAAATTAACTAATCCTGAAGCAAATGACAATAGAATTTTTCCACGTGAAGCATGTATTCTAAAGTTCATATGCAAAGACAATTATGGGAAATCACTAAGAAAGTCTGGGGGAAGAAAGAAATAAGAGATCAATAACCTAACTAGGTATTAAAATTATTAATGAAACTATAGTAATTAAAATAGTGTATGACTTTCTAATAATAACAAGAGGTCAATGAGACAGAATAGGGAATTTAAAAATGCATCTAGGAGTTCCCGTCGTGGCGCAGTGGTTAACGAATCCGACTAGGAACCATGAGGTTGCGGGTTCGGTCCCTGCCCTTGCTCAGTGGGTTAACGATCTGGAGTTGCTGTGAACTGTGGTGTAGGTTGCAGACGCGGCTCGGATCCCGCGTTGCTGTAGCTCTGGCGTAGGCCGGGGGCTACAACTCTGATTAGACCCCTAGCCTGGGAACCTCCATATGCTGCAGGAGCGGCCCAAGAAATAGCAAAAAGACAAAAAAAAAACAAAAATTAAAAAAAAATTAAAATAAAAATGCATCTAACTACTTATATGTGTTTGATACACTGTAAGGATGGCATTTCAAATAGGTGAGGAGAAGATAGGTTTTTCAATAAATAGTGTTAGGGAAATCTGTATTTGAAAAAAAATTTAAGTAAAATTCCTCCATCTTTCTTTATATCAAATAATAACAAATTGACTAAATATTGAAAGATAAAATTCTGTATCCATAAGATAGAAAAAAGCCAAGGTAAAATTTTTATATAATCTTAGAGTGAGGAAGTCCTTTAAAACAAGACACAGACCCTAAAAGCTGTAAGGGAAAAGATTGAAAGGTTGAAACAATTTATGACATAAAATTTAAAGCTTCAGTGTGGCAAATACATCTTAAAAGTCAAAAGGCAAAGCAAATGACAGATAAAAAGCTAAGGGAGGGTTGGATTACAAAGGGACACAAGTAGCTTTTAAGAGTGACAGAAATATTTGTAACTTTTATTGTAGTGATGGTTTTACTAGTGGAGATACACATAGAAACTGATCTAATGGTATGCTTTAAATATGAGCAGAGTATATTTCAGTTATATCTTAATGTTTCAAACAGTTTTTTAAAGTAGAGGCAAAATTAGTCTATCATAGTAGGCATCGGAATAATAATTATCAAGAGGCAATAGGGATCAACTGAAAGAGAGCACAAGTGAACTTTCCGGGGTCATAGAAATGTATTATTTCTTGATTAGTGTGTTGATTAGTCAGGTGTTGATATTTGTCAAAACTCATCAAATCGTATGCTTATGATCTGTGTAGTTTATACCAATTTTTCTTGTTTTAAAAAATTCATTATTTGAAATTTTACTTCCCAGTGTCCCTAAAATACTTCACCTGTTTTTGCAAGGTTGTGATTTTTTCCTGACCAAACAGAATTAAGTTTTGTGTCTGATCTTTCATTTCCTACCAAGGGTAAATATTTATATTTACATCAAAGAGTTTCAGCAAACTGGAGAATTAGTAACAGAAGCTGCAGCGTGTGAAGAACAGTCTGATTGAGTGACAGACACTGTTACTGCCTCACCAAAGAACTTATTCATTGACCTTAGTGGTCATTTAGGAAACAAAGAAATTTTAGTTTCATAAGCAGGGTCAAGGAGTAAGTGAAACATTGCAAAATCATAGCAAAATTGTTACAGTCATCATTTTCTTATATCTGTGCTTATGTCACTCTGTTGAATGCTAAGTTGCTTTTTTTGGGGGGGGGCGTCTTCCTTAAGTGAGAACGTACTATGTGTGGTAGCAGACTCAGACCTTGTCCCCTCCATGACCATTGCTTCTTGGTGTTCCCACTTTTGCATAATCCCTTCCTCTTGACTGCAGGTGGGACCAGTGACTCTCTTCTAAACAACATAATATGCCAAAGGATAGGCTATCACTCTCATAACTACATTAGATTAAGTAAGATTCTGTTTTTGTAGCAGGCTCCTTCTTAAGACCCTCCCTTCCTAGCTGGGTGTGAAGAAGTTAGAGAGTCACGTGACAGATTCCCCTTGGCAAAGAGTTGTGGATGGCCTCTGGATGCTGAGGGCAACTTCCAACTTCTGACAGCCAGTAGAAGTGGACTCATCAGTCCAACAGCCAAATGGAAATGAATTCTACCAGCGACCTGAATGACTTTGGAAGAGGGCTCTTCCTCAGTCAAGACTCCTGGTGAGAAGGTAGCTTTTCCAGTGTCTTAATTACAGCCATACGAGACCTTAGGCACTGGACCCAACTAAGCCATGCCCAGACATATATCCCATAGAAGCTCTGAGATGACAAGTGTGTGTTTTTTTCATGTTTTCTATTTTCTCCTTGTTCAATCTTTGAAGGTGGTACTTTCTAAGAATTTGTCCATTTCTTCTAAGTTGTCCATTTTATGCACATGGTTAATTATAGTAGTCTCTTATGATCCTTGGTTTGTCTATGGCACCAGTTGTAGTTTCTCCTTTTTCATTTCTAATTTTATTGGCTTGACCCCTCTCCCCTTTTTTCTTGGTGAATCTGGCTAAAGGTTTGTCAATTTTGTTGATATTTTCAAAGAACAAGCTTTTAGTTTCCTTGATCTTTTCTCATGTTTTCTTCATCTCTATTACATTTATTTCTGCTCTGATATTTATGATTTCTTTCCTTCTACTAACTGGTTTTTGTTTGTTCTTCTTTCTCTGGTTGCTTTAGGTGTAAGTTTAGGTTGTCTGAGATTTTTCTTGCTTCTTGAAGTAAGCTTATATTGCTTGTATTCCCTCTTAGAATTACATTTGATGCATCCCATAGGTTTTGGATCCTTGATAATCATTGTCATTTGTCTCTAGGTATCTTTTTATTCCTTCTTTGATTTCTTCAGTGATCCATTGGTTGTTTAGTAACATATTGTGTAGCCTCCATGTGTTTGTGTATTTTGCAGGTTTTTTTTCCCTTGTGGTTGATTTCTAGTCTCATAGCATTGTGGTAAAAAAAAAAATGCTTGATATGATTGCAATTTTCTTAAATTTACTGAGGCTTAATTTGTGACCCAGCATGTTATCTATCCCAGAGAATGTCCCATGTACACTTAAGAAGGCATGGGTAGTTTTAAGCCACTCCATTTTGGGGTAATATGGTATAAAGCAATAAAAAGCTTAATACAGTATTTTCTCTAGAATGTGCTAATTAAAGCTCTTCAGATACCTTCTGTGTTCCCTTGACTTCCAAATTTATTGCTGAAGCTTCAGCTCCAGTCACAGTCTGGGGGCTCCAGACTCGGTTCCTCTGCCAAGTGTCTTGATGCTGACATAGAATTCTGCTACAGCTCAAGTATCTGATAAAACCAGATGCACTTCTTCAATTCCTCTCCAGAGATTAAATTATGGCTCCATCTCAGGCCAAGAAAATAATTCCCCACCTGTACATAATAAGGGCTAGGTTTGTATATTCATCTAAATTGTGTTAGGAATTAACCTCAGGATAAATAAACCTAATAAAATAAATATGTAATATGGGAGAGAAATTGGGGAGTAATTTTGGCAATTTAAAATTCCAAGTTGTGCAGATTTGCTTTCTTCCTCATTTAAGTGACTTTGAAAGCAACTTCTTAAAAAGACTTTGCTGTCAAAAATATCGTCAAAAGACTTCTTAGCATTATCACATGGTTCACAATTTCAGAGCTACTCATTTAGAGAGGTCAGAGGGGAAAAGCTACAAAGAAACTTTTATTTTCAGTTTTATTTGTTTTGCTTAATTTTTTAAAGTTCAACATCATAAAAGAACTTTATTACCTGAATGTCCTTTTCTCCTCTTTAATTTAATGCAAAATAATCTTATCTTAGTTTTACTGAAATGGTTCTGTATTTTTGTTGAAGTTCTTCAAACCCTAAATATCTTTCAGTTTATTTTTTAAAGCATTTTATTAAAGACATAGCTCTTAATTTCTATGGATATTGGACTTGCCTCTTATAAACTTCCAAAATCAGTATTGAGTCTAGATGTATTAATTAATGTATATAACAAAATAATATACATGATACTTTGTTTTACTGTATATGCAGCTCAAGAGATCACATTAGACTAACCAGAGCCAGACATTGAATTCTGCCATTTTTAAGTGTTGGTTTAAGAAACCAATTAGTAGCTATCAAGTTCCTATAAAGTAAAACATTATAGCCCAAATGTATATGTGTTTTTAGTCTTAAAAAGTTTTTAGTCTTAAACTTTAGAGTTGATAAATCAAATACAGAAGACTACATGGGATAAGGTAAGTGATTAAAAGAAATTTTTTGATCCCGTGCTTTGTTTATATATTACATGGAGACCTTGGAACAGAATCGAACTATGTCATTGACTTCAACAATAATTTTTAAGCAAAAGATGTAGTCAGTAAGTTTAAGACAAGGTCAAGTGCTAAATAGCTTTCTGTATAAGTATGGAAAATTATAACCAGGAAGCCTGAATAAATTGAGTATCTTCCAAGTATCTTCCTAGTGACCAGAAAGTAGTAAGGACTCTGGGGCATTTAAGTACAGAGTCCACAGTGAGTATACTATTTTTTTAAAACTTTTTATATAATGATTTTTATTTTTTTCCATTATAGTTGGTTTACAGTGTTCTGTCAATTTTCTATTGTACAGTGTGGTGACCCAGTTACACATACGAGTATACAAACTTCTTTCTCACATTATCATTCTCCATCATAAGTGGCTAGACATAGTTCCCGGTGCTACACAGCAGGATCTCATTGCTTATCCATTCCAAAAACAATAGTCTGTATCTCTTAATCCCAAGCTCCCAATCCATCCTACTCCCTCCCCCTCCCCCTTGGCAACCACAAGTCTGTTCTCCAAGTCCATGATTTTCTTTTCTGTGGAAAGGTTCATTTGTGCCATATATTAGATTTCAGACATGGAAACCACCCAAATGTCCATCAACAGATGATTGGATTCAGAAGATGTGGTATAGATACACAGTGGAATACTACTAAGCCATAAAAAAGAACAAAATAATGTCATTTGCAGCAAGATGGGTGGAACAAGAGACTCTCATAATGAGTGAAGTAAGTCAGAAAGAAAAAGACAAATACCATATGATATCACCTATATCTGGAATCTAATATACAGCACAAATGAACTTTTCCACAGAGTATACTATTTCTTAAAGTAGTAATCTGCAGACCACTGTTCAGAAATAATAGATTCCCATGGTCAAACAAGTTAGGAACAAGGTAGTTAGTGATATCTTGGTGGTTCACAATACATGAACATTGGCATTTTAAAGCTGTTAGGAAGCCCTATTATAGATAAGCCCCTGTGATTTTAACTCAATATTTCAAAACATATTGAATATAGGACACTTGCAAAGACACATTTACTAACATGGTTAAGAACAATTTTCTGCAGAACAGTGTCCCATGAGACATGTATGGTTAAAACTAGAGCCTAGAAAGAAAAAGGTGTAGGTCCACAATGGTGGAAAACTAAAAGTAATTTGTCACTAAATTATTATAATATTAGAAAAGAGAAGAATGCCAAAAAAAAAGGTAAGTATTCAAACAATGAAAACTAAGTCTGAGAATCTAATACCAGGGTCTGCTGGAAGTTGGTGATTGCACAGTCAGTGGTAACAATATGCTTCATATCTTTTTCACCATTGTCCCAAGATTCAAATACTTAGAGACTTTTACACAGTGAGGTCCAGTCATTTTACTTTTCGACCTGCAGGTGCTGTGCTGAATGGTAGTTTCTAGATTGTTCCTCTACACTTATCCCCACTCTCATAGCCTCCCCTTCCACCAACTTTTCCCAACCTTGCAGAATAGCAGGAAGCAAACATCTTGGTAATGAAATCTATATTCAAACTGTATACTAAAGTAATGTTCTGAAGGCAGGCGAGGGAAGAATTCTAGTATAACTAAATACTAGAAATGAGAGTTTCATTTATGGTACCAGAGACCCTAAGACCCAGGAAGTAGACAGAGTTGCTTCTGCTGAATAGGAGAAAAATCGAGCTTAGAAAAACTAAAGACTTGACCAGGACCTGTACATTTCAACCTGTTCTCCAATCATGGATCTAAGAAGGAATTAAAGTACCAAACAATCAGGCAAAGAACAAGATGAAAGGCATTTCACCCATAAGATTTGTCGACAAATACTGAGTCAGGAAAATTCCTTCACCAGAACATGAGTAGGAAGTGAAGCACCATGAGGGAAAGAGGATACTCTGGATTAAATATAGCAGAAGAAGAGGAAGGGAAGAAAATCCAATGTGCCTTTGAAACTGACCCACTATGGGGTCTACAAGAAAACTCTGCATGGAATCTAAAAAATAAAAGAAACTGGTGGATATAACAAAAAAGAAACAGACTCACTGATGGAGAGAACCAACCAACAGATACCAGTAGGGAGAGGGAAAAGGAGAGGGGCAAAATTGGGATAAGGGATTAAGAGGTACAAACTATTATGTGTAAAGTAAATAAGCTACAAGGATATATTATACAACATAGGGGATATTTTAAAAACTATAAATGGAATATAACTTTTATAAATTTTCAATAACTATACATACACCTGTAACTTATATAATATTGTATATCAACTATACCTCAATTTAAAAACTAACTAAACAAATACATATGGGGAGATGGGGATAGGTAGAGAGAGAAAGAGAGAGACAGACAGAAATACCATGGTCATGTAGGGCTATTCTCATAATGCAAAGGAGGTTTAATATTAGAAAACTTATTAATATGAAATAAATGTGCTTTATTCCTTCCAAAATTACTGTGGGCCTCAGGGTTTCTTTCTGTTTTTATTATCAAGTCATTTGATAATATAGTCACAAAAGGCTAAAAGTCAGAAACAAAATATCCATCATGGCAGAGGCTCAAAAATATTGTAGGGATAGATGGAAAGATGGATGGGTGGACGGATGGATAAACAGATAGAAGGATGAATGGATAGATGATAGAAGGATGGATGAGTGCATAGGTGAGTAGGTAGAAGGATGAATGGATAGATAGATGGATGGATAGACAGAGGATAGATGGATGGACAAACAAATGAATGAATGAATCAAACATGTTTCTTAAAAACCATTATGTTCATACCCTCTCTCAAAGCCATTATTTTCTAATCATTGCATTATAATCATTAAGCCATAGATAATTGGAAAATACTGACCAAAAAAAAAAAAAGTAAGAAAAGGCAGAAGTAAAGAACTGGGGTTCATTTTATTATGAGAACAATTTTAACAGTTTGGTTTTCTGAAGCTAAATGAAAATATATGATATTCTTGTAACTAAAATTAATAATAGCTCTGTTTCGCATTCAACACTAAAACATCTTTTGTGATAAAAGTAGTACAAATGTTTTTAGACATAATGATTTTAAATTACTTGAGAAGGGCTCCAAATAGATTTACGTAAATCTCTAAATTGATTCACATCTCAATTCATAAGCATCATATGACAGGTTTCAAATATTTTGAGGAATATTTCATATTATAAAGGAATTTAAAGTTTACTTTAGAAAAAAATCATACATACTTTCTAAAAGATACCATAAAAATAACACAGGCATCCTTTTGATCCTTATGAGTATACTTTATTTGTCCTTGAAAAAAAATACATCCAATGTACCTTTCAGAATGATTTATTAGGTGTTATTGTTATGGTGTTCAATATTGTTCAATACTGAACTACCATACTGATTACCACTCTCCACTCTGCTTTAGTTCTATCATGTGCTTTTATTTACCTCCTGAGGCAAAAACATTTTAATTGGTTTAGAGAAGCTTGAACTCCCTTTTATCAATGACAGATTTCATCAAAATCGAACTAACCCAGGAGCAGTCATCCCAAGGCAAAAAAAAAACGAAAAAACAAAAACATGATCCACTTTGGGTTCCTAAATTCTAAGACTTCTAAACCAACAATTTGAAAAAAAGGGAAAATAAAGCCTCTTTGTAATTTAAGAACTTTTTTCTTTGTAACTTAAGAACTTTTTTTGGAGATTATATATATACACACACACACATACAGATGAACATAGAGATATGTATACACACA
This sequence comes from Sus scrofa, assembly GCF_054392235.1. NCBI lineage: Eukaryota > Metazoa > Chordata > Mammalia > Artiodactyla > Suidae > Sus > Sus scrofa. The sequence goes on from NC_139392.1 coordinate 72,613,808, forward strand.
CACACACATACAAATGTGTATAGCCCTCAGGTATAATTTTACAAAGATGTTAAGTTTCAAACACATTAGAATGTCTACAAAACTCTTTAACATAACAAAAAAAGGGTTTAAAATTCTAACAGGTAAAGCAGATGAAACAAGTTAGTGTTTCTCATGTTTTGTTTTCTTAATGAGCTTCTTGCCAAATTATCCACAAGTTAAATTTATAGAACACTGCAGTCAATTTTGAATTAATTTACTGTTACAGTAAATCCTGCTAGCTGCATAAACCTAGGCAAATGGTGCATTATTTTAATAGGTCTATATTTCTTTTAAGTATTCATTTCACAATGTTCCATTATTTATGAACAATAACACAGGAAATAATCTGCTGGTTGTACAGAAATTGTATTTATTTCATAGATTTTAGTTCCGTACAAATTTCACTTCTTCAAAAATGGAAGCTAAACTGAAATATGCACAGAGCCAACCATTAATTTTAAAACAAATACAAAACAAACACTCAAATACTAGCCACAAGGGTAGAAACCCACTGTTGGTTGTCACTTCCTTCAAATTTTTTTTTTCTTTTTTGGCCACCCCTGCAGCATATGGGAGTTCCTGGGCCAGAATGTAATCCGAGCAGCAGCTGCAACCTATGCCACAGCTGCAGCAAGGCCAGATCCTTAACCCACTGCACCGGGCCAGGGATTGAACCAGCGCCTCTATAGAGACAAGCCAGATGATTAGCCTACTGCGCTGCAGAAGAAACTCCTTAAATTTTATTTTATTGTGGTAAGAACACTTAAATTGAGATCTACCCTTTTCACAAATTTAAGTGTACAATATGGTATAATACAAAAAAAAAATACTAAATATAACAAGACTATGAAGATGTGGAGAAACTGGGGCCCTTGTACACTGTTGGTGGGAATATAAAATCATGCAGCCATTATGGAAAACAGTATGAAAATTCCTGAAAAAAATTAAAAATAGAACCACCAGATGATCAAGCCATCCCACTTCTAGGTATTTATCCAAAAGAACTGAATTCAGAACCTCAAAGAAACATCAGTAGCCCCATGGTCATATGTTCATTGCAGCACTATGTACATTAGCCAAGATGTGGGAAAAACCTAAATGTACATCAGTGGATGCTTAGCTGTCACTTTTGCCAAACAAGATGACAAGAATCATAAAGCCCTATCCACAGAAGGGCCAACAGAAGTAAATTCAAACTCTCCCAACATTCCACTGCAAATAGGCACAGCCTCTCCTTGCACTGAATTTAAGTGAAGTTGCTCATACATAAATCCACAGGCACTGTGCCCATAGGGAAGGTAACATGGGTTGTTTAAAGTTGACAGTAGCTTCTCTACTTTCAGTAAATTCTGTCTATGGCCGGGGAGAGTCTTCCTTAGAGCTAAATTGTACACTGATTTGTAATGCTCTTTCTAGCATGGGTTTGTTTCTCTTTAATTTCTCTTCTATAGCAAGCTGAGCAAAAGCTGTCGAGAGTCATAGACACTGACCTTAATGTTTTCCCCCACCCTGCTGCAAAGTTAGGGGCTTTTTCAGCACAGAATCATTCTAAAGACTAAAGTCATCTCATATTATGTTGTCGTGAAAGAAATGTATTCTCTTCTAAAAGGCAAATTTGTGGAATAGGTAGAAAGGTAGGGTCATCTCTGCACTATGCTATAAAGGGTTCAGAAAATTGATTTCTCCCACAGTAATAATTCCACCACACTCACACGTTATTCCAATGTACTGAATATACACATGTATCTAGACATTTCATTTGGATTAATAGACATTCTTTGTCAAAAGCAAACAAAAAAGTCTGTGAAAGTACAATTTCAGTAGACAAAGCAATCAAGTATTTACAGAGCACCTGCTCTGTGTTCAGCTATGTGCCTGGGAATTATGAAAGATACAGACAAAATGTAAGACATCATTCAGCTTTTAAGCAGCAGCTAAAAATTTGGTTAGAAAAACACCAAGATGTATCCATGAAAACGACCTCAAAAAATGTCATCTTGCTTCAGCTCCTAAATTTCATGATGCCAACCTGCAGTCAGCAAACTTTTTCTACAAAAGGGCAGATAGTAAATATATTAGACTTAGGGGAACATAAGGTCTCTGTCAAGACAACTCTGCTGCTATAATAGGAAAGCAGCCAGGGATAATTTTAAATGATGAGTGTGTCTGTGTTTCAATAAAACTTTATTTATAAAAACAGGTGCTGGGCTGCAGTTGGCCCACCAAGGTAGTTTATTGATCTAAGGTCCATTCAGCAAGTATGTTTACATTACATTACCGATGTCTTGGGAAGAACAAGATTTCTTTTCAATCTTTTAAAATTTTTAATTGAAATATATTTGATCTATAATATTGTGTTACTTTAAGATATACAACGTGTTCATTTGACATATTTATAAAATACAATATGATTAGCATTGTAGCAATAATTAGCACCTCCAGTGCATTGCATAATTATCCTTTAAGTGGTTGAAATCATTATATTCTAGTCAAGAATCTTAAGTTTGGTGATTATAAAACTATATTGTTGTCTATATTCTAGTGCTTTGCTAGTCTGTGCCTTTAAACTACATCTGTCCTATCTCCCATCCCCCATCCATTGGTAACAACATTTTACTCTCTGTTTTTATGAGTATGGTTTTTTTATTTTGTGATCTCATATAGTATTTTTCTTTCTCTTTCTGACTTATCTCACCATGATATTCTCAAAGGCTCATCCTTGTTGATACAAATGGCAAGATGTCCTTTCTTATAGCTGAATAATATTGTGTTGTATATATATATATTTTTTTTTATCCACTCATCCATTGATGGACAGGTGTTTCTGTATCTTTAATCTGTATCTTTAAACTGATCAGGAACAGAGGCTCCTGAGCACAAAAGCCTTTCCATGTGCCCAGTTTCTTGTTTGTGGCAAATAGGTTTCAGCCAGCCTCCATGACCTTCTCTGTGTTCCAAAGGGCAGGTTCAAACATTTGCCCGACATAGAAAGGAGGATCTGCAGAGACAAGGGGGGAGCAGTCAAGAAATAAGACTACACACTTGGGGCTGGGTCCTGATTCCTCCCCAAGGGATACACCTACCAACATCTTTCAACTCTTCTGCAGAACTAACCCCCCCAACAAATGGAAAATGTTAACTACTTGAGGAAGCATTCTTCATTTCAGAGAGAAGAACAGAAGCCCATCACAAAACCACTTGATCCTGGGTGATCTCTGGGTTGAAGGAATTTAAGCCCTGCAGGAGCCCTGATCCTTATCAGCAACCCCGCCCCGAGACTATAAAACTCTTCACAAATGCCCTCACATTGGCAGGCAGAGTTTTGAGGGCATTAGTCTGCAGTGCCCTCCTTTGCCTGACAAAGCAATAAAGCTATTCTTTTCTACAGCATCCAAAATCTCTGTCTCTGAGATTCAATTCAGTACCAGTGCACAGAAGGACGGATAAAATTAGAAGAGTCATCATTTTACAATGTCCAGTGAAATTATGAATTCAGACCAGGATTACAAATTGATTTTGAAACCATTACCCAAATGGTTGATTGAGAAATCGATGTGTATATTGTGCCAAAGTACACTGCACAGATTATTTTCTGGTTGTAAAGGGAAATTTTAACATGCAATGAAAGGACAAGGCTATCTCTACCCTAATCTGATGTCCAATATTTAGTTTAAATAATGATAGAACAGCTAGATATCATGTTTCTATGTGTAATGCATCATGAAATATACAGCATCGCTTACGATGCATTCCACCTAAAAACATTTAACTCTGATCAAGACTTTGAAACTAAATTCTAGGCTACAGGAAATACAAGGTATTGAGTTTTAAAGTTAAATGACACCAGGAGGTTTAAGGAGGCAATGTACAAAGTGTGGAATATTCCACAAGACAATATTAGGTTCCTATGTCATGAAATTTGCTTTGATCCAAAGAGATTTATGAGGTCCTATATATGGTCCTGGATTCAGTAAAGTTCTTACATACCGACCGTTTTTGTTTTTGTTTTTGTTTTGCTAGGGCTGCACCTGCGGCATATGAAAGTTCCCAGGCTAGGGGTTGAATCAGAACTGCAGCTGCTGGGCTACACCACAGCCACAGCAACGCAGGATCCAAGCCGTGTGTGCAACCTACACCACAGCTCACAGCAATGCCAGATCCTAACCCACTGAGCAAGACCAATGATGGAACCTGAGTCCTCATGGATAATAGCCGGGTTCATACTGCTGAGCCACGATGGGAACTCCCACCCCAAACCAATTGTGAAAGACACTTGGGGGACAGGGAGAATAGGGTAAATTTAATATATGGATTAACTATTAGATAACACTAGAAAATGTTAATTTTAATTAAGTACGATAATGTTGTATTATTTTGTCTATGTGGTAAAATGTCCTTACTTTTTAGAAATGCATATTTGGAGTTCCCATTGTGGCTCAGTGAGTTAAGAACCTAGCATAGTGTCTGTGAGGATGTGGGTTTGATCCCTGGTCTCTCTCAGTGGGTAAAAAATCTGGCATTGCCACAAGCTCTGGTGTAGGTCGCAGATGCAGCTCAGATCTAGTATCACTGTGGCTGTGGTATAGGGCCCACAGTTGTGGCTCTAATTCAAACCCTAGCCTGGGAATTTCCATGGTGCAGCCCTAAAAAGAAAAAAATAAGTAAATAAATAGAAATGCATGTTCATTTTTTATATGTAGAATGTTACAACATCTCTAAATTGCTTTTAAATGCTTAAGAATAAACAACCAATGTTAAAAAAGAGTGTCTTTATGCCAATGACCCCACATCCTCTCAGTTCTCCCAATCCTTGCTCACTCTCTAGTGTGTGTTGTATTATTTTCTCCATGATAGTTGGCATTAGCTGTAAAGACTTCTTGGTTGTTTAGTTGTTTTATTTGGTTGCTCAGTCATCTGCTTCCTTCAAAAGGCAAGTTCAATGAGATGTAGGATCTTGCCTATTATATTTACAAGTGTACCCTTAGCCTTTGCAGAATACATAGCATATAATAATTGCTCAATAAGCATTGTTACTCATAAAAAAAAGTCTCACCAGTACTAAGTCACAATTATTTGTGAAAATTTTCCTTTGAAGATATCCTTTGCTTAGTTTGACATGTGGTTTCCTGTGCAAAGATAAAGATGTGGACAAAATTGGGGAGGGGATGCTTTTTTATTTAGCATGTGAATGAAATTTACATTGCGTACTGCCAGCTAACAAACAGAAAAAGATGTGAGATTTAAATTCAGTGTTGTTTGAAATCACATGTGAACAGTCTGCTGTGCTCTGCAGGAAGACATCCCTGTGAAGTTCAAAGAGCTGAGTGTTCTAGCACCTGTTTCTGAGCTATAACCTGTTTACACTTTTCATAATAAGATGAAACTCAATGTTTTCAGAAAGCCAGTACATGAGAGTTCTAAACATATCCTGTTGGAATTAAATCTTTAGTCCTAAAAATAAAGCTTGCAGTGCTCCGATGAAAGAAAATTAAAACATTTTATTTTAAAAAATATGACACTGAAAATCAGAATCCAAAGGAACCGTACCAGTGTGAATAGGAACATCTTTTCTACCTACAGGAGGCATAAATTACAGGCAAGATCAGATTTAAATTTGTAGATTACAGAGACTCTTTGGCTCAAAAAATACTAGTAACAGATTTTTGTCCTATATAAAGAGACTGGATTCCAGAGAAAACTAATAATAAGACCATATGCTCATCATTTTATGACTTGACATTGAATCTGCCTTAAATGATAAAGGCCACTAGGTGCCATGTCTGATGGCTTTTTCTATATCTCTTACTCTAATCGAAACATGGAGAATAAGCATCATAGACACTGCCATTGCAGCAGAAAAGCACTGTTGCATGGCCATGTTTCACCAGGTTACAGTTTTTCTTATAACCAGAATTCTGCTTCTCTTCTGCATTTAGTTGTCATTGAAAGGGAGGATCATATGAAGAGGTACAGAAACACTTAGAAAAAGATCTAGACAATAATGAGTATTGAAATCCATCTTTTTCCCCAAGCCATAATAACTTCATCTATTCAACAAATATGTAGCGAGCCTGAAACATGTTTAACTATGTTAGGAGCTGAGACTATGAAGAACAAAAGAAACATATATTTATCCTCATAGGCCATATATTGTAGTAGAAACTGCCCAGCAGAAGTTTCATGGATGAGGCAAAATGTATCCCATATCTATGCAGAGATAGATGAAGGAGCCCAGGTTTTAAAATTAGTACTTTTCTTAAGCGCTACAGGGTAATCTGTTAACTCTGTGCTCTGAATGTTTATGCCCCCCAATCTCACCAACCCTGTCCAAAATTCATATGTTAAAATCCTAATGCCCAAAGGTGATGGTGTGGCAATAGATCACCTACTTCTATGCACCAATCCAGAATAGAAATATAGAAACAGAGTTGGCGGAAACAGAAAAAGTAGCTTTCACTGCCAGGCAAAGAGGGAACATAGTGGGCTAGTGCCTCAAGGACCCAAGGGGTAGTGAGGAGTCTTATAGTATCAAGGAGCAGGACATAGTCAGCTCTGGACATTTTCCTGATTGGTGAGTGGTGAGATAATTGGGAGTCAGCATCACCAACCAGTAGATTGGTTCCAAATAGTCTGTGGTCTATTGGCTTATGGGCAGCATACAGTTAATCTCTTCTACCCAGTTAGGGCTTCAGCCCCTGCAAAAACCTCCAAGGATATGGCTCAGAATATTATCTCTAGTCCTTGAGGAAGAACTAAAGATCTTTGACTTTGTTGAATGGCTAAACTACTGTTTTGTCTTGCTTAACTTCCTTTTTCTCTGTTATTTTCTCACTTCTCCAGTTAAATTAATTCTTTGACTAAAATGTTTCTTCAGACAAAAGGTAGGCAGAGGATATTGGGGGGGGGGGGGGATCTATTCTGGGCCTTAAAGAGTTCTGCTCAGTTACAGTGGTACTAGGAAGTGGGATTTGGGGGAGGTGATTAGGTCATGAGGGTGGAGCCCTCATAAGTGGAATTTCGTGTTCTTATAAAAGAGACTCCACAGAGCTCTCCAGATCCTTCCACCATGTGAGGATACAGTGAGAAGGCTGAAACCTGGAGGAAGAACTCCTCCAGACATGGCTATGATGGCATCTTGATCTTGGACTTCCTAACTTCCAAAACACAAGATTGCAGTATTGTGTTACAGCCACCAAATGGACGAAGACAATTACTATATTAAATGGGTGTATCATCTGGAGCTCAGTGAGGCAATATAAAAGAAAATATCTGTCAATGTTTAAAACACTATATGCAGATAATGGAAATATTATTAGAGTCATTTTCCAATTTATTCATTAATATCTATATAATTTTGATTGAAAGTAGGCAGTTTTAAAGTACCATACACCTGTCTAAAATATGTATCAATGTAAAATTAAGTAACTAGCATATAAATACCAAGACAAATAGGGTTTGCTCCAGGAACACAAGGAAACCTCAATATAATTTACTACATTAGTATAATCATCTACATAGATACCAAAAGGCTTTTGAGATAATTCATCATCCATTCAGAATAAAAAAGAAATTTGTTTTACTTGATAAAGAGTATCAGAAACCAATAGCAAAGTTCTGTTTCCAGCATAAAATCAGAGGCTGACTTCTGGCTTTCTTTTAAGGGCTAAATAAGCTTATGGATATGCACTTACAACAGTGCTTTCTGTATGACTAATTGTCTTTTTTTGCCTTTCAGTTCTAAAAATGTTTAAGCCATTCTTAGTTCAGGAGTCATAGTAAAACAAAACACGGACCAGATTTGGCCCATGGACCAAAGTTTACCAACCTCCACTCTATAACTCCATAATCCAAAAAGTATCCATCAAAATTAAAGAGGAAAATGAAAATATATTCCCCAAATCATGAGCATTTAGGAATTAAACAATAAGTTCTAAATAACCCATGAGTCAGAAAAGAAATTGTAAGAAAATTCAAAAAAAATTCAAGCAAAATGATAGACGAATCATTAAGGGTAGTGAGCTATAAATGTTAGAAAACAACATTTTTTTTTTTTCTTTTTTAAAGTTTCCTGTGTAGCATGTAGAAGTTCTTAGGCTAGGGGTGGAATCAGAGCTATAGCTTCAGGCCTACACCAGTCACAGCAACGCAGGACCTGAGCCATGTCTGTGACCTACACTATAGCTCACAGCAAGGCTGGATCATTAACCCACTGAGTAAGGCCAGGGATCGAACCCAACTAGGATCCATAATGATGCGAGTTCAATCTCTGGCCTTGTTCAGTGGGTTGAGGATCCAGCATTGCTCTGAGCTGTGGTGAATGTCACAGACGTGGCTCATATACCAAGTTGCTGTGGCTGTGGCGCAGGCTGGCAACTGCAGCTCTGATTAGATCCCTACCTTGGAAACTTACATATGTCATGGGTGTGGCCCTAAAAAAGCAAAAAAGAAAAAGAAAAATAACATTGAGCAACTCTTCTCATTCTAGGGCTGAGACAAAAAGAAGACCAAACTAAACCAAAGAAAGGAGCCATAACTGGAAGAGTGAAAATCAATTGAGCAAGAAATGGACTAATAATAGGGAATATTAAGAAAGTGAAAATAGGTTTTTTTGGGGAAGTTTAATAAAATTGATAAACCTCCAGCAAGGTCGATCAAGGAAAAAGGAGAGAAAGTATAAATTACCAATATCAGAAATAAAAAGGAAAATATACCACAGAGTATACAAATATTTAAAGGAATTTACAGATAAGGAAAAAAACATTATTGGTAATGTTATGTCATTTAACCTGAAAACTGATATTAAATGGACTAATTCCTTCCAAAAAACAACATACGAAAATTGACAAAGAAGAATTATGAAAATTAAATATCCCATGTCTATGAAAGAACGTTTGTCATAAACTTCCCCCCACCAAGGAAAAAAAAAACCAAAAACCAAAAAATCTGTATCCCACAATGTCTCCAGTGCTGAATTCCTTCATACATTTGAGGAAGAAATAATGGAAATTCTATGTAAACTTTTTCAGGAAATAGAGGGGGCAAAAATCCCAACTCATTTCACAAAGCCAGCATACTCTTAAAAAAAAAAAAAAAAAAAAAAAAAAAAAAAAAAAGCTAATGGAAACATTCCAAAACAAAATTATAGACAAATATCCCTCTTGATCATAGACAACAAAAATCAGCAAGATATATCAAACCAGACCAGAAATATATATATATTAAAAAATAGTATATCATAACTGAGTGGATCAAACCTAGCAATATATTAAAAAATAATAATACATCATGACTCCCCTTCTTGCCTTCCTCCCCGCCCCCCCCCCCATAGGTCACAGATGAGGCTCAGAGCCCACATTGCTGTGGCTATGGTGTAAGCTGGAAGCTGCAGCTCTGATTCAACCCCTCAGGAGTGGCCCTAAAAGGGAAAAAAAAAGGTGAATAAATCAAACACACATGTAGTGTTTCTGTTCGTAAAAATCACCCATTATAAATTGACTTGGGGAGTTCCCATCATGGTGCAGCAGAAACGAATCCAACTAGGAACCATGAGGTTGCGGGTTCGATCCCTGGCCTTGCTCAGTGGGTTAAGGATCCAGTGTTGCCATGAGCTGTGGTGTAGGTCGCAGACGCCACTCGAATCTGGTGTTGCTGTGGCTCTGGCATAGGCTGGCAGCAACTGCTCTGATTAGACCCCTAGCCTGGGAGCTTCCATATGCCGCGGGTGTGGCCCTAGAAGGACAAAAAAATAATAATAATAAAAAAAATGGACTTGGAAAAGGGATCCTAAGAAAAATGAGAAGTGAGGCAAGGGTCTGGAGATGCTTAGTCTTTGAGACCTGTTCCCTGGCACAGAAGACACTCCCTCACAGGGTCTTGATGTGTGTCCCTCTTCAGAGTGAAAAGGCTGCTCATGGGAACGGAGAAAGGAGGATTGGGAAGTGGGACTGAAACTGAAACACCCCTACTCAAACCCAATAAGAACACAGAGTGGGCCTTGAACCCCTACTCTTTTTGATTGGACTCACTCCCCTGGTGTCTAGACTTACTGAGGCTTAGGTTTTTGGGACTCCACACAGAAGGAATTCAGGATGAGAAAAAAAAATAGGCAAGAAATAGATGTATTAAGATAGGACATTTATGAGGGATGCAGATGGGCAGGGGAGGGGGCTCAGCCCTGGGGATTAGATGGGCTGCATTTTTATAATCCAAGGAAAGCGGAGAGGGAGAAAAGACCAACTTCTTCCTCATTCTTCAAGTTGACATCAGCCTTACATCACTAGCTCCTCCCTTGTATTGTGTAGGAGAGTATTTGACCCACCTTCTTCCTCATTCTTCAAGTTGACATCAGCCTTACATCCCTAGCTCCTCCCTTGTATTGGGTAGGAGAGTATTTGACCCTCTGAGGTCAAACGAGGACGGTCATGGTACTCATTCAAATCAGCAGAAGGCTGGTAACGTATGCTAAGGTATGTTGAATCATCTCAGGTTTCTGTATAATGAGGGTCTCCTCCTGAAATTCCTGTCCTAGGTTCTGAGGATCATTATCTTGCTGAACTTGAATGCAGGCCTCCTTTTATTTTTCACCTAATGACTTGAGGCATATCATGTGCTTTTAGTTATTGGTTTTATAGTTAAGCAAGCCTGCTTCATTCCACAACATTCTGATAGCTTTCTTGAAGGATTAACTTAACAGTGGTTCCTCCAAATCCCCTAGGTTTCCCTCTCTATCTATGATCCCCTCATGAGACTTCTACAACTACCTACATAGCTGTCCTACTCCATCTCTATCTTTATCACCACTGCCCACTGTCCCAGGTGATGTATCTCAGAAGGACCCTAGTGTCTTGTACTTTTCTCTAGATGCAATTCAGGATTATTGACCCCAAGCTTCAAACCTTGAAGGGATCATCCAGGACTGTAAGAGTAAGACAGGACGTTCTTATTTATTTATTTATTTATTAAAGTATAGTTGATTTACAATGTTATGTTAGTTTCAGGTGTACAGCAAAATGATTCAGTTATATATACCATATATTTTTTGCAGATTCTTTTCCTTTATGGGTTATCACATAATATTGAGTATAGTTCTCTGGGCTATATAGTAGGACTTTGTTGATTATCTATTTTATGTATAGTAGTGTATATCTATTAATCCCAAACTCTTAATTTATCCCTCACTTGCACCCTTCCCCTTTGGTAACCATAAGCTTGTTTACAAAATCTGTGAGTCTGTTTCTGTTTTGTAAATAAGTTCATTTGTATCATTTTTTAGATTCCAAATACAAGTGATATCATATATTTAAGACAGGACATTCTTAATAACTTGGAGAAAATGTACAAGATGGTTTTGCAGCTAGAACCATTCAGAATAGTATTTGGGGCATCCCCTAGCAGTCAGACCCAAGTGTAACCCCACCAGGAGCTGATAAGTCAGAGTATCAGTACTGGCTACTTGACTCTGACTTTCATGATACCTGAAACTTTGTAATTTTGTTACTATGTATTTCCCAGTATTTATCCTAGGCCTAATATTGAGCAGAGGCTCATTAAATGTTTGTTGCATAAATACATAGTCACAAAGATGTTAAGAATTAGAGAAGGTGCTCATTAGCATATTTTGATGTTAATTACCTTGAGCTGTATTGAGATGAAGAAACCTATGCAGTCATTCAAGTCAGGGCATTAAGTGGTACTCAATTTAACTGTTATAATAATAGCTAACACTTATAGAACAATATAGAGTATATAGCAAGCACTACTCCAGGAATTTTACACATATTAAATTTCAGGGCCTGTTACAATGCTATTTAGCAGGAATTAATTACCTTCATTTTACAAATAAGAATATTGAAGGATGATGGAAATGCTAAGTAACTTTCCTAGGCTCACATAACTAGTGAAGGGATTGACCTGGGATTCAGCTACAAGCAATCAGTCCCCAGAGTCCAAGCTATTAACCACCACCTCTAATTAAATTGAAAAACGTTAAGTATTTGATCCTAGATTTCCTCTTTCTAGATGAGTTCGGTTATACTATGCTGCCCCCTTTCTAAAATGCAATCAGTTCAGCTGTCTTAGAATCTTATTCTCTTTGCAAAGTCCCCCCTTAAATATGACTTGTTTTCATAACTATTTAGTTAGAATAGTAGGTTCTGGGTTTGTTTTTTTAAACCCTGTAGAAGAACTGACATGCTGATTCAAAATATACTCTCATCTACATGAGTTGCTTTTAGGTGAAAACTAGTCAGTTCCATCTTATCCAACTGGGACAAAACCAGCTAAACTGACAGTACCTTCCCACTGCATGAAATGTGCTGTAAAACCTGGTTAATTAACTTGCAAGCCATATTAAATTCATCTTTTCCAAAAGACTTCAGATTTTTCCAACTTAAATATGGTGTGTTTTATAAATATGGGACACAAGGTTTGTAAAAATATAGAAATTTGAATCTACCATTTTTGCAAATAGTTTAGTGACTTCTGAACCTTTTCCTCTTTGAGGACCATTGCCACGTTCATCAGAATCCTAAACTCTGTTTTCTATTCTGTGCATATATATTTTTAAAGACATTTATTTGCTATGTCAGCGTGCCAGTTTCAGGTAAGTATCAAGATATGCTTGATATCTGTGGTTTGTTGAAATCAATATGTGTAAAATGTTCTATTTTTCAAATTTAGACATCAATATTCCTTTTTAGCCATATATGTGAAAATTGTTATGTACTTAAGGCAAATACAGCGCGTGGAAGAGAATTTTCACAGAACTAAAGCACCATTTACTCAAATGTAAATTGAAGGAGGTAGACTCAGATAGTTTAGTATTTGCAAAAAAAAAAAATTGTATATTACAGGCAATACACAGTGAGCCCAGTTGGAGAAATCCCTCCACGTTATTAAGAAAACCAATGCAAAAAGACAGCATTTAATGCATTGAGGAATGTATTCCCTTATGGGATGAAATATCCCTTCTTAGTGCATGTGTTGACCCCGAACTCTATATGAAGGCAGACCTGGGGTCAAAAGCAATGCAGTCTCTTGTACTCAATTCACCCATATTCTGGCTAATATTGTTCAGTTGAAGGCTTTCATGGGGTCATCATTTCTCATCACTCAGTGCAATTCCTGAAGGTCAGGATTACTTTCATTTAAATAAAACCGCATACAAAGCAAGGAGGACTACAGTGGGTGTCTTTGCTGGTTGTATGGCTTTCTTTAACAGTTGGAATGTCTGTTTGCTGATTGTAGGGCTTTCTTTAAGCAGTTGGCATATCTATGAACAGGCCACAGAGACACTACCTTCATTATCATGAGCAGGGACTGCTGCACTCTCTGTCTTCCAATCACCCTCCAAATCCACTTTCCATCCTTCTCCATGGATGCATCAGAGGCCAGATATAAGGACCACAGCAATGTTGGCTTCTTGCTTCCTGGCTTGCTATGGGGTTGGCCAATGGGGACGCCCCGCAGGAAATCAAAAGGATGGGGGGGATGGTCATGTCCCCAAACAGAAGGTCTCAGTTTTCCTCAAAACACATAATTTTCTCCTTCCAAGTTCCCATATTCCTATCTCCACTCTTCTCTTTGGTCCACAGCGTGGCCACATCCCTGCTGATGCTAGCCCCAAGGTACTGCACCACCTCTTAGAACTTCTCTACATGCTGACTACCCCCTTTCTGTAGTCTCTTTATGAAGCATCCTCCTCTGTCCCATGAATTATCCCAATTTGAGTGTGCCCTCAGGTTCTTCCTGGTGCCCTAAATTATCAAATTAACCATATAAGTAAAAATGTTTCAAGTCCTTCTCAAATATAATACAACAGCTTTTAGAATATGTATTCAGATTCTTCTGTGAATGAAGAATGTATAACTTCCTTTTTGCTTCTAAAAATAGTTTAAAACATTTTAACTAAGTAACCAAAGATCTTATTAAATGCTTCCTTTATCCTTCACTGGACAATATAGATGACTTGATACCAATCTCTAACTTAAAGGACAAGCCTTCATTCTTTATATTGAGCATCTATTGTATACCAGACATTCTGCTAAGCCAGAGAGATGCAAGAGAAACAGTTATGCCTGGCCTCTAAGGAGCTCAGATGTATAAGTCAATAATTATAATGCCATGTGCCAAATATGATGATGAGTAAGAAAAAGAATATTACAGAAACTCAGCCTAGGAATACAAGGGGAAGTTTTCTGCAGGAAGAGAGATGTTTTAAAATTTTATTGGAGTCTAGTTGACTTAACGATGTTGTGTTAGTTTCAAGTGTACAACAAAGAGATTCAGATATATATATATATGTAATTTTTTTCTCACATAGGCAATTACAAACAATTGAGTAGATTTTCCTGTGCTTTACAGTAGGTTTTTGTTAATTATCTGTTGTTTACAGTAGTGTGCATATGTAATTCCCTTTGGAAGAGTGGTTTAAAAAAAAAAAAATGGAAGAAGTTGAACTCTTTTATGGTCTGGAAGAAAGAGGCAACACTCCTGGAGGAGACGTCAGAGTACTGAATTAAGAGTAAGAAAAAACCGGGAGTTCCTGCTGTGGCACATGGATTAAGGAACTGGTATTATCTCTGTGGTGGCATAGATTCAATCCCCTGCCCAGCACAGTGGGTTAAGGAACCAGCATTGCTGCAGCTGTGGCATAGTACACAGCTGTGACTCGGATTTGATCCCTGCCCCTGGAACTTCCATTTGCCTTGGGGGTGGCTGAAAAAGAAGGAAAAAAAAGAGTAAGAAAAAAAAAAATGAAGGTGTCATAAGCTAATTATATGTCTTTTTGAAAGAACAGAAATACTTAAGCAATAGATACCTTTGTTTACTTGGATGATGTAGAGTGCTTTAAATTATTAAAATCAGTTCGAGTGCTGCAATCCAGAAGGGCTATATCTCAGCCTGGGGATTTATTACCACTCAGCCATCTGTGACCAGTAGTCCCTACAGAATTGTTCCAAATTTATTCTCTAAAGTTAAATCGATGATAGGGAAAAAAAAAAAAAAAAAAAAAAAAAACTGGCACCCTTTCAGTAGGTGAACATCTGGATTCAATCTGCACAGGTAAGAACCAGATACCTGATATTTTAAATTTTTAATGACCACAAGGAGTCATGTAGAAGTAAATTATTCTATTGTAATATAGTAGAAAAAATTAATTAACTATATGTTGGAAGGATGCAGAAAGTGGTTGGACTACTAAAAGTTCTGCAAAACAGCTGAATAAAATTTGGAAGAATTACTCGTAAAACAGCAGGCTGTCGGGGGGTGGGGGATGTGTTCAATTTAGGATTCCTAGTCCCCAGTTTTGTTTAAACTGAAAGATTAGTAATTTTAAAGGTTTTCAAGAAAATACATTTCAAACATGAATGTCTGCAGGTGAGCCAGCATTCATATGATAAGTTTAGCAAAGAGGGCGAGTGGATCTTATTCTCAGAGAAAGACATAATTATAGAAAAATCTTTAATTATACCCTCCCTTAGGTTAAGGAACTAGCAGGGGTAAGAGTTGTCAGAAGTTGGAATTTCCTAGTGGCTTAGCAATTAAAGATAGGATGTTGTCACTGCTGTGGCTCAGGTCACTGCTGTGGCACAGGTTCCCTGACCTAGGACCTTCTGCATGCCCTGGACATAGCCAAAAAGGAAAAAGGGAAAAAAAAAAAAAAAAAAAAGAGTTGTCAGAAGCACCAGGTTGAATCTACTGCCATCCATTATGAACACTGGGAAAATCTACCCAGATGTCCACTTCTCCACGGGTGCTTTGTGCTTCCTCCAATCCACTGTAGGGATCTGTACAGATGGACAGGTAGTTTCTGATCTTAAAACCTCCAATCTGTCTCAGTCGTCACCTACACGAAAGTGTCTCTCAGCTCAGGCCCCAAGCATAGAAGCAAAGCAGGCCTCTGAGCCACCACCTCCCCAGTGCCTAGACACTGAGTATTGGTGTCCCCCACAAAGTCCGACATTGAAACCGAATTCCCAATATGATGGCATTTGGAGTTTGGTGTTTGGGGATGATTAGATCATGAAGGTGGAAGCCACCTGAATAGTCAGTGACCTTTTAAGAAGAGACTCCAGGTGTCTCCATTGTGGCTCAGCGGGTTAAGAACCGCCGTAGTCTCCATGAGGATGTAGGTTCAATCCCTGGCCTCACTCAGTGGGTTAATGATCTGGCATGGCCACAGCTGTGGTAGGTTGCAGATGCAGCTTGGATCCAGTGTTGCTGTGACTGTGATGTAGATCTGCAGCTGCAGCTTCAATTCGACCCCAAGCCAGGGAACTTCCATTGGCCACAGTTGGGCCATTTTATTTTACTTTTTTATTTTATTTTATTTTATTTTATTTTATTTTATTTTATTTTATTTTATTTTAGTCTTTTTGTCTTTTTAGGGCCGCACCCGTGGCACATGGAGGCTCCCAAGCTAGGGGTCCAATCAGAGCTGAAGCTTGCTGCTTATGCCACAGCCACAGCAATGCAGGATCCGAGCCACATTTGCAACCTACACCACAGCTCACAGCAACTCCAGATCCTTAACCCAATGAGCAAGGCCAGGGACCAAACCCACGTCCCCATGGATGCTAATCAGGTCTGCCAACAGCTGAGCCACTTCAGGAACTCCTACGAAGGGCCATTTTAAAAAAAGAGAGACCTCAGCTAGCTCCTCACCCCTCCACCACAATGGGAAGATGTTGTCTATGAAGAAGAGGCCCCTCCCCAAACAATGAATATGCAGATGCATTGATCTCAGGCTTCCAGCCTCCAGAACCATGAGAAATAAAGGTCTGTGCTTTGTAACCCACCCAGTCTACAATAGCTCCAATTCAGGCACAGAGTGGCCCAAATCTGACCTGCATGAGGTCATCCACACAGAAGGGCTAGGGATTAAGATGCAAAAAGGGGAGTGGATCTCAATGGGAGGCAACAACAGGGCCAGAAAAGAAGGATCCCATGTAAAAAGGCAAACCCTGGGGCCATGACACCTATTAACCAAGGGTAGAAACAGATCAGCCAAGAGGCTCCAAGAGTCACTTCCGGGCGGGCCAGTCATCAAGAACCTGAACATCCCTTCCTTCCCCCAAATGTAATGGGATTATCTGTACATTTGCCTTGGTATGAGTTTCTGTATATATATTTTTTACATTTAAGTGTATTTTTAAAATTTTATTGGCATATAGTTGCTTTATAATATTGTGTTAGTTTCACGTGTACAGCAAAGTGATTCAGTTATAAGTATACATATACCCATTCTTTTTCAGATTCTTTTCCCAAATAGGTTATTACAGAATATTGAGTAGATGTCTCTGTGCTATACAGTAGGTCCCTGGTGGTTATCTTTTTATATGCAGTAGTGTGTATATGTTAATCCCAAACTCCTAATTTATCCCTCTCTGCCACCCAAGCACATATCCCCTTTGGTAACTGTAAGTTTCCAAAATCTGTGAGTCTATTTCTGTGTTGAAAATAAGTTTATTTGTGTCATTTTTAATTAGATTCCACATATAAGTGATATCATATGATGTTTGTCTTTCTCTGACTTCACTTAGTATGATAATCTCCAGGTCCATCCATGTTGCTGTAAATGGCATGATTCAATTCCTTTTTATAGCTGAGTAGTATTCCATTGTATGTAGGTATTACATCATCTTTATTCATTTCTCTATCAAAGGGCATTTAGGTTGTTTCCATGACTTGACTATTGTAAATAGTGCTTCCGTGAACATTGGTATTCATGTATGTTTTCTAATTGTGTTTTTTGTGGGTTTTTTTTTTTTTTTTTTTTGGATAAATGCCCAGGAGTGGGATTGCTGGGTCATATGGTAGTTCTATTTTTTTCCCACTGTACAGCAAGGGGATCAAGTTATCCTTACATGTATACATTACATTTTTTTCCCCACCCTTTGTTCTGTTGCAACATGAGTATCTAGACATAGTTCTCAATGCTACTCAGCAGGATCTCCTGGTAAATCTATTCTTTTTTTTTTTTTTTTTTTTTTTTTTTTGTCTTTTGTCTTTTTGTTGTTGTTGTTGTTGTTATTTCTTGGGCCGCTCCCGCGGCATATGGAGGTTCCCAGGCTAGGGGTCCAGTTGGAGCTGTAGCCTCCGGCCTACGCCAGAGCCACAGCAACGCGGGATCCGAGCCGCGTCTGCAACCTACACCACAGTTCACAGCAACTCCAGATCGTTAACCCACTGAGCAAGGGCAGGGACCGAACCCGAGACCTCATGGTTCCTAGTCGGATTCGTTAACCACTGCGCCACGACGGGAACTCCGGTAGTTCTATTTTTAGTTTTCTGAGGAATCTCCATGCTGTTTTCCACAGTAGTTGTACCAGTTTACATTCCCACCAACAGTGTAGGAGGGTTCCCTTTTCTCCACACCCTCTCCAGCATTTATTGTTTATAGACTTTTGATGATCTTTTGATGACTGCCGTTCTGACTGGTGTGAGGTGCTAACTCATTGTAGTGTCGATTTGCATTTCTCTAATAATGAACGATGTTGAGCATCTTTTCACGTCTTTTTTGGCAATTTGTAAGTCTTCTTTGGAGGAATGTCTGTTTAGATCTTCTGACCATTTTTTGATTGTGTTGTTTGTTTTTTGATATTGAGTTGTATGAACTGTTTGTATGTTTTGGAAATTAACCCTTTGTTGGTCACATTGTTTGCAACTATTTTCTCCCATTCTGTGAATTGCCTTTTTTTTAATGGTTTCCTTTGCTATGCAAAAGGTTTTAAGTTTTATTAGGTCCCATTTGCTTATTTTTGTTTTTATTTTCATTACTCTAGAAGGTAGATAGAAAAGATATTGCTGCAATTTTTGTCAGAGTGTTCTGCCTGTTTTCCTCTAGGAGTTTTATAGTGTCTGGCCTTATATTTAGGTCTTTAATCCATTCTGGGTTTATTTTCTGTGTGGGGTGTTAGAGAGTGTTCTAAATTTATTCTTTTATATGTAGCTGTCCATCTGTATAATTTCTTCACAAGAATGTATTAAAGGGCTCTTACTAGGTAAAGTGTAGAACTTTTTAAAGTCTGTAATACATATAATCATAACCAAGATCCTTCTGAGAGAGAGTGTATCAATTATCACAGCCACTAGTAGTCTATGAAGTTTGCCAATAGTGAGCAGTATCTTTTTTCTTTTAATTGTAGCTAACAGGTAAAGAATGCTATCACAGTGTTATTATGAAGCATATTTGTTTCTAATGAGATTTAAATTGTTTTCAACTTTCTGTCACTTGAGAGTATGTGTGTGAGCATCAGGTGTTTTAGACTATGCTTTCAATTTGGCTATATTGTATAATTTTGTCTCTCTACATTCTTTTTTTTCCCCCTTTCTTTCTTTTTTTTTTTGTTTTTTTTGTTTTGTTTTGTTTTGTTTTTTGTTTCTTGTTTGTTTGTTTGCCAACCTATATCATATGGCGTTCTGGGGCCAGGGATCAGACTTGATCTGGAATTATAGCCAGTTCCTTTAACTCACTGTGCTGGGCTGGGAATAAAATCTATGTCCTGGTGCTGGGGAAGCACCACCAATGCCATTGCGCCAGAGCAGGAACTCCTCATCTCTATACATTCTACCGTCATCTCATACTGAGTATAATTAGTCATAAGGTTGTCCAATATATGACTTTCAGCTGTTGGAAGGAGGTTTTAAAAACTTCACAGTATTTACATTTTGATATAGAAAAAATATGAATCTTTGCTCTACCTTTTATAGGTTAGCAAATCAAAAAGCTTGAGAAATTTGTGGAGTTCCCATCATGGCTCAGCAGTCACAAACCCAACTAGTATCCAGAGGACACGAGTTTAATTCCTGGCCTCGCTCAATGGGTTAAGAATTTAATGTTGCCATGAGCTGTGGTATAGGCCACAGATGTGGCCAGGATCCCACATTGCTGTGGCTGTGGCATAGACCGGCAGCTGCAGCTCTTATTTGACCATTAGCCTGTGCTGTAGTTGCAGCCCTAAAAATAAAAAGAGAAAAAAAAAACTTAAGAAATTTGTAGAGAAATATCCTAGGTTTGGTTCAAGGTAGACAAACTTAGAGATAGTTAAGATTAAGTACACAAAATTTACTTAGAGTTGTTCATGTACTACACTCTTTCTGTCCCTTTCAAAGGCAAAGTATAGGAATGAACTCATTGTTCTAAACAATGAGAAATATAGGTACCATTTTTGTATAACATTTCTTGATTCAACACAATGCATCTTTTACAAATAATACACTTTTTTTCCTTGTAAGGCAGCCATAATAATTCTGCAAAAGTATATGTTTAACCACATAAATGTTTCTTAACAACTCAAGGAGTTATTTTAAGACACTTACATATCTTTCAAATGTTCCCTCCAATTTTTATTTTTAAATCCTTAAGTTTCTAATTAGCACAAAGTTCTTTCTTAAAACTATTTTTTAGAATGAGTAAAAATTCACTGTCAACACATTAGTGCCATACTGATGTAGATAATTTCAAAACCAATAATTTTTATGTGGTAATCCTTCCTATTATAGTAATTTAACCACATGTTACATTTTGACTGTTTCATTTATTGAACCACTATGAGTTGACACTGCTCTGCCTGTGAATATGCATAAGACAGCAGTCTACAATTAAAGTACTGGTGATGGGGTTACAAGATACTATGTTATACAAGTTGAGAGGTGGGAGATCAGAGAAGGATTCATTAAAGAACTGTTTCTGAATTGCGTTTCAAGCCAGAAAGTAAAATTTAGACAAATGATAACCGTTTTTGCTCTAGAAAAGGGGGAAAGCTTGTGTAAATGTGGATGGGAAAGAAAGGTCCAAAAATATCCTGGTAATGCAGCCCATTTCAGATGGTAAAGGAGTTCATACTGGGAGATTCTAGAGTATAACAGTTCAATAACATACTGCAGGTTGGTGGTGTTATTTCTGCCTGGAAAAAGACTATTTATATCAAGAGTTACAGCGCCCTCTACCGATAGAAACTAGAAAATCCTCCCTTGATTTCGGGGGAAAATGTAATGGTTAGAACAAAGACTGGATGTTCCATTATAAACTGGCAATACTGGCAATATCTTGGAATATCTTCTTTTAAGCTAAACACATATTTTCTTTTTTTAATATATACCACCATTTAGAAACTTGTTAGTAAGAGAAAAGACTCAAAAAGTTGGCAGAATCATTTAAAGCTATTCATTAGAAAATGTCACATTGCTTCCATGAAGTTCAGGAAAGTTCCTTCTTCCTCACTACCCTTGTCTTTTCTTCCTAAGCCTACTGAAAGTCAGAGCCAACATTAAATCTCTTATTCAGTACATTTCCCAACTACCTAGAAGCATACTATACCCAAATGACTCACTCTGAAAGCTTGTAAAAAACAATAGTTCCCCCCCACAATTCACTAGCACATGAGTGCCGAATGGGTTTGCCAATTTATGCTTTTAACACTTGCCCCCAAAGATTCTTCTCATACCAGTTTGGAAAACACTCCTCTGAAGCAAACCTTTAATAAACCCAAACTCTTCAGCAACAACTGACTTGTTGCTGAACAGCTGACTCCCTGACTCCCGATTATCCTCAATTAATTAGCACCACCTGTTTAACAAAAGCGAATGGCTCTCTATTGTCTATTAGATCAATTCTAAAACTGCTCTCTGGCAGGAATGCAGGTTCTCTACCAGCTGGTCTGATCTCATTTGTGCACATCCCTCTCCAAAGCCCTGATGCCAGCTGGGCTTCTCTTTCATGGCTCCCCACTCTGCCATGCATCTCCCAGCAGAACAGTTATCTGCCCCCCACCAGAAAATGTTACTTCTCCACTTCTTTGATGTCTGCTTCGAATCTCGACATCTTCTGTACTGACTTTTATGGCCTACCCTGGTCTTAACTCTCTGAAGCCTCTATGTTCTTCATGTTGTAGACTTGCTCCAAAATGCCATATTTACTGGCTTCTTATTCATTTATGGGCCAATGCCTGTGTGCACAGCCCTAGCAGACTGATAATGTGGCAGCCTTCTAATTCATCTGAGTTAAATATTAGTTAAACCCTTTTGTAAAAGAGAGGTTGACATGAGATGTGGGAGGAACACAGGACTACAAAGGTCAGGCGTGGTTCTGCTGTTCCCCAAAATTTGTCATCTCCCAGCTGAGTAGGTCAGATGTCTGGGACAAGTCTGAGACTTGGTTCTCTACACAAAGTCTCACAAGTTTGAAATCGAGGTGTCAGTAGGCTGATCTGATCTGTTACCTGAAGGATCTAGAAGAATCCACTTCCCAGTTCATTCAGGTTGTGGACAGAATCCCATTCCTTTGTGGTTGTAGGACTGAGGTCCTCATTTCCTTGCTGGCTGTCAGCTGGGAGCCATTGTTAACTCCCAGAGGTCACCAGCATTCCTTGGCACATGGGCCTCTCCATCTTCAAAACCAGCAAGGATGCATCAAATGTCCATCAAGCTTGGCATCTCTGACTTCCTTTTCTCCCAGCAGTTGTTTGAAACTCTACTTTTAAGAGCTTGTGAGATTAGATTAGACCCACTCAAACCGTTTCCTTTTTGCCAGGTAACATAGTATAATCATGACAGTACAATCATGGAGTGGTAGCTTATGATATCCGCATTCAAAGGGGAGGGGATTACACAAAGGTGAGGGTCATTACAGTCATAATCTGCCTACCACATACGTCAAAGTGTATGCCTTAGTGGTTATGCTTTATGTTTTTAAAAACTGAGCATAAATTTATTCAACATGTATGACACTCCAACTAGGTACTGAGTACTGCTGATACAAAGAATAATCAACCATGGGTCCTTCTCTCAAGGAGATTGTGTTCTGAATAAACTGTGAGGAGTGCAATCACAGACTCTAAAATGTACAATGGTGGCATAAAGAAGGACAAGGTGGATCTGAATCCTGATGTAGAATCTAGTTAGGTAGTAAAAAGAGATGATGAGATCTACGTAACATGTGGGATCTCAGAGGGCTTTGCATGTCCTGCTTAGGAGTTTTGACTTTACTCTGTTGCTGAAACAGTCATTGGGAGTTATTAAGCAAGAGAATGACATGAAATTCCTGCAAACACTTGACATCTAGCTTATGAAGGGATCCCTAGGATTAAATAGTACAATATCAGCTATACCATATGCAAACTGACTTCCTGTAATCATTGCTGCCTTGGGGAGAAGTGAATTCTAATGACCTAGTAGCCAAGCACATTAGTGCAAATTTTCAAAGGAGCCTAATCATTGCCTAAGCGCTGGGAAAATCTGACTCAGGCTGGCATCTCCTCCATCAGTATTCTGTGACACATTTCTAATTTGCCCATAATCTACTATGTCATACTTCCAAAATTCCATGACTTTCCCGCCCACCCTCTGCCAGGCTTTCAACTACCCACCAAAAAAGATTTTTCTTTTATAGCCTGGAATTAAAGCGTTGTGCGCATTTAAAAAAAAAAAAAAGAAAGAAAGAAAGAAGGAAAAGTAACTGCACATTTTATACCTGCTGTTGCTTCCTGAGAAAAGGTTACAGGAACCTCAAGTAAATTTTAATGAGTTAGATTCTTAGGTCTCAAAACTGATTTATATGGGGAAGTGTTTTAAGAGTTTGTAGTAAGAGCATAGTTGACATGAATTATGTAGCTGTACACCATTCCACATGCATTGTCCTTTTATTTTAAAGAGTAGCCAAGTTACAGGTACAGAACAATTGTTAAATGTCACTGTTAGATCTCTGCTAACTATAAAGAACTAAGTATTTAGAAAATCAAATTCCTGCCTCTTAGAAGTGACTCATCAAATGTCTTCTTGTTGGTGAAGTATGTTGTTTAAAAAAAATAAATAAAAGTGGAGAAGGCAAGACCATATCCTGATTAAGATGAGCAGGAAAAAAATCAAGCAACTCCCTTCCCATTATCTTTGGTACTTGCACATCTCCCCTTGTCTCCCTCATGTTGGCAGAAGTGTGTGTGACTCATGAGCTTCTATTTGAAGTTTCAGCTCAACTATTCTGTCCCCAGAATGAAGTTTTCTGTTAAAATCCATGAGGCAGAGGGATAGAGGAGCCTGAGCAGTCAAGCTTCCTGGCTTACAAAAATAGGTGAACATTTTTCAATAGGAAAGGTCAAAAATCAAAGTATTGGTGGAGTTCCTGCTATGGCACTGTGGGTTAAGAATCTGACTGCAGTGACTTAGGTCACTGTGGGGGTGAATGTTTGATCTCCAGCCTGGCACAGGGGGTTAAGGATCCAGTGTTGCTGCATCTATAGTGTGGGTTGCAGCTGTGGCTCAGATTGGATCTCTAGCCCAGGAATTTCCATATACCATGGATGAAGCCAAAAAAAAAAAAATCAAAGTTTTGGTAAAAATTTAAGAAAGCCATGTCATCTTCCCTATATGTATAATTCAGAAATTCATATTGCTATAAGTCAATGGGAAAATTTAGGGCCTCTAAAAATTTTTTATGAAAATTACCTTAAGAAACATCTAAATTTCTACAGAAAATTTGTATTTTATTGAAGCAAAAATATTTTCTGTGCATCTGCTATGTGCCAGTATTATACTAAGCATGGGAAATACAATAGAGAACAAGCCACCTTGTCAAATTCTATTTTAGAAAAGAGTGTTAGGAATTCTGTTTAACCCTCAATAACAATACACCAGGGGAAGCTTTCTAGTTTTATTTTATTTTATTTTATTTGGCCATGCCTGAAGCATGCAGAAGTTCCTGGGCCAGGGGTTGAACCCATGCCACAGCAGTGACAATGCCGGGTCCCTACCCACTAGGCAACCAGGGAACTCCGTGGGAAGATTTTTTTTTTTTTTTTTTTTTTTGTCTTTTTGCCATTTCTTGGGCCGCTCCTGTGGCATATGGAGGTTCCCGGGCTAGGGGTCGAATCGGAGCTGTAGCTGCCAGCCTACGCCAGAGCCACAGCAACGCAGGATCCAAACCACGTCTGCGACCTACACCACAGCTCACGTCAATGCCGGAACCTTGACCCACTGAGCAAGGGCAGGGACCAAACCCGCAACCTCATGGTTCCTAGTCGGATTCTTTAACCACTGCGCCACGACAGGAACTCCAAGATTTTTTTTTTAATGTTTTTTGCTTTTTCTTCATTTTGTTTCAGCTTTATTAAGATATAATTGACATATAACATTGTGTAAAGGTAAGATGTAGAATATATTGATTACACATATGTATTGCAAAATGATTATCAGCATATGTATTGCAAAATGATGTATTAATACCTTCATCACACCACATAAATATTGTTTCTTTTTTGTGATGAGAACATTTAAAATTTGCTCTTTTTTTTTTTTTTTTTCTTTTTAGGGCCACACCTGTGGCATATGGAAGTTCCCAGTCCAGGGGTGGAATCAGAGCCATAGCTGCTGGCCTACGCCACAGCCACGGCAATGCCAGATCCGAGCCACATCTGTGACCTATGTAGCCACTCATGGCAATGCCAGATCCTTAACCCACCGAGTGAGGCCAGAGATCAAACCTGCATCCTCACGGACACTATGTTGGGTTCTTAGTGCACTGAGCCACATTGAGAACTCCTAAGATTTACTCTCTGGACCGCTTTCATATATAAAACACAGTATCATTAACAATGATCACCACATAAGATTTACTCTCTGAACAGCTTTCACATATAAAACAGTATCATTAACAACGGTCACCATGCTGTTTCTCTCTCTTCTGCAGTCCTCCACACAAAGTTTCTGGAACTTTGAAGAATTAGCACATGACAGTCATGAAGAAAAAAATCTTATCCATTTAATCTACCAGAAGGTCCAAATTCACAAACATTTAGTGCAAACTAGAACAACTATCTTTTGACTGGAGGTCTGCTGATGGGCAAATAGTTTCCACCCTTGTTACCAAGAGCTATGTATGACAGTTTATGAGTGATTTTTTTGGTGTTAAGTACCTTATCTTACATTTTGCATGTGCTATCAACATCCTGAAGATAACCATATAATTGCCATTTTCCAACCATTTCTACTATTCTACCACCCACTCCTTGAAATTAGAAAGAGTCCTTGTTGCATCAGCAAATGTTTTAAGAATGCAGTCTTTTAACTTAATTCCCCTAATTCATCATCATTTTGGAAGAAAGTCTATCAGAGAACTCTTAGCCTAAGTCTTTATTCACCAATGCCATGTAGAAGGCACTTGAGGGGTGCCCTCTCTTGGAAAGGAAAGGGAATTATAGCCAAGACGTGGAAACAACCTAAATGTCCACTGAAACATGAATGGTTTAAGAAGATGTGGTACACAGTGGAATGCTACTCAGCCATAAAAAAGAACAAAATAATGCCATTTGTAGCAACATGGATGCAACTAGAGATTCTCATACTGAGTGAAGTAAGTCATGAAAAGAAAGACAAATATCGTATGATATCACTTGTATGTGGAATCTAAAGCATGGCACACATGAACCTATCTATAGAACAGAAACAGACTCACAGATATGGAGAATAGACCTGTGGTTGCCAGGGGGGATGTGGGAGGATATAGGATGGGGAGTTTGGAATTGGTAGATGCAAACTATTACATTAGGAATGGCTAAGCAATGGGGTCCTACTGTACAGCACAGGGAACTATGTCCAGTCTCTTGGGATAGAACATATGGAAGATGTTATGATAAATGAATGCATATGCATGTATTTTTGGAGATTTTATTTTGCCATTTATTTGAATGAAGGCCAGTGGTGGCTTCAGCCGGATATGAAGAATATATTTACACATTTTAATGATACCTGTGGGAACTCTGCCCAGTTGCAATCATTCCCTTTTTTGAGTGATGACACCAACTTTCTAAACCTAGTAGGCTCCTGGCTGCCACATTCGTCTGACAAAATTTTATTCCTCTGGTCATTCCTAATATACTAGGATTGACATCATATATTCATGGAATCTTAGTCCAAAGTCTGCAGGAATTTGAAACTGGAGTTTACAAAACACCAGACAGTTTCTAGATACAGCTGGACTACAGTATATAAAGTTCGGAATTCTCAAATAATCAAATTCACCTCATGGATCATGGAATAAGCATTTAGGAATTGAGAAACAGAGATGAGAGGTTAAGAATGCTTACAATTTTTTAATATGCAGTTTAGTCTTTTCCTAAGAAAATTTTCCTAAGAAGTACCTTTGAAATCTTTGAGTTAGCTCTTTATTTTTAATGTAATTTTTTATTATAGTATAGTTGATTTATTGTGTTGTGTCAATTTCTGCTTTATAGCGTAGTGACCCAGTCATACATATGTATTTTTTTCCCATACTATCTTTCTTCATGTTCTATTCCAAGAGATTAGACACAGTTCCCTATACTATACAGCAGGATTTCATTGCTTATCCATTCCAAATGTAATAGTTTGCATATATTAACCCCAAACTCCCAATCCATACCACTTCCTCCTCCCTTCCCCTTGGCAACCACAAGTCTGCTCTCTATATCTGTGAGCCTGTTTCCGTTTTTTTTAATTTTTTTTAATTTTTATTTTATTTTTATTTATTTTTTTTTTTTTTGCTTTTTTGGGCCACACCCGTGGCATATGGAGGCTCCCAGGCTAGAGGCTGAATCAGAGCTACAGCTGTCAGCGTACACCACAGCCACAGCAACTCAGGATCAGAGTCTCATCTACAGTCTACACCATAGCTCACAGCAATGCCAGATCCTTAACCCACTGAGCAAGGCCAGGGATGGAACCTGCAACCTCATGGTTCCTAGTTGGATTTATTTCCATTGTGCCACGATAGGAACTCCCTGTGTCTGCTTTTTTAGATAGGTTCATTTGTGCCATATTTTAGATTCCACAGATAAGTGACATCATATTGTATTTGTCTTTCTCCTAGTGACTTACTTCATTTAGTATGAGAATCTCTAGTTACCCTCATGTTGCTGCAAATGACCTTATTTTGTTCCTTTTATGTCTGAGTAGTATTCCATTGTGTATGTGTACCACATCTTCTTAATTCATTAATCTGTCAGTGGACATTTAGGTTGCTTCTGTGTCTTGGCTCCTGTGAATAGTGCTGCAATGAACATAGGGATAAATTCGCTTTAACTACCTTGATTTGGTTTCTTTCCTTTGCAAACACATGCACACACTATGCACGTGCACACACATCTAATAACCTACTTTTTCTCTTTCAGTAATACCAATAATATTTTTCCATTAATAAGTATAGTTTTATAACTGTTGATTTGTAGATATCGATTGATTGATTTATAGATACTAAAAAATCCTTGCATCCCTGAGATAAATATCACTTGACCATGGTGTATGATCCTTTTAATTATTGCTGGACTAGTTTTGCTTGAATTTTGTTGAGGATTCTTGCATAAATGTTCATTAGTGATATTGGCCTGTAATTTTCTTTTTTTGTGGTATCTTTGTCTGGTTTTGGTATCAGGGTGATTGTGGCCTCATAGAATGAGTTTGGGAGTGTTCCTTCCTCTGCAATATTTTGGAATAGCTTCAGGAGGATAGGTGCTAACTCTTCTCGAAATTTTTGACAGAATTTGCCTGTAAAGCCATCTGGTCCTGAGTTTAGTATGTTGGAAATTTTTAAATTACATAGAAGTTTGTACCATTCTAAGAATTTATCCATTTCTTCTAGGTTGTCAATTTTATTGGCATATAGTTGGTTGTAGTAGTCTCTTATGATCCTTTGTATTTCCATGATGTCTGTTGTAACTTCTACTTTTTCATTTCCAATTTTATTGATTTGAATCCTCTCTCTTCTCTTCATGAGTCTCGCTAATGTTTTATCAATGTTGTTGATGTTTTCAAAGAACTAACTTTTAGTTTCATTGATCTTTTCTGTTCTTCATTTCTATCTTATTTATTTCTGTTCTGATCTTTATGATTTCTTTCCTTCAGCTAACTTTGGGTTTTGTTTGTTCTTCTTTCTCTAGTTGCTTTAGGTGTAAAGAATCCAAGTTGGAAAGGAAGAAGTAAAACTATCACTGTTTGCAGATGACGTGATGTGGGATGGAAATCCTGTGAAATTGGATTGTTATGATCATTATACAACTACAGATGTGATAAATTCATTTGAGTAATAAAAAAATTTAAAAAAAAGAAAATCCTGAAAAGAAAAACCAGAAAGCTGTTAGAGGTCATCAATGAATTTGGTAAAGTTTCAGGATACCAAATTAATGCACCAAAATCAGTTGCATTTCTATATACTAACAATGAAAGATCATAAAGAGAAATTAGGGAAACCATCCCATTTATTATCACATCAAAAAGAATAAAATACCTAGGAATAAACTTACCTAAAGAGACAGAACATATGTACTCTGAAAACTATAAGACACTGATAAAAGAAATCAAAGATGACACAAAAAGATAGAAATATATACTATGCTCTTGGATTGGAAGAATTAAAATTGTCAAAATGATTGTACTACCCAAGGCAATCTACAGAGCCATCACAATCACTATCAAATTACCAATGGCATTTTTCACAGGCAACTAGAACAAAATATTTTTAAAATTCATCTGGAAATATAAAAGACCCCAAATAACGAAAGCAATCCTGAGAAAGAAAAATAGAACTGGAAGAATCAGGCTCCCTAACTTTGGACTATACTACAAGGCTATAATCATCAAAACAGTATGGTTCTGGCACAAACCCTGAAACATAGATCAATGGAAAGGAATAGAAAGCCCAGAAATAAGCCCATGTACCTATGGCCAATCTATGACAAAGGAGGCAAAAATACACAATGGATAAAATAAAGTTCCCTCAATAAGTGTGCTGGACAGCTACATGTAAAAGAATGAATTTAGAATGCTCTGTAATACCATTCACAAAAATAAACCCTAAATGGATTAAAGACCTAAGTGTAAGACTGGATACTGTAAAAATCTTAGAGGAAAATATAGGTTGTACACTCCCTGATGTAATAAACTGCAGCAATATCTTCTCAGATCCACTTCCTAAAGTAATGAAAATTAAAAACAAAAATAAACAGCTGAGACCTGATTAAACTTAAAATTTTTTCACAGCAAAGGAAACCATTAAAAAAAATGAAAAGACAACCCACAGAATGGGAGAAAATATTTGCAAATGAAGTGATTGACAAGGGGTTAATCTCCAAAATATAAATACCTCTTGCAACTCAATGTCAAAAACAAAAAAACAAAAACAAATAACCCATCAAGAAATGGGCAGAAGATCTAAACAGACATTTCTACAACAAAGACATGCAGAAGGTCCATTGTGACTCAGCAGTAATGAATCTGACTAGTATCCATGAGAATATGGGTTCAATCCTTGGCCTTGCTCAGTGGGTAAAAGATCTGGCTTGCCATGAGCTGTGGTGTAGGTTACAGATTCGGCTCAGATCTGGCATTGCTGTGGCTGTAGTGTAGCCTGGCAGCTGCAGCTCTGATTTGACCCCTAGCCTAGGAACTTCCATATGCTACACATGTGACCCTATAAAGGAAAAGAAAAAAAAAGACATCTCAATGACCAAAAAACACACAAAAAGATGCTCTGGAGTGGATGCAGAGAAAAGAGAACCCTCTTACACTGTTGGTGGGAATGGAAATTGATGCAACCATTATGGAAAAATAGTATGGAGTTTCCTGAAAAAAAAAATATAAATGGAATTCCCTTATGATCCAGCAATCCCACTCCTGGGCATCTATCTGGAGAAAACTATGACTTGAAAAGATACATGTACCCAATGTTCACTGCAGCACTATAATCAATAGCCAAGACATGGAAGCAATGTAAATGCCCATCAACAGAGGAATGGATGAAGAAGATGTGGTACATATATATAATGAAATATTACTCATCCATAAAAGAGAATGAAACAATGCCATTTGCAGCAATATGGAGGCAACAAGAGATTCTCATACTAAGTGAAGTAAGTCAGAAAGAGAAAGACAAATACCATACTTTATCACCTCCATGCAGAATCTAAAATATGAACCTACCTACTAAGCAGAAAGCAGACTCATAGACATGGAGAACAGACTTTTGGGTGCCAAGGAGTGGGGGGTCGGGGTATGGGCTGGGAGTTTGGGAGTAGTTGATGCAGACTCTTACATTTAAAATGGGTAAGCACTGTGGTCCTAGTGTATAGCACAGGGAACTAGATATAATCTTTAGGATAGACTATGATGAAACATAACATAAGAAAGGGAATGTATATGTATATATGATGGGTCATTTTCCTCTATAGCAGAAATGGGCACAACACTGTAAATCAACTCTAATAAAAATTTTTAGAAAATAAACATAAAAATAACATTTGTACTATTCTATGCTCTGCCTTTGTCCTCTAAAGTTCTTCATTTATTGTACTGCAGAGCAAGCATAGTTGTTAAAATTTAATCTTTTCACTCCCCAATGTATAATGAAAAAAGGACATATGAGTTAAAGGGATCTGGCTTACTCTGGGCTCCAGTACTTCAGCGTAACTTTTAAAAATTTATCTTAATTATGGAATGGGAATTGTTACAAAGTTGTATGTTAAGAATCAATGAGAGCAGATCTAATAATAAATTTTAAAATGTGCCTTTGAGCCATAGAAATATGCTAATCAATGAGAATTACATATTAAAATTTACACTGAAGAGAAATATTTTCACAGCACTTCTTAGTTTAATAAAATAAAACAGAATTTGTCCAGCATATTGATAATTGCATAATTTACCATAGAGCCCCTAACTTGGATGTCTGCTCCTAAATAAATTCGATTTTGTCTACTTTGAACTGATTTTTCCATCTGCTGACCTGCTCACCTAATTGATGCAAATGATTTTAAATGTATTTATTTCGTTTCTTGATATTTGTGTTGCCTACATTTTTAGTATTGCTAAAGAACTGTATCATTTTCAGTTACTTTCAGATCATCCATATGAACAACACAGGACTAATTAGCTTAGAAGGGCTAGCTGTTGCTGAAATCACTGAGGGGAATCACAGGACACCTCCAAGCATCTTTCTGTCAGTAAGTTCCAACTTCTTATTACCACCTCCTGTGATCATGCTGTGACTCTGACAACCATCCTTGAGGAAAGCGCTTTGCCAGTTTACATAGTGAACCAAAGGCAGAACTAAGAAAGGAATGGAGCCCAGTGTTTTCCTCTATCCATTCTCTTTTTACCAGTGCATGGGGGTTACCCATTCCATTCAAAGATGACCCGGCATGAATTGCTGCAATATGAAGAGACCTCTACAGTGCTGTTATTTCTGGGAACACTTAACTACAATGAGATCTCTTGAGACTGAGAATGAGATCAATGAGACTGAGCTGTGACCAGTGTAATATTTCACAGCATCTCTAAACACACACACACACAAATAGACATTGGGTACTGTCTTGCTTTTCTCAGTAGAAAAAAAAAATGCAGGTTTTTGTTTTGTTTTTTGTTTTTGTCTTTTTTGCCATTTTTGGGGCCGCTCCCATGGCATATGGAGGTTCCCAGGCTACGGGTCGAATCTGGTCGATTCGGAGCTGTAGCCACCGGCCTACGCCAGAGCCACAGCAACGCGGGGTCCGAGCCGCAGTCTGCAACCTACACCACAGCTCACGGCAACGCCGGATCGTTAACCCACTGAGCAAGGGCAGGGATCAAACCCGCAACCTCATGGTTTCTAGTCGGATTCGTTAACCACCGCGCCACGACGGGAACTCCAAAATGCAGGGGGTTTTTTTGTTTGTTTGTTTGTTTTAATACAAAGTATTTTAAAAATTATGAAATTTTCTGTGGTTTTTTTCATATACGGCCTTTATTATGCTGAGATATTTTCTTTCTGTGCCTACTTTAAGGATTTTATTATAAATAGATGTTGAGTTTGTCACATGCTTATCCTGTGCCTATTGAGATAATCATCATCTTCTTTTTCTTTTTCAGGGCCAGACCTGCAATATATGAAAGTTCCCAGGTTAGGGGTCAAATCAGAGTGGCAGCTGCCAGCCTGCACCACAGCCATGGCAACACCAGATCTGAGGCTCATCTGCAGCCTATGCCACAGCTTGTGATAATGCCGGATCCTTAACCCACTAAGCGAGGCCAGGGATCAAACCCACATTCTCATGGCCGCTATGCCAGATTCTTAACCCACTGAGCCACAACAGGATCTCCCATATGATTATTTTTTTTATTATTATTCATTTAATGTGATAGATACCTTGATTGATTTGTTTATGTTGGACCATCTTTGCATCGCAAGGATAAAGATTGCTTGCTCATGGTGAGTAATTCTTTTAATGTGCTTCTGAATTCTCTTGGCTAGTATTTTATTGAGCTTTTGGCATCTATATTCGCCAGGGATATTGGCCTGTATTTTTCTTTATAAAATAAGAACTTGTAATAATCTAAAATTATAAATTATGCATTGATCCTGTGCATATCAGAATACATAACTACGTATTGTTTTGGCTTACTATTGCTTTGTAAACAAAATAGCACACATATGTCCTGCAATTTCTAGAAGTATCCCATCACTAGAAGAATCCAACCAAACTTATTCCATGACATAATTTTTTTAACATAAAAATTGTTTAAAAGGAACCATAGGAGTTCCCGTCGTGGCGCAGTGGTTAACGAATCCGACTAGGAACCATGAGGTCGCGGGTTCGATCCCTGCCCTTGCTCAGTGGGCTAACGATCCGGCGTTGCCGTGAGCTGTGGTGTAGGTTGCAGACGTGGCTCAGATCCCGCGTTGCTGTGGCTCTGGTGTAGGCTGGCGGCTACAGCTCTGATTAGACCCCTAGCCTGGGAACCTCCATATGCCGCAGGAGCGGCCCAAAGAAATAGCAAAAAAGACTAAATAAATAAATAAATAAATAAAAGGAACCATAAAATAAAAATTTCTTAGCATACAAAAAAAAAAAAATGACAGAAGCATTCAGGTAAGGGAAGATGCTTGCAGGAGCAACTGCTCCAAAATGGTCTTTTCTTTCACAAAATTCAAAACTGTAATACCATGGCACCACCTATTGATGGAATGGAAGCACTGAAATCCTAAAATCACAAACAACACAGTATCAAACATTTATTGGAATTATAAATCAAAGTATAAAACATACATCTTGGATTACTGATTAGATGATATCTATCAATGAGATGGTTAGGTGGTAATTGATATACTTATGTCAGTTGTTTCTTTGACTTTCCATGAAAAGTCACAGCATTTCTTCAAGGACTAAAACATTGCTTGAACCTAAGATTGATATAATTAAATTTTGTTTTCTTACATCTATTTTAAAGCAATTTTAGACGAAAAATACAAAATTGATTTTTTATATAAACACAGTGACATCAAATGTTAGGAGTATGCAGAATGTTTTAAAATAACTTTATAAAACACATTCTCATGTGCATACTAATACTTGGAAGAAAGTAAGAGATACTCCCATAGAACAGACCTAAAAAAGACTGATAAGCCAATGAGTTGGATAATCCCCAGCTGTCCTGGAGGAAGGTGTTTGTGTGTTGAGGACAGGGTTTTGCTTTAAAATGTACTGGGTTTTCAGACATTCAATCAAAAGATGATAACTTGAACTCGTGGGATGTCACCCATTGAAACTCAAACTTTAAAATGGCTGTAACTTTATTGAAAGTGTAGAATTAAAAAAAAAATATGCCCACCATGCAAAAAAAAAAAAAAAAAGACAAGGAAGCTTGTTTGTCTTGACATAAGATCTAGATGGACCAACAAGAAGTCAGATTAAAAATTTATGATAACAGTTTTCCTCCAACAGGCTGAAGTTTTTATTTATACTATCTCTGTGATCCAGGAGTGTTTCAGCTCAGAAAGCAACATCTGGGGCTAGCTAGCCAATGCCCCAAATTTGAGGTCTCACTGAATAACAGATACTCCATCTAGGAGTTCCTGTCCTGGCGGAGCAGAAACAAATCCGACTAGGAATCATGAGTTTGTGGGTTCAATCCCTGGCCTCACTCTGTGAGTTAAGGATCTGGTGTTGCTGCGAGCTGTGGTGTAGGTCACAGAATTAGCTCAGATCTGATGTTGCTGTGGCTGTAGTGTAGGCCAGTAGCTGTAGTTCCGATTGGACCCCTAGCCTGGGAACTTCCATACGCCACTGGGTGCGGCCCTAAAAAAAGCAAAAACCAAAACAAACACTCCATCTAGATTATACAGACATGCAAGTTTCTCAAAAATAAAACCCAATTGAAAATGAACTCATAATCTAAAATGATAAAATTAAGAAGGAAAAGTTCCGTCATAAGTGATTCAGAAAATACTAAAAAGTTCTGGAAAATCTGGAAAACAATCAAAGATTTTGTTTGGTATAAATAATAACTAAATAATTGAGATTTAAAATTCAATAAGTTGGCTAAGAGCAGGAAAGAAGTGGTAAACAGAGAATTAAAAAATAGAAGACTTTATTTCACATGTAATATATAACACTATAGAGAAAAATAAATAAATGGAAAATAAGAATTGAGACACAAAAGATGGAATGACTGAATCCAACATATGTCTGTTCAGATGTCCAGAAATGGATGATAAGTAAAATGACTAAGAGAAAATTTAAAATTAAATGGCTGAAGTATTTCCCAAATTGATGAAAGACATGAATTTCTAATTTGAAAATGAATAAAAAATAACAAGCAGGATAAACAGACAGGAACCCTTCTGAGATAACCCATTAAAACAGTAGAAACCAAAGTTAAAGAAGTGTTCTCAAATACAAACAGAGAGGATAGGTTTTCTAAAAATAAACCACAATTAGATAAATTGACAAACTTCTCAAAAGTAACAAAAACAACAGACAGCTGTAGAGCATTACCTTTAAAGAATAAGAGCAAACAACTCTCAGCTTATTCATGTACTTCTCTTTTTTTAACAAATATTTACAATGATACTTATCATGAGCCAACACTATTCAGGGCCTTACAAGTGTTAACCCATTTAATTGACATAAATCTCATATCCCCATAATGTAGGTACAATTTTAAAATTTCATTTCACTGATAAGAAAATTGAGGAAGATTGAGGTAAAGTAATATTTTGAAAGTCACATGGCAAGGAAGAACTTAAACTTGTATTTTATACCTAACTAAATTATCACTTAAGCATAGGACATTTTTACAAACAAATATTTAGTAACCACAAAAACTTCTCATTAGAAGAATTCAGAAAAGATATACATTACAAACTGAGAAGTTAAATCAAGAAAGAATGGTGAACAAAGAATGTGGCAACCATATGTGTAAACTAAACAAACCTCAAGTATAAAAAAATAATAAGCAGAATTTTGAGATTACAATAAACAAGGGAAAACTAAATATTGAATCCTATCACTGTTTATTCTAATTTAGTTCATTATAGATAAAGGGATGATTTTCCAGATACATATAACAGTTTCATATGTGTAGACACTAATATGTAACATAGGAATATATAAAGTAATGCTTAGCACAAGAAAAATATTGGCAATTTTTTTTTTTTGTCTTTTTAGGGCCACTCCACAGCATATGGAAGTTCCCAGGCTAAGGGTCAAACTAGAGCTGTAGCCACTGGCCTACACTGCAGCCACAGCAATATCACATCTGAGCCATGTCTGCAACCTACACCACAGTTCAAGGCAACGTCAGACCCTTAACCCACTGAACGAGGCCAGGGATTGAACCTGAATCCTCATGGATGCTAGTCAGGTTTGTTTCCTCTGAGCCACAATGGGAACTCCTGACAAATTAATCTTAACCATGGGAGTTTAATATCCTTTCCTATAATATTAATAAACAATTTTTTAAAGTTTTAAAGGCTGTGGATGAATAAAACAATGAATTAACCTTTTCATCCACTGGTAGTATCTAGAAATTTGTACCAAAAAAAAATCACACAGCAGATATTCTTTTCAGTCATGCATAAAACTTTTATAAAAACTGACCATGGGAAGTTGCTTTGTGGTACAGCACATTAAGGAGTAAGCATTGCTGCAGCTGTGGTGCAGGTTGCAGCAGTGGCAAGAGTTCAGTCCCTGGCCCAGGAACTTCCACATGCCATGTGTGGGGCAAAAAGAAAAAAGAAAAAAATGACCACGAGCTAAGCGTAAAAGTGAGACTCACTAAATACAAAATTTTCAGGATCATGAAATATGTGCCTGGTGAACAAAATATAATTAAACTAGGAAGTGATAATAGATGCCTCAAGAAAAATTGGAAGATTTCAAATTCACTTGGAAATAACTGAGTTATGGAAGAAAAAAATTGTGGGAATCATGAAGTATTTGAACCGACTGATAATTATGAAAATGCTATACATCAAAACGTATAATTCTTAGTAATTTCTTAGCACTAACTGCTACATTAAAATGTTTGAAAAATAGCAAATTAACCACTCAACTCAAGAAGTTGAGAAAAAGAACAAATAAATAGACCATGATCATTTTACAACTCCTAACAAATTAACTGACTCAGGCGGGGATGTTTAAAGGATGAGAAACCCTGAGATAAAAAGTTGACTGAAAATTTAATTGACCCAGAACTAGAGTAGAGCCTACAGATTACCTGCTGCTAACACCTTCCACCAGTGACCAATGTTAACAGCTTTAGCAATTAGACACCCAGCCCTTTATTGTGATGCAATGAGAAACACATAGAATTATTCTTAAAGTTTTCTTGCCTTTGCAAGTGTTTTGCTATCTAATTAATTTATTTAAATTACTCACATAAATCTTTATACCTAAACTTCCAATTTACAGGAAATACTGAAATGTATATAAAGGTACAAGTCAAACAGTCTTCATGAGGAAACAACCATACACATTAAAGGAAATCAGAAATTATAAAGGGAAATTGATCCAGTCTCTTCAAAGGATTAGTGTCATGGGAAAAGGAGAGAGGAGAGGAATGTTCTATATTAAAATATTCTTTAGAGAAATGGCATATACTGTCATTGATTGAATCATGGTCTGAATAAACTAGCTTTAAAAAGCATTGTATGAACTAACAGAGACATCTGGATAATATGAAAGAGTATTAAATTATTTTAGGGAACTACTATTAAATTCGTTGTGTGATAATGCTGTTGTGGTTATGTGAAAAGTGAATTTCAGAGATGGATACTAAAATAATTTCAGGTTTCTTGTTATGATATCTGTAATGTATATTTATAAATTTATCAATAATTGTTGTAACAAATGATTTCATTTTTTTCACTCATTTACTTTTATTCAGTTAAAGTTTACTGAATAAAATGTTTACTGACTCTCAGTAGACTGACAGACACAGGGCTAAAATATGCAGGAGAATTTCTGCTTCAAGGAAGATCTATAGTTCATCCTATTTCTTTTTTCCCATTTTTTAAAGTTTTATTGAAGTTTATTACATTTTATTGCAATGTTGTGATCATTTCTGCTGTACAGCAAAGTAATTCAGTTATACACATATACATAAGCCATTCTTTTTCAGATTCTTTTCCCATATAGGTTATCACAGATTATTGAGTGTGGAGTTCCCTTTGCTCTACAGCAGCTCCCCCTTGACCATCCATTCCAGATACAGTAGTGTGCATATGCCAATCCCAAATGCACAGTCCATCCCTCCTTGCTACCTGTCCCCTTTGGTAACCATAAGTTTCTTTTCGAAGTCTATGTGTCTGTTTCTATTTTGTAAGTAAGTTCATTTGTATCATTTTTTAAATGCACATAAAAGTGATATCATGATGTTTGTCTTTCTGACTTACTTCACTTTAGTATGATAGTCTCTGGGTCCAACAATGTTACTGTAAATAACATTATTTCATTCTTTTTACAGCTAAGTAGTATTCCATTGTATATAGGTACCATATCTTCCTTATCCATTCCTTCACAGATGGACATTAGGTTGTTTCCATATCTTAGCTACTGTAAATAGTGCTCTCATGAACAGTGTGGTGCATGTATCTTTTCAAATTATGTTTTTTTCTGGATATATGCCCGGGAGTAGGATTGCTGGATCATATGCTAACTCTAATTTTAGTTTTCTGAGAAATCTCCATGCTGTTCTCCATAGGGGTTTTACCAATTTACACTCTCATCAACAGTGTAGGAGGGTTCCCTTTTCTCTGCACCCTCTCTAGCATTTATTGTTTGTGGACTTTTGGTGATGGCCATTCTGACTGGTGTAAAATCATACCTCATTGTAGTTTTGATTTGCATTTCTCTAATAGTGATACTGAGCATCTTTTCGTGTGTATGTGTGTGTTTGCCACTTATATTTCTTCTATGGAGAAATGTCTATTTATATAATCTGCCCATTTTTTTATTGGGTTGTTTGGTTTTTTTGATACTGAGCTGCATGTGTTGTTTGTATATTTTGGAGACTAATCCCTTGATGGTTGCTGATTTCACCTTTACATCTCAGAAAAAGGCATTTATAATCTTCTTCTTTGTGTATTTTTTTAAATTTTAGAATAATGTTTCAAAAATAAAAACCAAAGAAAAGAGGAGCAGCCTGGGGGCTCTGCTATTGCTTGTTTTCCAAGGTGCAAATTCGCACTAGACCTCTGTCTGTCTAGGCTCCAGTCTCACCTAAGGCTGCTGCCCAATGTTGCAGAATGTGTGGCATCAAAAAATTCAGAAACAGAGAATTCATCCTTCAGGGAATGTGGCATTCTTTCTGAACAGATGCCCTGCTAGCAATAGTGACCCTCATGGAACAGGGAGTTGATGCTCATTCACCTCTTCCTTCTCTGGTTTTACATACTGCATTCCAGTATCAACTTTGAGTCCAGCAAATTTGGACAGCTCCTGGTGAAGCTACCCAAGAAAGCTGGGGAGACAGCGTGGAATAAAATGAAAAGCAGCTTCAACTCATGGAACCAATTTTCCTATTCACTACCACTGCTTACTTACTTAAAACTTGCAGAAAGTTCTTTCCTGGCTGTCCTATTCCATTTAGTTTCTTAGTTTTAACAAAAATTGTTGTTCTTCTTCCAGGATATAGGAGAGTAATTAAATATTAGATTGGCAAAAATTAAGCAGGGTCAATTCTGCATTTATGTATTAGAGTCTCACCCTGCCCAAAAGGGATTCAGTCAGTGCTGTGATGGACTCATAAGCAGGTAAACACTAGAAGAAAGCACGAGTAACAGTGGGAGGGAAAGGTCTTGAGCATTAAAGGAAAACAGTGCTATAGAAATCCAGGGGGAAAAAAGTGCTATCTATAGACTAAAACATGAGATAGGCTTGGAATAATGATAATTTTCTTTCTACTTTGTTAATTCTGTTAATTCTTTAATTTCTTTTTCTTGCCTTGCTGACTAGGACCTCCTCTTTTTTTTTTTTTTCTTTTTTTTTTTGGCCACCCCACAGCATATGGAGTTCCCAGGCCAGGGATCAGATCCAACCTAAGCCACAGCTGCGGCAACGCCGGATCCTTAACCAACTTTGCCAAGCGGGGGATCAAGCCTGCATTCCAGTGCTCCCAAGATGCCACCAGTCCCACTGCACCACAGCAGGAACTCCTAGGACCTCCTTTTTATATTGAATAGAAGTGATGGTAGTGAATATTCATAATTTGTTGCCAATCTAAAAGGGAAAATTTTCTAGTTTCTCCACAAAGTATGATATTGCCAAAGGCTTCCTTACTTGGGGGTCCCCATAACAGATGCTATTAGTCTCTGCTCAGTTTCCTTTTTATTGAATTAGTCAATGTAGTCATCCTCCAGCTATTAGAAATTATAAACAATTAAATCTTACAGTGGCCCCTTTCCACAAAGAATTAACTTTGACCAAACTGGACCCACTGGGGCAACCAGTGAGTAATGACAAACATGGGATTGCAAAGATGGACCACGTTGTAAATACCAATGAGATACTGAAGAAAAAAGCAGACTCATTCATTAATCAGCAATCCAAGATAAAATATGAGACTTAAAAATTCTCCTAGGCAGCCATTTTTAAGGAAAAAAACAAAAACAAACAAACAAACAAACAAAAAAAACGCTCATTTCCTGCCATGAGGGAGCAAACTAACCTGAAGGCCAGATGTAGAATTTACCTATGAGAGCAATAGAACTTCAGAGAAGGCCAAATTCTCCTTGCCCAGGTCAGGAGAATAATAAAGAAGTGGGATTCAG
This sequence comes from Sus scrofa, assembly GCF_054392235.1. Classification (NCBI taxonomy): domain Eukaryota; kingdom Metazoa; phylum Chordata; class Mammalia; order Artiodactyla; family Suidae; genus Sus; species Sus scrofa. Next base: position 72,654,882 of record NC_139392.1, read on the forward strand.
AGATTTGGTAAAGAGATATCTAGCCTCAGTTTCTGAATATGTGTGCCTGTCTACAGACAGCTTGAGTGTCCTCACATTTTGGCAGCCCACTTCCCACGAAGGGGAAGCACTAAGAGGTCAGGCAGCACTGCAGTGCCTCTCGTGACCAGGGTTTGGAAACTACATGTCATTACTTCCACAATATTGTGTTGGTCACACAGTTCAGCCGTCACTGTGGGAGAGGACTGCTCAAGGGCAGGTACCGTTGGTTTCCATCTTGACGTCTGTTCCACAATCCTTTAGCCTCTAATAATTCAAGTTTCTCCTACATGTAATATCTATCTATTCCCTGCCTAAAGTCCCTCAACGTCTCATACCATTACAGCATCAGCCTGAATTCCATGAACCTTATCATCTAAATTAGGTACAGGTGGTGTTCCCATTGTGGCTCAGTGGTAACGAACCTGACTACCACCCATGAGGGTGAGGATTCAATCCCTGGCCTTGCTCAGTGGATTTAGGATCTGGTGTTGCCGTGAGCTGTGGTGTAAATCATGGAATCCATGTTGCTGTCGCTGTGGCATAGGCCAGCAGCTACAGCTCTGATTCAATCCCTAGCCTGGGAAATTCCATATGCAAAGGGTTTGGCCCTAAAAAAGATAAATACATACATACATATGGTACAGTTGTGTATGAGCTTCCTTTAGTGTAGTTTCTGAAGACTTATGAACTAAGAGACAAGTTGTCTGGTTCACACACCCATCATAATGGTGAGGCAGAGACAGGATAACCACAAGAGTCTCTTCTCTCCAAAACTAGCAAAAGAGGAGGTATATGGGAGTTATGGCCTCTTAGTATTTCTGAAATCCAGAAGGACGCAATGGGACACATGTTGACAGTTTCTCATTTTGGACTTAGGTCCTGGGAATGAGTCATTATGATTATGGGTCTGCCCCCTGAGCTCCTGATTCTTTTAGTCATCTTTCCTTTTGGTCACCCTTCCTTCTGCCATGAAAGATATATCATGTTTACAGGTAGGTAATTTTCTCAGCCTTATTCCTATATAAATTTAAGGGTTCATAGTCCAATTTTTATTTTTATTGTCTCTGATCCTTTGAGTCCAAATTGCTGCTATTTCCGCAAATATGATTACTTTTATTATTTATTTATTTATTTTTGCCATTTCTTGGGCCACTCCCGTGGCATATGGAGCTTCCCAGGCTAGGGGTCTAATCGGAGATGTAGCTGCCAGCCTACGCCAGAGCCACAGCAACGCAGGATCCAAGCCGCGTCTGCAACCTACACCACAGCTCACGGCAAAGCCGGATCGTTAACCCACTGAGCAAGGGCAGGGATCGAACCCGCAACCTCATGGTTCCCAGTTGGATTCGTTAACCACTGCACCACGACAGGAACTCCAGTATGATTATTTTTAAACCTTTGTGGGTCTCCTGTGAATCTTATCATCAAAGTTTAATATATTATGTAATAGCCACACAATGGTTCTCTTTGAAATAAGACTTTTTGTAATTGGACTTCCCAATGATGTTGCTGAAGATGACACACAATTTAGATTTTTAGAAGCCCTTCTGTTTAAAGTGTAGGATCCATGAGACACATCCTTAAAATCTTTCGAGGGTCTTTGGCTAATTGATTTTTCTAAAGTTTTTACAATCACATTGGTTTTTGGCTGATTTTTCTAAAGTTTTTACAATCGCATCCTTCTTTTCAACTTTAAACCATATTTTCCTGATCTTTCCCTATATTTAATTTTTGTCTGAAAGCTATTTCTTAACTTTTACACTGTTTGCTCCAAACCAGCAAATCCTAGATTTTTATGCTTAACAGTTCTTTCCAAGCATATCTCTCTCCTCTTGAATTTTACCCACAGGCGACAAGAAGCCAGCTGGCACATTCAACACTGTGGCTGGAAATCTTCTAAACTAGATCACCCAGTTTGCTAAGGAAATTTTCTACCTGTCACATTACTGCAAGAGAGAGCTTGATTACTGGGATCCCTTTCTCTGTAGTTTCCAATATTTCTCTCACTTTCCTCATTGTTGGTCTCCTTGGAAATACCCGGCTTCCACTAACAGTCATTTTACTGCCATTTAGGCTTATACTAACATGCCTTTTAAAAGCCTTCAACTTTTCACCCACTGCCTAGTCTCAGAGCAATTCCTACATTTTTTTAGATTTTTTTTTTTATGGTAGCTCCAAACGCCTAGTATCAACACCTATGTTAATTATCTATTGCTGCATAACCAGTTACCTTCAAATTTAGTGATTTAGAATAAAAATAAACATGTATTGCCTCTTAGTTTCTTTAGGCAGGAATCTGGGTGCAGCATGGCTGGGCAATTCTGGTTGAGGGTTCCCCATGAGTTCAGTCAGATGTTGGCAGGGACTGCAGTGATGTGAGGGCAGGAATGGGACCAGGGAATCCACTTCAAAATGGTTCATTCCCACGACTGTCAAGTTGTTTGGCTGATGAAGGAAAGTTTCAGGTCTTCCCTAAGTGCCCCTCTCCACTGGACAGTCACTGTGCTCAGGACAAGGTAGCGGGCTTCTCCTGGAGGGAGTGAGCCTAAAGTACAAAAGTAGAAACTGCCATACTCTTTATGACTCAGCTTCAGAAATCACACACAATGTCATTTCTTCAATATCTTATTGGTCACACAGCTTAGTCCTTTTCATGGTTGGAAGGGACCACACAGAGCACAGATATCAGGAGACAAGAGTCATTTGAGCCTTCTGGAGGCTGGCTACCACAGATGCACTTACCATTCATCAGACTTTTCCTATTTGGATTTTCATTTACAGAATAAGAGTAGGAAGTAGGAGAGGTCAAGTGGAAGCCCCTGAGACTGCTCCCTCCAGCCAAGACAGATTATCAGATACAATATTCCATTCTGTGGGGAGTGTCAAAGATAGCGCCACACCAAATGACTTAAAGGATGCTGTGGTAATGACCCCTATCATATTCCCCATTTAATTCACCAGTCTGGCCCCTCTCAAAACTGGATGGATAAGGGAGGATATCAGTAGATTACTACAAACTTAGGCAAAAAGTAGTCCTTGGAGTTCCTGTTGTGGCTCAGTGGATACGAACCCAACTAGTATCCAGGAGGATGCTGTTTCAATCCCTGGCTCTGCTCAGTGGGTTAAGGATCCCGCATTGCTGTGGGCTGTGGCATAGGTCCAGACATGGCTCAGATCCCACGTTGTTGTGGCTGTGGTGTAGGCTGGCAGCTGCAGCTCTGATTTGACCCCTAGTCTGGGAAATTCTATATGCTGCTAGGTGCATAAAAAGCAAGAAAGAAGAGAAAAGAAAAGAAAAGAAAAGAAAGGAAGGAAGGAAGGAAGGAAGAAAAAAAAGAAAGAAAGAAAGAGGGAGGGAGGGAGGGAAAAGAAAATAAAAGAAAAGAAAAGAAAAGAAAAGGAAAAGAAAAGAAAAAGAAAACTTGCCCTCATTGCAGCTGCTGTGCAGGCTGTGGTAATTTTACTAAAGCTAATTAAAACAATTTCAGGTACACAGAATACAGCTCTTGATATGACAAATGTGTCTCTGTGTCTCTTCAATACCTGATCTGGAAGGAGGATCAGAGGTATGGCACATTCACAAGGCACTATTCACAATAGTACATATGCACTGTCTGGCCCCAAGTTTGCATGGCTTCCCTGTGTTCTTCCAGTTATCATTACAAAATGGATAATGTTATCATCCCCCTATTCAAAAATCTTAACTCACTCTTGTTATATTTAGAATAAAGTTTGTAGCATTAAGAACCAAGTAGTAGTAAGGCCATAGACTCTGGCATCAAATCTGAACCTTGTTCAGATTCTGGGTCAGAAAAACCTAGGTTTGCATCTGAGGTTTTCCATTTACTGCATGATGCAGAACAAAGTCTTTATCCTTCGAGGAGGTAACGGTAGTACTTCATAGATTGACAAGAGTTCTATGCAGTAATACACAGAAGGAGCTGAGTATGGTAACCAGCAATATCTGATCAATCCATGTTAACGTCTATAATTGTCAGATTGTAGTCAATGTTCTTGAATACTTCAATATTCTTAAGATTCTGGCTTTCAGTATTAGTCTGTTCAGTCTGCCATAACAAAATACTAGAGATTGGGTAGCCTAAATAATGGAAATTAATTTTCTCACAGTCCTAGAAGCTACAAGTACAAGGTCAGTGTGGCGTGAAGTTTGGTTAATGGTAAAGCCTCTCTTCCTGGCTTGTAGAATGCCCCTTCTGGCTGTGTCCGAACATGGCTTTCTGTCTGTGTGACATGGAGAGAGAGATGGAGATCAAGATCAAAATCTGGTCTTTTCTTCAGGCAATTTTACAAAGCCACAGTCATCAAAACAGTGTGGTACTGGTACCAAAACAAACAGACAGACCATTGGGACAGAATAGAGAACCCAGAAATAAACCCAGACACCTATGGTCAATTAATCTTTGACAAAGGAGGCAAGAATATAAAAAGGGAAAAAGACAGTCTTTTCAGTAAGTATTGCTGGGAAACCTGGACAGCTGCATGCAAATCAATGAAACTAGAACACACCCTCACACCATGCACAAAAATAAACTCGAAATGGCTGAAAGACTTAAGTATAAGACAAGATACCATCAAACTCCTGGAAGAGAATATAGGCAAAACTTTCTCTGACATCAACCTTACAAATGTTTTCTCAGGTCAGTCTCCTAAAGCAACAGAAATAAAAGCAAAAATAAACCAATGGGACCTAATCAAAACGACAAGCTTTTGCACAGCAAAGGAAACCAAAAAGAAAACAAAAAGACAACTTACAGAATGGGAGAAAATAGTTTTAAATGATGTAACCGACAAGGACCTACTCTCTAAAATATACAAACAACTTATACAGCTCAACAGCAGAAAAGCCAACAACCCAATGGAAAGATGGGCAAAGGACCTGAATAGACATTTCTCCAAGGAAGATATACGGTGGCCAACAAGCACTTGAAACAGTGCTCAACATCACTGATTATATTAGAAAAATGCAAATCAAAACTATCATGAGATACCACCTCACACCAGTAAGAATGGCCATCATTAATAAGTTCACGAATAACAAATGCTAGAGGGGTTGTGGAGAAAAGGGAACCCTCCTGCACTCTTGGTAAGAATGTAAGCTGGAACAACACTATGGAGAACAGTATGGAGGTACCTTGGAAAACTATGCATAGAACTACCATATGACCCAGCAATCCCACTCTTGGGCATATATCCAGACAAAACTTTCCTTAAAAAAGACACATGCACCCGCATGTTCATTGCAGCACTATTCACAATAGCCAAGACATGGAAACAACCCAAATGTCCACTGAGAGATGATTGGATTAGTAAAATGTGGTATGTATACACATTAGAATAGAATACTACTCAGCCATAAAAAAGAACAAAATAATGCTACTTGCAGCAACGTGGATGGAACTAGAGACTCTCATTCTGAGTGAAGTCAGTCAGAAAAAGAAAGACAAATACCATATGATATCACCTATATCTGGAATCTAATATATGGCACAAATGAACCTTTCCACAGAAAAGAAAATCATGGACTTGGAGAATAGACTTGTGGTTGCCAAGGAGGAAGGCCAGGTAGTGGGAGGGACTGGGAGCTTGGGGTAAATAGATGCAGAATGTTGCCTTTGGGATGGATTACCAATGGGATCCTGCTGTATAGTACTGGGAACTCTGTCTGTTCAATTATGATGGAACACGTAAGAAAAAAGAATGTATACATGTCTGTGTAACTGGGTCACCCTGCTGTGCAGTAGACATATATATAAAGAAATAAAAATAAAAATAAATTATTGTTTAATCACACACAAAAAGCCGGTCTTTTCTTTGTATTAGGACAGCAGTTCTATTGGATTAGGGCCCATGTTTGTAACCTCATTTAACCTTAATTACCTCTTTAAAGGTATTATCTCCAGATACACTCATATTGGGCCTAGGGCTTCAATATATGGATTTGGAAGACACATTTTAGTCTATGGCATCCTCCTTAATTTGACATTCTTTTTTTTTTTTTTTTTTTTTTTTTTTTTGTCTTTTTGCCATTTTCTTTGGCCACTCTTGCGGCATATGGAGGTTCCAAGGCTAGGGGTCAAATCGGAGCTGTAGCCACCGGCCTACAACACAGCCACAGCAACGCGGGATTGTTAACCCACTGAGCAAGGGCAGGGATCGAACCTGCAACCTCATGGTTCCTAGTCAGATTCATTAACCACTGCGCTACGACGGGAACTTCTAATTTGACATTCTTCATTCATCTCTCACTAGTGACATACATGTCTCACTAGTGACATAAATGCCGGGCTCCTGCCACAATAGTATTTCATGCCTAGATGCACATTCTCCCTGTCTTCTCTAGTCAAATTCTATCCAGTTCAAAATTCTCTGATGTTTTCTCCAGCTTATATGCAATAACTACTCATCTTCCATCTTTCTTCCTATGGTCCTTCATTCAAACTATTAATATAGCTAACATAAAAACAAAATATTTCAGTTTGCATATTTCTTTTACATACAATGTTCTCCGTTAAATACCACAATCATTATATGATATGATTGTTAGTAGTAAGCTTATTTTATGTATGTGGCAACTGAGATTTAAAGAGGTTGTTTCTTTATTGTATAAAAATGGAGAATATTAAAAAATGTGCTTGTGCATAGATAATGACACCATCTACAGTTTATGAAACATTAAAAGGGGAGCAGGTTTCATGGGAAACGATTTGGTATATATTGAGTTTGAAGCGCCTATGACACATCCAAGTATGCAAATATTAGGTACTCATTTAATATAGCTAGTCCTAGATTAATATACAGGTTTGATTTGCTATTTCATAATGTTTGCACAAATAAGTCATAAGTGTCAAATTACTAATCTCTTTTACTCTATGTGTTAGTGAAGAATAGGGCTAAATTATTTGTTTACTCTTCATATTTGCTCAACAATCTTTTTCTTCTCCTTCCATATATCTTAATAGCTAGTACTTAAAATCAGAAGTGGGTAGGATATGAAATAAATGGGATATTAAGAGATTATCTAAATTTAGTTCTCTCTAAAGATGAAAAAAGACAATATAGTGTGTTAAGTGACTCATCCAAGGTAATAATATCCAAATAAAAACTAGCATCCAGATTTTCTAATTCCTATCAAAACTCTTTCCTTATACCAGTGATTCCCAAATAGTATTCTGTAGAACATAAACTGTATGAGAAGCTCGGTGAATAAAATGATCCTAATGTGGTTTTTAACCTTGAATATAATCCCACCTCTTGTTTTACTTTAACCCAGCACTTAATAATAGAAGCCCTTTTCCACCGTGTATTAATGTTCATAGGAAATACTTTGGGAAATGATACACTATGCCATATTTGAGTATGACAATGGTGGGTTTCAAAGGACTTTGGTATGCTTGATTGGAAAATTATCCTGCTGAGATAAGGTTAAAGTGATGCAAAGGAAAGAGTTTCATTTGTTTGATAGATTTATACTGTTAATAGAAGACATAAGGCATGTAAATGAAATAGTTTTATTAACAAATGAGTACAGGGTTGTCATAGCAACCTGCCTAGAATTAAATCTTATTGTAGGGTGGGTTTTTGAAAGACTGATTTCTCCTAAGTAAGTGGTAGTGAAACTACAATAAATTAGCAGTTGAGGGCTTCTAGCTGGAGAATTGTTCTTTTCATCATAGTTGCTAGGGACATGGTAATGGAGCTGTTTTGCTTTTAGTTGACAGGGAAATTTGGGGATAGCCAAGAAAATAATTAAGCACAGATTTAGGGTTTGATAATAGAGTAATTAACTTTGCTGTGAGGTAGGCTAAAGAGAATTAATTATCATGGAAATCTAAGCCCAGTTTTATGGAAGTGCCCTGACTTGAATTTGAAAGAAAGAGAAATACTACTAATAAAACTAGGTGTGAACAGGAAGTTTCTCATATTTTAGGACTCTCTTTTATGATCAAATATAATTTATGCAACCTCTGTGCATCTTAATGATACACTTCAATTTAATCAAAATCATAGATGGTTCTAAGGAAAAAAATAATAGTATGCTAAAATATGGAGCGAGAAAAACACTCCAAAAATTTACATAATTTTCAAATCACTATAATAAGTGAGAAAGTCTTTATTGTCCTGTACCAGATATATTGCAGCAAATTTGACTGCTTGCAATTTTTATTATTTTTCTATAAATTACCAAATAAAAAATTTTTAAATGAATGTTAATTTGCCTTTCTACTGTAGCTTAAGCAAGTTCATCATTTAAATGTTATAAGTAATGAATAATTAAGCAACATAAATAATTTAATATTCCTTGTTAAAAATACATCCTGCTAATTAAAAATTTTTAAACATTGCAAATAAAGAACATAACCTAAGGGTGGAAAGAACATACATACCAATGTCTACCCAAGATTTTTCCAGCTTCATCACAGCTGGAAACTAAGAAAAATCACAGATAAAGGAATATTTCATTTTTATTTTTACTATTTTTTAAAATTTTGTATGCTTTTTAGACTCAGTCCCATGTCATACGGAAGTTCCCAGGCTAGGGGTTAAACTGGAGCTACACAGCTGCCAGCCTATGCCACAGTCACAGCAACTCAGGATCCAAGCCATGTCTGCAACGTACACCACAGTTCATGGCAATGCTGGATCCTTAACCCACTGAGCGAGGCCAGGGATCGAACACGCATCCTCATGGATACTCATTGGATTTTTTAACTGCTGAGCCACAAAGGGAACTCCCTATTTCATTTTTAAAAATACATTTTGAAACTATAGTTTTTTCTTTATATCTATCAACAGTTAATCAAATCTATAATTACTGTCTATTAATGGGAAGAAAACAATGGTGGCAAACACCTTTGAACTTACAGAGTTCTGCCACTTACAGGATCTATAAACATTGACCCATCTATGTCTTTCAGGATGTGAAATAATTAGGTATTGTAAATCACCGTGCAAATGTTAGATATTTAATTGGACCAGTCAATGGTACTGATTTCCTTACTTTCTGAAAGATAGTGAACTCTTTCTTTTTTTTTTTTTTTTTTTGTCTTTTTGCTATTTCTTGGGCCGCTCCCATGGCATATGGAGGTTCCCAGGCTAGGGGTAGCAGCCGGCCTAAGCCAGAGCCACAGCAAAGCGGGATCGGAGCCACGTCTGCGACCTACACCACAGCTCACGGCAACGCGGGAACATTAACCCACTGAGCAAGGGCAGGGATCAAAACCGCAACCTCATGGTTCCTAGTCGGATTCGTTAACCCCTGCGCCACGACGGGAACTCCAATAGTGAATTCTTAAGTTCCATTAAAGGTAAATTTCATTCTGTCAGCTAATACTTATTGAAATCTAGCTAAGTTATGGCTCTTTAGCAGGTACTATGAATAAGATGAGACCTTGGCTTTCATAAATGTGTATCCCAGGAGAAGGATAAATAATTCTTTGTAAATAGAAGTGATGATAATTATCATAAGCAAGTTACAGATAAGGTGCTACAAAATTTCAGAAGATAAAAATTTTCCTTTATATTGTAATGACTGGGGAAAGCTCTATTACAAAATGCCATGTGTACTAGGTCTTGAAAAATGGGTAAGATTTGGTTTGAAACAGGATAAAGGATATTCCAAAGGGACTAACAATTAGAAGGAAGACTATGGATATGGTTGAAGCTCTTTGAACAATTCCTTTTAACTACAGCAAAGGCTGCTTAAGTTGAAAATAAAGTATAAATTAGCAAACCCTCGTATTTTCTACATGACAGTAATTCATCAGATTAAATGCCTTTTAGTTTTAAATTCAAAGCTCAGCCAGAATAAGTTCTCTTCTTGAGCATCATAAACCTAAGTTTTTACCCAAACGAAATGTAATTGAATGCCCGTAAATGATTAAAACCTGGTCTTTAGTTCAGGTGTTGCCCACACACCCTACAGCATTGAAACTTGTAGATGAAACTGCTCTACCTTTTACAAACAAGCAGCTTGGAATCTGTTTTCATATAAATGCCTTTGTAATTCTGCAGAGACATTTCTAAGGCATGATGCACCACAGTCTCTGGTTATGTTAACAGCTGGTTTGACTTATACGATTTATCAAGAGGCTGATAGCCTTCAATTTATCATGGTTCTCTACACAGACACGGCCGTTTTCTTGCGGAGACTCAACCATCACCTTAAAGCTGCAGTTTGGAATAATTCAGATTTCAGAATTTTAAGGTGGAGGCTCTGTTCTGAGCGAGCCCCTGGGCTTGGGCCTCGGTGCCTCCAGACAAGCTCAAAGCAGTGCAGTGAGAATGGAGTTTTCCAGGATGGTAGAAATATGCCAGCGCCCATGGGACGCGGTGCTCCTGCCAATACAAAGGCAGCCACCGGTCCAGCCGGTCGGGCACTAAGTTCAGAGAGGCCAGTAGCCTCCGCAGGTCCTCAGCGCATTCTGCCCCCACTTCCGCTTCCGGGGAGGTGACGCCCGGCCCTCCGGCTGTAGGGGCGGGAGCGAAAGCGGAGCCGGAAGCGGCCTCAGTACTTCCGGTACGGGAAACTCTGCTGCAGCTCCGACCCGGCTTGACAGGCGCTGTCCCTGCAAGAGGAGCGCTCTTCTTTCGCCTTCCTCGGGGCTAAACCTTCCAGCTCCTTTGCCGCCCGCCGTCCCGCCACTCCTGTCTCGGAATCCGCCCCTTCCCCATGTGCCGGGGCAGGAGTCCTGAAAGCCAACACCCGCTCGCCGGCACCCGATCATGTCCGAACTGACTAAAGAGCTGATGGAGCTGGTGTGGGGCACCAAGAGCAGCCCTGGACTCTCTGACACCATCTTCTGCCGCTGGACTCAAGGTACCCTGGCTGGACTCGCAGGTCCAGTCGCCGCTTCCTTTTGCCCGGCGAGAGTCGAGCCGTGAAGCCTCTCGCGCCAGCCCCCTCGCGTGCCCCGTACTCTGTCCCAATTACCTCGCTCAGCTCGGAACCTGGACTTCCTAGAAACGCCCTGCCAGCCTTGAGGGGAGAGGTTGAGTGGGAGAATGGTTCCAGCTGGGCACTAAATATCCAAAGAGCCTCTCCCACTTCCTGGGCTGCCTTTCGGGTGGACAAGAGAAGGGCTGGTTGTTGGGCTGCAGGGTGTGACCCTGAAGGTGTGCCGAGTGCCCCGGTGTCTCTCCAGAAGTGTTCTGGCCGCCTGGATCCTTACCTCCCTAACAGGGCTTCGTGTTACTGGCGTTTGGTTTTATTTTGGAGAGAGGGAAGGCCATCTCAAAGTCGACGATAGTTAACTGCGAAAAGCGATTTTGTTCGTATTTTGGTTAGGCGTGGTACTCGGTGCATAAGTAAAATGTTGCTGCTGCATAGGGTTCTCTTGACCCAAAGTATCCCTGGTTTTGAGGTGGTTTAGTATCTTGCAATTAAAAGGAAGGGGGATCATTAGAAATTCCTGCCGATTTAATTGCCCCCACAGGATTTTGAGTTATATAAGTTTTATTAATACAAATAATAGTGAAATTTAAAATACTACTTATTGAATTTCAGCGTTGTCTGAGGCTCTGCCCTGGGCACTTAATGCTCGTAATCATCCGTGACTCGTAAGTTTTAATATTAAAACACAGCAGACACATTAGTTAAGGTGACTTAAAAAAAGACTGTGGTGAGGTTAAGAGCAGAGCCTTTGGAGTCAGAAAGATGGGTAATGTATGAATGTAAAACATCACAAGGCAGTAAATAATGGGCAATTAATACTACTATTAAAATATTACAATATTTATTGAGAAAATGCCTATTTTCAAAGGATTTGGGGGAAATTTAGCATAGTAAATCTAACTTCATAATGTGTATTTATTAACGAAAATTCAGGATAAGTAATCCCTTTTTCCCTCCCAGATACTTCTAAGAGCTGATAAAATTAAAATCATAATGTATCACAGCCAATTAGGTTATTTAGTCCATTACTCTCGTTTGGAAGATGAGAAAAACAAGTTGCGACGGCTAAATGAGCAGACCAAAGTCACCCAAATGGACAGAACTGGGAGCGAATTTCACCTCTCCCAGCTCCTAAAACAAACTCTGTCTTCGTTATTTTCCTTTGTGTTTCTAAACTCCCCATGTAATTAGTTTGGCTCCTTTTACACATTTAATTGTCGCTAATATGTTCTGAAACCTTGGACATCCACATTGGCAGATTTTATTTGAAAATGTACTTTTTGTCTTATTTCTTTTAATAGTCAACAGCCCTAAAGTACACAAAGCTGTGAAAGATTGAGAAGTTTTACTTCTTGTTAATTAGTTAATAAGACAACACAGAAGAAGGAGATACTAGGCCTCATTTATTTTAATACTGTTGTGCAGATTCAGGGAGAATTCGGAGAAGCAGTTCTAATAATGACTAAGAGCAGGCTTTGGGAGAGGCATACTTGGGTTCTAGGTTCAAGCTTTTTTTTTTAAATTTATGTAAGCCTCAGTTTCCTTCTTTGGAGAGTGCAGATAATAGTAGAGCCAATCTTGCAGGGTTGTTGTGGGGATTAAAGGCAGGTAAATACTTGAGGCACTTAGCGCAATATCTGACATGGAGTCAACACTCAGAAAATGGTAGCTTAATTTAAAAAGTGTTTAGACCAAGGCAAAGATCACTCTCTGGCCATGCCCTGACAATTGCAAGAAATTGTTTATTTGATGGATAATCACTAAATAGAACTTTATAATGACATGTTAGAATGCACTAGCCACCTTTTAGTCGTAGAGAGTTTCCTTAAGAAGATTCATTCAATCAGTACCATTTCAAAATAAAAGGTTATTTATTTATTTATTTGCTCTTTCAGAGAATGCAGTTATATTGTGGCTATGTAATTCTTCAAGCTCTTAAATTGATCATGATTTTAAGGCAACCAAGTATGTATCTTTAAGTTATCACTTCTGAATCAGCGGGATGTTGTTATTTATTTGCTTCTGTTGACTTTGTATTCATTTGTTCAATCTGAGAGGCAGAAACCGTTGCTGAACACTGCTGTGGCAGTGATTTGGAGATTGTGGGAATTGGCACACAGCAGTGCTTTGCTGAGCTTTGCCTTACTGCATTTATAATGTGACATCAGCTTTGGCTTTATTTCATGGTCTATAGCTATTCTTTGAATTGACAGCTATAATCTCAGTAGTCTTTCGGCATGGAAGCGAGTTATAAGTGTAAGGTGTTTGGGGTGAATATTTATAGAACTGTGTCCAGGGGTGTTCCATTTATGAAACTGACTGGTCATGTTAAATTCCTTTGATATGTTAAACAGCTGCAGGAGTTGGGAGTTTTTCCTTCTCTCTTGTATGGGTAGTTTTAGATAATATATTAAAGCAGTAAGCTGCAGAAGTGGCACATAGTTTTTGTTTGTTTTAAATTCAGTTGGCAGTTGTAGATAATTCTCTTCTGCAAATACTTACTCTTAAAAAAAGAAGGATATTTTTTGTTTTCTGCCAGTTTATATTTTGAAGGTAATAAGTCACATAATTTAAAGATTTGAAGTTGTTTTGCTTAACTTGGAACTTTACTCCCTACTTCTGGCTCGCTTCCCTCCTGCTCAATTGCCTATAATACTTTTTCAAGAAAAGCTTGTATTTTCTCATTCCTTCTTTGTAAGCACCATTTAGCTGTCCTTCTCCCTTCTTCTCACAAACTAGATACTGTTCTAGGCTTAGACTTGGTATGGTGGGAGGGAAGACAAATAAACAATAATATAATATAAATTAAGTATATGTGATAGTTAGAAGGTAAAGAAATAGGGAGTTTTAGGGTAAAGTAACCTGGACGGGCCTAACACTTGAAATAACTGCATCATGCAGATGTGTGAAGAGTGTTCTAGGCAGATAGGATGGCCATTAGAAAAGACTTAATGCAGATTGTTTATGGCTTTTTTCAAGTAACAGGAAAGAGGTGGTTTGGCTGGAGAGGGAATGAGAGAAGGGGACAGTAATGAAGACATTATAAGAAATAATACGGCCCAAATCATATAAACATTTAGGGGCGATTGTAAGGACTTTGGTTTTTATTCTGAATGAAACAGAGAGATCTTTGGAAGGTATGAAGCAAAGGAGAGACAGGACATGACAAGTTTTTAAAGGATTGTCCTAAATTTGAAGATAGACTCTAGAGTATTGAGTGAGACAGCACGACCAAATGAGAGACAAGTGCAGTGATTGGGGGTAAAAGATGCCTTAAACCCAGGATGGTAGTAGTGGAGGTGGTAGGGAGTGGTTGTGTTGACTGCATCCCAGCAGAACTAAGATAAGAGTCATCTTACTGTAATGCACACGTTTTGACTTAATTGAGAATTTGTTTTCTTGTCAGTATCGATTGTCTGGCCAAGGTTTGGCAAATGTTTTCTGTAAAGGGACTGTGCCTTTATTGTCTCTGTCTTAATACTCTGCTATTGCAGCAAAAGCAGCCCTAGATAATATGGGTGTGGCTGTGTTCCAAAACTGCAGTTAAAAAACAAGCCAAACCCGGATCTAAATTATAAACTCCGAGAAGCCATTTTTTCCTTTTTTCCTGTCCCTTTTCTTACTTTCTTACGTTGTTTCACCAAAAGATTAGTCAGAAGAGAAACCCAGTTTTGCTGGTCAGAGCAGTTGAGTGTGTTTTGGGATGGAGGTGGGGAGGGAGATATAGTTGGTTGAAATTAGAGTCTTGGACTTTTGGTATAGGACAATTTTTATGTAATACGGAAAAGAGGGGATTCCAAATAACTTTGGAAAAAGCGAGGGATAAAGTATAAAATGTATTTAGGAGTTAAAATGTTGGGATTAAAGTCTGAAAGTATGATGTTTATTATAATGTGATTTAACATTTTACCGAACTATTAAACTCAAACACCGGTGTCATTCATTTGTCTTCCAAAGTGAAGGTAAGTTAATATTGTGGATCATATTATTTCAGAGATTTTTGTTGTTGGGAGCCTTGTATTTTCAAATACAGATTTTCCTTTCCCCAACCTACCTAAATCATAACTCACCTAAAACCCAAATTTTTAAACTCATAATTTATAAACTTACATGACAAGCTTAACTTGATACTTTAAATACATTATAAATATGACTTATTTTTTAGTTCAAAGTATCTTAATGTCAAATATTTGTATTATGCTTTATAGTTTTGAAAATCTTGCTTAATCCTTGCAACAACCCGCAAAGATAGCAAAGGATTAATGTAGTTATCCTCCTTTTTATAGATGAGAAAACTAAGGCATAGTTCAGATTCCATTCAACCAATACTATCTAACTTGTAATGACATTGTCTTTCTATGGCCTTTTGTTTATATGGAAGGTTAGAACTATGGAGGTGGTAGTTGTCAAACTGGTTGGAATAATGCAAATAAGTCATGAAAATAAATGACTGGAAAATTGCAAAGAGGTTCGTGGCTCAGGTTTAAATTAGTTATAAGCTATAAAACTGAGACAGACTTCTGTGTTTCTAGTGCTGTGGAATGTGATAAAGAATCTGTATTTAGGATCAGATGCTTTAGATGGCCAATTTCGGATCTCATCAGAAAGAAAACATCCATTTTGTGATGCTAATTCCTCTTGAAACTAGGAAATAATATGAATATGAGAACACTTGGTAAGAAAACTTATATCCTAAAAAATTCGACCTCAAGTGAAACCGTATTATGGAGGAGATGCCTACTTGGCATAGTCCTGCTGTTTTAGGATAAAATAGTTAATTTCCATTTATCTGACTTTATTTCATTTTAAGCTCCAGTAGCCTTTGTTCATTATCAAATAACACATTGACACATGTATATTGTAATTAAACAGAATTTGGCATAAAGCAGATCTGCATAAAATTCTCTCTGTGGTGTTTTTATCTCTAATGTATAAAAGTAGTTCACCATAATACATTTCAAACTAAAAGTCCCTATCCATGGATTTGGAAAAGTGATTTACATTACTAGTAATTTTAAGGAAGGCCAGAATCCATTACAGATACATGTTTATCACAACCCTGAAAGTTTGGAAGAGCCCAGTTTCAGCTCTGCTCTTAGGCCTAACAGCAGTAACCCTTTGCTTCTTCTCAGCAGGAAAAGAGGTGAACAAAGAGTGGAGGCCCCTTGGCTTCACCTCTTGTTTCTAGGTTGCATCTCAGATTTGATTGTCTTGATGTGATAACCAGCACCCTTAGTTTTCAGTTGTCCTTATTAAATTTATCCTATCCCAAGTTCCCACTGTGGTGCAGTGGGTTAAGGATCCAGTGTTGCTGTAGCTGTGGTGTAGGCAGCCAGTGTGGCTTGGATCTTGAGGCCTGCAGCTGCAGCTTCAGTTCAACTCCTAGCCTGGGAACTTCCACATAATGCAGGTGCGACCCTAAAAAGCAAAAAAAAAAAAAAAAAATTGTCCCATCCTGTCCTAAATTTAGCCTCTGTGCCCAAGCTGTTGTGTATTGCTGGAGAAAATTGTGATCAGCTTCCATACAAATGGAGTAATTAAATCTTAGCTGAACCGTCAATATTCTCTTAGCTCTTTATCCTGTCTCCTTTTCTTATGTTTTTTGGAATTAACATTCTCCTCAATTTTCTACCCACCTCAGTTCTCCTTGATCTCAATCAGTAATATTTCTTCACTTCCTCTTGGCCTATATTTTTAACTTAGGAGGCTGCTAAGATTTCCGTCTCAAGTTTTTTAAATTCAGAACCCCATTATACTCTTAAAAATTATTAAAGACTTCGTATTTTTCAAAATTTTTTAAAATTAATGAGACCTGTGGCACTATTTTACATTTTAAAAATTTTCTTAAATGTCTATCTCATGAGAAGACAAGATTCTCCCATTGTTTCTCCATTCAGTCTGTTATAAGATGTTGTTTTGGTTGAAGTGTGTGCAGAAAATCCACCTTCACACAGATATGCAAGTTGGTAAAGTAGTGTAATAGCCTTTTCAGATAATTGTGGATATTCTTTGATACTACACCAAAACTTGACAAGTGGTAGTAACTCAGAGTTTAGTTGCAGTGTGGATTCTGAAGCCACATCAATGAACTTTTTGTGTTCTGTTAAATTAAAATCCATTGGTTAGTACTTGGAGTAGATCTTTTACCCAGACATTAATTTCTTTTTTTCTTTTTACAGCCACACCTGCAGCAAATGGAAGTTCCTGAACCAGGGGTCAGGAATGCCAGATCTGAGCTCATCCGTGACCTATGCCACAACTTGGGCAGCGCCGGATCCTTAACCCACAGGGGGAGGCCAGGGATTAAACCCTCACAGAGACATTGAATTCTTAACCTGCTGAGCCACAACGGGAACTCTGATGCATTCGTTTCTAACAGCATGCACTAGTTATTTGGAAGTTATCTGCTGGCTTATGCAGAGTTTCCAGATGTTAACACATTTCATTATACAATATCAAAAGTCACATTTATTGCTATCTCACTGATCTTGTCAGAAGAAAACTTGAAGTATTGAGAAGTTGTCAAACTCACAGTACTGGACACAAGTTTTCCAGAATTTTAGTTTTTACTTGAAAACTTGAAATGTTATCACTGGCAAAAATACTGTCAGTTGTTCTCCTTGAAGTACCAGGCTTAGACGTCATTCAGTTCTGAGAAAAAGTCTGAATGATCATAGTTTGTTACTAGCTCTTCAAAGCAAAAATAGCGCTCCACAGAAAAGCCATTAATTCAGCTCACAATTTGGAAGATTACATGTGCTTTTCTTTGAGACAGCTGTCAGTCATCATACTAGACATGTAGCGGAGATGCTTTCTGGGTAGTTTCCATTTTGTGGCACAGACAGTTTTTTTCAAGAATATTGTATCAAGGTCAAGATTTAATAAAACTAACATCAGTAAAGACTTTCTTAAGGTACATCAGTTTTTTCTGTGTGTTTGAGAGTGAATAGTGTGCTTCCTTATGTAGTGACTGCTGTCACAGTTTAATGTCACTGCCTTGACGTGTACTCAGGCACCAGCAGCGTAACCCGCTCATCCTTTTATACCATCACTGTAAATGTCAACACAGTGAAAAGGACAAATAACGTCTTAGTATTATAATTAAAATAATTTTAACCTCTAGCAAGTTCCTTCAAAGGTCTCTAGAACTTCTAGGGGTCTGTGGGCCACACTTTGAACCTACCTTACCCAGTCTGCCACCACCACACCACACTCAGTTCTTGCAAGACTTGGAGTCCTTAGTCCTTAAACTGTTCTCTTTACCATTTCACCACTCTTTTTCCTTCTTAAAAACTCATGCCCTTTAGTCTGTAAAATAATAATTCTTTATAACTATCCTTCAATCTGTCATCTTTTTTCCCGTCACTTATT
Source organism: Sus scrofa (assembly GCF_054392235.1). Lineage (NCBI taxonomy): Eukaryota > Metazoa > Chordata > Mammalia > Artiodactyla > Suidae > Sus > Sus scrofa. The sequence continues at coordinate 72,673,186 of NC_139392.1, forward strand.
TAACAAGTAGTTTGCATTTCTCCTCCTCCTATTTATTTATTTATTTATTTATTTATTTATTTTTGCTTTTGTTTTTAGGACTGCACCCGAGGCATATGGAGGTTCCCAGGTTAGGGGTCAAATCAGAGCTGCAGCTGCCAGCCTACACCACAGCCACAGCCATAGCAACGCCAGATCTGAGCCACGTCTGCAACCTATACTACAGCTCATGGCAATGCTGGACCCCCAACCCACTGATCAAGGCCAAGAATTGAAGCTGTGTCCTCATGGATACTAGTTGGATTCATTTCTGCTGTGCCGCAATGGGAACTCCCTCTCCTTCTTCTTGTATTCTGAATTTGGCTGCTCTCCCTAGCATTCTGATTTTTTTTTTTTTTTTTTTTGCTTTTTAAGGTCGCATGTATGGCACATGGAAGTTCCCAGGCAAGGGGTCCAATCAGAGCTGCAGTTGCCAGCCTACACCACAGCCACAGCAATGCGGGATCTGAGCCACGTCTTCGACCTGCACCACAGCTCATGGCAACGCCATATCCTTAACCCAGTGTGCAAGGCCAGGGGTCAAATGCACATCTTCATAGATACTAGTTGGGTTTATTATACTGAGCCACAGCAGGAAGTCCCTGAATTTCTTTTTTTCATATTCCCAGTGATATGCTTAATCCAGTATTTTTATTTATGTTTTTATTCCACTCAGCAGCATTTGTAACAGGTGACTGTGTTTTACCTTTCAATTCTTCATCACTCTCCTTTGCTAACTTGGCCTCTGGTCACTTTTTAATGCACCAGGTTCAAAATGCACCAGCCTCATTATTTTTGTTCTACATGTTCTCATTCACTTTAACTGCCATGGTTAAGATGATTAAAGTTGCTTTCTCCAATCCTAACCTCTGCCTTAAGCTCCTGACATCTTTTTTTTTTTTTTTAACCAAATTGTTGATTCATATTTTTGAGACTGAAATTAGAAATAAACACCTGCATTATATTCCCTCCTAAAGCTTCAGCAAGCCTTTATTAAGCATTAATTATATAACATATTATGAAAACAGCGGCAAATATAATAAGCAAGGTACCTATAACACAAGACAATAAGTGAACAATAATATAAATAGAGATGATAATAAGTACTGGTTGTGCTGGGGGATGATAGGAAAGATCTACTTACTTAGACTTATCTGGAAATATCTCTCTGAGGAGTTAATACCTAAACTAAGTCTTTAATAATGAGAAGGATTCAGCTGTGTGATGAAAGAAGGAAAAAGAGCATTTCATGCAAAGGGGACAGCAAGCATCAAGGCCCCAGGTAAAAGACTGTGGGATGTTCTAAAGGCCTAAGATCGCTATAGATGAGGAAGGGAAGAGTGAACTGGGGGAAGGTGGGGTTGATCGATGATACAGGCCATGAAAAGGCCTGAAAAGGAGTTTGAATTTTATTGTGATTGCAGTTAGAAGCCGTTGAAGTGTTTTAAGCAGACTTGGACAGAAACTGATTTCAATTTCTAAAATATTTTTCAGGTAACTCTATGGTGAATAGATAAGGGGTGGGGTGGAGGTTGGGATGTGGATAGAAGGGGGGATGTGGTTGGAAACTCTTTAACAGTATTTCTCAGTGAAAGATGATGGTGATTTCATCCTGAAGGTGGGCTAGAAATGAGCAGATACAAAGTCTGAGGGCCTTGAACCAGAGGACCATTACCTTGACAAAGTGAAACCTTAAAGATAAGTCAGAATTTTTTCAGAGGATGGGTTAGCAAGTTTCAAGAGGAGGGAGCAACAGCTTGTTCAAAGATAAGAAACTGGAGAGGAAATGGGTGTCTGAGGACCCGAAAGAAGTTCTACATGTGTGGAGGCTAAAGAGAGAGAGAGTGGCAAAGGATGAGGTAGGAGACAGAGGCAGAAACCAGACCTTACCGACCATGTTAGAGAATTTGGATTCTGTCTGTGGCTGGAGTTCTCATCTGGGCTCTGTTTGGGAATTATAATGGAAACCTTGGAAGTAGGTGAATTACCCAGGGAGAACATGTAGAATAAAAGAAACAAGATTCTAAAGCCAAGACCTGAGGAGCGTTAAGCATGTAGAAGGAGTTGCTCAATGAGAAGAAACAGAAAAGGAAAATTTGGCACAAGATGGACCACTAAAACAAGGGCGAAACGTTTTTCAGGTATCAGTGGTCAGCATTTCAGGTGATTCTCTAGGAAGTTCAGTAAGAAAAGACTTGAGAAATAGGCTATCTGGTGAGAATGAGTTTGATGTAGTCACGGGTTGAAAACCAGATAATTGTGGGTTGAGTAAATTGGAAGGTAAGGAAACTGAGATAGTGTATGTAGACAACTGGGTCCTTGAGAGAGTAGGTTTGGAGTTTGGGTGGATTTTTTTTTTTTTTTTTTTTTTTTTTTTTTATGGTCCAGGGATTTTTTTTTTTTTTTTTTTTTTTAAATCAAGATTTTACTTTTTAGAAAAATTTTAGGTTCATAGCAAAATTGTGGGCAAGGTACAAAGATTTCCCACATACTTCTTGTTCCCATAATAGGCACAGCCTCCCCTATTATCATGTACTTCAACCAGAGTGGTACAGTTGTTACAATTGATGAACCTGCATTGACCCATCATTATCACCCAAAGTCCATAGTTTTCATTCTTCGTGTTGTACATCCCACAGGTCTTGACAAAGGCGCAAGGGTATGAATCCATCATTATAATATCATAGAATATTTTAACTGCCCTAAAAATCCTCTCTGCTCTATGTATTCACCACTCCCCCTACTCCCTGCTCCTTGGCAGCTCCTGATCTTTTTACTGTCTACAAAGTTTGCCTTTTCCAGAATGTCATATAGTTGGAATCATATGGTTATGTAGCCTTTTCAGATAGTTTTTTTTTTCATTTAGTAATATGTAATTAAGGGTCCTCCATGTTTTTTCACAGCTTGCAACCTAATATCTTTTAAAAGCTCAATAATATTCCATTGTCTACATATACTATTTATCCATTCATCTCCTGGAAGATATCTTGGCTTCTTCCAAGTTTTGGCAATTGTGAATAAAAGTATAATAAGCAATGTGTGCAGGTTTTTGTATGTGGACATAACTTTTCACTCCTCTGGGTCAATACCAAGGACCTTTTGGTAGAATCTAAATATGATTGAAGTGTAAAGAGAGAGGAGATGGGATGGAATGGGATCCTCCATTCTATTTCTTATCTCACTTGCTGTCACCTAGTGTCTCGAGCTAGAAACTGCATAGTCAGCTCAAGTTTCTTTTTTACAGAGCCTTTGCCCCAATTGCACATACTCATCAAATCTTAATTTTTGCCGTAAAAATACTCTTTGGATATAGCGTCTTCTCTCCACACAAATGTTACTTTTATTAGTTTGGCACCATCTCTATAGGTCTGTTAAAACAGTTTCTTCCCCATTCTGGTCCTTTAAAAAGGAAAAGAAAAAACAAAACAAAACAAAGGCCAGTATGACTCTTACTATTTTAATTAGCACTTGTCTTAGTGTGGCCCTTCCCAGTCTGTCTGCTTTCCCTCCTCCCATTTACCATCTTCCCCTACCCACCGCACCCCTCTTGCCCCCCCATCCTGCTCTTCAGCTGCGTTAAACCTCCCTCTGATCCGTAAATTTGTCCTGCTCTTACCAAATCTTTTTCCTTTAATAAACGTGTTTTCTTTACCTGAAAGTCATTCTCCACCCCTTGCCTCTCTGGTAAATTTCTATTCAAGGTCAGCCTCAAAGTCTGTTGTGACTTAGGCATAGTCAAGCTTTTCTGTATTCACAACACTCTCTTCATGCTTCTGTTGTAACATTTATTGATTTTAGTAATTATGCGTTCATATATCTCTCTTCACCTGAACTGTCGGCTTCTCCAGACCAGGGACTTTTTCATTCATATATCCTAAATGCTTGGTGTGGTATCTGATGTCATTAAGTGCTTGTGGTATGGATGACTGAATTATAACCATTAGTGAAATTTGACATATTCCTAGCATGTTGGAGTTGGAAGTGATCATTTTAAAACAAGGTAGACTGGGGTCCAGGGAGATTGAAACTATAAAAGATACTCTCTGAAAAGGGTCCTAAAAATTCTGTATAAATTTGTGGGTAGACTGTCTAGTCTTCCTTCCAGTAAATTATTTAAAATCAGATTTAGTGTCCTTTTACTGAAGTCCACACTTTCTCTCTGGTCCACTTAGGTCCCTGAGTGCTGAATCATGTGTGTGTACGTGTATATGTGTGTGTTTGTGTGCATTTGGTAGGGAGCCATATCTTTTTCCAAAGTGTTCCTTGATCCCCTCAAAAGTTAAGAACCACTGCATGTGACCAACTTGGAAGATATTTTGCTGTTATGATGAGTGATCTTTCTCAAAGCAAAGTACTTTAACAAGTCTTTTAGCTTCTACTTGAATTATGTTTTTAATCTTTACTACTTGCTTTCGTTTTTAGGGTTTGTGTTTAGTGAATCAGAGGGATCTGCATTAGAACAGTTTGAAGGTGGCCCCTGTGCTGTTATTGCACCTGTTCAGGTAACATAGACTACTTTACCAACTCCTTAGAGGGACGTGTTCAAACGTTTCATACTTTTTGTTTTCTGATACCTGTACTCTATGTAATCATGAGGCATGATCAGTTACCTCTTAACGTCTGTTCATACAAATTGCTTTAAATATCCAAAATAAAAATGAATTCAGAACATGAGTAGGTTACACAACAGTGGCTTGTGGCTGTCTTCATTTTTGAGAAAACGTAATATGTGTTCCCAGACTTTGAGAGAATTTAGAAGTAATGATCATGACATCTTTCTTACACGGTGATTCAGTGGAGTAATAACATTTTTATGCCAAAGATAGTTACGCCATAGCAGTTGGTACTATTTACATTTGTCTTGTCTATAAAAATGATTTTTATAGAATGTTAAAGATGAGTTAACATTTTCATGGCCTAAAACTTTATCAATTTTTAAAATATGTTGATAGTATATACTGTTGTAGGCTCTAGCTTTTGATCTTTAAAATAAAATTAGTAGCCACTGATTTCAAACAATTCCCAAAATAAAAAGCAGACTTTTTTTCCTTTGCATGAAAGATAGGGTTAATCTCACTACATGTATTTGATTCTGATGTGTTGCATTTTTTGAAATTCAAAGGCTAATTTGCTATAAACCATTACGTTATTAAAATGGAGAATTGAATTTTCAGTTTGCTTTAATATTTACAATGTCTAAACAGCAGTGTAACTTCAGAACTGTTATAAAAAGAACCTTGAATTTATTGTTTGTTTTAATCAGCACATTTTGAAAATACATATTTAATGCGATATTTATTATTCATTGGGCATGAAGAATGCATTCCTGAACTGTTAGCTGCAAAGTAAATCTGTCTTCCAAACCTTATACTCCATACATTTACATTATTAAATTTAAAATGTATGAAGTAGAAAAAAATTCCCCTTTATGGTTGATTCTAAAATATGTCTTCTATAGATAATTATTTCTTCTTTAGAGAGTAAAGTTGATAATCTTTTTTTATTAGTAGAATTATTAAAAAAAAGAAAATTTGGAATATTTGCGTTTTGCTTGGCAATTACATACTATAAAAAATAAAGTTTAACTAAGAATACTTACTAGAGCTGTTATGTTGCATAACTTAGGCAGATTTTGGGTGCTAGTAGGACTATTACTATCTGAACTTGAAAATTCTTCATCCTGTCCATATGCAAGTTAGATTATATTAACACTGCCCCTTTTGGGCTGTAATAGTACCCTGCGGTCTATATTGCAAGTCTGTGACTATATAAATGCAAGGTAAACCACAGGAGTTTCATGTTTTATAAACTTCAGTAAATTTCCAAAATGATAGTTATTTTTGCAAGAGGAGTTGCTATGTGACAAAGGATAATTGTAATGTTCACAATCCTGATGCATCTTTGAAGTAGGACCTTAGTGTCATAGTCACAAAAATGTTTTCAATCATAGAAGAATTGTCTATAGTAATGTTTCAGTGTAAAGACAAAACTAAATTACTATGAGTAAGGAAGGGAAATGAGCAAGTCCAGATACTAAACTTTTTTAAACTATAAAAACTAGAACATGACACTTTTTGCTAGAAGAAGAGGCATATCATGGAACGAAATAGATAATACAATGGTAGACCACATTACGTAAAATAATTTACCAAGAATTAATCATGAACCATGCAAATCAGAAGTTGAATAAAATGTAGTTTAGTAAATGTCACTGATATGAATGGTTGATAACTTCAAGGGAAAAAATGAATTTAAGTCATCTCATACTTTATACCAAGTGTATTCTTAATTTAATGTTCAACCTCAGAAAGCTAAAAATAATGTATCATCAGCTGTCTAATAGAAAGGATGAGTCCCAAGCCCAGAAAAATACTGTGATAATGTTAACAACAAATGAATCTTTCTTATATGAAGAACTTGTACAAATTGGTTAGAAAAACCCTAAACCTCAGAGGTGAAATGGGCAAGTATATGCAGCCATCACAGGTGGAATGATGCTAGACAACCAAAGAATCAGAATGTCTAATCTCACTAGGAATCCAAGAAAGTACAAATAAAACTGTAGCTCTGTTCTATTGCTTACTCTTTCTAAACTTAGATATAAAATAATCACTGTTGCCTATAAGGGTAGGATGATGCTGGCACATTCAGGTATCTCTATTAGTATAAATTTGCAGTTTGAGTTAGGGAGAAAATTTGGCACAGTAATAATAATAGTAATGCATATTCTTTGATGCAATGATTGTACTTCTGTGAATCTCTCCTAAATAAATAATCCTTAATATTGAAAAGGTTGTTTTCAAGAAAAAGCATTTTTTTAGAGCAAGTCCAGATGTTTTATCTTTATAGCAGTTTTTAAAAAATTGCAAACAACCTCATGTACTGTAATGTAGTTTAAACATGGAATAGTGTTTAAGAAAATTTTAATAGCTTGATACGCATTTAGACATTAAGAGTTCTAGGTAGGAAATGTGTGGGAAAACAGAAAAATGGAAGCCAATCACATACCCATTTTGTGCCTCATTTAAAATTTAAAATTGCCATGAAAGAAAGTCTAGAAGGACGTATATCAAAATGCTAACAGTGGTTATATTAGTGGTGAAACAATGGATGTCCCACCTCACCTTTCCAAAATTTGTGATGTAGTTATTTTACTCGATTTTATGATTTTCTTTATTTGGAGGAAGTTGTAGTTTTTGTAAGATTTTATTTCAATGAGAATATTATAAAATGTTATTCTTTTTCTTTAAATACTTTAAATTCATTGCTTATTAGGTGCCAGGTACTGTGCTAAGTGTATTAATAGATTATCTCATACAATCCTCACTGCAACCTTTTAAAGTTTGTGCTATTACTATGCTTAGTTAATAAAGTAATGGAACCAGGATTCCATTGGAAGTCTATCCAGCAGTCTTCTTATCTGTATACTACTGTTTGAAACTTTTTTAAAGTAAGAATCACCATAGTAACCTTTTTCTGGACTCTGCCCCCTAGAGATACAATAGACTCTGCCTTTGAAATAAACAAGTCAGTTGACTGGGATGCAAATAGCCCTTGAGCTACAGTTTGAGAAGGAAACACTGTTATACACTGAACTAAGTCACTATTGCAACATAGTTGGCTCACTTAAGGAAAGGTTAGAAACCAGTTTACTTTTCTTTGGAATCTTAAAGCTTTTTGAGTTAAACCAGAAAGTTAGGAGCTCCTTATAATAAAGTGATGGCCCACATACATAGTGATATAGTTGTGTCACAAATCAGAGCTAGTAGAGCAGAATCACTTTGATATTTAGGTTTCTTTTCCCCATGGAATCAAAGAGAAATGAAGGCTTTTTCCTGGTCTATAGGGCCTTTATTCTGTGAATGGAGCAGTAAACTTACTTAATTTTCCAGTTATGTGGTTCTTTTTCTGAGTCAGTTCTTCTATTTGCCAGAAAATATGTATTATAAAAAAGGAAGAATTGTATGGCGTTAGTATCATGTTTGTAGTAGTATATTTTGAATAAGTAATTATGCTCATTTACTGTTGACTGTGAAGGGAAAACATTTGAGATTTGCGTAACAGTAGTCAAAAGATCAGAAAGGAGGGACATCTTACTTTTTTTTTTTTGCATTTTAAAATAAAAGAATGATACAGCTGTTTTTAATGCGTTCTAATAATTATCGCTTTAATTGTATAAAGGCATTTCTTTTGAAGAAGCTCCTGTTTTCTTCTGAGAAGTCTTCTTGGAGGGAGTGCCCAGGTATGATAGCTGTCTTTTTATCAACTTTTGCTCCATTTTCTGTTGTAGAAATGATCCATGCAGCATTTATCGGCAGTATTTTAGTTGACATTGTCTATCTTTAAAAAGTAAGCTATCAATGGGTTATTTTTTTTTTTCTTTTTTTTTGCTGAGGTTTACTTTTTAAATGTTTCAGAAAGTTTCATGGACGACTCCAGAATTTAAGAGGTGCATTTCCAAATTTGGTTTTCCTAGCCAAGAGGTATAAGGCACGATATTGTAAAAACTAAGGGGAAAAGCCTTTATTTCATTTCCCTGAACTGTTTGTTCAACAATATGATGCCATAAGGAACGGCCATTTATGTTTGTTTTACCTTATTTAGCTTTGAGTGAAAACTCAGGATTATCTTTGTATTCTTGCATCTTTTAATATAATGCCTTACACAATTCAAATAATACTGCAGGTAATTCTGAATTAAATCATAAATCAAGCTGTCATGGCTTCTGCAGTGTGATTAAGTCTGAGAGCTATATGTGCTATCTGCTAATAATAAACATTTGCATTCCTCTTGACAGTTTACAAAGATATTTCCTTCACTTAGCATGATTTTATGCAAACTCACAATAACTGCTGGAAGAAGGGAGGATGTATTATAATCACAGTTTTGTATGGAAGGGCAAAACAGCCTCCACTCCAAACCATGCACATAGAATCTACTAGTGGATTAAGAGTTAAAGCGTCACTGTCATGTGTTTGTAATTAATGAATAGGCTGAAATGCAAAATAAATTTCAGTAGAGAAGAAACTATTCAAAAGATGCTATTAACATGGTCATTATAATTAGTAATATTTATAGTATTTCTTGCATAGAAATATATTCATGTTGATAAAAAATTTATGTAGCATTGTCATAAATGCCGTAAATGCTCTAGTGGCTATCAAGTGAATGGCACAGGTCCTGCCTTTAGAACTTTAAATCTATCAGGGGAGAGAGAAACCTCCCTGTAGCATAAAATTTTACATCAGATGTATATACCTCTTTGCCCCTTTGTTTGTCAGGGAGTAGGACTACTTCTAGAGATTAATACTGTTTGAAAGGGGGAGGGTGGCTAAGGTTCAAGAAGAAACTGAGCTTTTGTACTATTTTCCGTAAACATCTAATGCTCTGATCACTGCAGTACAGCGTCAGTAGTGTCTGCATTATGAAGCATAACCGCAGTGGCCTCCGCTAATGGAATGTATTGTGACATTGTGTGTGCTGACAGTTTAGGATCTCATTATTCTCACCCCTGTGGGACAGGGAGATCAAAGACATGAGACTAACTCAGAAAGTGGAAAAACAGAGGTCTCAGCAGGCTCTTACATTGTGCCTGGTTCTACAAAAAAGGAATCCTCATGGTTTAAATGCTCCATTTGCAGCCTAAAAAGGGGATGATTAGATTAATATCAGGTTATTTCATATAGCATATCCTTTCTTCTGATTAATCCTGCATTTTCCAGGATCTTTTTTCTCATTAATGGAAATATTTAATAGAGGTGACATTTTAACCCTCAAGCACGTTGTTTATCTAACCTCTAATTTAAGATCAGTTGTTGGATTTTTCTCCGCTAAAATTACTTGATTTTCATTATTCAGTTAACGCATTCTTAATATTGTTATTTATGACAGGATTTTTTTCCCCAAAGAAAACCATTATAACTTATACTTTGGTTATTTTTAGAGGAAGAGCGGAAGGAACTCCTTTGTCATACCTTATGTGATATTTTAGAAAGTGCTTGTTGTGACAACTCTGGATCATACTGCTTGGTTTCATGGTTAAGAGGAAAAACAACTGAGGAAACTGCTAGTATTTCTGGGAGTCCTGCACAGTCTAGTTGCCAAGTGGAACATTCTTGTAAGATACACTTTTATTTCCTGAAATAATTTCTTGTACGTTTGTTTTACTGAAACTATTGAAATTTTTAAAGTAAAAAAGATTTAAATTTTTTTATAAGGTCTCTCTTTTTTTTTAGCCTAAGCTTAATTCATGAGTTTTGTTAGTTTTTCATTTCCCTTTCGATTATTTTAATTTCTGGAGGATATTACATTTATTTTTGCATCTCCTAAACTTAGAAAAAAATTCTAGTTAATTTCTGCTTAATGACAGTCCCTTTTGAGCTTTTGAACTCTCATTTAGAAAGCTTAAAGAACGTATTTCTATAGTCTTTAGTTTCAAATACCTTAATGTTTTCTTTGGTGTTGGGAAAAAGAGGGTTGTTTTGTTTGTTTGGTATCTTTAGTTGCTTTCTAAAGCAAAGATGGAGACATTTTTCTTCATGACACATTTCTTTTCCTCCTGTACTTTTTGGACATTGTTACTATATATGAATTATTTTAAGGTGGTTTTAATTGTGAATTTTAATTTTTCCTTCCTTAAGCTTTCATAAATAGAAGATTTATCTTTAAAATAAAATAAATAACAGTTATTCTTACTTACAGAAATTATATAATCTGTGGTCTTTTAGTATTTGAAAATTCTTTGGTAATTGAGCAAAAACCTGCCAGAATGAACTAGTAAAGTGGAGACTTCTGGTGGCACAGAAGCTAGATAAAAAGAGTTGCTTTTCTGGTTTTCTTTTCAGGAATTATCTTACTTTTAGGTGGCTTTTGATAATTAGTAGTTCCAAGTCCGATATGTTGAATAAGTGACTCATTCTACCTGTAGTGTGTTCCATTAACTATCATCTCTGCGGAAATTGTTTTTAAAGAAATTGGACACCCAATTTCTAGAAAGTAAATTTCAACCCTGGTGATCACTGGGGTGACAGATGTCACAGCCAGATCGGCCTCACATTTGAAAGTAAATTTCAGTTGGTTGTGATAAACCAACTTTTATCTTGCTTTCCCTAGAGGATGGTCTGTGGGCACATTGTCTCCTTCAGCTGAAATATCTCTGTGATGTCAGCATCTTTTTTCTTTTATCTTTGCAGTTAGAGTGGCAAATTCTACTAGTAGTACATTCGCAAGGAATAATTTTTAAAATTTAAACAGTTCAATGGCATTTCCTTTTCAGGCCTCTTAAACCTATAGCCTTTCAAAAAGAATTTAATGTATTTTCAGCGTTGATGACAGTTGGAGCAAACAAGTAGGAAATATTCACAAGATTGATAGTTAAAAATGTCATTAAGACTCGTTTTAAAATATTTTCCAGGTTTTACTGAGTTGCATACAGGCATATTTAGTAGTTTTATTTAGGATATTACAATTTTAATAGGAATAGTTGGACTAATTAGAACTTGCTTTAAAGAATATGTGCTTAAAATTGGTCTACATATTAATATGGAAGAAACTAGTAAGGTCTTTATTTGTTACATTTTCCATTATTATCTTAGTAGTCTGTGCGGTACATTTCTATGAGGATAGGTTAATGGTCTCCTAATGCATTATCTTTGTTATTTCAGTAATTAATGTAGGTGGGTGTATTATATTGAATTCCCATCCAAAAAATATTTTAGTGATTTTTCAGTTTACTTTGTCTCATTTTAAAATGGACATGAAATAAAACTGTATTTTAAATTCGCTTTTAATATTGTATAAATTTGAAAAGTTTTAATAACTGAAAATTTGAAAATTCACTTTAGATGTTGATAGATGAACTTATATGAAGATCTTTATTCCATATAACAATCTATTTTACCTGTTCTTTCCTTTATTCCCAATTATGTTCTTTTTCTTGTGTTTTATATTTTTCCACCATCCTGCCTGCTAAGCTTTTTATTTTGCTTGCCTCTTTTCTCTAAATTTCTTTTTTCATGTCACCTTTCATAGTATATACCCAGTAAAATTATTTTGATGATTAGGAGTTTCAGAATAATTAATACAGTTTGGAAATGTTTAGATAGAATTTTCATTTTATCTCAAAATTTTAAATGTGGAGTGTTTTTCCCCTTGTCAGTATTCCATTCTGTACAAACATTAATTTCATTGGCTTGTGTGGTGTGTATAGTTCTAGCTTTTGGTTACGCAATTTTGTTTGCAGTAGTGAATACTCGGGTTCAATTTCAGTTTGTTTCCCACACAAATCAAAAGATTATTTAAATTAATCCATTTGGACTTCTACAGCTTTTCAAAAGTAATTTGAAACATCTGAAAATCAAAACTGAACTTTGGAAGCTAGAATAATGTGACGTTTTAAATTGTAAATCATGCTTTTAACTTTGAATTCATATTGAATCAATTTCTTCGATTCTCTAGTGAGAATTAATATTTGAAAGTACTAAGATTTCCTTTATGGAACATAAATGGAATTGTTCATCTTGATAAATTATAGTAGGCCTTTTGATTCATGTAGATATTTTTGAGGACTTCCTCTTTGCAGAGCCGAGCCTATCTAGGTTCAGATATCAGCTCTGTTTATTGCTTTGTGCTCATGGGAGGAACCTTCTCTGGGCCTCAGGTACCTTTTCTATAAAATGGGATACTAAGTTTGTTGAGGATTAAATGTGGTTAAGTCCCATAGAGCACTTAGAAAGGGGCCTGGCACTTAGAAAAGTGCTATGTAAATATTACCTTTGGTTTAAATAAAAAAACTTATAATTGTACTGTATTAATAAACATAATCTTAACTTACAAATAAATAAGGAAACAAACTTAAAGCTGTCGTTGAACCTGTGTACTTTCAAAGTGCTCTTACCGTTTTATACACATTTGTTTAGTAATTAAGCATCAAGCCTAAAGATTTTATATATGAAGGAGAAAAGTTAGCTATGAGGATTTTACTTGGCCCTCTGAATTGAAAGATAATTTAAAAGTGCAGGACACATTACAATTTTGTGTGAAGCACTATGATTGTCAATAATTTCTCATATTTCATTAACTATCCTAGCACAACTGAATTAAAAAGAAATGTTTATTATCTAATCACCCTTCTACACTCTCAGTGTTAAATCCATTTTAGTTATAATCATGGTAACTAAGATGTTGAAATACAAATTTATGTTACAGTAAAGGTGAAAATAAACAGAATTTTAGGGGAGTGAGGAAAGAGGGAAACTTTTGATTGCTTGAAAGTATTTACAGCCTGCTGTGTGTATCTTGTGTCATTTATTTGCCATGTGTAGTGCTGAAAAGTGTCTTTTATGTATAGCTGCCTTGGCTGTCGAAGAGCTTGGCTTTGAGCGATTTCATGCATTAATTCAGTAAGTAACATTGGAACATTTAAAATACTTACCTTGTGGACACATTGACATTTTAAGTCTATTCATACTGTGGAAAGGTACTTAGATTTATATGCTTAAGGATTAATTTGTTTTCAAATTAAAAAAAAAGAATAATTTATAAATGTGTACTTAAAATATTCTGATTTCTAAGTTAACTGTCAAAATACACTTTTCTATAACATTAAAGCCTTTTTCATCATAATGAAAAAAATCATTTTAGCTTAGTGTTTCTTTGTTCTAAGTACATATAGCAATTTCTAGTAGGATAAATATTTGTATTATTATTTATTATTTGCCAAAAATATGCTTTCTCTAATTTTCATTAAAAGTACTATATTTTCACTAGAGTATATAAATTTTTTGTTACAAAATAAAAGGTAAGGATAGCTACATCAGTAGAATCTGGTTTGAAATATAACATTATTTTAAAGGAAGCCGCAAATGTACACCTTATCTTTGGTGTTCAGATATTTGTTAAATAATTTTCAGGCATTAAAAGTTAAGTTCTCTGGAGTTCCCGTCGTGGCTCAGCGGTTAACGAACCGTGACTAGCATTCATGAGGATGCAGGTTCGATCCCTGGCCTCAGTCAGTGGGGTACAGATCTGGCGTTGCTGTGAGCTGTGGTGTAGGTTGCAGATGTGGCTCGGATCCTGTGTTGCTGTGGCTGTGGTGTAGGCCGGCAGCTGTAGCTCCAATTAGACCCCTAGCCTGGGAACCTCCATATGCTGTGGGTACGGCCCTAAAAGGCGAAAAGAGAAAAACAAAAGACCAAAAGTCAAGTTCTCTTTTTATTAACCATATCTTAGAAGAGGGACTCAGTCCTTAAATAACCATATTAACGTTGAAGAAGCTGTTGATGCCAGACAATTCACCTAAGAGATGTAAAGTTTTCCTACCAATTAGGCATTCTCTATTTTAATGTTATCTATTATATGTGGTGACAATTGTCAGCAGTAGCTTTTGCTTTTCATGGCTAAATTTTTATTTGAAAAGTTGAGACACAGAAATCTCCTGTTTGTATGTATGCATTTCAATGTAGAAGATAATTTAAAGTTTTTTCATTTATGAATATAGTCAATATCACCATGGTGTTAACACGTAATATTTTTTTCCCCCCAGAAAAAAATCATTCAGAAGTTTATCAGAATTAAAAGATGCTGTCTTGGACCAGTATTCAATGTGGGGAAACAAATTTGGAGTATTGCTTTTTCTGTATTCTGTGTTACTGACAAAGGTTTGTTAAAGAAGTTGCTTCTTCTGGTTTTTATTAGTTTGAGTTCAGTATTTGTCCTGCTGTGAAAAGAAATTTTACTCTTTGTTTCTCCCTCAAATTTATTTATTTTTTGGCCATGCCTGTATCATGCAAAAGTTTCCAGGTCTGGGGATCAGACCTGTGCCACAGCAGCGACCTGAGCCATAGCAGTTGCAGTGCCAGGTCCTTAGGCTGCTGTGCCACCAGGGAATGCCAAGAAATTTTATTCTCCAAGAAATTTTATTCTTGATGCTCTTCCTAAATCTCAAAAAATCTCCTAGTCTGATGATGAATAATCAGCCTCTTCTTCTTCATTCACTTGTTACTTAACCACTTTTCAACTTTCACCCTGATGTTCTGGAGCACAGAGGTTATCAGTAATGTTCTAATTATGAAGTTCAGTCAGTTCTCCTGAATTTTATTTTCTTTGATCTTAGCAGTGTCAGGCACTTAACCCCTTAACCCTTTTGGAAGCAGTTTTTAACCCCCATACTGTTTAATTTACCTGATAAGTTACTATACTAGTTCTCTTTCTCTAATGCTTCATAATTACTTTTTTGTTTATAGGTTCATTTCCATCTTTACCTGTTACTAACTTCCTTTATGCTCTTAGCTGACCTTTATGTAGTTAATCCCAACATGTACACTTCGAGTTCTTCCCTTTTCTCTAGCAGCCTGTTAAGTCCAGTTACCCTACTAGATTTGCCCTGTCTGAAATTAGACTTTGTTCGTTGACAAGTGTTTATTGAACATTGACCCTATGCTAGCAACTAAACTTAAAATACCAGATACAATTTTTTTTAATCAACTCTCTTCAGTGTAGTAAATGAAAAAATGGGCACATTAATAGTTACTTCCATTATGGGAGTGTTTTTGGTTTTTTTTTTTTTTTGGTGTTTTTTTTTTGTTGTTGTTGCTTGCACAAAGCATGGTGGGAAAATAGGAAAAGGCGTTCATAGGTCCATTTGATGGAATCAAGGGCTGACTAACTGTAGGGAACATTTAATGGATGAGAAGTTTTTTAGATGGAATAGCTGTGGGAAGATATTTCAAGCTATGGGAACAGCAAGTATAAAGGCATCATAAAGTGGAGATATAACACACATTTGGGAAACTATAAGCACTTCAGTATTAATGCAACATAATACAACAGAGAGGCAGCTGTGGAAGATGAGACTGTGCATTGATATAGAAAAAGCTAAGACTATGAAGATGCTTGCATACTGTGCAAAAATTGGAACAACACAAAAATTATAAACAATAGATTATAGATTTCATGTGGCCAAAATTGGAACAACACAAAAATTATAAACAATAGAGTAACAAGAACTTTTTGTCAATAGAAGATTTTTAAAATTGGGGTAAGAGTTGTGCTGGAGGGAGTTGGTTTGTGAAGTCTAAGTCTAGAGTCAGAAAAACTGGAAAAGTAGTTACTGAAATAGGTGAACCTAAGTTATAGCCATGACCGTGGAAATGGGAAAGAAAAGGAGCATATTTAGAAGCTTGTTTCACATTTAGAATTTTTAAAACATTTAGACAATATTTAAGAGAACTAAAAGTACTTGGTAGTTGGTTAGCCATGGGGAATGGCAGAGATGGAGGTGTCTGGGATGACTCGTTTCTTAGGAATTCACCTTGACTGTTCAGTATTTTCCCAGTTTCTTGTGCTGAAAACTTTTGATACCTCTTCTGTCTCTTGTCCTTTAGAGCCAGTAAAACCATCATGCCTAGCTCTTCTTCCTTGAGCTGGTCTTTGAATTGATCTCCCCTCTCTGACCAGTGATTGTGTCACTTGTTCCTGTCATTCATCATGGCTTTATCATAGTCTGCTTTGTATAGTTGTTTCCAAGGAAGGCCAGTACAAGATCTCCCACTCGTTTGTATCCTTCTGTAATATTTACACAGTCATTAATATTTTCATTGTTGATTAGCATCTCTTTAATTCTTAGAAATGGCATGTAATAGAACCAGTAATTAAAGTTTGGTGAACTGTGCAATAAATGGCAGTTTAATCTCTGTAATTTTGGAATTGAGGGAGCTCAAATGCCTAGGTCTTTCTGTAGACACCCAGTATCTAGACCTTTAGGCCTTTGGGCTCTTTGGCGGGGGTTGGGAGGGATGGTTAAAAATATCAGAAACTTGGCTTTCAAGAAAATAAGAAACTTCCTGCCCTCCTAGTTTGTGTTTTATTTTGTAAGTGTCCATTTGAATTATGTAAGGACACACAACCAGAAGCAAACCTTCTATTTTCTTTTGTACCAGGTATACCTTTTGTGTATGTAAATTTATATCATTATCAACACTCACGTGTATGTATTTGGTATCAATAAATTTTTTTTAATGACCTAAGAAAATACATCAGAAGCCATAGCAGGTATATTAGTTTCAAATTTAGTTTTGCCTGAAATTAAATGAGTTTAACCTCTGGGTGCGATTTTCTCTCCCTTCCTTTTGAAACTCAAGCTTTCTGTCTCTGTAACCAACATACCAACGTTGGATCTGTTACCTGTGTTCTTTTTTTCCCCCCCCTGTATTCTTATGTAGAGGTCATGAAAGAAAAAAAGAGCCTTAGAGAACTACTACTCACCATTATCATATTAAATGTCCCCCCCCCCCCCCAATTTCAAATCTGGGTAATTCTTTGGGAGAAAAGTTACTTAAATTATTGTGTTTCTTTAATCCATAGTAAAAACTGATCATTTTTAAACTACCATAATTTTCATTTTTAGTTTTTAAAATGAGCTAATAAATTCTTGGTTTCCCTAGGGCATTGAAAACATAAAAAATGAAATTGAAGATGCAAGTGAACCTTTAATAGATCCTGTGTATGGACATGGCAGGTAATTAACTAAAATCTGTTAATTCCTCATATAGACTTTCATTTTCAGGGACTCAAAAAAAAATTACTACTGAGTCAGATAATTTTTTCAGCGTTGACAATATAATGTCTATGAATTTGAGTAGTCTTGTGCTTTATGCGTTGTTTGCTTTAGGTATAAAGTGTTAATTTCCACTTTAGGTTTATGTGAGCATTGCATTTATTATAGCAAATATTTTGTTTTACGATGGTAATGGGGATATTTTAACAAATTCTGCTTGATACTCCATTCATGAAATTTTTTAGTAGGTAAATTGTACTCATTTTGACTTAGAAATAAGTATATCCTTTCCTGTTTGTTAATGCTTTCCTGCCTGAGAGGAAAAAAATTTGTCTTTATTTTTCTTTAAGAATACCCTCCCACTCAAGCTTTTTATAGCTAGTTCTACTATAATTGATAACACAGTGATCAATTGTTAAAATATGAAATATGTCATCTCCTTCAGATATTTCTGCCTCAGAGGTTAAAATTCACATATCTTTCATCAAACACAGAAGACTAACAATTATATATGTATTTTTTAGATAATTATAAATATTAAGTAAATTATCAGTCTAAGTACCCTTTATTTTTTTTTTCATCCATTTAAATACACTGTCTTGGATAAAGATATTAAATTTATATGAATGTAGAGAACAATAGATATCATTGTGGTGATAAAATAAGAGATAGACTTAGCAAGTTGTTCAGCAGAGTGTATACAGTGAGAACTGTGAGGTTTTTCTCTGTTTTTTAAACAACAAAATTTAATGTAAAAAGTCATCACTTTATGCCTGACCATAGGAATCATTTGATTTGAAAGTTAATGTATTCATATTTTAATTACTTTTTCATTTTTATTAATAGCCAAAGTTTAATTAACCTCCTCCTGACGGGACATGCTGTTTCTAACGTATGGGATGGTGACAGAGAATGCTCAGGAATGAGTAAGTACAGTCTTTGTGGTGTTTACCTCCTTTATGGTTAATATTTCACTGGAATACAGCTGATTATTAATTCATCTGTTCAGAAGCTCTGCGTTTCTTAGAGGTTAGGATAAATGCTTTATCATAGAAGAATCCCTTACAGTTTTCAAGGTGCTGTAATGTGAAGAGCAGAGAACTTGAAGGCAGACAGATTTGGGTTCAAATCTCAAGTGTATGACTGCACTCAAGTTACTTCTCAAGCCTTTAGTTTTCTCTAGTAGAAAATGAGGATTGTAAGACTAATTTCTTTGAAAAAAGTAATTAATAGATATCTTAGTATATGTAAAGTTAGTTCATATTTATCCAGGGGTATCTGAAAGTCTGGAGTGCTATTGGATTTTTTTTTTTTTAATTACAGGTATTACAATTTGAAATATTTTCTTTAAGAGTCCAGTGGTTTTTTTCCTAGATTGATTTTTAATTTATAATCATCTTTAAAATGCTGGGCAAATTACTGTTATTTGAGACTTTTAAACCACCATCTCCTCTATTTCTGGTATGAGGTATTTCTTTCCTGTAGCTTCATATGTTGCCAGGGTCGTTGAAGTGAAAAATCTTTGGCCAATCGATCTAGATACAGAGAGCTGATATACAGCTCTGAAAAAAATTCCCTTTAGCTTATTCCTGGGTCAGTCTAAATCCATGTGTTTACTCTTTCAAGTTATGCTGAATAACTACTATGCACCTCCTCTTGAAGTATGTAGTGTAGAACAGAAAGCACCATGGCTCCTACTTTGTCCCTGAAAATATTCTTCATTTTAAAGTCTTTTTTGTCTGATATGAGTATTGCTACTCCAGCTTTCTTTTGATCCCCGTTTGCATGAAATATTTTCTTCCATCCTCTCACTTTCAATTTGTATGTGTCCCTAGAAGTGAAGTGGGTCTCTTGAAGACAGCATATATATGGTTCTTGTTTTTGCATCCATTCAGCCAGTCTATGTCTTTTGGTTGGGGCATTTAGTCCATTTGCATTTAAGGTAATTATTGATACGTATGTTATTGCCATTTTATTAATTACTCTAGATTTGCTTTTTGCTGCTCTTTTTCCTTTCCTTCTTCTCTTGTTCTTTTCTGCCTATAGAAGTTCCTTGAGTATTTGTTGTAAGGCTGGTTTAGTGTTGCTGAATTCTCTCAGCTTCTGCTTATCTGAGAAGGTTTTGATTTCTCCTTCAAATCTGAACAAGAGCCTTGCTGGGTAGAGTAATCTTGGTTGGAGGTTTTTTCCTTTCATCACGTTGAGTATATCATGCCACTCCCTTCTGGCCTGCAGAGTTTCTGCTGAAAAATCTGCCAATAGCCTTATCGGGGTTCCCTTGTATGTTATTTGTTTCTTTTCCCCAGCTGCTTTCAAAATTTTCTCTTTGTCTTTAATTTTGGTCAGTTTGATTAGTATGTGTCTCGGGGTGTTCCTCCTTGGGTTTATTTTGTATGGTACTCTTTGTGCTTCCTGGATTTGAGGGAATGATTCCTTCCCCATGTTAGGGAAGTTTTCAGCTATTATCTCTTGGAATTTTTTTTCTGTCCCTTCTCTCTCTCTTCTCCTCCTGGCACCCCTATAATGCAGCTGTTGGTGCGTTTAATGTTATCCCAGAGTTCTCTGAGACTCTCTTCATTTGTTTTCAATCTTTTTTCTCTTTTCTGTTCTGCATCCGTAACTTCCACTAATCTGTCGTCCACCTCGCTTATTCATTCTTCTGCCTCCTGTATTCTGCTGTTAGCTGCTTCTAGTGAATTTTTTATTTCAGTTATTGTATTTTGCATCTCTTCTTATTTAAGTTTTATATCATGTATCTCTTTGGTCAGTGTTTCCTGTAAGTTATCCATCTTTGCCTCCAGTTTATTTCCAATGTCTTACATCTTCTTCAGCATCAACAGTCTAAAGTCTTTTTCCTGGAGGCTGAGAATCTCCTCATGGCTTAGCTGTTTTTCTGGGGATTTTTCTTTCTCCCTCATCTGAGTTATAGTTCTCTGTCTTTTCATTTTTATAGGTTTTTGGTGTGGTGACCTTCTTACAGATAATAGAGTTGTAGCCTCTCTAACTTCTGGTGTCTGCCCCCCTTGTGGCTGAAGTCAGTATTGGGGGCTTGGTGTAGGCTTCCTGATGGGAGGGGCTGATGCCTGCCCCCTGGTAGGAGGAGCCAATTCTAATCCCTCTGGTGGGTGGGGCTTAGTCTCTGGATGGGATTAGAGGCAGCTGTGTGCCTGAGGGATCTTTAGGTAGTCTGTTTGCTGAGGGGTGGGGCTGTGATCCCACCTGGGTTGTTGTTTGCCCTGGGGCTTCTCAGCCGCTGACCGCTGACCGATAGGTGGGGCCAGATTTTCCCGAAATGGCCACCTCCAGAGAAAGGCAGCTGCTGAGTATTCCCGAGAGTTTTGCTTTCAGTGTCCTTCCCTCACAACAAGCCACATTCACCCCTGTTTTCCCAGGATGTCCTCCAAGAACTGCAGTCTGGTTTTACCCAGATTCTCTTGGAGTCTTTGCTTTGCCCTGGGACTCAGTGCACGTGAAAGTCTGTGTGCGCCTTTTAAGAATGGGGTCTCCATTTCCCCCAGTCCCGTGGAGCTCTTGCACACAAGCCCCACTGGCCTTCAATGCCAGATGCTCCGGGGCTGTTTCTCCCTGTGCCAGATCCCCACATGTGAGAGTTTGATGTGGGGCTCAGAACTCTCACTCCTGTAGGTGAGTCTCTGTGAACCAGTTAGTTTCCAGTCTGTGGAGCTTCCCACCCAGGAGGTATGGGGTTGTTTATATCATGAAATCGCCCCTTCTACCTCTTGATGTGGCCTCCTCTTTTTCTTCTGGAGTGGGGTATCTTTTTTAAGGTTTCCGGTCCATTTTGGTGAAGTGTGCTCAGTCTTTAGTTGTGAATTTTGTTGTTTTTAGGAGAGAAGTTGAGCTCCAGTCCTTTTATTCCGCCATCTTAATCCCGTTCCCCAGCACCATGGCTCCTATAGTTCACAGAGAAAATTCATTTTTTCTTCTGTAATTAGATAAAACTGTCACTAAATACAGAAGCAAATATTATGATTGAGAAAATAATAGTTACTGCTTTTTGCTCCCTTTTAAATAAGTGAATCTTGATTTTTGTTTGTTTGTTTTTGTTTTTTAGAGTCACACCCACAGCATATAGAGGTTCCCAAGCTGGGGGTCAAATCAGAGCTACAGCTGCCAGCCTACACCACAGCCACAGCAAGGCAGGATCTGAGCCATGTCTGCAACCTACACCACAGCTCATGGCAACGCCAGATCCTCAGCTCACTGATCGACGCCAGGGATCTAACCCATAACTTCGTGGTTCCTAATTGGATTCGTTTCCACTGTGCCACGATGGGAACTCCGAGTGAATCTTGATCTTAAATCTGAAGTTTTTTTCAAATTTTAGAAATATGTATAGTTAATTAACAGAAATGTGAAGAAAAGATTCGATATTAAGGGGAAAATTAGTAAAAATCGTTATATTTCAAAATTAAAAAGCACCTTTACATGACCCAGCTCTTCATGTTACTGTTTTAGAAAGTGAAGCACTACCCCCCTTTCTTACATAAGATAATATATGTGAAATTATTCTCTTAGTGATGAGGTCAGAATGAGAAGCTAGTTCAGGTGATTACTGGTAAAGGTCAAAATTTAAACAGTAAAATTCACAGACAGAAAAACTGCTGTTACCTTGCTCTGTTTTTTTGTGATTGAGGCCATCGTGTTCTTGACGGACATCTGAAAGGATTTAATCCTGCCAGTTAAGGTTATCTGTTTCTTTAGTTTCCCTTAGGCTTTTCTTTGTGCTATGGTTTCTTTACAGGATATTGGTCGGTTATCTAAGTTTAGGTTCTTGATATGTACAAATTCATCCTGTTTCTTGAAATATTAGTATTCAAAACTATTGTCTTGGTATGGATTTTAAGTAAAGCTTAAATATCAAAACTAAGCAATGACTTTGAAATAATTATCTTGGAAAATAGAATGGGTAGAGTCTATTTCCTGCATTTTCCCTTAATTGTTAGGAATGATGACTTAAGGTTGAGTCAGTTTTCATTCATCAAACTTAAAAGTCCATACATCAGCCTTTATTGGATGTTTTTCTGTCTAACAACGTGGGAGGAGGCTGTGATAAATGTAATATAAAAGTATTGTAGAAGTTCAGGGGAAGGAGAAAACTTCTCCTACCATATTTAACCTTTGATCCCACAAGCGTGCAGTGGCTTGATGTGGGATCTGAGTTCCCAGACCAGGGATTGAACCCCAGCCACAGCTTAACCACTAGACCACCAGGGCACTCCACAGAAGTTAACATTTTAATGGGGCCAGATGGAATGAGAGAGAGGGAAAGATAAAAGTTCTGTCTAGGAACAGGAAGACAGATCAGTCTGATGAGAGTAGTGTATCTTAATCCCAAATGTACCTTGGGGGGCTTAAAAGTAAGTTAATGCTCAAGCCCAAGCTGAGAGTAGATAAACAAATTAGAATTTCTAGGCGGTGGGGCCTGAACATGATCATTTTTAAATTATCCCTAGATGATTCTAATGTACAGGCAGGTTTGAGACCCAGGAAATAGGAGCATTAGCTTTATGAAGCAGATGAGTAAGAGGAAAGGTCATAAACGTAGGATTGGGTAAGAATAGATGCTAAGAAGTTTCAACATTAGTTGGCAAGTGTTAGAAAGAGAGTCATTGAAGTTATTTGAACAGAGCAGTAACATAAGAAATAAAATAAGAACATTAGGAGATTCTGCCATGGCTCAGTAGCTTAAGAATCCGACTACAGAGGCTCAGGTCTCTGCAGAGGTGTGGGTTCAATCCCCAGCCTGGGCTGTGGCTGACGTTGCAGCTGGCTGGGGCTTGGATTCAGTTCCTGACCCAGGAACTTTCATATGCCGCCGGTGTGGCCAGAAAATTTAAAAAAACAAAAACAAAAACAAACCCAACATTAATCTGTCAGTCTGTAGAATGCATTGGAGTGGGATAGGATGCAAAGTTGAAAGCTATAGCACATAGTCAAGATGGGGAGCATAAGGAGATGAAGTAGGCATGGCAGGAAAAGAGAAAGCAACTAGTACTTATGTACCTTGTGCTAAGCAGTATGTTTTGGAAATGTATTTTCTTAACCTTAGTACATAGTTAAGAAAACCGAGGTTCAGATTATTTAGTAATTTGCCCAGTGTTGGACAGCAGAAGCATACACTTCTTTTGACCACAGCCAAGGCCTGTGCTTAGTCCACCATAGCACATTCTCCTTCTGGACCACTCTGCCTCTGGGAATGAGCCTGCAAGAGGGTAGAATCTGTAGATTCAGCTTCAAATTCCATAGATGAGGGTAAGGTACAAATAACCAATAGGTTTTCACATAAAGCTTAGTAAATAAATGAACACATGAAAGAAACATCATGGGGAGTCTGCTTGAAGTCACCGGGTATGTTTTGGTGGCAAAAAACAATCTTTGTCCTCAGATTATTTATTTCATTTTCCTTCAAGAGCAATTACAGCTGTTGATTGTTAAGGAAGCCCATTATGCAGCAGTGGTGAACATTATTTTAATAAGGCCAAGCACTGCTCTTCGTACTTAATGACTGTCTTTTTTATTTCCATTTGCTCACTTTGTTCTTTAAACAACTCTGTGAAGGTCATAGAATAAAGGAAACTAAGGAAACTAATGGTTAAGAATCTTGCTTCATCCATACAACCTAGTAAATAGCAGAGCTGGGATTTAAACCACATAGCCTGGTTCCCTACAACCAGCCTACTTAGTTATAATATACAGCCTCTTATACTACACTTAACAAAGTCTTGAGTGAGAAAATGAATATGTGGGATGATGTGGAAGAAGTTTATTTTATTTCATTTCTGAGTAGTCCTGAGAGGTAGTTACTTGCCTCATGTATAAAAGAAACCGAGATTGAGAATTCAGTCCAAAGATTCCTATCCATGCTAACAGAGTTAGTGAATGAGCCATGCTGTATCTCTCTCTCATTCAAGGAGAATGAGGACTAAGAATAGGCTATGAATTGAGCAATTGGCAAGGTCCTTCCTCTGAAAGAGCAATTGAGATGGAAGCCATAGCATAAGGAGGAAGTATTTTAGCTGTGTAAGAGAGGAAATTTTGCTGGTGAAAGGATGCAGAGAGAGGAGTTCATTGCCTGGTCATAATAAGGTGAGAGCTGGTATCCCTGGGTTTGTTTTAAGGGACAGAAGTCACCTAAATTGTTTGTTAGAAGGGGAACTGCTTTTACGGAAAGAGATGCTGAGTAGAGTTTAGGGTCACAGTGACCTTGGAAAGATGAACAGTTCTTCTAAAACAAGAAGAATGTGTTGAGGAAACAAAAAGGCATTTTGAGGTATGAAAGATTTAAATTGGAATAACTCTTGAAATTTTGCAGTTGCTGAAATGAGTGGACAGAAGTAGTTAGAGGCATATAAAAAGGAGAGAAAAGGTTTGAATCACCTGCTTTAAGAAGGAATGTCAAAATGGATTAGGAAACAAATTTTAAAATGTGCTATCAGAATTAAGAACTGAGATGAGGTTACATAGACTGATTGAGAGTGGATCCAGCCAGTAAAGCTTATGGTTCAGTTTCTTCCTAGCAGTAATCATCAGTCTGAGAGTTGAAGGAAAATGGATTTTGTGTGTTATCTGGGAAAAGCCAAGAAGGTCCAATGAAAATGAATGGTGTAGTTTTCTCACCTTTATTTATAAACTTTATCAGTGCTTGATATGTCATGAAATGTATGAAATAAAGATATTTTTCCCCTGGTTTGTCTTTTGCCCTTAGGCTTTTTTTTTTCCTCCTTTTTATGGCTACACCTGTGGCACATGAAAGTTCCTGAACTAGAGGTCAGATCATAGCCATAAGGAGAACTCCCCCTTAGTTTATTTTTGATGAACATTTAGATGGTCAACATTTTGACTATTAGAAACACTTCTGCAGTGAATATTTTTGGTCTGTTTCCTATTGAAATATTCCTATAGGATAGATTCCTAAAAGTAGAATATATGTTAAAAAATTTAAGCTTCTGGAGTTCCCATTGCTGCTCAGCAGGTTAAGGACCAGATGTTGTCTCCATGAGGATGCAGGTTCAGTCCCTGGTCTTGCTCAGTGGATTCAAGATCCAGCGTTGCCACAACCTGTGGCATAGGTTGCAGGTGCGGCTCAGATCCGGTGTTGCCATGGCTGTGGTGTGGGCCTGCTGCTGAGGTTCTGGTTTGACTCCTAGCCGGGGAACTTCCATATGCTACAGGTGGGACCATAAAAAATAAAAAAAGTAAAATAAAGTTTAGGCTTCTGTTCTTGTCGTTTATTCACTATTAGCTTTTTTTTTTTTTTTTTTTGTCTTTTTGTCTTTTTAGGGCCACACTTACAGCATATGGAGGTTCCCAAGCTAGGGGTCAAATTGAAGCTAGAGCCACTGGCCTACACCACAGCCACAGCAACGCCAAATTGGAGCCACATCTGTGATTTACACCACAGCTCATGGCAATGCCGGATCAATCCTTAATCCACTGAGCGAGGCCAGGGATCAAACCTGCGTCCTCATGGATGCTAGTCAGATTCGTTTTTCCACTGAACTGTGACAGTAACTCCTACTATGTATGAGCTTTATGGAGATATAATTCACATATCCTACAAATCTCCAGGGTAAAGTGTACAATTCAGTGCTTTTCAGTATGTTCTTCAGAGTTGTGCAGCTATCATCACATCAGTTTTAGGACAGTTTTGTTCCCTTCAAAGTAATCCTTGTGCCCATTGCTATCATTCCTCCTCAGCCCTTATTAACCCTTATTCTACTTCCTGTCTCTATAGATTTGCCTGTTTTGAACATTTCTTATAATGGAATTATGTAATATCTGGTCTTCGATACACACGTATTTAATTTAGCATCATGTCAGGTTTCATGCCTGTGTAGCATGTACCAGCGCTTCACTCCATTTTTTTAATGTTGTTTCATGGTATGGTTTATACCACATTTTCTTTCTTTGTTAATCAGTTGATGGACATTTGGCTTCTTTCCACTTGGCCATGATGAATAATGTGGTTAGGAATATTTATGTACAAATTTTGGTGAGATGATGTTTTTATTTGTCTTTAGTATCTACTCAGAAGTGAAAATTCTTGGTCATATGATAATTGTGTTTATTTAACCTTTTGAGGAACACCTGTTAAACTTTGATAGATAATGCCAAATTACCTTCTAAAATTGGCTTTAGCAACTAGAAAAGTATAGAATTAAGCTTCCAGGATATAGAAAAGTCCTTATTTTTCTGCATCCTAGACAACACTCAGAACTATCCCTCTTTTATGCTTTCTCAGTCAGTTTATTGATGGTTTCTAGCCTAATTTGATTCATGTTTCTTCCTGGTGAGCCCGCACTTGATCATCTTCTCCTATGTTTGTCAACTTGTAGTGTTTCTTCTTCTGGGAATTGTGTTTTTCCCTCTTTTGGCATTTTCACGGGAAAGGTTATTTTCTTTTATTTATAATTTCTAGGAGTGCTTTATAAATTCTTAGTTCTTTGTATGTTAAATCTGTGTTGCAAATAGTTTCTCTCAGCCTTTTCTGTTTCCATGAAGTTTGCCACTGGTATCTTTCATATATCAAAGCTTTTCATTTTTATGAAATCAAATCATTTGATCTTTTCTGTTATGGCTTCTGTTTTGTTTTTAAATTTTTTCCATGTATCTGTTTTATGTTACAGCCACCCAGGATTAAAACTAATAGTCTCTAGTATTTTCTTCAAACACTTTCGTAGGCTTTATTTTTTTTAATGTTTAGCTCTTTAATCCATCTGGATTATTTGTTTTATGTTATGAGCAATATGAGATAGGGATCTACTTTTTTACTTTTTTTCCCAAAGAATTCCTAATATTCTAATTCCAGTCAATTCTCCATAGATACAAAACACCTACTTTATTAAATAACCATTTTTCCCATACATATAATTTATTTTCTGGAGTATTCTATTCCACTAATTTATTTGTGAGTTCTTATGCCAAAACTACACTGTTACATAGTTTTTTAATATACTTTGATATTTTTTAGCAGATTTCCTAGGATTGTACTTTTTCAAATTTTTAGTAGTCCTTTCCACACTGCGTATTCTAATTGAAATTTTTTTCAGATTTTTAGGTTCTGGTTTTTGATTTTCTGAAGATTTTGATTGAGGTTACTGTAAATTTGTTTATTATTATTATTATTTTGCTTTTTAGGGCTGCACCTACAGCATATGGAAGTTCCCAGGCTAGGGGTCAAATTGGAGCTACAGTTGCTAGCCTTCGCCACATCCACAGCAACACCGGAGCCAAGCTGCATCTGTGACCTACACCACAGCTCATGGCAACTCCCAGTCCTTAACCTACTGAGCAGGGCAAGGGATCAAACCTGCATCCTCATGGATACTGATCAGTGCGTTTCCACTAAGTCACAATGGAAACTCTGATTGGTATATTATTTTAGACAACTGACATCTTCACAATATTAGGTCTTCCCATCTAGATTGTTTTTTATATCTTGATAATGAAAGTATATATTGTTGGTCATACAAAGCATAAAATTCCTGAATTCTCCTCACCTGCTAAAACTAGTTTTTGCTTCTGTAGTAGAGTACAAATAAAACTGCAGTAGAACTAATCACCAAATTCACTCTTGCTCACCTCCTCAGTCCTTCACAGTGATGAGTGTGGTATTTTAAATCTAAATTAGGCTCATCATAATATTCTCTTACTTAAAACTATTTGATAGCTCGCTTCCCCATGCACTTCACTTAAAATAAAATCCAAACTTCATAGCCAGGTTCTCAAATCCTTTTGGGCCCTGGTACCCATTGACCTGCCGGATGTGTTCGTTTTTACTATTGTCTGTATTTTTAGCAGAGATTTTCTTTGATTTTGTTTTCCTGCAGATCCATCTTCCCATGGCCCCCTTTCTGTCTCAGATGAATCCCAGTATTTGTGTACCATCTGTTTTTTGTGTATTGTACATTTATTGCTTTTGTATGCTTATTTTATGATTATTTTTATTTTAATGCTTTCTTCATTTCATGAGATTGAAATAGAGTCAACTCTTATAAATCATAAATCCACATATTTCTTTTTTCTTTTTGATAGAAGTCAATATCACAGTCTACCTAGGCAAGTTATTTGAAAGTTGATAAACTCATGATACACAGATAGTAAGAGATTCTAAACTCTGAAGATTAAGATTATTTTGAGGATTCTCTTGTGGCCCAACAGGTTAAGGATCTTGTGTTGTCACTACAGTGGCTTGGGTTGCTGCTGTGGCACAGGTTTGATCCCTGGCCCAGGAACTTCCACATTATGGCATGGGCAGGCCAAACAAAAATGAACATTTTGAAATTTTAGTATTTTTACATAATTAATATGAATTGCCATTAAGTGGCTAGGTGCTAATACAAATTTGAAAAGTATTTGGTTTATCAGAATACACGTGAAGATCAGAAGTGTTTATTTTCTCCAAATTTTATTGCCTATAAAAATACATTGAATTAGCTGGAACTAAGTTGTCAGATAAAATGCAGGACTCCCATTTAAATCTGAATTTCAAATAAGCAATGAATCATTTTTAGTATGTCTCATAGGGTGTTTGGAATATACTTAAAAATTATATTTTGTATCTGAAATTTAAATTTAACTGGGTATCTTGTGTTTTTATTTGGGTAAATCTGGCAACCCTGACTAAATGCCAACTCTCTAGCAATCTGACTTCTTAAGAATATAATAATCAACCAGTAAGTGGGTTTTTAAAAGCCCGTTACTTCAAAAATAGATTTCACCAAGTTCATGGCTCAATTTGCATGTACCTTTACCTATGAGATAATCAAGCCTTTCTCTACATTGTATTGTTTTTTCTTTTATTTTAGCTATTCTAATGTTCTTATTTTTAAAAGTACATATTTTTCATATTTTTAACTATAGATTCTATACCTTACTTACTCAAGGCCCTACATAATTTCACCCCAGCTTATTTTGTCAGCCATTCCTGAACCTCTGCTTGAACAGAGTCTCGGCTGCTTGCTTTCATTTCTTGGTTCATGCTGCTCCTTGTGCCTGAAGACCTGTCCCTCCCACCTGTGATCCACCCATCCTTTACTTCCCACTTCACATGCTGTCCCTTCCCAACGGCCGTCCCCAGTCCTGATTCCCATAGGTGATCCAGCCTGCCCTGAGCACTTTGCCTTCATGGCATTTACCACATTCTACTTTGTCACCTACTGTGGAGTTTTTTTGGAGTGGGGGAGGAGGTTGAATTTCCGTAATTGTAGTAAGAACATTTAACATGAGAAATGTGAGATATACCCTTGTGATGAAGTTTTTTTAGGGCCAAACCGGCAGCATATGGAAGTTCCCAGGCTAGGGTCGAATCAGAACTGCAACTGCTGGCCTACACCACAGCCACAGCCACGCCAGATCTGAGTCGTGTCTGCAACCTACACTGCAGTTTGCAGCCATGCCAGATCCTTAACCCACTGAGCAAGGCCAGGGATCAAACCCACATCCTCATGGATGCTAGTCAGGTTCATTACCACTGAGCCACGATGGGAACGCCATATCCTTAAAATGAATTTTTAAGTAGAGTATTAACTGTTGGTACGAAATTGTACAGGAGATCTCTAGAACTTACTCATCTTACATAACTAAAACTTTATGTATTTATTGAATGAGCTGTTCCCCATTTCTTCCTCCCCCCAGCTCCTGGCAGCCATCATTCTACTCTCAGCGTCTTTGAGTTTAATTATTTTAGATACCTCATGTAAGTGGAATCATGCAAATATTTCTCCTTCTGTGACTAGCATATGTCACTTAGCATAAGACCCTCAAGGTTCATACATTTGCCACATGTAGTAAGATTTCCTTCTTTTTTATGTCTGAATGGTGCTCCATCATATGGATGTTGCAAAGTTTCTTATCCATTCATTCGTTGCTAGACATTTAGGTTGTTTCGGTTTCTTAGCTATTGGAAACAGTGCTGCAGTGAGCATGGGAGTGCCAGTATTCCTTTGAGATCATGATTTCATTCTTTGGGATTAAACACCTGGAAGTGGAACAGTTGGATTATATGTTTTTTTTAATTTTTGTAAGGAACATCCATACTGTTTTCCATTTTCCATTCCCACCAACAGTGTACAAGGATTCAAATTCTGCACATCCTCCCCAGCACTTACCTTTTGTGTTTTTTTCTAATGTCTATCTGACAGGTGCAAGTGATACCTCATTGTAGTTTCAGTTTGCACCTCTCTTATGATTAGTCATTTTCAGCATCTTTTCATATACTGGTAGCCATTTGTATGTATTCTTTAGAGAAATATCTGTTTAAGTCCTTTGCCCAGATTTTTTTGTTTGGGGGTTTGGTTTTGCATTTTGGGTTATTTGGTCTTTTGCCATTGAGTTGTCAGGGTTCCTTATCTATTTTGGATAGTAACTCCTCATCAGATAAATGGTTTGCAGAGAGGCTCTTTGCTTCTTCGTCTTTGCATGGTATCATCTCTGTATTCCTTTACTTTGCTTAGCATTGTTCTTTTCAGTACTTGGCACTCAAGATGTGTTTGTTCTATAAATGTAGTACAGTTATCTGGTTTCCAAGTCGGCATCAATTCGCAAGGCCCAAGAAGGACTTCTCTGGACACCCTGACAGTAGTGAGAAGGAAGTGATGGTTGGGAGTGGAGGATAAGGCAGTAAAAAAGCAAACTCAAGAATATAAAACTGTGCATTTAGATACACTCTCAGTGGCTGAAGAGAAGAGCTGATAGGCACTGATCATAAGTAGTCTTAAATGTGAGGCTAAGAAAACAAAGTTAGAAAAATCTGAAAAATAGTGATGCGGTTATTAGAATTTTCTGCAAATGTCAATAGACTTTTTTTTTTTTTGGCTGCACTCTAGGCCTATGAAAGTTCCTGGGCCAGGGATCAGATCCAACCCCAGCTGCAACCTAAATGCAGCTACAGCAGTGCTGGATCCTTAATTCACTGCACAGTGTTGGGGATTGAACTGCGCCTTTGCAGAGACAGTGCCACAGCAGGAACTCCTCAATAGACTTCTTTGAGACTTACTGAGAAAATTCTCTTATAGCTAAACTCTGAATGTAAACTCTAATTACAACTTTGTATAATATTCAGTATTCTTAATGGTGCACTTCGGTTATCAAAAGAAGATAAAAATGTTAAGTATATATCCTGTTTAAGGAAACGGGAGTAATACATTTTTAAAACATTATCCAAACAACATGCCTAAACACGTGGCAACTGACCTAATCTGAATAATTCCTTGTTCAAGAATTATGACCAGTGAATTTGCTTTATGTAGTAGCATATTATAAGTATACTATTGTAGACATTTAAAATTCTAAGGAAAGAGATGATGTAGTATCAAGTTGTAACACTAGGTGGTAGTAACTGATTTTAGAAATTAAAGTGTGAAAATGTCTTTTAACATGTATTCTTTGAACTCGAAAACATTTAGTGCTGCTTACATTTCAGAAAGTAGAGGAGGGGAAATTTTGAAAGGCTGTAGAGTACCATCTCTGCCTATTTGGGCTGCTCTTGTTCACTCTCTTTTTCCCTTAAATGCTGTATAATAAAACAGTTTCCACATTTTTTTTGTTCTCATGTCCTTTACACTTGAAAATCACTGAGAATCTGAAAAAGCTCTTGCTTATTTGATTTATAAGAAAATTATGCTCACCTTTTTTTTTTTTAATATAAAGGCTGAGAAAGTTTTAAAGATGTATTAATTCATTTTAAAATAACAGTAATGCACCTATTTATTTAATTTTGGGGGTCCTGTGTGCTCATAATCATCTTTTTTTTTTTTGCTTTTTAGGGCCACACCTGCGGCTTATGGAAGTTCCCAGGCTAAGGGTCAGATTGGAGCTGCAGCTGCCAGCCTACACCACAGCCACAGTACCATGGGATTCAAAGTGCATCTGCAACCTACACCACAGCTTGAAGTAACACTGGATCTTAAGTCACTGAGTGAGGCCAGGGATCAAACACGCATCCTCATAGATACTAGTCAGGTTCGTTACTGCTGAGGCACAACGGGAACTCCCACCCATTACTTTAAATATAAACCTTTTTAATTAAAAAACTATTTTCCAAAATAAGAAAAAAAAATTTTAGTAGGAAGAGTGACATTGTTTTAAAATTTTACAAATCCCTTTAATGTCTAGTTTATTAGTAGACAGCTGGATTCTTATATCTGTTTATAGATTCCATCTGTTGGAAAATAACACCATTTAGCCTCTGGAAAACTCTACTCTACACTCAGGAAAGAGTAGGAGTGAAAAACACAATAAATGTCTTTTTATGAAAATCATTTTGATTTCGTATAGCCTCTAAAAGGGTCTTGTAGATCCCAAAGAATCCTAATCCAGTTTGAGAATTTTTACTATGTATGCTTCCTCCATGCTAGTAAGTAGTTAGTGAAAAAATACAAACTATGTATACATGCCTTCTATTAATTTTGAATTAACAAACCTAAAAGCTGAAATGTCAGTTCTTGGCTTACACCATCTTAATGTTGGACTTACGGATACATAGTAAGATATTTACAACAAAAGCAGCTAAGTTTATATTATTACATTAGTTGAGAAAAACATAATTTCCTAATAGTAAAATGGACAATACATGACCAAATGATAGAAAGGATGCAAAGTTATATATACATTGTGTTTACAGTGGACATAATTTTTAACCAGGAAAAAAAAATGCTTTTTAGAAATATGAATGGACCCAAATTACTATTATAATGATATTTAATATACATGAGCTGAAAGCTGTAGTCTATGAAAAGACTTTATTATCATCACAGTTACATGTCTGATGTAGAATAATGTCTTTTCATTTTCTCTGCTTTTTCTGTTTTTTCTTATCCATTTCCATGATGTTAACTCTCATCTCTGAGGCTCATGACTCCCAAAGTTTCACCTCCAACACTGATCTCTCTTCCATGTTTCTGAGCCTCACTTCTAGTTATATATCTGTCTGTAGCTAGAAGTCCTAAAGGTTCCTCTCTCCTGGCTTGTCTAAGACCAAACTCATGTTCTCTCTTCATACCACTTGAGAACCTACTGAATTCTTTCTCTTGGTTGCTCACCATTTATCAAGCTCCCCAGGCTACATAGAAACCTTTAAGGAAGCTTTGATAAATTCTTTATCCCTTATGTATGTTGCGTTTTCACACTTCTTTGTCATTTCCTCTGCCTTGAATTTTCTTCTTATCCTCCTCTGGAAAATTCCTACGTATGATTCAGGATTCAAATCAGATGTTAGCATTCGTGTACACCTTCCCTAACACAGGGAGCAGATGTTCTCATACCGCTATAGGATAACGTGTGTGTGCATGTAAACACAGAACCCAAGTGTTTTCATGTCTCCCTTGAGAAGATATTAGTCTTTGTAAAGCTGTTACTGTGTTGTTTTCATCATTATTTACCCCATCTGAAGCATGCTGCCTGTGTTTATTTATAGGAGAGAGACATGGTTTCAAATGTCCATCAAAAGTTATCATTGACGAGTTCTATGGCACAGCCAGTTAAGGATCTGGTGTTATCACTGCAGCGGCTGGGTCGCTGTTGTGGTGCACGTTCAGTCGCTACATGCCACAGGTGCAGCCAAAAAAAAAAAAAAAAAGTTATCATTATAAAGTTTAAAAAATACACTTAATGTACATCTGAAGTATCACTTCACCCGCTACTTAATCTAATGACATTTTGTAATGAGTAGTACTGTAATGATGACTTGGTGTGAACTCTTAACAATGTGTACCAGGTGTTAAAGTCTAGTTTTGGGTAAAAGTTTTAGTGTGGAATATATGTACGTTTACATTTAAGTGCTTTTCAAATTTATATACTAAGGCAATGCTAACTTCTGTTGCAGAACTTCTTGGTATACATGAACAAGCAGCTGTGGGATTCTTAACACTAATGGAAGCTTTAAGATACTGTAAGGTGAGTTGGTTTTTAAGGTACTTTGAATGGTTTTTGTTAACACATGCATTGTTGTGGAGAGCATTTTTCTATGACAACATATTTTAGTGTCCTACCGATAGTATATACTCTCACCTCCTTTCTGATTTCCCTTCCTGAACTGCCAGCCTTACCAAGGATAGAGTTAAGCTGGCTGACCATGCTGAGTTTCCTTTTTTGTTGCGGGGAGGGGGCATGCCTGTGGTATGAGGAAGTTCCAAGGCCTGGGACTGAACCTGAGCCACAGTAATGACATCAAGTCCTCAACCACAAGGCCAAGTGTGGAACTCTGAGTTTTCTATTTTTGAGGCTCATTCCTTTTTGAGTTTTGGGGAGCAAAAGCCAGTATAAAATAATTTATAAAAACAGAGGTACTTGTTATTAAATACAAATGCAGTTTCTAGTAAACAGAGGGGAAGAATGTCCTGTTCCTCACTAACCGTATGCTTCACTGAAACAACTGGTAGTATTTGATCAGGCAAAGAAAAATAATTTGCTTTAGCAAATTTTCCTGCAATTCTAACTTTTGTCTCTGTCATCTGAAAAATAATTTAGCACTAAAAAATTTAAAAAAAAAATCCAAGCATTTCATAGCATTAAACTCTTTAACACATGGCTAGGGACTGCCGTGAAATTCTCATTTTTTTAATATATATCTCATTTCTTTCTTGCAAATCTGAAATAAGTCTGTGGAACTTAAATCATTAATGATTTGCACTTAAAAAGATGTTCTGATTTTGGAGAAAGAAAGTAGATCTTACATTCTTTTCTATTTTAGAATGGTGGTGCCGTAGCAGTGGTTCTGGTGGTGGTGATTATTTTTTAGTAGCAACAGCAGGTGCTTTTCTCTCTTCTTTCCTTTCTTTTTTTACCAGACAACATTTCCTCTTTCGTGACAGCACTTGGTCAGGGGTGACATGGGTGTGATAATCAAATAGGTTTCATCATGCTCTTATTGGTGAAAACGGATTGTTCTGTGAAACAGTAGCAACTCTTATATTTTCATTGACTTTAATTACAGGAGTTAAAGCTATTCTGAAGTAGCCTAGCAACCAGAGAGTCAAGCTGGTAGATGGCTCCTTTTCCCCTTGGGTCCTTCTTCAGACCATGCTGCAAAGACTTTGACTATTCCCTCAGTGACTACTCTTCACATTATTTCATAGCAGTAATCACTTTTTCATAACTTTTTTTGTTTACATATTTATCTTTTTTTGGTCTTAAATCTGTTTTTCTGTTGTGAT
This sequence comes from Sus scrofa, assembly GCF_054392235.1. Lineage (NCBI taxonomy): Eukaryota > Metazoa > Chordata > Mammalia > Artiodactyla > Suidae > Sus > Sus scrofa. Next base: position 72,708,934 of record NC_139392.1, read on the forward strand.
CCCTAATGGAATGTAAACTCTTTGAAAGCAGGCTCATTGTCTTTCTGGGTACATAGTCAGTACTCAGTGAATGTGAATATTTGTTGAATGAATGAATGGAAATTTAACCAGAATTGTAAGCTTTTATGTGCATTTTCTAAATGCACATAAATGCTAAATATGGTCATTTGCTTTTTTTTAACTGTTAGGTAGAACAGAGAAATGTGTTTTCTCCCCAAGTGGGAAGTCATTAGCTGCTGAATAGTCTACTGTTACTCCAGTATTATTGCTCTAGTATTACTCAAGTGTTACTACTCTAGTGTTCTAGTGTAAATATTTTCTAAGATTTAAAGCTGGTTTTTTTATTTTGCTTTTCTGGGGCTACATGTGCAGCTTATGGAAATTCCCAGGCTAAGGGTCTAATTGGAGTGGTAGCAACACCCAGATCCAAGCCATGTCTATGACTCAAACCACAGCTCACAGCAACACCAGATCCTTAACCCACTGAGCGAGGCCAGGGATGGAACCCATGTCCTCATGGATCCTAGTCACGTTTGTTACTGCTGAGTCACGATGGGAGCTCCTAAAGACGTTTTGAGTGGCAAGATACAGTACACTAATACTCAGATAGATGGAAGGCATCTCTTTGTCACTTAAGGTTCCAAATAAGAGAAAGCTACCAGGCAGAGCCGAAGAGAGAATTAACCTGGGAACAGAGCAACAGCAAGCTGATGAATGAGAGTTAGGGTAGAGTATGCTGGGTCTCATGGGCTCCCTGTGGACTGGCTAGTTTGAGTAGTTTTGGTGAGCTCTGGGGCTTGTGCATTGTCCCTGTCTGGCACCTGGTTCCAGGGCACTTAAGGCCATGGTAGGGGTTTGGCCTTAATCAGCCGTCTTTTTTTTTTTTTTTTTTTTGTCTTTTTGCCTTTTCTGGGGCTACTCCCACGGCATATGGAGGTTCCCAGGCTAGGGGTCTAATCGGAGCTGTAGCCACCGGCCTATGCCAGAGCCACAGCAACACGGGATCCGAGCCGCACCTGTGACCTACACCACAGCTCACAGCAATGCTGGATCCTTAACCCACTGAGCAAGGGCAGGGATTGAACCTGCAGCCTCATGGTTCCTAGTCGGATTCATTAACCACTGAGCAACTATGGGAACTCCAAGCTGTCTTTTTTAAGGGAACTGACCAGCCCCTCATCAGGGCCTCAAAACTGAGTTAAGAGAGCATTTAAAAATAAAAACAGCTTGATCACGTTGTGGTGCTCATCCATATGTAGCTGTAGATATCCTTCTGAAAATATACATACATTTACTTTTTACCAAACATTTAGAGAAATGGCATTAAGGAAATAATAGTGTTTGTATTGGTTTTCTGAATCTGAATATTTCCCTATTTATGACTGTTTAGCAAATTGTTTTCACATCATTTTGATCATGTGTGTTCATTAACACAAATGAACCAGTCTCTCTAATGGTCTCTTTAGCTCTCTCTCTCTCTCTCTCTCCCCCCTCTACTCGTATTTGTGTGTTGGAGTGTGTATGTGTGTGTGTGGTGGTGTACATATTCAAGTGAGAAAAGAAGCAGGTGACTGAATGCTTTTGGCTCTGTACTTTTTTCTTTTTTGTTTTTGTTTTTGTCTTTTTAGGGCCACACCCATGGCACATGGAAATTACCAGGCTAGGGCTTGAATTGGAGCCGTAGCCACCAGCCTACACCGTAGCCACAGCAATGCTGGATCTGAGCGGCATCTGTAACCTATGCCACAGCTTGCAGCAACACTGGATCCTTAACCCACTGAGCAAGGCCAGGAATCAAACCCGCATTCTCATGGATATTAGTCAGGTTCTTAACCTGCTGAGCCACAACGGGAACTCCTGGCTGTGCACTTTTTAAAAAAATTGTTATATAACTCATATGCCATAAAATTCCATTTTCAGGTGTGCAATTCAGTGCTTTTTCTTATATTCACAAGGTTGTGCAGCCATCCCACTGTCTAATTTCAGTATGTTCTCCCAAAGATCCTCTAAACCCTTTAGCTGTTACCTCCTCCTCCTCCCCGACCCCTGGCAACTTTCGCTCTAGTTTTGCCTGTTCCAGACGTTTCATCTAAATGGAATCCTATGCTCTGTGGCCTTTAGTGTCTTTCACTTAAATAGCATTATGTTCTCAATGTTCATTAATGTCTTAATATACATTAGTACTGCATTCCTTTTTATGACCAAATAATATTATGTGTGTGACACATCAGTTAATATCTGTTTTCTATTTATCAGTTGATGGATATTTGGGTTGTATCTGACTTTTGACTATTATGAATAATACTACTGTGAGTATTAATAAATGTGTCTTTGGGGAACATGTTTTTATTTCTCTTGAGTATACAACCAAGAATGAAATTACTTGGTCATTTGGTAATTATATGTTTAATTTTTGAGGAACTGTCAAACTGTTTTCCAAAGTGGTTGCACTGTTTATGCCCTCTTGATTTATTTATTTTGATTATTATAAAAATCCTCATGAGTTCAGTACTCATGTACCCTTTGATCCTACTGTATATAATTTTGTCATCATTTTTTACTTCTACCCTATTTAAACACACATACACACAGATACTTTTGCTGAAAGAGAAATTAAACTACATCTAAACTTTTCATCACAAAATGCAGCATGATATAATGGAAAACTGCCACATTAGGAGTGGAAAACCTGAGTTTTAATTCCATCTCTATGGTAGTTAGCTGTTTGAATTCAGACCAGGCACTGATCCGGTGAACTTTTCAGTTTCCTTATGTAAAATTGAAGGACTTGCGCCGAACATTCTAAAATCCGTTTATTCCAAACCTGTGACCAGAGCTTTTCCTTTTTCTTTGTCCTTTTGCTGTTACTCTTCTGTTGTCCTCAAACCATCCTTACTCCTCTGCTGGTTCACCATTACTGTTAGCACATCCAGCTCATCCCTCCCAGCTTAGGTCAAGGATACTTGTTTTACTGTCCATGAATACAAAGAGTTCCTATTTCCCACTGCCCTCCTAACAATAAGAGAATTCCAAAGAGTGGCTGAAAGCGGCATCAAAGCAGGGCTTTTGGTTGATGAGGGAGAATAGTTGGTCCTGACTGCCACGCACAGCCCCTTGGACTCTCCCACTTCTAGGGAGTCTCCGTGAGAAAAGAATTGAGCATCTGCGATCGGTAAGGTTAGTTGTTCAGTCAAAGTCTTTGTCTGCCTAAGAGTGAGTGATTGATGTGAACATGATTGGATTTCACAAGTCTGTTTTTTATTTGGTGAATTTAAAGTTTTCCTTTTTTGTCATGCACACACAAAAAAAGATACTCTCAAATTTGGGTTACTATCATTTTTATAGATTAAATATATAATCTTGAAACAGGCTATAAAGTGTAGTTTTTTATGCATTTAAAGAGACTTCATATTGTAAAACTGAATTTACTTTCTACCATGAAGAATCAAATGACAGGCTTCTTTTATATTGTTAAATGTTTAGGAGAATGTATTTTGCTTTAGAGAAATTATTATATATTGTCCTAAGTTCTTTGAAGACAGGATGTTCTTAAGGCTTTTTTCCTTATTTATTCAAAAATTTACTCATTAATTTATAATCATTTTCCTGGTAAAGTTTACAGTACCAAGTTTATAGTTTTAGGGTTTGAGCAAGGAGAAATTCTAGAAGGGGTCATTCTATCTAAGATCTTTAGTAAAACCTGAGAATAATTCTTAGGGCTAAACCAGTTCTTTTTAGCTGTACAAATCTGTGTTATTCTTCTAATGTAAAGATGCAATGTAAGCTTAGCCCTGTCTTTTATAACATTCATTTTCACATTCAGCATTTGACCGTTATGGGTAAGGCATTTTGGCAATGCATCATTCCATTTAAATATGAATAAGACACTTTAGTTATGCTACAACTGTTCATTGGCAGATATTTAACAGGCAGTATAAAATTTTCATTTGTTTTTTTATTTTGCTACATTTGTTCTAGGTTGGTTCTTACTTGAAATCTCCAAAATTCCCTATTTGGATTGTTGGCAGTGAAACTCACCTCACCGTATTTTTTGCCAAGGTAAGCTTGTTTATAGCAGGATTTTTTTTTTTTTCCCAAGTATGGCATCAGACAAACAAGTAATGTAAGTCTATATTTAATTTGGATATTTATATAGACTTAAGTGTATTTCCATTGAGGAGTGGATCATAATGTAAAAAATTAATTCTGAAGAACGTACTGTTGTACTGCTTTGGTTTTGGAATCATTTCAGTAAAATCTGTCCTGAATTAGTTATAATTTCTTTATCTTTTCCAACTTAGAACTTTGACTCTAGATTTTTTTCAAAAATCACTTGTGTTATGGTGACAATAACTCTAAAAATTTTGGGTGGTCTTTTATAGAGAGGATAAAAATCTAACGTCCATGGTATAAAATAATGTAACATTTTCTATGAAAACATTTTAAAATCTATTAATAATTCAATGGTATAGAAGACAGTCGCTCTTTAAAATAGGGTTTAATAATAGTCCTTTGACTTAGAATTGTCATCAGGTTTGAGTATAAAACATTTAGCAGTACCAAGTGCAGTTTAAATACCCAGTAAATCTTAGCTATTATCATCATCATCATCATCATTGCCATTTTCATTATTCTTGATGTGTTAAACATTTCTGGTATGCCTTACGTAGAGTTGCCAGATGTTAGACTAAAGGAAGAGAATGTATTATTATATTTTTGAAGTTGCTTAATGCTGTTGCACGGTCCTGACTCCTCAGCATGCTTTTTCAGCTTGTACTTGTAAAGTAAGTTTATTTGTATCTATGAGAAGTATGAATTGTATACATTGTTCTAAAGACTGGATTGACAGTTTTAACTTTTTTTGGATCCGTTTCATTATTTATTACTTTTATTGTGCTGGTAAATGTCCAGCTAGTGGATTTAGTGAAAGACACATACTTACCTTACCCGAGACAGGGAAAGCTGTAAAATGCAAGGACAGAACTTACTGATTTGTTATATTTCATCTGACAGCTTTTGCTGTTAATTTGCCCTCCTGAAGCAGAGAGGAAGAAGTTAAAAGCACATGAAAGCTACAGAAACTAAACAACTAATTCCTGAGTGAGGATTTCATCATTTGACTAATTTTTGTGTCAAGTGTTAAATATTGCCAGGAAAGGAAGTTAATTCCAATGCACACACCAAAAATGTATTTTCAAGCCAATTATTATTTTTATCACCAAGTCTATCCTTTAAAAGCATTAGGAAAACTAATTTTATAAAACTACCTAAGTACCAAATAGAAAGACAGTAAGATAAGAGTATTTTAAATCTTTAATTTCATGATTGATATTTAAGAAATGATTTTGTCGTCCAAACAGCAGAAGAGATTTTACAGATTGATACAAGCAACAGTGTCATTTGCACTGTGTAAATATATAATTATTAGGGCTTCAAGCATGGAAATGTTAGGAGTGTTGAGAGAGTCATGGGAGTGACACTTACCTTTCTATGAAATAGACATTTCTTGGCCTACCTGTTCTGGTATTCTTGGTTGTTCCCATAGCATTTGGTACATTGCCCTGTTGCATTTATCACATGACACACAGCTGCTATTTCCCAAGCCTTTTTTAGCATGGCCCAGGGTCAGCAGTGAGCCTGGTGTGGTGGGGCAGGGATTCTCATTCATCTTCGTATTCACAGACCTCAGGCATGCGCCCTGAAATGTTGAGCTGGAGCCAGGAAGTACATAGAAAAACAAAACCCCCCACTGCACCACATGTAGGCCTGACAAACCACACTCAGTGTACACCATGGGAGTCAGTCAAGGTTTTTAAATGTCTTCATTATTTGCATCCTTGAAGCTACTGATAATCCCGATAGGGGAGTGTGCACACATATGCAGTGATTATAGAAAAGTCTACATTCAAATTTTAGGTTCTTCAACTACTGTAAATCGTTTAAATGATACATCTCGAGGAGTTCCCTTGTGGCACACCAGGTTAAGGATTCAGCATTGTCATTGCTGTGGCATAAGTTCAGTCCCTGCCCCAGGAACTTCTGCTTGCCATGGGCACTGCCCCCAAAAAGAAAAAAACTCAAATACCTTCTTTTTCTTTGAGAACCCTTACATTTCCTACTAATTGTTGTTGTCTTGATACTTAGCTTTGTGTTTTCTGGATCTGGTATGTAGATACTGTGTGTGTACAATTTAGTGTAGGGAATAAAGCCTTCGCATGAAGTTTTCACAGTTGAGTTCCAGCGACTTATCTTCTAAAAATACTTTTTCATGACTCATTCTGAAACTTCTTAAAAGCATGGGTGCTTCCATTTCAGTGAGTTTTAGAGCATTTGAATTTGGATTACTGGAACAGTTTATCTTCAAAAAGAGTTACAAGTAAAGCACTTTTCCCTTTGAAATAAAGTATTATAAAGCTGGAAGAACACATAAATGGTAATTGATAATACTAGATAACATTTACTGAGATAATACTAGATAACATTTACTGGGTGCAATTTTAATTTTTTTTGAATGAAGTAGTATTTATGTAGTCTTTTCTATAAAGAAAATACTGTAAATTTTTCTGTTCTTTACAAAGATCTATTAGTTGGTTGTTCTTCAATATTTATATATTTGAGCAAGTAATTTTGACTGTGGGTTTGTTTTTGTTATTCTTCTTGATTTTTGCTTGATTTGTTTTGGTGGGTTTGTTCACATTTATGATCCTGACTTGAAATTAACAACACCATTCTGCCTCCCACCCCACCACCCCCAGGAGCTTAATTAACTGTTGATATCATTTTCTGTAAAACTAGTGTGTTTTTCTGGTTGTGTATTTCATGTGCTGACTTCTTTGTAGTGATTTTTCTTTGAAAAAATACGTTTTAAGGTCACAGTTTTCAGGGCAGTCTATAATTTAGCATTTGTAAAATGCCTTTGATGGAGTTCTCATCGTGGCTCAGTGGAAACAAATCAAACTAGTATCCACAAGAACGTGGGTTCGATCCTTAGCCTCACACAGTGGGTTAAGGATCTGGCGTTGCCATGAGCTGTGGTATAGGTAGCAGATCTGGCATGGCTGTGGCTGTGGTGTAGGCTGGCAGATACAGCTCCGACTGGACCTGTAGCTTGGGAACTTCCATATGCCATGAGTGTGGCCTTAAAAAGGCCAAAAAAAAAAAAAAAAAAAAAAAGGAAGAAGGAAGGAAGGGAGGAAGGAAAGAAGAAAAAGAAAAGCAGCAGGCCAGAAGGCTTTTTCATGCCCTTATACACTAGAGGCAATGGTAGTTCAAGTCTCTTTATTTCTGTTTATGTCCATTTGTTGTGTATTTACAGGGCCTATAATGTGCGCCTGGCATTATGCTGGGTGCCGTAAATGCAGTGATGAGCAAAAATAGACGAGGCTCCTGTTTTTCTGAAGGGTGCGTTCTAATGGGGGAGGCCTTAATCGAAGAATCACACAAAATGACAGCTGTGATGAGTGCTAACAAAGCACGGGTCTGTAAAGCTGTAAGTAAGATGAGCGTTTCCCTAAAGAATTGATATCGAAAGTGAGCACCGAGGCCTCGTCAGTAAGATTAAACTATGGGAAGAGGGGGTAAAAAGGCCACTCCCTACAAAGGAAGTAGCTGGAGCAAGCAAGCAGCTGCAGAAGAAAGGGCTGTGGTGTGAACCAGTGAAAGAGCAGAGCAGGAGACTGGAGACCTGGAGGCTGTGCGGGAACGGGATGAGGCTGCAAAGGGAGGCAGCACATTCAACTCTTCTAAGCCTAACGACAGCCACTGGACTTGAAAATCTCTGGTGGGAGCGGTTAGGGGGAGGTGGGAAGGACGGGAAGTGGACTAAAATTGCCTTTTGAAAGATCTGTCTGGCTAATTGTGGAAAACAGACATAGAAGGATGCCCTAGGGGCTGGATCAGCTGGCCAACAAGTATTCCTGGTAATCACAGAGTGTCATTTGATCCAGGGTGATGGTGGTGGGAGACGGAAGTACAACCGACCCTTGAACAACACAGTTATGAACTGAGCAGGTCCACCTACACATGGACGTTTTTCAGTAGTGAATGCTTAGTGCTGGACAATCCCAGTTGGTTGAGTGCCCATTGAGCCTGTGGATGCAGAACCACAGATATAGAGGAACTGTCGACACAGGGCCGACTATACACGATGCAGATTTTTGATCTTGCTGAGGGTCGGTGCCCCCAACATCTTCATTGTTCAAGGGTCAGCTATATATTAATTTAAGAGATTCATTCCTGGGTTAAACTGACAGGAGTTGGTGATAGGTCGACTTGGATAGATGAGGGGTGAGCAGTCTAACCAGATGATTAGATCTTAGACCCTCAGAAAGAGCTCAGGAGTTTTGCTCCTGTTGATGGTGGCTGCCCATTACTAAAGCACTTTATTTTTCTTCAGCCAAATTGACCAAGGTCAAAAAGAAGGATGAAGATACTGCAGTTTGGGGTTTCTCATTGTGGCTTGGTAGTAACGAATCCGACCGGTATCCATGGGGACGTGGGTTTGATCCCTGGCCTTGCTCAGTGGGTTAAGGATCCGGCATTGCTATGAGCTGTAGTGTAGGTCACAGACGTGGCTTGGATCCTTGGATGCTGTGGCTGTGGCATAGGCCGGCAGCTGCAGCTCTGATTTGACTGCTAGCCTGGGAGCCTCCACATGCCATGGGTTTGGCACTAAAAAAGACATAATAAAATAAAATACTGCATTTTGGTGCATCTCACTGAAATGGCCCTGCCAAGTAACATAGTGTGGTTTACCGGTCCTGCCCACACAAACAAAACTTTTTAATTTTTCATGTATTAGCAAACCACCCAGGGTCACCAGACAGTTGAGTGATGCTTACGTGAAAAACAGAAATCAGGGCAGATGGGGAAAGGAACTCAAAAAAGTTGACAGTGTAGGATAGTGTAGTGATCAAAAGACAACTTCAAAAAGCTGTAAAAGTGATTATACCCATGAAACTGTGGAGGCCATGGGAAAAGAATATTTGAAGGGCAAAAGAGAAACTGAAAATTTACTGAAAGACAGATCAGATTCTCTCTCCTAGGTCACTGAAATAGCGTTCTAACTCATGACCATGCTGTGCCCTTCATGTATCTTCTCAATTCAGCAGCTAAAATGAGCCCATTAAACGTAAGTCATTTCATGTCATCAGCTCCCTTTCCACTAAGAGGAAAAAACCTCGTAGTCCCTACCTTGAGTCATCAGATTCCCTGTGACCCTCAGACTTCATTTTCTCCTGCCCTCCCCACAGAGAGCACTGTCCTGCTTCCATAGTGGCCTTTCCTCTGCCTCCTGCTCTTTCCTTTTAGCATCTTTTGTCACATGTCTGTGTAGAAGTCCTTCCTTCCCTCAGGTCCTCATCCAAGTGTCACCTCCTTCCCTGGCCACTCCTTCTAGAATCTCAACCCCTCTCCCTTCCCCCTTTTCATTAACATTCTGTTGCTCACTCTCAAAAAAATAGATTTTTTAACTGAGGCATATTTCACATAAAACTAACCATTTTCTTTTTTTTAAGTTTTATTTTTTTACATTACTCAATGAATTTATTACAGTTATAGTTGTACAATGATCATCACAACCCAACTTTATAGCATTTCCATCCCAAACGCCCACAGACTTTGAAAAATTTATGGTTTCCAAATGAGACAGATTGGGGTGTGGGGGGATCTGCTGGGGGTTTGGGATGCAACACTAACCATTTTCAAGTGAACAATTTAGTGGCACTTAGTACATTCACAGTGTCGTATAACCACCACCTATATCTAGTTCCAAAACATACTCATCACCCCAAAATAAAACCTCCTATTCAGGAATTCCCATGTGGCGAAGCGGGTTAAGAATCCGGCATTGTCACTGCAACAGTTTGGTTGCTGCTGTGGCACAGGTCCAGTCCCTGGCCTGGGAACTTCCTCATGCCGTGGATGCTGCCAAAGAAATATGTAAATATATCCATTCAGCAGTTACTTCCCATACTCTTCAGGGCCCTGGCAACCAGCAATTTGCTTTCAATCTCTATGGATTTATCTATACTGGATGTTTCATATAAATGGAATCATACAACATGTCATTTTTTGTGTCTGGGTTCTTTGAAGATAAAGTTTTTGAGGTTCATCCTCATTGTAGCATGTACAAGTGCTTCATTTCTTTTTTCCGGCTGAATGATGTCACAGTGTATGCGTTTCACACAGTTCATTCCCTCATCAGTGGCGTGTTTCCACTTCGAGGCTGTTGTGAACAGTGCTGCTGTGAACATCTACACAGGCCCTTATTTAAGCCTCTCTTTTCAGTTCTTTGGGGAAGTTAGGTATGTACCTAGAACTGGAATTGCTGGGTCACACGGCGATTTTACGTTTCGCTTTTTGGGGAACTGCCACGGCAACGTTATCATTTTACATTTGCACCAGCAGTAAACAAGCGTTCCCAATTTTCCACCCCTTTGCCAAAACTTGCTATTGTCCTATTATTATTGCCATCCTAGTGGATATTAAGTGGTCACTGTGATCTTGATTTACATTTCCCCAGTGACTAACGATGTTAATCATCTTTTTATGTGCCTTTTGGCCATTTGTATATCTTCTTTGGAGAACTGTCTGTTCAGGTCCCTTGCCTACTTTTGAATTTGGTTGTTTTTCTTTTTACTGAATTGTAAAATGTTTTAATATATTCTGGCTCTCAGGCATATTCTCTATATTGTACTTATTTTGTTCTGTGTATTGTCTATTTCACTAATAAGCTCTATAACAGCAGGATTTTTGTCTCTTTTGTCTCCTGCGTTACCTAACACCTAGAACAGTGTCAGGCACGCGTTCATGTTGTATAAATTTTTATTGAACATATAAATTGGAAGAAAACACCAAAAATTTGTTTCACATTGTGATATAACCATGTTGATACTTGAGGAAGAGGGGAAAGGGGCTTAAGTGTGCTAAATTGCCTTTGATCATAAAAATTCAGTAGATCCCTAAGCTTATAAGCCAAAAAACAACAGTTAATGCATGCCGTATCATGTGTGGAGGTAAAAACAGAAGAACCTCCTTTTATTCTTCTATCTGATCAATTTAAATACACATGCATACACAGATTCTTTTTCCAGTTAGTGAATAAAAACAACTTTGATGAGTATTTATAAATAAACATTGTCACATTATATACTCCATCATGTTTAAGATTTGTGTTCACGGTTTGAGGTGGATAAGAAAATTGTTTTTCTTCAGTGAAATAACTTCTTAACTATCTGTTGTGGCTTTTCATTTTTTGATGAACAGTTTATTTTTTGGATTCTAAGTAATTACTGTTTTTAAAAAGAGGTATGTGATTTTTTTAATTTATTTTTTATTAGGCTATCGTTGATGTACACATTGAGTCAATTTCTGCTTTACAGCATAGTGACTCAGACATACATATATGCATTCTTTTTCTCATATTAGCTTTCATTTTGGTCTATCCCAAGAGACTGGATATATTCCCTGAACTATACAGTAGGACCTCATTGCTTATCCCTTCTAAATGTAATAGTTTGCATTTGCCAACCACAGACTCCCCATCCATCCCACTTCTTCCCCCTCCCCCTTGGCAGCCAAATCTGTTCTCTCTGTCTGTGAGTCTGTTTCTGTTCTGTAGATAGGTTCAGTTGTGCCATATTTTGGATTCCACATGTAAGTGATATCATATGGTATTTGTCTTTTTCTTTCTGACTTACTTCACTTAGTATGAGAGTCTCTAGTTGCCTCCATCTAGTTGTTGCAATGGCATTATTTTGTTCTTTGTGGCTGGGTAATATTCCATTGTATATATATGTACCACATCTTCTTAATCCATTTATCTGTCAATGGACATTTAGGTTGTTTCCATGTCTTGACTATTATGAATAGTGCTGCCATGAATATAGGGGTGCATGTATCATTTTGAATGAAGGCTTTGTCCAGATATATATGCCCAAGAGTGGGATTGTTGAATCATGTGGTGGTTCTATATTTAGTTTTCTGAGGAACCCCCATACTGTTTTCCAGAGCACTTGAACCAACTTACATGCCCACTAACAGTGAAGGAGGGTTCCCTTTTCTCCACACCCTCTCCAGCATTTGTTATTTATAGATGTTTTAAGGATAGCCATTCTGACCAGTGCGAGGTGGTACCTCATTGTGGTTTTGATTTGCATTTCTCTGTTAGTGAGGTTGAGCGTAAATTTGTGATTAAGTTTTAGTGCCAACCTGTTTAATAAAATCACTTGATACTGGAGATGTCCAGTGGCCCAGGACTTATTTTTATTTCATTAGAACCCTCTTCCCAACCCATGGAGAATCACTGAACACATTTGGTAGGATTGGAGGAGATTTTTCGTAATTCAGTTTTATTTGAAAATCAATAATAAAAATAGATAACCTTTGTGAACAGGTGGTAAAACTTTAAATTGATCATTTATATCCATCTTTAATCTTCAAGTTTTTTAATTTTGACCCTCTGCCATGTTTTAGACATAATTTTACTTTCCATCTAATATAGACAGGGTCACCTTTTTTTATCTTAACATCTGTGTCTGTGAAACAATAGAAATGATACTGTACTCTGATTATCTTAGAGAATGTGGTTGAAAAAAATGTATAGCTTGCTATCCTCTGTCAATAGGAGTTTTATACTAAATATTGAGGGACAACAGCATGGAATCTAACTGCAAGGACCTTTTAGGAACTCAGAGGCATCAAGCAGCAGGGGTCCCACAGAAGCTTCTATAAGGTGTTGAAATGCAGTACATAAATGGACTTTTTCAAAGAAGGAAACAGTTTCTTTTAAGCAGGAAGGAGAGTTTTCCAATTAGGTTCCTGAGCCACGGCAGAATAAAACCTTGGGATCGGTACATTGTGAGAGCCTAGGCTCTGTGGGCATAGGCAGTGTATTCAGACATCATACCATGGTGCTTTTGATGTCTTAGCTGCAAACTTGCAAATCTCCTGCACAGGTAAAAGGAATGACTTTGAATAGCAGATACTTAAAGAATTTAGGACATATGTTTTAAAATTATTTATCTTTTTGAGCAGTTTTCCTTAACTTCAAAAGAAAAAATAAAGCAGTGTAATATTTGTTTTAATGATACATTAATTAAATCTTTTCTTTTATAAACCAGGCCTTTTCATGCTCATGTTAATATACTTTAAAGGCCCAAATATTGCCCAATAGAATATTTGGACATTTGTTCCATTACCTTTTTTTTTTCTTCTTTAACCATCATTTTTCCTTTTGACTCTTAGACTTCCTTTTTATATTTGGGTTCTAAGATTAAGTTATTTGGGTCACTTTCATAATTTCCTCTTGATTTGGAACTAATTATGAAACTAATGTTCAGTGTGAATTCAAGATGAGGGCTTTGCATTTGAAAATATAAATATGATACTTAAGTATTATATAGAATTATGCATATACAGTGATAAAATAAATTTTTATCATCTTTGTTTTTATTGTGCATTTAAATCTGGGATAGCAGCTGCCGATCCAACATAAAAATAGTTCAAATCTACCTGTAACATCTAGTTTCATCTTCAGAAGATCAGTGATTAATTTGCTTGGTAATCCATTTGAGACTTTTGAAATTGGGAAGATGCATTTTACATTCCCTTTTGTCTCTTTTATGGTTATAAAAGGACTCATTGTATGGGTGTGCAGAGTGTCACCTTTGACCTTTCCTATGATAAAGCAGTTTTCCTTTCAGGTAAGAACACATGAAAATACATTTCTGTTTAAATGCAAAGTATGTAGAGAAACTGAATTTAATGCAAAGGAGAAACAAAACATTGAACTGTTCCTGTACCAGCTGCCAATTCTTACAGTGGTATCTGTTACTGGGAATCTAGGTAGAATTCTTTCCACAGAGCAAGCTCCTTTTGTGTATTACTCTTTGGTGTAACATTAGCAGGACTACATTACAGTTAGAGCCCTTTTTTAGGGTTTTTAAAAGTTGGACAGTTCTACTTTACCATTAATACATTTCTCTAGACGTATTAACACAGTTTTAAGGAAAAGAAGTAAGATGATGCTTTATAGATACTGTTTGTTATAAAGAAGATTCACTTCTGTGTATCTTTAATTACTGGGAAAAAGTCTTAGGACTGGAATGTAATTCGCGGTTGGGCATTTTGTAATGGGGTTTTCCTATGTATTAATGCAGTGTGGTCATCCTGTCCATTTATCCTAAGTAAATTTTAGAGTTCACATATTTGTTTAAATTTCAAGCCTTATCTCCTACAGAAAGGGATTGAATTTAAGAGCTAAGGTATTAATTTTTTTTAGTTTAAATCATAACTTGTCATGTTTCTATATTGGTTTTTAGGAATTTTTTTCTTCTCTTAGTTATCTCAGTCATGTCAGTGATGTCACTCAGCCTACCGAAACTAATCCCTCTTTCCATTTAAATTTCTTATAATTTTTTGTTAACAATAGAACCCAAATAATTGTTCAAATAAGACAAAGTATCACTGAGAAGCCTAAAGGCATTCTCTTATAAGTCAGGTCCATGTGTTTAGAATCAGCACTGAGAAGTCCGCACCTCTACCCATCTGTCTAGAATTGATGAAAATAATTGTAGCAAATAGAGTTGACTGCAGAAAAGGTCTTACAGCACATATTTAATGTATAATAGTAAGTGTTAAGAAATTTGTGTTTTTGCTTGTTTATTTTTCTGTGCTTTTGTTTATGTTGTCTTCTGCCCAGAATGTGATCAAAATCCTGCTCAACATTCATGGTCCAGTCTTGCCATCTTTTGTGTTATGACTGCTGATTCTCTTTCTCCCTTGATGCTCCTATAATTTCCTTTCTACATTCTTGTATCTATGATACTTCCTGATTTATCTGCTTTCCCAAGTCCCAAGTAGAACAAACATTATTTAGTATTGTGCTAAATACTGTTGAAATGCAGAGATTCATATACATTGTAATAGTTTGCTACTTACTTTTACTGAATGTTTCCTATGTGTCAGGCTCTAAGTATCTCACATTCATTTCTTATTCAATCCTCATTACAACCCTGTGAAGTCAGTATTTTCATCTATATTTTATAGTTTGGGGCCAGTGAAAAATAACACCTCCTGGCTAAAGCAAGGATTCTGACTTCTGAGGTTTTAACTAATGTCTGTCCTTTAGGAAAAAAAAAGAAAAGACACGAAAATTTTTACAGTAGAGTGAAATAGAGACTGATAGAGGGGAGACAGAGGTTCAGAGGAGATGATACTTGAATTAGAGGACATGGTATATATTAGATGTATAAAAAGAGGGCTAATTTCTAGGCTTGTGAAAAAGATGAAGCAAAAAGGCAAGAGACGTGGATGTGAAACTTCATGCTGTGTTTGGAGAACAGTAGTTGGTTCGGTATGGCCGAAATGTACTTGTTGCACTAGGAGACTGAGATGCAAGCAGAGGTTGGGATCAGATATAGTACCAGCTGCAAGAATTGTCTCTTCCCAGACCATCTTCATTACACCATATTTACATTCTTATCTTGATGGGAAAGGCTAAGCATGAGTGTCCAAGGTTTGAATGAAAAGTGTCTTCATGGACGTAAAACAGCCTCCTTAATTGAACAGTAAGAATTTCCGTATGAAGCTGTAATAAAACTTGAGTATTAGAAATTGGATACTATGACTCTTTTCCACGGTCAAACTTTTTTAAAAGTGTAGAAAAGGCCTTTGTATTAATCCAAGCCCTCTAAGCTCAGAGGACTCGTGGTGTGTGGACTCCAATTTCCATCATCTTTTTAGGCCTCCATTTTCATAGGAAGTCTGTACGTGCAGAGAGTCCCCTGTGTGCAGCTTGTGTTGCTAAAATCAATGTTGATGGGTGGCGTGAGGGAATGGAAGAGGGAGAAGTAGGTCGAGTGTGAAGAGGAAGAGCAAATACTGTACACGTGGGCAAGCAGACTAAACCTGGGGTACACGATTAGGGTTCAGTTCCTTTGGCCAGCTTTCTGAAGTCACAGAAACAACCCTAAAACTTAAACGACTTACACAGTTGTGTTCAAGAAGGGGGCAGTGAGAGCAGTGCGCCCCAGGTAGGAGAGATGTTTGACCACTGAAGTGGTTCAGAACTGCTTGCGTACGATGATGATAAAGGGGACTTTCACAGAGTCAGTGTTATTATATTTAAACTCTGCATACAGAGCACCCTCTGTTTGCCGGTGCTGGAGCACACTGTTCCCACCACACCCATCTCCCCAAACACACACCCCAGTGCTCCTTTTGCTCTTTTGTTTTTGTCTTTTTAGGGCCACACCCATGGCATATGGAGGTTCCCAGGCCAGGGGTCAGGTCAGAGTTGTAGTTGCGGCCTACACCACAGCCACAGCAATGCCAGATCCAAGCCACATCTGCAACCTACACCACCGCTCATAGCAATGCCGTATCCTCAACCCAGAGAGCAAGGTCAGGGATCGAACCTGCCTCTTCATGGATACTAGTTGGGTTCGTTAACCACTGAGCCATGACAGGAACTCCTCCTTTCGCTCTTAATCTTAATGTTGGCTGCACGTACCTTCTGTGCGCCTCCTTCTTCTATGGAGCAGCCTCTGTCAGGATGGCCTGTTTGCTCAGCAGAGGGAGAAGATGCCAGGCAAAACCACAGATGGCACTTAGGGTTTCTTCTAGGAGCTCTCAGGATGTCACTTCTGCTTCTATTTCTCTGGCCAAACCTGATGTCACTGGGGCCAGGAAGTAGGCCCCTCCCACAGAGAGGTACTGTGGGTCCCATAGCAACAAGCAGAGGTGACAGCTTACAGGGAAGTAAAAGGAATTGAGAACAGCAGTACCATCAACCACCATGGGTTACCATGTGTCCAGGTGACTTAACAGAGTTTTAATTAGTGTCAAGGACACAAGGAGTCTTTGCCTAGAAATAAAGAGGAACTTTTTGACTATCAGATTGATTTTTGCCCAGGTGATTATAAAATATTAACATCTAACATTTAAAAAGTCAGATAATCATTTCTCTTGAATCCTGTAGGTGTTCATACCTAGAGAGAATTGGCTTATGTTAGCTGTTTGCTTAATGAAATAGTGGTTAAAAGTGAAGACATTTCTTGGCCCAGTTCTTCAGAGTAAACAAGAGAACCCAGAAGGTGATTCTAAGTGCATAGGAGAGAGTGGACACCTTAGGCCTGAGGGGTGAATTCTCTGGCAGAAACTGGTAGAGAAAGGCTGGGGTTGGGGGGATCATAAAGTGAGTTGTGCAGTTATGGCAATAAAGAGAAAGAAAAAGAAGTCCAGTGGCTAATAGTAATAACTGTAATAGTTACGGCAAATCACATCTATTGGAGACTGCTCCTCCTACTGCCTTCTTTCGTTTACCCGGTTAGAGTGCATGTTTTTGTCCAGAAAGAACCTCACAGGGCTTTGCGGTATGTTCCCTACCCTGACTTCTCTGCTGACCCAGCACGGAGCCAGGTCACCCCCCCAGGGCTGTTGTGGAGATAGCTGGGACTTCTGCCCATTGTTTGGGAAAGATGGAAAAGTAAGAAAAAAGACCACTGTCCTACCTGCTTCCAGTTGATGGCAGTCACTGATTACTGTTTCTGACATTGACACTGAAGAACATTATGTACTTGAGAACATTTGAGAATTTTAAATGTTTCCAAAGTTGTTTACCTAAGTATTGTTAATGAATGAAGAGTCAATATGAAGCATACAATAAAGTGATTTTAAAGTGAAATTTTACTTACAGCTTAAAGGGAAATTATATACCAGTTAACTTCATTTTTTTTTTGAAGGACTCTTAGTAGCTCTAAAAAATATCTGCGAGCTATGATGTAATTTATATGTGTGTGATCGTTCTTGAACTTAGGTAACTCTCAGAGGTTCTTTGATTACTCATGACAACAGATTGCTCCTGATAATAATGAAAGGTACAGTGAGTAAGCTTTAAAGACCTTTTCCGTAATGAATTACATACTTATACCTACCTAACAAACTAAACACAAGCATTTCTTATATTTCAGTAGGTGTTCAGAAGGACAGCTAGCATTACAACATTTAAAAGGTTTATGGTGTACAGATAGAACGACATGAAAATGAGGTATTTGTTTCATGACTCTGGGAAATTAGATAGTCCCATTACAGCTTGGGGTTTTTTGGTTCCCTTCCCTTCTGTACCATTTTGCCATTAAGGAAAGTTGGGTGAAGCTAGATAATTTTAAAAGCTGTATTGTTTAGCCTTCCCTGTTGACCAGTAAATTGGCTAAGAAGGGGTTGTTTGCTCCAACATTCCTTTGATAAAAGCATCTGATTATACTTGACTAATGTAGAGAGCTACTTTTAGAGTAAAAATAATGTTGATGATAAATCAGAGTTTTAAAATATAGCTAACTACCACTAGCAAGAGAATCTAAAAACAAGAGTCGAATATTTAGATTCTCTTGCTAGTGGGGGAGGGAGGGTACGTGAAAGTGTTTCAGGTGCAGTACACGTTGAAATTTTCTCCTGACTGCTACAGCTAGAGACGACAAAAAGAAAATGCTTATGCAAGTATTGTTGCTGACTGGAGTAACTTGGAATTACATCTTTGGAATCTATTTATTTATATAACTCAATAGTTTTTTTAAAAAGAATGTTTATTACAGTATAGTTGATATATAATGTTCTGTTAATTTCTGCCGAACAGCAAAGTGACCCAGTTTTATATATATATATATATATGTGTGTGTGTGTGTGTGTGTATATTCTTTCTTGCATATATATATATTCTTTCTTTCATATTATCTTCCAGCATGTTCTGTCACAAGTGAATGGATATAGTTCCCTGTGCTATACAGCAGGACCTCATTGCTTGCCCACTCTAAACGTAACAGTTTGCATTTACTAACCCGGAACGGAACTCCCAGTCCATTCCTCTCCCTCCCACTCCCCCTCCTCCTCGGCAACCACAGGTCTGTTCCCATGCCTATGCATCTTTTTCTGTTCTGAAGATAGGTTCATTTCTGCCATACTTTAGACCCTGCATATAAGTGATATCATATGGTATTTGTCTTTTTCTTTCTAACTTATTTCACTTAGTATGAGAATCTCTAGTTCCATCCATGTTGCTGCAAATGGCATTATTTCACTCTTTTTCATAGCCAAGTGGTATTCCAGTGTATATATATACCACATCTCCTTAATCCGTTCATCTCTTGATGGACATTTTGGTTGTTTCCATGTCTTGGCTATAGTGAATAGTGCTGCAGTGAACATAGGTGTGCACATATCTTTTTGAATGAAAGTTCTGTCCAAATATATGCCCAGGAGTGGGATTACTGGATCACATGGTAATTCTATATTTAGTTTCCTGAGGTACCTCCATACTGTTCTCCATAGTGGCTGTACCAGTTTACATTCCTACCAACAGTGTGGGGAGGTTTCCTTTTCTCCACACCCTCTCCAGCATTTGTGTAACTCACTTTTTGAGGGTGAGACATTAATGTATGTTTGAATTTTATTTTAGAAGTAAATTTTTCCTAAGATAATTTTAACCACATTCATGGAAATAAGGATATAGGAACATCTTTTTCTCTCTTTCCCATTAGATTGTGACTTTAAATGTATAGAACAGGTGTTTATCTCCTCTAATAGACTTGACAGTATTCAAAACATTATGGGTGTCTGGATAGTTTTATGGGAAAATATATTAAAGATGTAATCTAAAAGCTATTGCCATATTAAGTTTTGGAAATGGAAAATCTAAGAGTGGAATCCTCTTCTTCATATTGTTCTTCACACTTAACATAGTTTTTAACTAAGAGTACTGTTTTACATTATCCTTTCTAGTTAAACCATTCCCTTTATGTGCAGTGAGAAAAATTTGGCACTGATATCACACTAAAATATTTTGTCTTAAGTTTATAAAGGACTCTTTCTCAATTAATGGAATTCTGTACTTGCTGTTCAGACTTACTATGCAAAATATGAAATATATTTAATATTAATGTGATGCCAAACTTACTACATTCTACTCCAGATATTTAAACTGGGGACCTTATTCAGAAGTGTTTAAGTTAAATAAGGCAGTAGAGGTCCCATCATGGCTCAGCAGTAACGAACCTGACTAGGATCCCATGAGGATGCGGGTTTGATCCTTGGCCTTGCTCAGGATCCAGTGTTGTCGTGAGCTGTGGTGTAGGTCACAGACATGGCTCAAATCTGGTGTTGCTGTGGCTAGGCTGGCAGTTGTAGCTCTGATTCAGCCCCCAGCTAGGGAACTTCCATATGCTGCAGGTGCACCCCTAAAAAGCCCCCCCAAAAAACAAAAAGTACAAATGAGTGTTGGAATTTGTAATTTAAAATCAGCCTGAACAGTTAAAAGGAGTTGAGCATGAAGCACTTTAATGGGAATAGAAGGTGGTTTTGTAACTTCCTGATTTCATCCCTAAACATTTTTTCGTTTTGTTGGGTTTTTTTCATTTTATTATTATTATTTTTAATAGCTATTTCCCCAATACAATTTTTTTTCTACTGTACAGCATGGTGGCCCAGTTACACATACATGTGCACATTCTATTTTTGCACATTTTCATGCTCCATCCTAAGTGACTAGACAGAGTTCCCAGTGCTACACAGCAGGATCTCATTACTAATCCATTCCAAAGGCAATAGTTTGCATCTGTTAACCCCAAGCTCCCCAACCACCCCACCTCCTCCCCTCCCCCTTGACAACCACAAGTCTATTCTACAAGTCCATGATTTTCTTTTCTAATATAAGGCACAAATGAACCTTTTCATCCATAAACATTTTAAACATTATATAAATTTAAATAAGCTTTAACTGAAAGGTTTTTTTTATGGTAATCTAAAAAAGCAATGTAAACACTCAAAATAAGCAATCAGTTTAGAAGACTGGCTTTGATTTGTGGTTGAAAAACTTTTGGAATGTTTTCATTAAAATTTACTGTGGGTTTTTTTTTTTTTTCTTTTTTTGGCCTCCCCCCCCTTATATAAACACATCTTAAAATAAGTGGTATAAGAACAGTTAATTCCTAAGGAGTTTAGCAGATTAGCTATGAGTCTATCACTAAGACCAAAGAAACAAAACAAAATTTTTGTTTTCTTTTTCTTTTCAGCCACACTTGCAGCATGTGGAAGCTCCCAGGCCAGGGATTGAATCCGAGGCGCAACTGTGACCTGCGCCACAGCTGTGGCAATTCCAGATCCTTAACGCACTGCACCAGGCTAGGGATTGAGTTCCACCACAGCAGGAACTCCACAGTTTTTTCTTAATTATTCAAGACACAGTTTGCTTTATTGTAATGACAGTTACAATTGATGGCTTTATTATGTGGAACCTGACTGCTAAACCACTGGGTTGTATCTTGAATGAAAAAAAGGAATTTTTGTGTAGGTAGTTTACGTCTGGGTTTTTTTGTTGTTTCCTCACAAAGAGGGTTCTGAGATACGTTTTCACCCGTTTAAACTTTAAGCAGCACATTCTATAAATTACTTTTTGGAAGCACTCTATTCTGAAGTCTTCGAAGTAACTGCTTTCACCCTTTTCCGTATCTTAGCTGGCAGGCTCTGCAGCCTTGCTCTCCTCTAGTGCTCAGCGCCAGTTCCTGCTGGCCTATGCGAAGCCTACTACTGGCACACACTGGGTGTTGATAGCATGCCAGGCAGTCAGCCAGCATGTGGTCTGCTTGAGTGTTGAATAGTCACCTCTGAATTCAGAACATTCAAAATTAATTCATTCTTCATCAAAGCCGATTCCCCTGCCCACCTACTGCTTTTCTTTCACAGTTCTCAGTCCTGTGTAACACCTTCAGTTCCTCTTGAGCTATGCTAGCTAATTCACATCTTTCTGCCTTTCATAATCCTATTCCTGCCAGCTAGAATTCCCTGTCTTCTTTTCTCTCTCCGCTGAAAGTCAAAGTATCTCTTTGTCCAACCTACTCAGGTGATTAAGACATCATCACATGCCCATATCTGTCAAAAGAAGGCATGTCTAATAAGTGTCAGAGCATTTGGGGGGAAAATGTAATATATTCTCTAAATCATCAGTCGGCAAACTGTAGCCCACAGGGCAAATCAAACCCCAGCACCTGTTTTGTGAAATATTTATTGGAACACATCCATGCATATTTGTTTATGTATTGTGTTATGTTGCTGTTCATGTGTTGTATTATCTTGCTACCATATGGCCTGCAACACCTAAAATAGTTACTTCCTGGCCCATTACAGAAAAAATTTGCCAACCCTTACTCTAAATGAACATTTGTTAAACCAGAGTACACCAGGAATTTTTGCCCAGTCTTCAGCTGATCTTTCTATGTCAGGCCAAGCCTATTCAAGCAAGAATTAACAACACATTTTCTAAAGCCTGAATTTTGTGCATGTTCATAACCAGAGGCAAGAGATAGGCAGTGAACAGTTCCTTAGGTCTACTTTCTTTCCACATTAGCACAGTATATTTTTTTATTTGTAGCATTTGAAACTTAGAGACGAGGCATCAGGTAGTTCATGTTAAGTTCTTTTTGTATTCTTATATTTTCTGAAATCTTTAACGCCAGAGAATTTGATGCAGACCTTTTTCTAGGACTAAAACTGGAATCATCCTTGTTCCCCCAACTTTATAAACAGTGGTAATTTCCTAAAACTTCACTTTGTAGGAAGATAAATGTCATGCTTCAGTTGTAGTCTCTGCCACCTCTCCCCCCCAAAAGACTCTTTTTGACCACGGAAAACTATTTCCTTTCCTTCTATTTAGAGCAGTTTTAATTAACATTTAGAAAATTTAAAACTCATTTCAAACTTTTCCTCATCACTTACTGGTAACAAAGTTGAAATGCAGCAGATAGTGAAGAAAAAGAAGGACTGTACCTTCACCTTGTGGCCCCAGATGTTCCCCCCTTGTGTAGAATCTCACCACCAGCCATACCCGTCCTCCTCAGCCAGAATTTCAGTGACAGTGGCTCACCCGCGAATTCCAATAGCCAGTCTGAAGGGAAAAACAGAAAAAGAAAGAAGAGTCAGAAATAGTTAAGGGGGCTACAACTTATTCTGGAACACATGTAGAAATGTTTACAAATAAGGTTTAGGAGAGGTAAAAGAAGTTAAGGAACATTAATAATGGTAGTTCCAATGTTAACAATTGCTCCCTAAATGTGAGAGCGACACCGCAGTCCTAGCTTTGACATAATGGTGATTATAGAGCCAAGGCTCTGCTGGTGCTAGAGAGAAAAAGGAAAGTGTTTTTGGAAATACTGTTCAAAAGCAGGCTAAGGGAACAAATTTAACTCAAGAATCCAGCGATATCTACCAAAATTACAAATGCCATCTCCCTTTGGCCCAGAAGTCCTACTCTGGAACTCCGTCCTACAGGTACAACTGTTCATGTATGAAATTACATGTTCAGGTTTGTTTGGTGCAGTTTTGTTTATAATAGTAAAAGACACAGTCCAAGGATGCAGCTATGAAGGACTGGACCATAAAACCAGAAAACCATCGAAAGTTCCACCAGAGGAAAACATGTCCTTTAACATGCATAGTGTTTATAAAATAATATTGAAAATGCAGGAAAAGGAGGCCCTAAAAGTTACTATAACTGTAGTTCATTGATAGCATGCTTTTTTTTTTTCTCCCCAGGATATGGCTTTAGTTGCCCCTGAGGCTCCTTCAGAACAAGCCAGAAGAGTGTTTCAAACTTATGATCCAGAAGGTAAGCGATTTTTATTTTTATTAACATTGACTCTGTGATTTGTATTGTTATATATTTGAAATATATTGATACTTAATTCCTGAGTTTTATTTTAAAGAGTTACTGGATTAATGAATGAAATGTAGCTCGCATTTCTTGAAAATTTTAAATAGGAACTGGTGAAAGTGGGAACCAAAAAAAAATTGAGTACTCCAGTGATCTTCACATTTTCAAATTTTTACATGGTATAAGGTTTTGTCATGTTTCTTGAGGTACTAAAGTTAGGGTTACTTGAATCTTTTTTTTTTTTTTTGCTTTTTAGGGCCACTCCTGTGGCATATGGAAGTTCCCTGCTAGGGGTCGAATTGGAGCTACAGCTGCCGGCATACACCACAGCAGCACTGGATCCGAGCTGCATCTGTGACCTACACCACAGCTCATGGCAGCACCAAATCCTTACCCCACTGAGTGAAGCCAGGATTTGAACCCACATCCTCATGGATACTATTCTGGTTGGTTTCCTTGGAACCACCACAGGAACTCCAGGTTACTTGAATCTTGATCTCTGAAGCCGTTTAACAGGGAAAGACACCACCTCGGAATAAGCTCTTTGAAAAATCATTTCTTTATTTATGTATTCGAATGAATAAATGTTCTATTTCTTTTTTAAAAATTGAGTTATAATTGGCATACAATATTCTCTAAGGTATACAACATGTTACTTTGATATATTTATACATTGCAAAATGATTATTACATCAGTGTTAGATAACACCTCTATCACATCACACAGTTAAGCATTAAGATCTAGTCTTTTAACAGCTTTGAAGTTTATAATACAGTATTTTTGACTCATAATCACCATGCTATTCATTAGTTCTCCAGAACTTAGTTATCTGCTAGTTGCAAGTTTCTGCCCTTAAACATGCTTTAGGTATGTGATGAATTAAATAGACTTGCAGGTTCATCACCATTGATAGCGTTGCCTCTATGAGACTGCATTTTCAGGGTTCTAAATAGGTCACTTATTAATGATCTTTGGAGACATATACCTGATTTATAAGTGGGGGCTGTCTCAAAGTAATAATGTTTTCTGGTCTTTGCATGATGTATCACACTTTATAAAGCAGTTTACCTGCATGGTCTCATTAGAAGTTTACTATAAACCTAGGAGGCAGGCAGGGATTTCCAGCACCATTTTGTTCTTAAGAAACCGAATGTTGTGACAGTTTAAGTCAATTCATCAGAGCTGCGTTAACCTTGTTGTGAGAACAGAGACCAGATTCG
The DNA here is from genome assembly GCF_054392235.1 of Sus scrofa. Lineage (NCBI taxonomy): Eukaryota > Metazoa > Chordata > Mammalia > Artiodactyla > Suidae > Sus > Sus scrofa. The sequence continues at coordinate 72,733,853 of NC_139392.1, forward strand.
AAGGGTTCTTCCAGAATGTCAGGCAGTCTTTCCCCTTCTCTCTATACCAATTATCTTTTTTAAGAAAACCGAAGTCATTAAGAGGTATTTTTTAACCTCTTTGTCTACTTTTAACTATTTTTAATTTATTGGAACAAGGATATATTTGCTGTCATTCCCATTGAGCAGTTAGAATAATCTCCATTTCTGAGTCTTTATGATCTTGGGAACTTAATTATTTTGATGCCAAGCATATATATAAGTTCAAAAATATATTTTTAACTATTAACTTCTTCTTTGTAATACTGCCCAAATTTAATATCAGCAGGACCTTGACATATTTTGCCTCTAATTACATGGTTCACTTTAATGAGTAATCCCAACTTTAGAAATGAAAATAAACACTAGTATGTGTGCTCAGATCCTAAAGAGAATCAGATACTGAACCCATAAAAAGGGTGACATATGGGCTTTAGCAAAGGTCCATAGGTTTGTTTTCTGGGGGTTTGTTTTGGGAGGGTAATTTTTTATATCCCTTTTGTGGGGGCACGTGTTTGGATATTTGGTTTGTATTCAAGTACATGTTGTATAGGAATTTTTAAAAATAGCAATAATAGTGTAGAGATGGAGGGAAATTGATCAGTGTGATCAAAGATCCTGAACAAGAGAGGAATTTTAAAGTTATTTTAAAGTGCCTCCAGGTGTTCTCAGAAAATGGCTTTCCAAATTGCTGAAAGCATTCCAGTGACTGTCAGACAACCTAGATTTAAATCCAGCCTCATTATTGTGTATATGTTGGACAAGTTCCTAACCTCAGTTTTCTCAGTTGTAAGATGGACTATATCTACTTTATATCATCATTCATGTATTCAATAAACTGACATATTGTTGTTGTTTTAAAAAGGAAAAATCCCAAACTATGTAGCATAGAGCTAATACTCCAAAGAACTAAATTCTACATAGATTGTTTTTGAAAAATTTTGCATCACACATAATGGGTTTTGTTTTCTTCTTTGCCTCTCTCTTGCTCTCTTTCTTCTCCTGGCCCCTTTATAGCATTCTTCAATTCTGTTTGGGCGAGGGATTTATATTTTGATTTTTAAAAGCCCTTGTATTTTTCGTTTGTTTTTTGGTTGCTAAAATGTATTGACAGCGTATTTTGTCTTTAATCTTTAAGAATAATTTCATTTATAGTTTAGTAGACACCAATTCTTAGACATTATCTAGAAATTGCCTATCATTTAATTCAGTCTTTTCTCAACCTTTTAAATAACATTTTCTTCTCTCTATCCTTGCCTCCCTTCCCATCACTGCCATTCTCCTGTGTTCCATTGACACCTCTGTTTCTTTCATGCTGCCATAGCTCTTCTGTACTCCACCCATATTTTATTGGTTTAGCACCTTCCCCATCACGTAATTGAAGGGGTCCTACAGGGACAAGCCCCCTAAGTTAAAACTCCTCATTTCTTTGTGAACTTCTTATGTCAATTCACAGGGCTGTTTTTGGTTGAACCACAGTTCTGGAACAGAGTGGTTTGTTTAAATGTGAAGTTCGGATTAGCTTGAGTAAGTAAATGTAAGAAAGGTTTTTGAGCAGTTACTTGTGTCCAGCCCCATGTTGGGCCCTGGGGTTACGGAATCCCTGCTTCCCTGCCACCCAGAGTCCAAGAGGAAAGCTACAGGAGACTCAGGCAAGACCAGGCAGGCAACTATGAAAAGGCCTTCCCCTGCCTGCAGGCAGAACTCACATACTCTTTTCACATACTCTTTTCAGTAAGAGTTATAATAAATTGTAGGTGTTATTAAATAATAACATATACCTACAATTTATATGACTAGGTAAATTATGATACAACATTTAATAAAAGTAAAATCATTTATTAACTTTTGGACTGAAAGCAACAGCATTAAATCCTCCTTAACTAGATTTCAATTTTCTCTGCTTAAGAAACTTGACTCCTTTTTTTGTAATGATTTTTATTTTTTCCATTATAGCTGATTTACAGTGTTCAGTCAATTTTCTACTGCACAGCAAGGTGACCCAGTCACACATACATGTATACCTTCTTTTTTCTCACATTATCCTGCTCCTTCACAAGTGACCAGATACAGTTCCCAGTGCTGTACAGCAGGATCCCATTGCTTATCCATTCCAAAGGCAATAGTTTGCATCTATTAACCCCAAATTTACTTGACTCTTTCTCATCCACTGGGGTTTGACAACATTCAGGTCAGGTCCCAAATGCTGTCTCCCCACAAGCTGTTTCTCTGTGAATTCCTGGCACCCGCTCTCTGCCTGCAGCTCTCCCTTTAGCAGGGGCCAGTGCTGCAGAAGACCTGCCTGCCAGGCTTCCCCCTACCCCACCCCACCCTCCGCCAAGTCCTCCCCAGCCTTTCAGAAGAGAAGTTGTAATGGGTCCTTCCTTCTCCTTAAAGCCCAGCTCTGAGGTCTTCACAATTATGAAGTGGCCCTCCGTCGCCTACCCAGGAAAGGCTAACCCACTTCACTGTGGCTCTCCCTGGGCAGCGCCACTCGCTGAGCTGTTCCTCCTCTCAAGCTCTAAGAGTTCCCGCATTCTTACAGTCTGCTTACTGGTTTAAAACAAAAACAAAGGCTTTTTAAATTTTTTATTCAAACAGCTTTTCCCCCTCCTTTTCAAAGGTCTTAATAGACAATTGAACCCGTTTGAATATTTACACAGTAACTGCTCACCATCACAACTGTTGTGTCCTTGTCACCTGCCCCATCTCATCTTCCCCTTTCTTCTGAGCTTGAAAAGCTTACAGAAGTCTGTTTTATATTCATGTGGTTAAATTACCAGTGCATTCAAATTCTCCTTTTTCTTTCAATGCATCTTAGGTCTGCTCAAGTAGTCAACACATTGTACGCTCAGATTTCCCTTGCAGTTGGTCCCGAGGTCTTATCATGTGTCTCCCTTTCCATATTCTTTAAGGAACCAATTGACTAAATACTAGATGCTATGAGTTTCCTCAGCTTAGACTTAAGGCTTCTGTTCTTTTCCTAAAGAATTTGTTTTGATGGGTATGATTATTAAAGAATAAAGTAACTTCAAAGTAGGAGTTCCTGTTGCGGCTCAGCAGTAACAACCCAACTAGTATCCAGTGAGGATGCGGGTTCAATCCCTGGCCTCGCTCAGAGGATTAAGGATCCAGTGTTGGCATGAGCTGTGGTGGTAGGTAGCAGATGCGGCTCAGATCCTGCGTGGATGTGGCTGTCGCTGTGCCCAGCAGCTGCAGCTCCAATTCAGCTCCTAGCCCACAAACTTCAATGTGCTACAGGTGCAGCCCTAAAAAGCAAAATGAAAAAGTAACTTCAAAGTAAATGTTTTTAAAAGGTAAGCAATTCTAAATCTCCTAATCTTGGGTATATTAAAAGTCTTTGAAGTATTGAAAAAAATTAATGCTGCAATCTCCAGTTACACAATACTATGCTGCAATCTCCAGTTATACAATACTATATATACGAAATGTGGAGTCACTCACTGGCTTGGTATCATTGTACTCCAGAATGTCCATGCTCACCAGCTGTAAACCTCCCAGGGCCCTTAAAGATACGATGGAATATTTAAGCTGGAGGTTAATCATGTTTGAGTTGAGGAGGTCATTTTGCTGTTTTCCAAGTTGCTGTTGGCATCTTTATACAGCCAGTTAGCTCTTTCTGGGAATGGGACCTGAGTCTCTGGTTGCAGTAAGAAGAGATAAGCCTGCCTGCCATTCAATGCTCCTGAAAATAACTGTAATACACACCGCTTCTGTAGGGACACATCTGACAGCCTGTCCAGATAAATGCCTATCTGCCAGTGGCCAGATCAAGCCTGTTTTTGCATTGGGAGATGCTAAGCTTTTAGCTGTGACCTGAGTAGTTTTTTCTACCTAAGTTGGGCTTACAAAGCTTGAGTATTTTCACTGGTATCTTCTGTGTCTTTAATTATTCTTTATTCTCTGTGTCTTAAATTATTGATAACCTGACAAAGTAGAATTAGTCCAAACTTTCACTTTTTTAAAAATTATCCCAAATGATTCTTAGCCTTTTAGCCAAGGCCAATTGTCTTCGCATGAGTTAAGCATGTGCTGGTGAGGTTTAAGAAGACTTTTTAAAAATTATAACTTCTTTATTTCCTTTGTGATAGAGACAGGGCACCCCCTACGTCCAGAAAGAGCAACCACTCTTTATTCTGTAGTTCAGTGATAGAAGCAGGACTTTTGGACATCTTGTTCTCTGGGACAGGATTTTTTTTTTTTTTTTAATTATCCTAATCTCTGAAAAGGATGTCGTGTTGGACATTGACTTCAAGCTGAGACAGTCTTCAAGAATGAGTGGATGAGTAGAGGAACTCGGGCATTGTACATTTAAGGGAATCAGCAGCCAGCCTGTTTAAAAGTACTGTGATTTCAAACAGTCCTACAAGCTTTGTGTGTGTGTCATGTTCTGTTGCATCATCTTAGTTTGGGCCATCTACTAATGCTATTTCCATATCGGAGCCCACGGAAAGGAATATTTTCCATTAACTAATCTTCATCAACATTTGATTCTACTCTGCATTCCAACTCTGATTTTTTTCCCCTATTAAATCTGTGGCTTTTATTTAAATCAAGTCTGTTGCGTCACCATGTTGTACAGTAGAAAAAAAAATAATGTATTGGGGAAATAAAAAAAAAATCAAGTCTGTTGATTTACATAAGGACTATCTTTTCTTATATTGTCAAGAGATCTATAATTAACAGTGGATCCTAAATAGTCTTGCAAAAAAATTAAATAACATTCAGTGGATGCTGAATAGTCTTGCAAAAAAATTAAATTGTGACAAAAGGAATTTGTTGGTAAAGGATTATTTTAAAGGGAATTTAAAGGTTTACATTGCTAATTGAAAGATACGCTTAGTAATTGTAAATTTAAGTAGAAAAACAGCTTGGTTAAATTTGTGAGCCTTTTGAAGAAGTAATTTGGCTTCAAGGTTTCCTTGAAATTCTCAGGTATAAGTCATGTGGTTAATTTTTGTATTAGAAACTAACCTTGAAAACAAATCTTTTCCTATGTGCCCAAGAAAACTAATAGATGAGCACCTAATAATAATAGACATTGTGCTCAAAAGAAACTTAATATGCTGCTCCCTAATTCTTTGTACTCCTCTTATGTGATTTTTAGCTAGAGTCTGATCAGCAGTAATAGTATTTCTTGACATAAACGTAATCCAAATTTTTTTTTTTTTTCAGATAATGGATTCATACCTGATTCACTTCTAGAAGATGTGATGAAAGCATTGGACCTGGTTTCAGATCCTGAATAGTAAGCTCACAGGAAGTGTTATGTAACCAATTGATTTTTTTTTTAATGTAAAACATTATACACACATTATTGCCTTTTTTCAAAATCTAAATTGCATATATGAAGCCTAACACTTTATAAGAAGTGAAGATTTAGGAGGCAATCAGACCAATCAGTATTACAGCAGACTTGACATAGTTAAAATGAGCTTCCTTTTCCACTCTGTGCTTATGGTCTCGCTTTAAAAAATGATGCTAAAAATATAAATACCTTTTTCTATGTTAAATATATTTTTTCTCACTGCAAAACTTTTTCCATATTTTGAAATTTTGTGCATGCCTTCAGTACCTTCAGTTCGAGTAGTGAGAGTTTTGTAGACTGTTTATATCACTAGTCATCCTGCTTAAATAACCAGCAGGCCTCTGCTTTCAGTCTTAAAGACAATGAACATTCTGAACCTTTATAAGTGGCCGCAGTATATTACAGAATATAGTTTTCAGTATTGCCTATCATGAGTATCTGTCATTGTCTTCATTCTGTTCCATTTTTTACATTATTATACCTTTAACTTTTTCCATAAATTTAGGGTCTTTATTGTCCATGGGAAAATAGCCCTCTGGTTAAGTGGATACACCTGTTGATCAAACAGAAAAGTTAGAAATCAGCTATGAACTATATTAGCTTTTCCTTTTTCTGCATAGTTTATTTTTCCTCCTGAAAGTGTATCTGACAATGAACAAACTTTAGCTTATAAACATTTCAGGAAAGGATACAGCAAAAAGCAACATAAGACATAGTCGTATACATAGTTTTTAGAACTTGATCCTATTGTGTTTTTAAATAGCCGGGGTGTATTTTCTTTTCTTTTCTTTTTTTTTTTTTTAAAGTCTGATATACATATAAACATTTACAAACTAATCACATCTGAATTAATATGTCTCCGTCTCTACTTACCGCTATGATGTTATCCTTTCTTAGTAAGCATAATTGCTGATTCCAACTCACAGAGGAGAAATTTGGGAGAGACAGGTGACCTAGTTAATAAATGGTATAATAGTAACTACCATATTTCTTCTCACCTCATCTCCAAGTGGAGACCTTCTTGTTTACATTGCTCTAATATGCAAAAAGGACTGAACTCGGGTAATTTTGGTTACTAACAGTTCTTAAGATGGGAAGGAGGAAGAAGGAAAAGTTAGGTTTTCTTTCAAAACTCTTACATAGATGGCCATACATCATCTACTTAATTTTCCCATTTCATTAGACTACATGAATGATAAGCTTGGCGCAGCTGAGTTAGTGAAATTGTTTCTCTAGAAGTAGCTGAAAGGTTGGAACAAGTTACTCACTCCATCCTTTGGTCTCGTCGAGTGTATAATATGTGATGGCCCATAAACCAACAGGGTCATATCAACGATTGATAAATTTAATTAAATATAATATGACCTTGCCTTCATTTGTTTCATGTCATAACCTTCTGGCATTACTCAGACCCACTGCAGTGTCACATCTTTGGTATATTGCACAGATGACTTGAACAATGCAGGGGTTGAGGTCACCAACCCTTGGGCAGACAAAAATCCATGTGTAACTTTTGACTCCCCCAAAACTTAAGTACTAATAGCCTACTGTTGACCGGAGACCTTACTGATAACACACATTTTGTATGTTATATGTATTATATAGTGTTTTCTTAAAGTAACTTAAATGTTTATAGGAAAATCATGAGGAAGCAAAAATATATTTATGGTACCTATATGTATTTACTGGGGAAAAAATCCACATATAAATAGACCCAGGAGGTTCAAATCCATGTTATTCAAGAGTCAACTGCATAATAAGGTATATTTAACCTGACAGTTAATAACAGGGAGAATGAACATTTTCTGAAAAGATCATTTCCATTTTTGAAGCTCTTTGATTCAGTCCACTTTTCTCTGCCTTCTTTCTAGTCACACATAGCACTTTTCAGTAACCTTGTCCACACCTAATACCGAAGCTATACAGAGCACTGTTCACTTCAGGCTCCTCCTGGAATAATACAGTACATTTCCACTTATTGAAATTCATATACCTTAGCCCTTGAGGATTATCTTACTTTTTAACTATCAATTTACACTGTAAGCATTTTAAGCCTCCATCTCATTTGGTTCTTGAAAGTAAGCTCTTTAGGAGATGTTTTTAATTACCTAATGTACCCACTGCCTTTAACACTGTTTCTTTTTCTTCTTAAACATTTTGTTTAAGTTAAATGCCTCATTTGATAGTTAAATTCAAGCGTACCTACGAAGCAAAGAGAATGTTCCTTTGGGAAGTTATAAGCCTGAGTTTTTAAGTTATTTTACCTAATAAGGAACAATATTCCAAAGTCATCATTGTAATTTAAATTTTAAATAGTAACAGATTAGTCTAGTTTAAAAATAACCAAGTTTTGGCAAATTAGATGTCATTCCTATGTATTTGTCATTAAGGATCTAAAAAGAACAGCTCTTAGGACTTTTGGCAGTCAAATGTGTTAGAGTACTAGTAATTTAATCATGAAAGAAGAAAAATAAGCTTTTTTTTCTTTGGTATCCACTGTTTCTTTTTTCTCTCCCCACAGTATAAATCTCATGAAGAATAAATTAGATCCAGAAGGGTTAGGAATCATACTATTGGGTCCTTTTCTTCAAGAATTTTTTCCTGATCAGGTAACATAGATGAAGAAATATCTTTATTGTTTTGTGCTGTTGAGATGATCATATTACGATTGTTTCAGCATTTTTTTCTACTAATTTAAAATGTTCCTACATCCAGATACAAAACTAAGAAAGTGAAATTATCATGTGAATACTTTCCCCTGACAGAGAGGCTGGGGGGGGAGGGTACCTGTGTTCCAAAATTCAGTAAGTCACAACTTTGATTGGGGCACGGGGGCGGTGGAAGAGAGTATATAAACCAGTGTAGACACACTGATACGGTTCTTCTAAAGGAAGATTCAAATCCATAGGTACATGGAGTGAAAAAAGACAAGTGTCGCTTAGTCCACTCCCACCCCTCTTTTCCTCCTCTCCAGTAACTGTTGTTAATAGATAGGAAGTTCTAGGAGGATACGTTCCAAAGTACTAGGAGAGGAGGCAGAGGAGCCTGTTGTATGAGTATGAACTCGTGAAGTGCTCCTGAGTTTCAGAGAAGTGAGTGAATGGAGCTGAGTAAAAAAGGAAAAGCTTCACGTGGAGCCGTGCTGTTTGATGTCGGGACACATCTTCCACAGGCTGTGACAGGAGCTCAGTTAAAAGAATCTATGCTGGTCTCAATACCCTTGAGTTATTGGCTAATTCGATAGCCTCCACCCGGTTTTTCTTCCTGTCTGCGTGAAGGGTTCTACCACTCAGCCACTAGCCAGGTAGACTGTGATCATTTTATCAGGTACCAGCATGGCTTAAATTACAACTCACTAATTAAAGAAATCCCAATTTCTATTCTACGTCTGTCATATCTACCTCTGTCATAAAGTAACTAAGGATATCCCAGCATAGCTATTAGCCTTTATGCAACTTTGGGAAAATGCTTCATAAAAAAAATTTTTTTTCTGACATTATTAGGAAACTTATTGGATTTAAGGTCCTCAGACTCTAACTACCAGGGTTTTTTGAAAGTTCTCTTTTGGAATCTAATATGGTGTTTTAGATATCCTAAATTTTTCATAAGTTATAGCATTTAACTTTATATCCTTAAATTTTAAATTATAGTATTAAACTTCTGGGGGTGTATTTTGAAAAGTGCTTGGTAAATGTAAACAAAGTGATATAGTTACCAAATCTGATATTATATATTGCCAAAAGATATAAAAGACATATATACATATATTTAATTAATACATGGTGCTGCTTATAGTCTATGAACTTATTTCAAGAAATTTTTTATTGTAATATTCCATGAAGTAATTAAAAAGAATTATTATAGTCCCCTTCTCAGATAACAGACTTTTCCCTTCTCAGATAACAGACTTTTCCATGTCACTATTCTTTTTTTCTTTCCAAGTTCATCTCTTTCCATTTGCTTATTTCCTGCTATTTTTCTCAACCTGGTCTTGGTTCTCTTTAGAGCGAGGGGTTCTCAATGTGTGGTCCCCAGTGGCAGGTTAGAAATCAGATTCACAGGTGCCTCCCCAGCCCTAGTTGAGAGGTTTAGGGGGTGGGCCCCAGCTGTCTGTCCGAACCAACCCCCCAAGGGATTCCAGTGGCACCGTATTGAGACCTACTTCTTTAGGGGGAGACTTGTCACATCCCTGCCTAGTCACACCCTGTAAGAGCTGCGACCTGTCTTTGGCACAGATCCCAGCCCATAGCACTGATGTTCTCCTCTGTCATGAGGCTGTGAAGTAACTGGAAATATGGATGCAGGTATGTTTGTAATCTGAGTGAAAAGGATGTCACGGCCCTCTGTATTTATTGAGAGGAACAGATTATTTACAACCAGAAAAAAAGCAGAGATGCATTTTAGGAAGTATTTTTGTATTTTAGAAGCTTGTCCTTTTAAAAAAAAATTATAGTAATGCACCTATTTAAAAACAAAATAAGCTGCTATAGAAGAGCTTGTAATAAAAACCAGTACTTCCCCATACTTCCCCAGTTTCCAGTCTCTTCCCGAGAAGCAACTATTCCAGCTTTTAGATTTAGTGGCAGTTCACTGCATAAAGTTTCTTGCTTTATTAAATGATTCCTCAAAGGGTGTGGCTTTAAGAAACTTCCATTTTACTTTCAATAGCTAATTAGACATTGCCTGATGTAAAGACCTGAAGTTTTACTCATACTTTATGTATAGGGTTCCAGTGGTCCAGAGTCTTTTACCGTCTACCACTACAATGGATTGAAGCAATCAAATTACAATGAAAAGGTATGAAAACTCTCATAGTAATTTGTCTTCACGTGGGTTGATAAAATATAGGAGTGTGTAACAATGTTTGAGCCCCATAAAATCGCTCCTTTAGGAAGAAAATTCTAAGAGTCTCTACTGTCACAACATATTTTAGAACTAGACTCAGTAAGACCTTCACTGAAATTCTGGAGCAGTAGTTTCACCGTGACAAAATAACTACATCTAAATACACGTTCTTATGCATGGGTGTGTAGTTATTACTAAATCAAGATGAGTCTGCCCCAAAGGTACTGATCCATTTAAATGGAGAAAAGGGTAAGAGTGAGATTTTTGATTTAGAAGAATATTTTTAAGGATTTAAATTAATAACTCTAATAACTACTAGCATTTATTTGCCTAGAATTGCCTTAAGCACTTTGTTTCATCCAAAGTTTCCTGCCACCCCATAAAGTAAGTATTGACTGTATATCCCCATTTTCCAGTGGAGGAAACAGGCACAGAGAGGTAAGGACCCTGCCAAGGTCAGGCAGCCAGGAAACAAGGTCAGGCAGACCTGCGACTGAATCCTCGGTCGTCTGCCTCCCAGCCTGGGCTCACCCCCTCTGCTTTGCTGCTTTTCTTCACAAGTCACACTGACAGAGAGGCACATCGGTGCTTCCCTTCCAGATGCACTCACTGGTTTAAATCAAAAGTTTGGTCTTGCCACTTCTGCCTCTTTGATTAATGAGCTTTGTCTACACACAAGATGTATCTACTATGTTCACGTTTGTTCCAGTAACAGTCACAGTATTGATGAATAAGGCTTGACATGCCTTTTTAAGTTGAAATACCCATGCTGGTTTCATCTGTATCAAAACTGCAGATGGCTACAGAAAATAGATCATAATGTACATCAGAGACATCGTTTTAGAGCAAATATACCCTGCGACTAAAGTTTACTCTTATTTTCATAATGAAACATCAGTTAGAACTTTTATTAAATTAGGTCCGAAGACTTTTTCCTAGGACAATCATTGGTTACAGATAGCAAAAAGTAGAAACGGTCCATAGGGAAACTCGTGTGCTCCGTCCTAATGTGTGGAAATGACTGCTTTTTGTAGATTGTGAAGTTTGTATGTAGCTTTACAATAGAAGGTACTTGCTAAGTCAATCATTAGTTGCCTGCCTGCCCAATCCCTGCAAGGTAGGTCAGTCACATATTATCTGTATTTTACAGATGAGGCATCTGAGACAGGGTCACAGAGCAAGTCACTGGCAGAGCAGGGATTGGAACTGAGTTCCTGATTCCCCAATCCTGTCCTTGGTCTGCTTGACCACGCTACCTGTATATAGTAAGTTTTCAAGTCTGCTCCTGACAAGCGTCTGACATACTAACAAAGAGATGAGAAATCCAAGATGAACTGTTAACATGACCACAGTAGATAAGAACTATAAAGCAAAGCGTGTATGCCGTTAAGTTGCAGGGGTATAACGTTTTGAAGTTCCTCAGGAGCCAGAAGTATGGTAGACCGCAGAGTAAGGTACTGTTAAAAGTATCTGAGGCAGTAGACGGAAGGAGAAGGCTGGCCACATGGGAGGGAGCGTGACCTGCCGGGCAGCACAGGCCTGCTAAAGCTGCAGAAAAGGTAGGTCACGATACGCTGTCCAGGCAGGTCTGCTGTAACGCCACGAGCCAGTGAAGTTCTTGGTGAAAAAGAGGGCCTGTCTTATTTGTTAATTATAATAACCTGAGATGTAGTCTTCATGGATGATTTTTCAGCAAAAGAAGTTTTGGTCTGGAGGGTTGAAGAGCATGACTCGTAGTTTTAATAGTAAATATAGTCCATCAAAAGCAGAAACTAATATATTAACCAAAATAAAGGTGCAAAGTAATAAAGTATTTCACATCAGTGTTTTTAGTGCTTCCCCAAAAAGGAATAGAGTCATGAAACCAAATTATATGACCCAGTAAAATAGAAGATACTCTAATTCTATATTTTATTTTATTTTTTTAAAGGAGACTCCATCTTTAGGCAAATAAAGTTGTTTCTTTTGGCCTCTTGGTCAAAGTAGTTTATAGCTTTTATCTTGGAAGAACATAATTACAATCATGTGTATCAGCCACTGAGCGTGTAAAAATCCCTGTACATACTTTGGAAGAAGGCAGCCTGTATCTGTTTCTTTTAAAGTATGCAATTAGAATTTCTCTTGGTACAAAGAGACATTAATGACTGAATCAGTTAATGCCGGTGAGCACTTATGAGTTAGGGTCTTAGTTAGTATGTTACTTCATAGATAACTTGTAAAAAGTTTTTTATGTAAGTTAATTGGAATATAGCTTTTTTCTGATATTCACCTGCAGTGTATCTTTTAAATGGTCATTGCCAACGCATGTCAAGTACCTATTTTTATCCCTCAACCTTTTTCTACTATTTGATTTTTGTTGCTGTCCTGACATTCTTTAATTTTTTTCTAATGATTTTTCATGCAGAACAAAGTCCATTCATGAAGAGCAACTCAGTAGTATCTAATACAGTAGTAGAACATTTCATTCACACATCTAATTTGCTTTCAGCTCTGGAAATTCAGCACTTCAATTGAGAGTAAAAATAAAGTCCTTCTCAAAACGTAGAGCTCTAGGGTAGCCTTTTATCTCAGGAGGCAGCATCAGCAGCTGAGTGCCTCAATATAAAAGCACTAGGAACTATGTAAATGTTAAATAAATAAAATTTGAAAATATTCCAAGTGGCATATATTATTGAAGAGTGATTTTTCTTTTATCAGAAACCATATATGTTCTTGGGGAGTCACATACACTTTTTTTTGTTTTAATCTATGGCAGCTGGTCAGCTAGTAGTTAAAACTGTTTCACCATCTTGTTTCCAGATTTATTTTCAGTACCTAATCAGTAAGCATATATTCTTGCTTATAATTTCTACCCAAGTAAAATTAGATAGAAAGTTCCATATCGAACAGTATACAGTGCTCTGCTCTGTTTGCTAGCTTGTGATAAGTTCTGTATCCCTCCTAAGACTTTGCTAAGAATACTGATTGACCTTGGTGGTTTCATTTTGTTCAACAGGTCATGTATGTGGAAGGAACCGCAGTTATTATGGGTTTTGAAGATCCCATGCTGCAGACAGATGACACTCCTATCAAACGCTGTCTCCAAACCAAATGGCCCTACATTGAACTACTCTGGACCACAGATCGCTCTCCTTCACTAAACTGATTTGCTGAGTATTGCTAAGGAAAATCATAGCAGCTGTTGAAAGAGGGATGCAGGACTGGCGATTGGCTCCTTTAAGCTATACACTGGTATCACTGATGAACTGTAAATAACAATTGACAACACATTTTCAGTGTTTAAGATATGTTTAAATTATTTGTTTTAAAGCTTTATGATGTTAAAGGTTACCCCTATTTAAACTCTTTATGTGAAATTCACTAGCAAAACTAAGCTTTACTCAAAGTTCATCACTGTTGCAGTCAGAGCAGTCATTTATCAAATTAGAAACACCGTATCACTGTAACATTTTTATATTGAGTATCAAAGTTACGATTTCTAAACTTCTAGTTGGGGGTTTTACTTCATTTGGGCACAGTTTATTGTTTAAATGATTCTGGCATGCAATATATCAGCCTCCACACTGAAATGCAGAAGGGTTTAATCTTTGTTATTTCTTTTCTAAAGTCTGGTTTCCATTAGAAATAATGATATATAACAAATTATCAACCTGGATCTTTGACAATTGGCTTAGCTCTAGCATGTTTATAAAAAGTAGAAACTATAAGGGAACACTACCACTTATTCACAGATATGAGAGGATGTATTAAAAAAAAAAGGAAAGAGAATCTGTTTGATAGTCTTAACACTGTTGACTTTCACTGTATTGCCAAATATACTTTTCCAAATTTGTCCCAACAGCCCTGTAAGCCAGCTTTCTTGTATATTTATAAATGTGATAAATGCATGAGAACATCTGTTATTACATTAGTATATTGCATTATTTATTATGATCCTAGTGGATGGCCTAAATAAACACTTTTTTTCTTTAACTGTACCCTTGCATTTTTTGCATTCGTGGCTCAGAATAACTATTTTTCAATGATTCTGCCTGGTCACTGTAAGAGCACCATATCGAACAGATTCCTGCCTGACTTACACAATACCTCGAAAGGGAGATAAACCACTTACTCGGAGCTTAGTAACTGACTCTGACAGCCAGAAGCTCCAGAACCTAGGGGCAGCTGTCTGGATCAGTGGACAGGTACAGAAGCCCCATCCTGTTTATTTCTGAGAGAGATTTACCCCATCTCTATAGGTTTGTTGCCCAGCAATTTGAACTGTGACTAGCCAGTCGCTGGGGAAGCAGACAGGATATCCTGTTAAACATCCTAGAACTGAACTTTACCTTCAGCAGTGCAGCTGAATATATAAATCTCTTGAAGGTTTTATTTACAGTTTATCTTTATAGACATTAACAATTATAAGTAGATTGTAGCATAGGAAAAACATGGCAAAAACCTTTTCTATATAACTTTTAGTGGCACTGTGTTCAGCAGTGAGATACTAGCTACTACAATTACAGCTGTAAAATGTCAGTCTTTGGGGTTAATCCTGGCTATTTCCAAATGTATATAAAATACATTATGCGAGAATTAATTTTCTTAACTCTGGTCCTAAATTCCAGGAGGATTACCAAAAAGCATAGATTTTCTCATAAACCTTGAGCTTACACTATAGGCTATTCTTCTTACAATTGCTTCCTAACAAACCATCCCCAGAACTTCATGACGTAAAGCAATCATTTTGCAAAGACTATGTCTCAGTAGTTTGAACAAACTGCAGTAGGTATGGCTTGTCTGCCTCCCAGTCTAGAGACCCAGCTGGTAGACAATAGTTGTCTTGACTCACATGACATGATCAAAGACAACATCAGACACTTGCAGATACATTTTTTTTCTTTTCATATCCATATGGGACACAACAAAGTAGTCTATATGCTGGGCCGTAAAACACATCCAGAAAAATCCCATAAAGTCAGAAAATTAAGGAACACACTTCTAAATAACCCAAGGGTCAAAGTGGAATTGCACTGGGAATTAGAACATATTTTTTACTGAATAATAAGGAAAACAGCACATAGCAAAAATTATGGGATATAAATAAAGCAGTGCTTAAAGAACATATAGTTTTTAAATATATTAGAAAAATAAAACATTTAGAAATTGGAAAGCTGTTTTCGTCTTAAAAACAAGAAACTGAAAGTAAAGTAAAAAATGAGACAAAAGAGAGGTCTTCCTATGCAAAAGAGCAAATGTGGACTCCTGCTTCACACCATTTATAACAATTAACTTTAAATGACCAGAGATCTAATTTTAAGAGCAAAAACTATAAAAGAAGAAACAGGACTAAATCTTCATCACAGTGGGTTAGGCAGTGGTTTCTCAGAATACCAAAAATAACAGCAGCAACAACAAAGATGAATTGGATTGGTCTTCATCAAAATTAAAATATTTGTGTGTCAGGGGACATCATCGGAGGGAGATGACAACCCAAAGAATGGGGGAAACTATTTGAAAATCATATCTCATAAGGAATTTGTATCCAGAATATATAAAGAAATCTTAACACAAAAAACATATTTTTAAATGGGTAAATGATTTGAAGAGATCTGTCTCCAAAGGTGATATACAAATGGCCAGTAAATACACAAACGGAGTGATTCACAAAACTAGTCATTAGGGAAATTCAAATAAAAATCATGAAATAGCACCTCACCTACACTAGGATGTCTAAAATCAAAAAGCTAGACAGAAGTATTAGCAGAGACATGGAGAAAGTGGAACACTTAAGTTGTTGGTAGGGATAGAAAATGAAGTCTCTGCAAGAACAGTAATGAAGTTCTTCAGGAATGAAATCAAGGGACAGCATCTCCATTCCTAGTTATACACCCAAGAGAAACAAAACATACACACAAAAACTTTAAATATTTATAGTGGTGTTACCCATGCTAGCCAAAAATGAAAACAACTTAAATGTCCATTAACTGATGGGTGGATAAATAAATGTCCTGTATATATAGTATATACATACAATGAAATATTTGCAAATAAAAAAGGATGAATTACTGATAAATGCTGCAACATGGATGAACCTTGAACACTTGATAAATTAACCCTGTCACAAGAGATCATATTTTATGATTCCATTTATGTGAAATGTCTAGAATAGGCAAACCAAAGAGACACAAAAGGGATTAGCAGTCACCAGAGCCAAAGAGGGAAAAGAATTGGGAAGTGATTGCCTATGTATACGGGTTTCTATGTATAGGGACATAAAATGTTCTAGTATGGGTAGTGGTGAAAGTTGCACAACTCTGAACATACTAAAAACCACTGAACAAAATTAAAGATCAAAGTAGAAATCCATGAAATAGAAAGCAGATATATAAAAGATGAAAAAAGCAACACCAAAGGTTAGTTCTCTGAAAAAAAAAACCTAATAAAAAGGATAAAAACACCAAAGAAAGGGAACACTACTCAAGATTATGTAATAGGAGTTCCCGTCGTGGCGCAGTGATTAACGAATCCAACTAGGAACCATGAGGTTGCAGGTTTGATCCCTGGTCTTGCTCAGTGGGTTAAGGATCTGGTGTTGCTGTGAGCTGTGGTGTAGGTCGCAGACGTGGCTTGGATCCCGCACTGCTGTGGCTCTGGAGTAGGTCGGCAGCTACAGCTCTGATTGGACCCCTAGCCTGGGAACCTCCATATGCCACGGGAGCGGCCCTAGAAAAGGCAAAAAGACAATAAATAAATAAATAAATAAATAAATAAATAGATAGATAGATAGATAAATAAATAGATAAATAAATAGATAAATAAATAAATAAATGTAATAACCTATATGGGAAAACAATCTGTAAGAGAATGGATGCAGATGTATAACTGATTCAGTTTTGCTGTACACCTGAAACTAACACAACATTGTAAATCAACTATACTCCAGTAGAACATCTAAGAAAACTGATCAAGAACAAAATGAGATATAAAACAAATTATTAACACCAAGAAAGAAAAGGGAAACATTTTCTCCAGATATTCAAAACTGGAGTTAGAGTATATTCAAACTAAGTTGTTGTTATCATAAAATAGATTGTTACAAATTTAAACTTTATAGTAACCACAAGGGAAAAACCTGCAATAGGTAGATACACAAAAGATAAAGGAATGTAAGCACTCAACTACAGAAGAATATCAACGCAAATGAAGACACCAAGAGAAGCAAACAAAGAATTCCAAAACAACCAGAAAGCAATGAACAAAATGGCAGTAAGTACATACCCATCAAAAATCACCTGAAATGCAAATAGATTAAATTATCCAATCAAAATGCATAGCATGGCTGAATAGATTTTAAAAACAAGCCAAAAATAAAGAAAACAAGACCCATCTATACACTGCCTGCAAATGAAAAACAAAAGAAACCTGGGGTAACTAAACTTTAATCAGGCAAAACTGACTTCCAGATAAAGGCTGTAATAAGAGACAAAAGGTCATTATAAAATGCTAATTGGGTCAGTCCGGCAAAAGGACATAACATTTGTAAATATACTCCCAACCTAGGAGCACCTAAATATATAAATCAAATATATATTGATTGATAACAGCCCTAAAGAGAGAAGGAGATATCCATATAATAACAGGGGACTTTTAATATCCACTTTCATAAATGGATAGAACATCCAGACGTAAAAAGGAAATGTTGGATTTAAACTGCACGTTAGACCAGATGGACTTAACATATACAGAACATTCCATCCAAAAGCAACAGGATGCACATTCTTCTCAAGCTAACATGAAACATTTTCCAGGCTATATCATGTTAGGCCACAAAACAAATCTTAACAAATTAAAAAAGACTGAAATCATATCAAGCATTGTTTCTAACCACAGTGGTACAAAAATTGAAATCAATTACCAGAAGAAAACTGTAAAATTCACAAATGTGTGGATAATAAGCAACATGCAACTGAACAACCAATAAGTCAAAGAAGAAAACAAAAGAGAAATAAAAATTCGAGTACAACACACAAAAACTTACGAGGAGAGTTCCCATCATGGCTCAGCAGAAACGAACCCAACAACTATCCATGGAGATGCAGGTTTGATCGCTGGCCTGGCTCAGTGGGTTAAGGATCTAAGTGGCTATGGCTGTGGCATACACCAGCAGCTGCAGCTCTGATTCAACCCCTAGCCTGGGAACTTCCATATGCCATGGGTGTGGCCCTAAAAAGACAAACAACAACAACAACAAAAAATGAAACAAAACCTTATGGGATACCAGAAGCAGTTCTAAGAGGGAAATTCATAATGATAAATGCCTGTGTAGAAAAACAAGGAATATCTCAAATAAACAACCTAACTTTATACTTCAAGGACACAGAAAAACCAAATGAAGTAGACACTAAAAAGACAATTAAAAGATCACTGAAACTAAGCTAGTTTATTTTTTTTTAAAGATACACAAAATTGGCAACATTTGGCTAGACTCAGCAAGAAAAAGAGAGAACTCAAAATCATAAACGAAAGAGGAGACACAACTGTACCGAGAAATAACGAAGAATCCTAAGAGGCTACCTGTGAACAATCTCATGCCAACAAATTCAACAACCTAGAAGATAACGAAATTTCTAGAAATATATAACTTATCAAGACTGAATCATGACGAAAGAGAAAATCTAAACAAACTCATTACTAGCAGGGAGATTAAATCAGTAATCGAAAATCTCCCAGGAGTTCCTGCTGTGGCACAGTGGGTTTAGAATCCAACTATAGTGGCTTGAGTTGCTGCAGAGGCAAGGGTTCAATTCCCAGCCCAAAACAATGGGTTAAAGAATCCAGCATTGCTATAGCTGTGGTATAGGTTGCAGGTGCAGCTCAGATTCAACCTCTGGCTCAGGAACTTCCATATGCCAAGGGTGCAGCCATTAAAAAGAAAAAAAAAATCCCCCAACCAACAAAAATGCTGGACCAAATGGCTACACTGGTGAAGTCTATGGAAAAATAAACAATAGCTATTACCAATTCTTCTCAAACTCTTTCAAAAAATATGTAAAGGGGGAGAATATTTCCAAAATCATTGTATAAGGCCCACATTACCTAGACACAAAAACCAGACAAGGATACCACAAGAAAAGAAAATGGCAGGACAATATCCATGATGAATCTAGATATAAAATCAAAATAGAATAAAAATCCTCACAAAATATGAGTAAACCAAATTCCACAATACATGAAAGGAATCATGCACCATGAACAAGTGGGATTTACCCCAGGAATGCAAACACATTTCAACATAAACAATCAACCATTGTGATATACCATGTTAACAAAACAAAGGATAAAAATCATATGATCATCTCAACAAAGGCATAAAAAGCACATGACACGCATTTATGATAAAAAAACTCTCGGAGTTCCTGTTGTGGCACAGTGGAAATGAATCCAACTAGGAACCATGAGGTTGTGGGTTCGATTCCTGGTATACTTTGCAGACGTGGCTCAGATCTGGCATTGCTGTGGCTCTGGCATAGGCCGGCAGCTGTAGCTCCGATTGGACCCCTAGCCTTGGAACCTCCATATGCCAGGGGTGAGCCCCTAAAAGAAGACAAAAGACAAAATGAATAAATAAAAATAAATACATAAAAACTCTCGACAAACTGGTATAGAGGGAATATGCCTCAACACAATAATGGCCATATCTGACCAGGCCACAACTAACATCATGCTCATTAATAAAAGCTAGTATCTCTCCAGGAGCAAGACAAGGATTCCCACTCTTTCCATGTTTATTCAACATAGTAATGGAAGT
Organism: Sus scrofa; assembly: GCF_054392235.1. Taxonomy (NCBI): domain Eukaryota; kingdom Metazoa; phylum Chordata; class Mammalia; order Artiodactyla; family Suidae; genus Sus; species Sus scrofa. The sequence goes on from NC_139392.1 coordinate 72,753,835, forward strand.
CCTAGCCAGAGCAATTAGGCAAGAAAAGAATAAAATAAAAGGGCATTCAAATTATAAAAGAAGTAGTAAAACCGTTACTATTTGCAGATGATACTATATAAAAACCCTAAAGAGTCCACCAAAAAGGATGAATAGAATTAATAAATAAATTCAGTAGAATTGAAGAATTAAAAAAAATCAATATGCAAAAATATGTTGCATTTGTATACACTAATAACAGACTATAGAAAGAGGAATTAAGAAAACAATCTCATTTATGGTCACATCAGAAATAATAAAATATCTGGAAACAAATTTAACTACGGAGGTGAAAGACTCCTACACTGAAAACTTTAGGACACTGATAAAAGAAACCGAAGAAGGAACAAATAGATGGGAAAATGTTCTGGGCTCATAAATTATACCTTTTCCTGCAGGTGTGTATTCTGTTCTAACCACCACTGTAGAGCCTTTCTCTTCTCTGTCTTTCCAACTTTTTGATATTGATATGAAGCCACCAGGCTTATTCTTATCTTTAAGAAAACCTGTCAAAAGCATTTGCTTTTTCACTTGTCAGGGAAGGCTTATATTTACACCATCTATTCTGTTCTTATAGTACTTTTACAACTAGAAAATCTGAAAAAGAATGGACGTGTGTATATGTCTAAACTTGTTGTACAGCAGAAATAATCACAGCATTGTAAATCAACTATATGTCAATAAAACCTTAAAAATGAAAAAAAGTTTAAAAAAATATTAAAATCTACATTCTTCCCAAAGCAATCTCCACTCCAATGCAATTCCTATCAAAATTCCAATCATATTTTTCAAAAAATAGAAGAAACAATTCTAAAGTGTATATGGAAAGACAAAAAGACCCCAAAGAGCCAAAGCAATTTTGAGAAAGAAAAACAAAGCTGGAGACTTCATAGTTTCCAATTATATTACAAACCATAGTAATCAAAACAGTATATTTGCATAAAAATAGATACACAGGTCAATGGAAGAGAGTATAGATCTTAGAAATAAATCCGCACTTGTCTACAGTCATTTAATTACAACAAAGAGGCCAAGAATATATAATGGGGAAAGAACAGTCTTGTCAATAAACGGTGCTGGAAACACTAGACACCCACAAACAAAAGAATGAAACTGGACTACATAATCACACCACACACAAGAAATAACTTAAAAGGGATTAAAAACTTTAACAGAAGATCTGAAACCATAAAACTCCTAGAAGAAAATGGGCAGTAAGATCCTTGACATCAGTGTTGGTGACGATATTTTAGATGTGACACCAAAATCAAGGGCAACAAAATCCAAAATAAACATGGTAGGATTATGTGAAACTAAAACTCTTCTGTACAAAAAAGGAAACCACCAACAAAATGAAAAAGCAATGAGAGAAAATATTTGCAAATTATATCCAATAAGAGTTTAACATTTTAAATATATATATATACACATATTTTTACATGTATATAGAGATTTCATTCAACTAAAAAAATCTTATTAAAACATGAGCAGAGGATCTGAACAGACATTTTTTCCAAAGAAGACATACCAATAACCATCAGGTACATGAAAAAGGTGGTAAAGGAGTTCCCACTGGGGCTCGGTGGGTTAAGGCACTGATATTGTCTCTGTGAGGATGTGGATTCCATCCCTGGTCTTGCTCAGTAGGTTAAGGATCCAACATTGCCACAACCTGTGGTGTAGGTCATAGATGCGGCTTGGATCTGGTGTTGCTGTGGCTATGGTGTAGGCCTGCAGCTGCAAGTCCAATTTGACCCCTAGTCGGGGAACTTCCATACGCCACAAGTGCAGCAATTTAAAAAAAAGGGGGGGTGGGTCAACATCAGTAATCATCAGAGAAATGAAAATCAAAACCACAGTGAGATACCACCTCAGGCCTGTTAAAATTATTCTTATCAAGAGGAAGAATAACAAATGTTGCAGATAATATGGACAAAAGGAAGCCCTTGGGCACTGTTGATGAGAATATAAATTGGTGTAGTCACTTTGGAAAACTGCATGGAGTTTTCTCAAAATGCTCAGAACAACCTTCAGATCCAACAGTTATTTTCTGGGTATATATTTAAAGCAAACTTAATCACTTGCTCAAAAAAGAGTCCATCTCCAGGTTACTGAAGCATTACTTACAAAACCCAATACAGAGAAACAACCTAAGCTTCCACTGACAGATAAATGAATTTATTTTTCAGCTGCATCTGCAGCACATGGAAGTTCCTAGGCTAGGGGTTGAATTGGAGCTTTAGCTGCCAGCCTATGCCCCAACCACAACAATGTGAGATCTGAGATGCATTTACAACCTACACCATGGCTTGTGACAATGCCGGAACCTTAACCCACTGAGCAAGACCAGGGATCCAACCCTCATCCTCACAGAGACAATATCAGGTCCCTAACCCCAAGAGCTACACAACCAGAACTCCATAAATGAACCTTTTAAATGTGGTATATACATAACAGAATATTATTCAGCCATAAAAAAGGAAATCTGTGACAGCATGGATGAACTTTGAGGACACTATGCAAAGTAAGACAGAAAGAAATATTGGATGATCTTACTTGTAAGTGGAATCTGGAGAAAGAAATTTCATAGATACAGAGAACAGATTGGTGGTAGCTGAGGCAGGGAATGGGTGGAATGGGATCAAAAGATACAAACTTCTCATTAATAGATAATAAGTCCTGGGGAGATAATGTACAAGATGGTGACTAAAGTTAGTAACTTTCAAATATACACTATATTATTATTAAGAGGGTAGATCTCAAAAGTTCTCATCACAAAAACAACAAAATTTGTAACTATGTGTGGTGATTAATGTTAACTTTTTGTGGTAACCACCTTGCCACAATCAAATCATTATTTTGTATACCTAAAACTAACCCAGTGCTACGTGTCAATTATATCTCAATTAAAAAGACAGAATTGTAGGGATAGATGTGTATGAATTATAGGCTAAATAAATAAAAGGTACACATGACCTTTATCATTAAATAAAGGTTAATGAAACCAACATAATTCTCTTCTTTCAAAATCAAACACTAACTGTTAAATAAACAACATAGCACACCGCTGATATTTCAGGCTCCCTCAAGTCCCTTCTAGGAAGACAAACAATAATGCATAAAGAACACTGGCCTTATAAAATCTTGTTTTAAATCCTGGCTCTATCACTTACTTATTTTTTCATTTAGCAAACCTTTATCAACAATCTCAAAGGCACCAGTCCCTTAATGTTTTGAATCCTACTTCCTCTGCCATAAAAAGAATAATTTTACCTACCTCACCAAGTGAGGTACACTCAATAATCATTGATTGACAACATTCTCACTTGCTTAATTTCTCAGAATAAAGATTATGGATAATAATCGGAGGGGGGGAGGGCAATTAGGGAAAAAAATAGTCACACTCTAGGTAAAGTTTGCCTTAGTTCTTACCATGTGTCAGATATTATCTTCCCAATGTCTTTATAATTACAGGTACCATTTATATACTGTCTCTGAATCGGTTGTGACATGTCAACAGCCCTATGGTATAAGTTTTCCCATTGTAAAATGGCAGTTCCTGAAGTTTTGAGATAAACTTACTTCCCTTAATCACACAGTCAGAATGAGGCAGGGCCGGGACACAAGGCTGGCTTAACCATTTCTGGTACCATGTCCTTGAATGCCAGCAGACCACAATGACACCAAGCCCCAAAAACAGTCAATGTCATCCATGCCTTCATTAAGGATGGTTTTACACACTCAGTGCCATGAGACACAAGAAGGACTTGGTCTCATCTTTGAATACTTGCTCCAACATAGATTTGGGCAATTTACTTCAATATTTTATATGTATCTTGTATGCAAAACGGATTTGAAAATGATAGTTATTTTCATTCACAAGACCTTAGTAAGCATTACTGTACTAAGTAAGATCTTAAATATAAAGCTCTCTAGCACATACTAGATGATCAAAGCAAAGTTCGTTCTCTTCTGCCCACCACTTTCTTATGAAGACAACAAAATATGGAAATCACAGAATTGCCATATGTACCTGGGAGGCACTTGTGCCACACAGCAAATTTACACCAGCCCAGAATTTGTAAAAATAAGTATTAATTTAATTGAAGAAAATACAGTACATGACTCACTGTAATATAACACAGTATCCATCATATCAAAGGTATGTGACAATTTTCTAAGCATGAAAAAAACTTACGCTATGAAGGAATTTTAATCTGAGTATAAGATTGACAATGCAACTTTTTTTTTCACTGTTTCAAATCAGAGTTAACACTACATGTCTCTATGGAGAACACAAACCCATTCTATCAACACAATGGTCACATTATACAATAATATTTTCTTCCCTGTCAATTGCACTTTTTCTCCTTGTTCACACTAACTGATGTTACACATTAAATCCATTGAGTAATTCTAAACAAATATTTTGAGCAAAAAAGCAAATGTGAGCAATTTCCAGCTGTCTTGTAGAATTAAATTAAAACATTTTGTCTATAAACACACATATAATCTTGTTAAAATGTAATGGGGGAAATATGCCATGTCAAAATCACATGGCTCTGGGGGAAAAATATTTCTTTTTCTTTACTTAATTTCTTATACAGTCTTATTTGTTTTCCGTCATACTTAGTTACTTATTTTCACAATTCCTAGAAAGTCAGTACCATCTTTTCCCATGTGTCAAAATAACAGAATTCTAAATGAAATATCAGAATTTTCTTTCTTGCAAGAGGCTGGAGCCAGGAGTTTACATATTGGATGTTTCTGAAGGCAGAGTAGACCCTTGACATACTCACTAGCTACGAGTCCTTGAATTAGTTGCTTGGTTTCTACATTGTTTTCTTCACCCAAGAAATGAGTTGTGAGAATCCTAAATAGCATGTGCAAATTTTCTGGTTCCAAGTAAATATTCTAATCATTATTATTGATTATCAGCTTCCTCACTTGCCAACCAATGACTTAGGATCCCGATCAACTGAAAATACTAACTATCTAAAGGAGATGGGGCACAAATCTATTGGAAATAGAAAATTGTAACTATATTAAAAATAATAAAGCTTCCAAATAATCCAATTTGTTATGGAATGGGGCAAAAGTGTCCATCAGAAGTGGGCTTGTGACCTCACTTACAATGCTAATAATCACTGCAGTAAGGCGTTCCCTTGTGATGCAGTAGGTTAAGGACCCAGCCTTGTCACTGCAATGGCTCGGGTTACTGCTGTGGCATGGGTTTGGGGTTACTGCTGTGGCACGGGTTTGATCACTGGCCCAGGCACTTCCATATGCTGTGGGCAAAATTATAATCACTGCAGTAAGCTTTAAGTTTTCAGAGGCAGCCTCCAGATTTTATTCATATTTGTGACTCTAGTAACAGTTTTTGGAACAAAATGGAGACTCCAGAGTGGGAGGTGGAATTGTTATTCAATATAATACCGATTTTCGATCCATTATAATCTTTACTCATTTGAGTAAGGGACATTTCATAAATTAATTTTTTTCTTAAACTGCCAGTGTTATCAAAGTTTCCTCCACTTTTCCTCAGTAAATGTAATACCTCATACAAGTAGGGTAATAGATGAATATGGAATAAAGGAACATGTCATTGATAGCTTCTATATTCCAATAAATGAGGCAATTGGGTAATCCAAATGAATCTTGACTGGTGACATTTGAAGTAGAGTTGATTACAAGATTAGGGAAAACCTTAGGCAATGAGATAGGAAAGATTGCTTTAGTGAGAAAGGGTTGTCTTCTCTCCTAATACTGAGCCAAACCTTGAGGGCATGTGGCTTTGGTTTGGCCACAGAGCAGGAGGCATGAGGGATGTGGGCATAGACTCTTGCCTAGATTTCTAGGAGGAGGCTATGGAAAGTCGGTGAGGGTTGGCAGAAAGGACAGTGGGAGGAAGCCCAATGCAAATGCCCTCGTTCACTATTTTTAAAAAGTAAAGGTGCCACAAGCAGGATTTAGGAGCCAAAACCAAAACAGTGCTCAAGGCAGGGAATCCAAAATGGGAAAACTTTCAAACAGTAGGCAGGAGGGGCTTTCCTGAAAGACAGGTGGAAGGTACATGGTAGAGGTCATGTTCTATCCCCACTACACAAAACCTGGCGCTGAAGGCTCAATGTCATATATAGTAAGTGGCAGAGCAGGGACTCTCAAGAGTTTGAGTCAAATACTTACTTGTTCCTGAGCCTGAGACTAACAAGGAGGAAATCTGTGATATCCAGGGGCAGGAAGCTAAAGTGGATTATTACACTTCCTTCTGCAGTTAGTCCCTGCCACCCTACCTTACAAGTCTCATTTTGGTTCTTTACTTCACCTCTGCCACTGGTTCACTAGCCACTGTATTATCACTTCCCACTTCCCTTTTCTTTGTATCAGAAAATGAAAGGGAAGGGATCCTGTTCAAGAGGGTGACAGAGGAGGATCGTGAACTCACCTACTCCCGTGGACACACCAAAGCTACAGCTACATATGCAACAACTTCCTATGAAAAAAACTATATGGTGATGACTGGACATATATGTTTCATTCCATATGCTGTGGGCATGCAACAATGTGGGACTTTATATAAGCCACTTACATGAATGAACAGGTCATCCAGAGACAAAATCAATATGGAATCATCAACCTTATGTGACTTATTATGCAAGACAGACCTTAACATTCCATCCAAAAGCCAACAGAATATGCAGTCTTCTCAAGGGCACATAAAACATAATTCAGGATAGATCATATATTAAGGCACAAAACAAGTCAATAAATGTAAGTAGATTGAAATCATATCAAGCATTGTTTCCCACAAGAGTGGTATGAAGATAGAAATCAATTTCAAGAAGAAAACTAGAAAATTCACAAACATGTGAGGCTTAAACAACATGCTACTTAAACCAAGGGGCCAAAGAAAAATCAAAAGAGTAATAAAAAAATACCCTGAGATAGTGACAATAGAATTACCACATGCCAAAGGCTATGAGGTGCAACAAAAGCACTTCTGAATGAAGTTCATAGCAATAAATGTCTTTATCAAATAAGAACAATCTCAAATAAACACCCTAACTTTACAGTTCAAGAAACTAGAAAGAGAAAAAACAAAGCCAGAAATTAGTAGAAGGAAATAACTAATAAAACATTAGAAGAGTATAAATAAATAAAATAGAGACTAAAAAGATAGTAAAATATATCAATAAAACTAAGACCCAGTTCTTTCAAATGATGCACAAAATTGACAAACCTTCAGCTGGACTCATCAAGGAAAAAAAAGGACTCAAATCAATAAAAGCAGAAATGAAAGAGGAGATGTTACAATTCTTAACACAAAAATAAAAAGGATCTTAAGAGAATATTATGATCAATTTTATGACAACAAATTGCAAAACTTAGCAGAAACAGATAAATTCCTAGAAACACACAAGATTGAATCATGAATAAATAGAAAACCTGAACAGAATGATTACTAGCAAGGAGATAAAATCAGTAAGAACATACTAAAACACAGAAGTCTATGGTTAGATATCTTTACTGTTAAATTCTACTAAACATTCAAAGGATAATTAATACCAACCTTTATCAAACTCTTCCAAAAAGAGAACACTCCAAATTCATGTTAAGAGGTCAGCACTGAGGCTGAAGGGAAGGCAAAGATGGGAGTGAACTGCGAGCATAACACCACTTTTATTTATTTATTTATTTTTTAGGCTCTTTGCACTGTGGGTGGCTTAAGACTCTGGGGTTGTAGAGGTCCACAGCAGGCTATTCACCTGGCAGGAAGTGTTACCTCAGAGCAAACTGACAAAAGGCATGAAGTACAGATTTCCAAGTAAAAGTTTGAGCCTCTGGAGGATGAATACATACCTGCAAGGTTGCACAGGACCATTAAAACACCTTGTAGAAAGGCAGCTGAGGAGGTGGCTAAGTGGGCCCAACACATGGAAGATGACCATCACTGAGTACCACCCGAGCCTTGCTTACATTTTTAATGTCGTTAGTCAGAATTCCAGACAAGATGGCAGAGTAGAAGGACTTGAGCTCATTTCCTCTCATGAAAACACCAAAATCACTACTAACTGCTGAATATCCATCAACAAAAAAGACTGGAACCGCCTCCAAAGATTTTTTACATCCAGAGACAAAGAAGAATCCACAATGAGCTGGTTAAGAGGAGCATTTCTCTGATATAATCTAATCCCATACCTGCTGGGTGGACAGCACACAATATAGAATATAATTATATCACAGAGATTCTCCCACAAGAGTGGAAGCTGTGAGCCTAGAAAGCAATTAGGGAAAGAACAAACACAATCCAAAGTAATTAGAAGGAAAGAAATCATAAAAATAAGAGAAGAAACAGAGATGAAGAAAATAAAAAGGATCAATAAAAGCAGTAGCTGGTTCTTTGAAAAGATCAACAAAATTCATAATTCTTTACCCAGACTCATCAAGAAAAAAAGAGAGAAGGCTCAAATCAATAAAATTAGAAGTGAAAAAGGAAAAGTTAAAACAGACATCACAAAAGTACAAAGGATCATAAGAGACTAATAGAAGCAACCATGTGCCAATAAAAAACAACCTGGAAGAAATGGACAAATTTGTAGAAAGATACAATATTCCAAGACTGAACCAGGAAGAAATAGAAAATATGAACAGACCAGTCACAAGCACTGAAACTGAAAATGTGATTTTAAAACTTTCAACACACAAAAGCCCAGGAACAGATGCTTTCACAGGTGAATTCTATCAAATATTTAGAGAAGAGTTAACACTTAGCCTTCTGAAACTCTTCCAAAAAATTTCAGAGGATGGAACACTCCCAAACACATTCCACAGGGCCGCCATCTCCCTGATAACAAAACCAGACAAAGATACCACAAAAAAAAAAGAACACTACAGGCCAATATCACTGATGAACATAGATGCAAAAATCCTCAACAAATACTAGCAAACCAAATCCATCAGTACATTAAAAGGAACATATACCATGATCAAGTGGGATTTATCTCAGGGATGCAAGAATTCTTCAGTATACAAATTAACCCATGTGATATATCACACTAACAAATCAAAGATGAAAAATCAGATAGTCATCTCAATAGATGTAGAAAAAGCTTTTGACAAAATTCAGCACCCATTTCTGATTAAAAACTCTCCAGAGAATAGGCACAGAGGCAATATACTTCAACATAATAAAGGGCATAGTGAAAAGCTGAGGGCATTTCTGCTAAGATCAGGAACAAGACAAGGATGTCCACTCTCACCACTTTTATTAATTTTATTCATCATAGTTTTAGAAGTACTAACCATGGCAATAAGAGAATAAAAAGAAATAAAAGGAATCCCAATTGTAAAAGAAGAGAAAAGCTCACTATTTGCAGATGATATATACTACACATAAAAAATCCTAAAGATGCTATGAGAAAACTACTAGAGCTCATCAATGAATTCAGTAAAGTTGCAGGATCCAAAATTAATACACAGAAATCTCTTGCATTTCTATACACTAACAACAAGAGATCAGAAAGAGAGATTAAGGAAACAATTCCATTTACCACCACATCAAAAAGAATAAAATATGTAGGAATAAACCTACCTAAGGAGGCAAAAGACCTGTACCCTGAAAACTGTACAACGCCGATGGAAAAAATCAAACATGACACAAACAAATGGAAAGATATGCCATACTCTTGGATTGGAAGGACCAATATTGTCAAATGACTATACTATCCAAGGCAATCTACAGATACAATGAAATTCCTATCAAATTACCATGGCATTTTTCACAGAACTATAACAAATAATTTTAAAATTTGTATGGAAACACAGAAGACCTCAAATAGCCAAAGAAATCCTGAGAAAAGAAAACAGAGCTGGAGGAATCAGATTCCTGACTTCAGACCATACTACAAAGCTACAGCCATCAAAACAATATGGTACTGGCATAAAAACAGAAATATAGATCAATGAAACAGTATAGAAAGCTCAGAAATAAACACCCATGCACTTAGAGCCAATTAATCTTTGACAAAGGAGGCAAAAATATACAATGGAGAAAATATAGTTTCTTCAATAAGTGGTGCTGGGAAAACTGGACAGCTATATGTAAAAGAATGAAATTAGAATATTCCCTAACACCATACACAGAAATAAACTCAAAATGGATCAAGGACCTAAATGTAAGGCCAGATACTATAAAACTTTTATAGGAAAGCATAGGTAGCGCACTTTTTTTTTTTTTTTTTTTGGTTTTTTTATGGCTGTGGCATATGGAAGTTCTCAAGCTAAGGGCTGAATCAGAGCTTAAGTTGCTGGCCTACACCACAGCCACATACAGGATCTGAGCTGCACCTGCGCCCATACCACAGCCACAGCAATGCAGGATCCAAGCTTGGATCCTTTAACCCACCGAGCAAGGCCAGGCATCGAACCTGCATCCTCATGGATACCTGGGTTTATAACCCACTGACCTACAAAGGGAACTCCAGAACACTCTTTGACATAAATTGCAGCAATGTCTTTTTTATCCACCTCTTAGAGTAATGAAAATAAGAACAAAAATAAAAAAATGGGTCCTAATTAAACTAAAAGCTTTTGCATAGCAAAGGAAACCATGAACAAAATGGAAAGACAACCCACAGAATGGGAGAAAATATTTGCAAACAAAGCAAACAACAAGGGATAAATCTCCAAAATAAATACACATACATCTCATGAAGCTTTATATTAAAAAAAAACCCAATCAAAAAATGAGCAGAAGATCTAATCATAAAGGCCAAGAGGCACATGAAAAGATACTTAAGATCACTATTATTAGAGAAATGAAAGTCATAGCTGCAATGAGGTATCACCTCACACCAGTCAGAATGGCCAGAACCAAAAATTTTACAAACAATAAATGCTGAAGAGTGTGTGGGAAAAAGGAAACACTCCTACTCTGTCAGTGAGAATGTTCATTAGTACAACCACTATGAAGAATGGTATGCAGGTTTCTTAAAACACTAAAAATAGAACTAGCATATGATTCAGCAATCCAACTTCTGGGGATCTACCCAGAGAAAAACCGTAATTCAAAAAGACATTCATCCCAATGTTTACTGAAGCATTATTTACAATAGCCAAGACAGACAAGCAACCAAAATGGCCATCAACAGAGGATATATATATACTCACTCATAAAAAGAATGAAATAATGCCATTTGCAAGGCATAGAGATGATCATACTAAGTGAAGTTAGACAGTGAAAATAAATATCATATGGTATCACTTATATGTGGAATTAAATTTTTAGAATGATACAAATGAACTTTTACAAAAGCACAAACTGACTCACAGATTTCAAAAACAAACTTATGGTTACCCAAGCAGGAATGTGGCAGGAAAGGGATAAATAAAGAGTTTGGGATGTATAAAATAGATAAACTATTATGTATACAATAGATAAATAACAAAGACCTATTGTATAGCACAGGGAACTCTACTCAATATTCTTTAATAACCTATATGTGAAAAGAATTTGAAAAAGAATGGATGTGTATAGCTGAATAACTCTTCTGTATACCTGAAACTAACACAGCACTGTACATCACTTATACTGTAATAAAATTTTAAAATCAAATTTAAAAATTAGTACTCCAAAAAAAAAAAATAAAAAGAGGCCAGCATTATCCTGATACAAAAACCAGACAAGGATACCACAAGAAAAGAAAATCACAGGCCAATGTCTCTGATGAACATGATATAAAAATCTTCCACAAAATAGTAGCAAACCAAATTCAACAATAATTAAAGGGATCATACACATAATCAAGTGGGATTCACTCCTGGGATGCAAAGATGATTCAACACTCATAAATCAATCAATGTGAGACAACGCACTAACAAAATGAAGCATAAAATCATATGATCATCTTACTAGATGCAGAAAAAGCATTTGACAAAATTCAACATATTTTCATGATTAAAAAATCTCAATAAAGTGGGAACATCAACATAATAAAGACCATATATGACAAACCCTCAACTAACATCATTCACAACAAATGAAAACTAAGTTTTTTCTCTAAGAAAAGGAACAAGACAGGAATGCCTAATGTCACCAGTTTCCTTCAGCATAGTATGGAAGTTCTTGTCAGAGCAGTTAAGCAAGAAAAAGAAATAAAAGACACCTAAATTATAAATGAATTACTAAAACTATCATTATTTGCAGATGATAGGATATCATACAGAGAAAACCCTGAAGACTTCACCAAAAACCAGGTAGAACTAATTTAAAAAATCAATTGCAAAATACAAAATCAACATACAAAAACCTTATCAATCCATTGTGCTTCTAATCACTAAAAATATACAAAGAGAAATTTAAAAAATAATCCTATTTACAATCATATTGAAAAGAATAAAATACCTGGAATAAACTTAACAAAAGAACTGAAAAAACCTGTACACTGAAAACTCTAAGACATTGATGAAAGAAACTGAAGAAGGCACAAATAAATGGAAAGCTATTCTGTGTTCATGGATTATGTGAATTGATAGTGTTAAATGTCCATACTATCCAACACAATCTACAGATTCAATGCAAACCCCATCAAATTCCTATGGCATATTTCACAGACATAGAAAGACTAATCCTGAAATTTGTATAGAATCATAAAAGAGCTTGAAAAGCCAAAGCAAACCTGAGAAAGAACAACAAGGCTAGAAGCATCATGCTTCTGGATTTCCATCTATATTACAAAGCTAGAGTAATCAAAATATTACAAAATTGCCATATAAACAGATACATAGACCAATGGAACAGAACAGAAAGCCCAGAAACAAATCCAGATATATATGACGAATTAATTATGCCAAAGAGGCCAAGAACATACAACAAGGAAAGAACAGTCTCTTCAGTAAATGGTGTTGGGAAAACTGGACAGCCACATGAAAAAGAATGAAACTGGACCACAATCTTACACCATATACAAAAATTAACTCGAAATGGATTAAAGACTTGAAAATTATACCTAAAATCATAAAACTCCTAAAAGAAAACATAGGCAGTAAGCTCCTAGGCATTGGTCTTGACAATGATTTTGGGGGGATTTGACACCAAAACCAAAGGTAACAAAAGAAAAATTTAAAAAGCAAGTTGGACTATATCAAACTAGAAGTTTCCATACAGAAAAGGAAACCATTAATAAAATGGAAAAGCAATCTGCTGAACAGGAGAAAATATTTGCAAATCATATGTATCATACATCTTGTAAGGGGGTAATATCCAAAATATATAAAGAACCCATAAAACGCAATAGCAAAAAAAAAATGATTTTTTAAATGGGAAAAATATCTGAATAAAAATTTCCCAAAGAATTCTACAGATGGCCAACATGAAAATGTGTACAAGATCACTAATTATCATGGAAGTGCAAATCAAAACCGCAGTGCAATATTACTTCGTGCCTGTTAAAATGGTTATTAGCCAAAAGATAAAAAATAACGTGTAGCTGAGGATGGAGAGAAAAGGGAACCTCTGTACACTGTTAGTAGGAATGTAAACTGGTGCAGCCACTATGGAAAATAGTATGGAATTTCCTCAGAAAATTAAAAATAGAACTACTATATGATATAGCAATTCCTCTTCTACTATTTATCCAAAGATAATGAAAGCACTAGCTGAAAAGACAGATACACGCCCATGCTCACACTGTAGCATTATTTGCAATAGCCAAGATAGGGAAACTACTCAGTATCCACTGATGAATTTAAAAAATGTGGTATACACATACAAAGGAAAATTATTCAGCCATAAAAAATGGAATTTTGCCATTGTGACAACATAGATGGACCTTGATGGCATTATGTTAATTGAAATAAATCAGGTGGAGAAAGACAAATATCCTATGATCTCACATTTTTTTTTTTTTTAAATCTAAGCTAGAGGAAAGAGATTGGTGGTTGTTATGGGCAAGTGTTGAGGGATGGGCTAAACAGATGAATGTAGTCAAGAGATACAAACTTCCAATTATAAAGTAGCTTAACTCTTGGGGATGTATTGCACAGCATGGTGACTATAGTTAATAATATTTTATTGCATATTTGAAAGCATTAACAGAGCATATCTTGAAAATTCTCATCACAAGAAAAAATTGTAGGAGTTCCCACTATGGGCTAGGAACCTGCTGTACCATGGGTCACTGCACTGCAAGGGTTCAATCCCTACCCAGCACAGGGGGTTGAAAGATCTGGCATTACCATGGTTGCACCTCAGATTTAATTCCTGACCTCAGAACTTTCATGTGCCATGGGTGCAGCCATACAATTTTAAAACAATTTTTCCTTTAACTTTAAAAAAATTTTAAAAAGAAAGAAAAACAATGTTAACTATGTACGGTAAGGATATTAACTAGACTTACTGTGGTAATCATTTTGCAATATATACAAATACCAAATTGTTATGTACATACCTGAAACTAATACAATGTCACATGTCAATTACATCTCAATTTAATAAGAAAAGAAAGTGAGAAGAGAAAGAAGAGGAACAGAGAGGTTTGTCTTTGGTCATCCATCCCAGTGGGAGTGGAATATTCATGGTAAAATAGCATTCCCTCCTCACAGGAAGTATGGGAGTGGATGGGGGAGGGTCTCACCTCCTTGGAACCAAGAGAAGCTCTTGGTATTTGCAAGAATGAGGCACCTCCTAGGACAGCAGCTATGATGATATGTTGACATACCCTTCTGAACAAGGAGGAAGAGCAATGGAATGCAGTTTTGCTTGAGTTATCTCCAGGTGGCCCAGCTAGAGCAGTACCACCAGGGTTTAATACTTCACACACCAGGTAAGTCCATGCAAGGAGCTCCTCAGTATAGTCTAAAGAACTCATCTATGTACCCCCTTGAGAAAGCAGCATTTGGGAAGCCACTGAAATGCGAGTATCAATGGCAGCTTAGCGATAGCCAGGAAAGAAGTGACAAGCAGCAAGGAGGGGACTGCACGGCTTTCTAGTTGCATCCCTCTCTCTCCTCCATCCTTGCATTGGCACATCATTCCAAGTACTATCCCTGCGCCCTGCCCAAGTAGTCCTAGTCCCAGTATAATCCAGTACTGGTCAAGTCAGGGTGGGGAGTAGAGGGAGGTGATATTGACCTTGCATTGACATTGAAGTTTCAGACCAGATTGAGGAGGATGATGATGATAATGATGATTACAATTATTAAAACTGTGAGCTAAAAGTTATTCTTAATTTCCTCTCATTCTCCCTATAACACAATCAAAGCATTAAAAGAGCCTGTCAGTTCTTATTTATTTATTTATTTATTACCCATGCCCACAGCATGCAGAATTTTCCCTCGAAAGGGATCAAACTGAGCCACAACAGTGACAACGCCACATCCTTAACCACTAGGCCACCAGGGAACTCCCAGTTCTACCTTTAAATATGCTCATAATTCAACTACTTCTCACCACCACCCTGGACCCCACATGGTCTAATACAAGATGTCATTCTCTTTTGCCTAGATTATTGCCCAAAGCCTCCCCACTTGTATTCTGGCTCTCAACCTTGCCCCAATACAGCATAATTTTAACACAGCAGACAGAAAGAGCCTACTGAAATGAAATTCAGTTCACATCACTCTCCTGTTCACAACCCTCTGCAACTGCAACTGTCATTCAGCATCAAGGCTAAGCAGAGCTCTACGTGATCTGTATTCACCCCACCCCCCATTTTCTGATTTTATTTATTTTTCTTAAAGACACTTGCACATCTCAGCCACAACTGCTCTCTGTCCTTCAAATTACCATGCATGCTCCTATCTCAGGGCCTTTGCACTTGCTTTCCCTATGCTTAAAACTCTTTACACATCATCCAAATCTCATGCCCTTATCCCCTTCAAATCTTTTTTTATTTTATTTATTTATTTATTTATTTGTCTTTTTGCAATTTCTTGGGCCGCTCCCGCGGCATATGGAGGTTCCCAGGCTAGGGGTCTAATTAGAGCTGTAGCTGCCAGCCTATGCCAGAGCCACAGCAACGCGGGATCCGAGCCGCATCTGCGACCCACACCACACATCACGGCAATGCCGGATCATCAACCCACTGAGCAAGGCCAGGGATCAAACCCGCAACCTCATGGTTCCTAGTCGGATTCGTTAACCACTGCACCACGACGGGAACTCCCTCAAATCTTTTTTTAATAAAGTATAGTTGATTTACAGTTTTGTACTCCCTTCAAATCTTTGCTCAAATGTCAAGTTCACCCTTGACCATGCTATTAAAATTCATTTTCTTTCCTGGGTCCCCAGCATTCTTGTCCTCATTTTCTTCTTTATTTTTCAACTGAGCCCTTGTCTACATCTAACATATTCTGCTGTGGTAGAGTATATTAATGTTCCCAATTATTGGCCTCTCTGCCCAGTCAGGATTGTTTGTGTGTCAATAAAATATGAGAGGAAGTGACATGTGATACTGCTGAGGAAACTGACAGAAGCTCCACCATCTCTTTTTTCCCTCGGCCACATGACCAGCATGTCCCAAGGGAGGGACTTCTCCTTGACCTTGAAGGAGACATAGAGCAGAGAAGCAGCCAACCTCCAGAGGCCATATAATATAAACTTAGTCATTTCTCTTTTTGGTTGTTACCACCACTCCACTAAGCTAACTGATACATTGCTTACTATCTGTATTTTCCACTAAAATATAAGCTCTGTGAGAGCAAAAATTTTTGCTTGTTTTGTTCATTACTGTATCACCAGTGTTTAACACACAATGGGAACTCAATAAGCATTTGCCAAATGAATTCTAGCCAAGAATTTATCATAGGATGGGAAAGGGAGATTTGACAAATTATGGCTTTAAACCAGTGATTAGATAAAAATATACAATCTTTTGACACTTATACTACCATAGCATTGTGATCACACAATTGTAAACCAGTCATCTGCATGTTTGGTACATAGTAGATGCTGCATAAATGTTTGCTCTGATGTCTATTACTGTTATTTGTAGGTCAAGGAGTATTTGCAATTGAAATTAGGGTATAAACGCCAAAGGTATTTTGAGTTGGGAAAATTATGTGTTGGGGCTGAGACACCAGGATGGTGGGAAATTCCAAATGGCCTTGTTTACATGGCTAAGAGCTGGTGTCAGCTGACAGCTGGAAGTTCAGTTCAGGTTACATCCAGGGTCCTCAGTTCTTCTCCATGGGGACCTCTCCCTATAGCTGTTTGGGCTTCTGCACAGCATAGAAGCTGGGCTCTGAAAAGGAATGTTCCAAGAGGATGAGCTTCAAATGGGAAGTGCCAAGCCAGCCTCCACTCATGTTTCCTTTGCTGATGTTCCACTGGCCAAGGTCAGACACATGACCAAGCTCGGAGGCAACAAGGGAGGCAACTACACCAGGATGTGAGTATCAGAGAACATGAGTCATTGTGGGAGGTCAAGGGAACATCTCAGGGCGTGTCTGGACCAAAGACAGACTGAACTCCAGCATCTCAAATATATCATTGTATCTAAGTGATAAAGTGTGAACTAATTTGAGAGTTCATGTCACACAAGCCAACTTTGCAAGAGCCTCATTTATAAGTGATAACGCCAATGCATTTTTCTTGGAAAGTCTGCCTATCATAACTTGGAACAAGGGTGGCAGGTCCTTATAGTGGGAAGGGTCAGTAGAAATTCAAATGACAGTTCACTCGATGAGCAAGAATCAGTAAAAAGGAAATGCTCCATTATTAAAAGGATATTTATGGCAAGCTATTAATCCCTAGTGTGTCATGATTCTCCACGTCCAAGAAGATTTCCATCTCAATCACTGGAAATAGCCACTAGATTCAAAGCAATGAGCCCCTGGACAGTGCTAAACAGAGAAACAGAATTTCACACTTTCAATTTCTTCTTGAACACTTGGTATCGATGTATGCAATTATTATTGCAAAAGGAAATACCAACCAGATTACCAAGGACACACCTTCTACTAATTTAAATTTAAATTGGTGGTTCCTGGATGAAATTCAAGGATACTGGTATCAACGACAAAATACATACATAATACCTTCCAGTTGATTAGTTATTCTAATAGCTAATCACGTGCATTTCCTTGATGCTTCTTCTTAGCACCAGTTACAGAGGGTGGCATTTCTATACTTGCCTCCAATTCCTAAAAAGAGTGTACCCTATTTGGGCATAAAACTTGAAAACAAGAGTTTAGAAACATCCACCTGGCATCACCCTCAAGAATGTCAGGAGAATATAGAAAGACTAAAGATGAATAAAATAGATCAATAGTGCAGGCCAAGACCAGGGAAGGGAAGAAAGAATCTGAAACATCACAGGAAAGAAAGATCAACAGGACTTGTTTTGGGGAGTTTCCGCTGTGGCACAGTGGATTAAGAATCCAACTGTAGTGGCTTGGGTCCCTGTAGAGGCACAGGTTCTATTCCCAGCCAGGAACAGTGGATTAAAGAATCTGGCATTGATTCAGATCAATCAGATTCAATCCCTGGCTGGGGGGAAGTTCCGCATGCTATGGGTGTGGCTATAAAAAAAAGAAACAGGATTTGTTTTGAGGATTGTATTGGATGGGATATACAAATAGGCAGGAAGTGGAGATGACTCCAAAACACTGATTTAGGAGACTGAAAAAAAATGGGACTGAATGGGAGAAAGAATCCCTTGGAATTGGATAGAAAAAAGAGGATGATGAATTATTGCAGGGGGTGAGTTTCAAATACACTTATTCATTCTACAGATATTTTTTGGGCTCTCACAGTGCACCAGACGCTGTTCTAAGCTCTAAGCTCCAGTGGGGCATTAAGCAAGAATCTGGTTCTCAGGGTGCTTACATTCTATCACAGAGAGACAGACCGAGAACACGTAAGCAAATTATTTATTTATTTATTTTGCTTTTTCCAGGGCTGCACCTGCAGCATATGGATATTTCCAGGATAGGAGTCAAATCAGAGCTACAGCTGCCAGCCTACATCACAGCCACAGCAACACAGGATCCAAGCCATGTCTGCGACCTACACCACAGTTCATGGCAATGCTGGATCCCTGACCCACTGAGCGAGGCCAGGGACTGAACCCGCATCCTCACAGGACACTAGTCAGATTTGTTTCTGCTGTCCCACAAAGGGAACTCTCTGCAAATAATTTCTGATAATAATTTATAAATGTCACAAAGAGCATAAAACTAGGAAATGAGAGAAAGAGTGAATGGGACTGATGGGGGATGTGTTAACCAATAACCATGGGAGGTCAGGGAAAACCTGAGACCTGAGTGGTGAGGATGAGCCAGGGAAGGGAACACTTGGGCAAGGCATTCCGGGCAGAGGGAACAGCAGGTGGAACAGCCTCTAGGGTGGGAACTAGCGCTGCATATTTGAAAGCTGGAAATGAAAGAGGCAAGGTGAGATGTTCGCTTGGGCAAGGGAGGGCTTTACATAATGCTGAGGAGTTGGGATTTTATTCTGATGGCCACAGGGCATCCCTGGATAATATTACAAGAAAGTGGTGGGGTTATATATTAAAAATCATTCTTGTTTTAATTTTTTTTTAATTTAAAAACTAAAAAATTTTTTTTAATTAAAAAAATTACATAACAGGAGTTCCCACTGTGGCACAATGGGATTGGAGACATCTTGGGAGCAGTAACATGAGTTTGATCCTCCGCCCGGCACAGTGGGGCTAAGGATCTGGCGTTGCCACAGCTTCAGCTTAGGTTGAGACTGTGGCTCAAATCTGACTCCTAGCCCACGGGATCTATATGCCACAGGGTAGGCAAAAACGAAAAAAAAATTTATAAAAACAATGAAAAATAAATAATAAAAATCATTCATGTTGGAAAATCTAAATGTACCAAATCAACATGGTGTACACATTTACTCAATGATGTTCTATGTCAATTATATCCGAATCAAGCTGAGGGAAAATCGCTCTGGCTGCTCTGGAGGGTACGCCATAAAGGAACAAACGTGAAGCTGAGAGACCAGTTAGAAAGCTACTGCAGGACACCAAGGAAGAGATGCTGGTCTAGATGATGTTGCTAGAAGGGAAGGTGGAGGGTTGTCCTGTGTGGGGATCTATTTTGACGGAAGACCTGTGGATGGATTCAAGGTGGGATGTGAGGAGGCAGAGCGAATAATCATGCAATACTTGCACCTGCACACCCCAGGGCGAAAAGCCATAACAAACCCTGAGAGGGAAGAAGAGACACACATACGGAGTATTTGAGAGACAGTAAGAGAAAACACGGCAAGCTGTTCAAGATGAGGGCATTCTCTAGGCACCTGGAACTACGGGGCTGGAATTTAGGTGAAAAGGCAGAACTGAAGATGTAAACTTGAGACTTCTTAGCTTAAACATGATGGCTGCAATGGTCACACATTCTAATAAACTAAGCACAGAGTGGGAACAGCATGTCATGCCTAGGGGAATATTCTTATTGAGAAACTAGCAGGATGGGAGAAAGTGTGTCTCAAGTCCATTCCTAGAGACAGATGACCAGAGTAGGGGGAAGTAGATTGAGGCTGAGTAAACAAGGCTCTGAGTCTCAGACGACCTTGTCTCCTAGCAATGGCCTTGTTTGTCAGCTTGTCATATCTGAGATGGAGTTCCAAAGGCCTGAGTGATCCAGGAGGATGAGGTCTTGGAAAAGGGCCATCTATTTTTTTAAAAAAGAACTCTCCCATGTTGCTGTGGCTCTGGCGTAGGCCAGCAGCTACAGCTTGGATTAGACTCCTAGCCTGGAAATCTCCATATGCCACAGGTGCGACCATAGATAGACAAAGGAAAAAAAAAAAAAACAAAAAACAAAAAACCTGTTTACCAACCACTGAAAATGGAACCAACTAAAACACTGAGACACCACTACACACCTACGAGATGGCCAAAATCCCAAACACTGACAGCACTAAATGTTGGTGAGGAGCAACAGGAAATCTCATCCGTTGCTGGTGGGAATGCAAAATGGTGCAGTTGCTTTGCAAGATGTTTGGGCAGTTTCCTACCAGACGAGCCAGCAATTGCACTTGTTGGTATGATACAAAGAAGTTAAAAATGTATGTTCACACACAAACCTGCACATGGATGTTTACAGTGGCTTTATTCATAAATTCCCAAACTTGGAAAAAACCAAGATATCCTTCAGTAAATGAATGGACACTGCATAAATATCCAGATGATAGGAGGTTATTCAGCACTAAAAAGAAATGAGCTGTCAAGCCATGAAAAAAACATGGATGATCCTTAAGTACATATTGTTAAGTGTAAAAAGCCAATCTGAAAACGCTATATACTGTAGGTTCCAACAACACGACATTCTGAAAAAGGCAAAACTACGGAGACAATAAATAGATCCCGGGTTGCCAAGCACTGGGATGGGAAAGGGATGAATAGATGGAGGATATTTAGGGCAGTGAAAATATTCTGTAGAATACTACAAGAATGGATGCATGTATTCATTCAGTTGTCAAGACCCATAGACTCTTTAACATAAGGAGGGAACCCTAATGTAAACTAGACTTCAGGTGATGATGTGTCAATGCAGGTTCCTCAATTGTAACAAATGTACCACCTGGTGGGAGGTGTTGATGTGGGGGAGGTTGTCCTGGGGTAGGGAGGTGGGCAGTATGAAGGAAATCTCTCTAGTTTCTGCTCAACTTTCCTGTGAACTTCACACTGCTCTTTTTACCGTGTTAATTAAAAACAGAAAATGGAATCAATAGAGTGGAGTAGCCTGAAGGAAATGCAAAGAGACACTTGACTGCAGCCAGAGCCATCTAAGAGATAAGCATGGCTGCTGCTTTTTGTTAGATGGACTCCATCCTGCCAGCTGCCCAGGTCAAACACGGCTATGCTGTCTTCATGCTGCTTCTTCCCTCCCATCCCTCATCTAGTCCTGAGCCTATCTGCTGCTTCAAAATATATCCAGAAGCTCATTACCTCTCCCCATATACACCACCTTCTTGTTGTGTAATAGCCTCCTAATTAGAGCTCTGTGTCCCCCAATTTGAGCCCTTAAGATCTAGTCCCAGAGTTCTTGTTGTTGCTCAGTGGGTTAAGAATCAGACATAGTGTCCCTGAGGATGCAGGTTTGATCCCGGGCTCTGCTCAGTGGGTTGAAGATCTGACTTTGCTGCAAGCTGTGGTGCAAGTCATGGATGCGGCTTGGATCTGGTGTTGCCATGGCTGTGGCGTAGGCCTCAGCTGCAGCTCCAGTGTGACCCTAGAACAGGAACTTCCATATGCCACAGGTGTGGGCATAAAAAGAAAAAGATCTATCCTCAATTCAGGAGTGGAGGGATCTTAAAGCCAGAGCCCAAAGTCCTATGTCCTACTCAAAATCCCCAGAAGACTTCCCATATCACTCAGAGCAAAGTAGCATCCTTACATGGCCAAAAAGACCCCACATTGTGTAACTCCCCTCACCCCCTCCCTATCAGCCTCACCTCACCATGTGACCCTCTCTGCCTTGAACTCCATCCACAGCAGCTCCCTGTGTTCCAGAACCCCCTGGGCAAGACCCGTGTGCTTCTTGCCCTTTCTGCCTGGAGTCCTTTTCCCCAGCTCCCCACCCCCACCACTTACCACGGCTCACTCTCTCATTTCCCCCAGTTCTTTACACCATGTTGTCTTTTTGTGATGCCCTCCTCGTCCTCTCTAAAGAAAGATTCCCTCTGCCAGCCATTGGTCAGGCCTTTGCTATCTCCTTTAACTCGTGTTATTTTTCTTCCACAGAACATTTACTACTTGGTTTATCATGTCCTGTCTGGTATCTTATGTTATTGTCTTTCTCTCTAGAGTGAAATCTTCACGAGGGCAGGGACATTTCTCTGCTCCTGCTGTGTCTGTCCACTGAGTGTTTGGTACACTCCAGGCACTTGAAAAAATATTTGCTGAGTGAATTCATAAATGATCTAAGGGGAAAAAATTCCAATTTGGTCAAGGTACATGTGAAAAAATTGAAAAAAAAAACTGAGGTTTTTGGAATGTCTCTATCCTCAGGCTGCTACAACAGAAGACCATAGCCTGGGGAACTTAAAAATCACAGAAATTTATTTCTCACTGTTCTGGAGGCTGGAAGTCCAAGATCAAGGTGCTGGCAGATTCATTGTCTGATAAGAACCCATTTCCTGGTTCAGAGAGAGGCTTTTTTCTCACATGGTAGAAGGGCTGGGGGAGATCTTTGAGGTCTCTTTATTAAGAGGACTAACCCCATTCATGATGGCTTCACCCGCATGACCTAATCACACTAACACCCCGCCGCCCCCCCAGTTCCAAATACCAGGACACTGGGGATTAGGTTTCAATATATGAATTTTAAGAGGGACACAAATGTTCAGTATACAATCTCCTAGTAGCGTTGTACCACGTAATTTTAAAACAAATGGCATATAGCACTCTTTTATTAATTACAGAGGTATTTCTCCTTTGATTATTCTGCACATAATCAATGTGATATATGTTTTATATCTTTCACTTTTTTTTAAATTGCTAAAGCTCATTTGCTTAATGCAATCTTTATGAACTAAATTAACTTTTTAGAATGCATGGAGTTGATTATAAACGCCAACAAAGCCTGAATGGTGGAAAGTCTTTGTCTTTCAGTTGGCTATTTTTGGACACTTTTGCTTGAACACTGCAACCCTACAACTGAAAGGAAAGGTAAAAAACTACACACTTTCAAGGACTTGACCATAAAACAACGGCCATGTATATTAAAACCTGTTAAACTTTTCAAACTATATTTATCACTAGTTGACAGCCAAAGCAAATTGCAAACAGGCAAAGCATGTTTTTGGTAAGACATCAATTTGTTGCCACTAAGAAATTACAGCAAAATAAAATCACTTCTCTCTTTAAACAACTGTGAAATAGCTTAAATTATACTTACTGAGCAAAAAGATAAGACGAGCTTAAGGAATTTAATAGCACTACTAAGCAAGGAAAAACATTTATCTATGCATTTAAGTAGTGCCACTAATATCTATATCTTTAATAATTGTTAGTACCATCATTATGGATAAAAAGGAAAACTTGGACTACTCCACCGAGCCACTTGTTCCTTCTCTCTTTCTCTCTTTCTCTCTCTCTCTCTTTCTTTTTGTCAGCCTTGCACATGGCATGTGGAAGTTCCTGGGCTAGGAATCGAACCCGCACCACAGCAGTGACAATGCTGGATTCTAAACCTGCTGCTAGGGAACTTCCTGCAGCTATTTCTTTTCTACAGTTTTGTTATTGCTGTCCTGTCCTCACCTTCCTATCGAACTCCCTTTTTTAGCCATAAAATACCTAGTAAATGGGACTTAGTAAAAAAATAAATAAATAAAAGTATCTCAGTACTCTCAATGTGAGAAAATATTACAAATTTAGACATTATGTTGTGTTGGGCTGTGTAACAACAAAACAGACATGAGGCTACAGACAAGCCATAAGAATTTTACAAGGTAAAATCTCACTGGAGAACTTCACAGCCTGTCTCTATGGGAACTGCAAAGCATCATTACATGACTTTGAAATACAGTGTTTCTCTCACTGAACACAACAAACCACACTTGAATTGGAAGAAATATTTCACGGCTAAATTGTTATGTATGGTCCATACTTACTCTCATAGTTCCTAAATTAGGGTTAGGATTAATTAACACTTCTGCTCAACTGTCCTCATAATAAAACTACAATAATTAACATAGTGTGATACAGACCAGGCACAGGCAGAGAGATGAATAAAGCAGAAGAGAAGATCCAGAAATGAGCCCAGGTGTAGGGGTGTGTGTGTGTGTGTGTGTGTGTTTAATATGTAGTATTTTAAGTAAAAGGGGAAAGGACGGATGATCTGATTGTGTGTTAACTTGTACCTACTTGAGGAAAAAAATTAGATCCCTACCTCGCACCCTGTAGTAAGATATATTTCAAAAGGATTTGATAGCATAAAAGTACTAGTAAGGATTCCAGTACAAGATGGCAATATAGGAGCCCAAACTTACCTCCTCCCATGGATACAATATTTCTACATCTATAAACAAAGCAATTCTCCTTGAAAGAAATCCAGAAACTAGCTGAGGATCTCCTATACAATTGGACAAATGAAAAAAAAAAAAAACAGCATCTTCCTTAAAAAACTAAATATACAACTATCATATGACCCAGCAATCCCACTCCTTGGCATATATCTGGAGACAACCATAATTCAAAAAGATACATGCACCCCAATATTCTTTACAGCACTATTTACAATAGCAAGGACATGGAAGAAACCTAAATGTCCACTGACAGAGGACTGGATACAGAAGATGTGGTCCATATATAAAATAGAATATTATTTAGCCATAAAAAAGAATGAAATAAGGCCATTTGCAGCAACATGGATGGACCTAGTGATAAACACACTAAGTCAAACAGAGAAAGAAAAACACCATATGATACACATATATTGGAATCTTAAAAAAATGATACAATGAACTTGTCTACAAAACAGAAACAAACTCACAGATTTCAAAAATCAAACTTATGGTTACCATAGGGGAAGCCATGAAGGCGGGATGAATTACGACAAAGGGAATAACATATACACACTAATGTATAAAATAGGTAATTAACAAGATACTGTTGTATAGCACAGGGAGATCTACTCAATAGTTTGCAGAAATGGGAAAAAAATAATGGATCTATATATAACTGATTCACTTTGCTATATTTCTGAAGCTAATACAACATTGTTAAGTCAACTATACTCCAATAAAATTAAAAAAAGAAAAACCAATATCAAAATAAGTAGGAGAGGATGAGACACAATCTCAACAGAAACCCCACTCCAACACAGCAATATACAATAGGGAGGGAACTAGCAGCTTCCAGGTTCTCCATAAGTAGTGAAAAGTTGGACCCAATGTTTAGTGCCCCAAATTTTAAGACTTCCACCAGAAGGATGGGCTCCCAAAACACCTAGCTCTGGAAGTCAATGGATACTGAGTCCACAAGACCCACAAAGATAAGAGCAAACAAAAGGGTTTATGTACACTCATAGTGGCTGTCATCCCAGGGCTCAACACAGAAGCCACAGACTGAAACACTCATCTCCCAGTATTATTATTAAATAGGCCTATTTGTTTTTCCTAAGAACTTCGGCCTGAGGGTCAGAACACAAATCTAGGATCCAACAGGAGTCTTCTCCCAAGATTGGTGGGCACCAACTATGTCCTTTGTCTCCCTCTGCCCTGATCCAGGTTGCAGATATCTCTGTGAAAGGAGCTTTTGCAGCTGCCATCCAAGAGACACAGCCCTTGATCTCTTGGCTTCGTAATCAACAAAGGTAAATTTCATCAGTCCCATAGGATTATAACAAAGAAAGAGTTCTTAAATGACTATTCCCCAGAGCTCAGTGCAGAGGTAGCAGAGAGAAATGCCCATCTCCCAGTCTGAAAGAGATCTATTAGCAAATTTTAAAACCTGTTGCCTATGGTCTGGCTTCTAATCAGCCTGCATCTATATGCTAAGATCCTCCTTGTTTGGGACACTGAAAGGTCTTGGCACAGCCTTAACTACTGGGAGCCAGTAAGAATAAAGATGCCAGCTGGACAATCACATTGGTTAGAGAAACAACTATGAGGTAGGGCAGGGATGAATGGTAGGTTTTTCTCCTATAGCAGTCCATTACCTTAAGACTGGAAGTGGTGGTTGTTTTATCTAATTCACAGAAACCACAGAGTCAAGGAAAATGATGAAACAAAGGAATATGTTCCAAACAAAAGTAAAAGATAGAACTCAAGAAACAGACCTTAATAAAATGGAGATAACTGACTTATCAGATAAAGAGTTATAAATAATAGTCATAAAGATGCTCACTAAGCTCAGGAGAATAATACATGAACAGAGTGAAAATTTCAACAAAGAGACAGAAAATATAAAGTACCAAACAGCAATTATGATGCTAAAGAATATAACTGAACTGAAAATTTTAACGGGGTGGTTCAATAGCAGAATGGATTAAGTAGAAGACAGAGCAGTAAACTGAAAGGGCAGTGGAAATCACTCAATTGCTGAAGAAAAAGAGAAAAAAGAGTGGAAAAAGTGTGAAGATAGATCAAGGGACTTATGAAACTACATATTAGACCAGATGGACTCACAAGACACTTAGAGAACATTCAAACCAAAAACAATAGAACATACTCTTCTCAAGCACATATGGACATAATCCACAATAAATCACATGTTAGACCACAAAATAAGTTTAAATAAATTTTAAGAATATTGAAATCATATCAAGCATTTTTTATGACCACAATGGTCTGAAACTAGAAATCAATTATCAGAAGAAATCAATTTCTAGAAGAAAACTAGGAAATTTATGAATATGTGGAGGTTAAATAACATGCTCCTGAAAACTAGTGGGTCAAAGAAGAAATCAAAATATACATTTTAAAGTGTATAGAGACAAATGAAAACAGAAATACAGCATATCAACACTTATGGGATACAATAAAAGAAGTTCTAAGAAGGAATTAAATAATGAAAAATGCCTACATTAAGAAACAATAAAAATGTCAAACAATCTAAATTTACACCCTCAAAGAACTCAAAAGAAACAAACTAAGCCAAAAGTTAGTAGTGTGAAGGAAATAATGAGAACAAAACAGAAATACATGAAATAGACCCTTAAAAGGCAATAGAAGAGTTGAAACTAAGAGTTCAGTTTTTTTGGAAAAGGTAAAAATGATGAACCTTTAATTAAATCACCAATAAAAAAAGAGAGAGAGAGAACTCAAATAGAATCAGTAGTGAAAGAGAAGACATTAAAACTGATACCACAGAATTACAAAAAAAAAAAGAGTAAGAGACTGAATGATTATGCCAACATATTGGACAACCTAGAAGAAAAGGAAAAATTTCTAGAAACATACAATCTACAAAGACCCAAACATGAAGAAATATAAAATGTCAACAGAATGATTACTAGCAACAAAATGGAATCAGTAAAGAAGAATCTTCCAACAAACGAAAGTCCAGGATCACCAGCTTCATTGGCGAAATTTATCAAATATTTAAAGAAGAATTAACCAATCCTTCTCAAACTCTTCCAAAGGATAGAAAATGAGGGAACACTTCCAAAATAATTTTATAAGGCCAGCATTACTCTGATGCCAAAACCAGATAAGGATACTACAAGAAAATAAAGTTACAGACAAATAACCCTGATGAACATAATGCAAACATCCTCAACAAAACAGTAACAAATTGAATTCAACAATACTTTAAAAGGATAATACACCATGATCAAATAGGATTTAATCCCACAAGGGTAGTTAAAATCTGCAAATCAATGTCATGCATCACTTTAACAAAATGAGGGATAAAAGTCATTTGATCATCTCAGATGCAGAAAAAGCATTTGACAAATTCCAATTCCACTCATGATTAAGAACTCAACAAAGTGAGTACCAAGGGATTGTTCTTTAACATAAAAAAAGCCATATATGACAAAAGCCATACATGAGTTAACATACTCAACAGTGAAAAACTCAAAGTGTTTCCTCAAAGATTAGAAATAAGACAAGGAAACCCATTCTTGCCACTTTTATTCAGCATAGTCCTGGAAGTCTTATCCAGAACAGTTATGTAAGAGAAAGAAATAAATGGTATCCACACTTGAAAGAAAGAAGTAAAACTGTCTCTATTTGCAGACATGCATAACATTTTATAACATTATCTGCATGTGTGTGTGTATAACCTAAAGACTGTAACAAAAATTATTAGAGCTAATAGAATACAGCAGAGTTGCAGGTTACAAAATCAATTTACGAAAACTTTTTGGGTTCCTATATGGCAATAACAATCTATCGGAAAGAGAAATTAAGGGAAAAAAATCCAATTTTAGTTACATCAAAATAATAGTATATCTAAGAATAAATTTAACAAAGGAGGTAAAGACCTGTACATGGAAAATATACAACAGTGACTGATGAGAAAAGACGTAAATAAATGTTCATGGGTTGGAAGGATTAAATTGTTAAAATATCCACACTACTCAAAGCAATCTACAGATTCAATGAAATCCCTATCAAAATTCCAATAGGACTTTTAACAGAAACAGAATAAACAATCCTAAAAATTTTTATGGAATCACAAAGACCCTCAATAACCAAAGTAGCACTGAGAAAGAAGGATGTAGCAGGAGGCATCATGCTTCCTAATTTCCAACTATAATACAAAGGTGTAGTAATCAAAACAGTATAGCACTGGCATAAAAAAAAGACACATAGACCAATGGAAAAGAACAGAGAGCTCAGACATAAATTCATGCATATGTGTTCAATTAATTTACAACAAAGGAGCCAAAGTGTCTTCAATAAAGAAGAATGGCAAAACTGGACAGCTACATGCAAAAGAATGAACTGGATCAGTACCTTACACTGTACACAAATATCAACTCAAAAGTGATTGAAGACTTAATGGAAGGTTTGCAATTATAAAACTCCTAGAAGAAAATAGGAAGTCAGCTCCCTGACACTGGTCTTGGCAATGATTTTTTGGATTTGACACTAAAAACAAAGGAAAAAAGAAAAATAAACAAGTGGGACTACCTCAAACTAAAAAAGTTTCTGCATGCAAAGAAAACCATCAACAAAATTAAAAGGCAACCTATGGTCTACGGATTGGAAGGAATATTTGCTAATCATATTTCTGAAAGTGGGACTCATACAAGGCAATAGGGGAAAAAATCCAAATCAAAACAAACATACAAAAAACCCAAACCAAAACAATATGATTAAGCTATGGACATAAGATCTGAACAGATATTTTCCAAAAGAAAACATACTGATGGCCAACAAATACATGAAAAAGTTCTCAATAATCATTAATCTTCACAGAAACACAAACCCAAATCATAATGAGCTATCATCCACACTTACTAGAATGATTACTCTCAAAATGACAAGAGTGGACAAGGGCTGGCTAGAACGTGGAGAAAAAGGAACACTTGTGCACTGTAAGTGGGAATGTTAATTGGTGCAACCACTAAGGAAAACTGTATGGAGATTCCTCAGAAAATTAAAAATAGAACTACCCATGTGATCCAACAATTCCACTTCTGGGTATTTATCCAAAGGAAACTAAATTACTCTTTTTAAAAGGTGTCTGTGTTCCCATGTTCACTGCAGAATGATTCACAATAACCAAGACACAGAAACAACTTAAAGTGTCCACTAATGCATGAATGGATAAAAGAAATGTGTTTTATACACACACACATATACACACACACACATATATATATACATAATTACGTATAATGTAACAATATATATAGTATTATTCAGCAATGAAAAAGAAGGGCATTTTGCCTTTGGGGACAACATGGATGGAAATGTTAAGTGAAATATGACAGAGACAAATAATGCGTTATTTCATTTACATGCAGCATCTAAAAACACAAACTGAGCTCAAAGATACAAGGAATGGATTGGTATTTGCCTGAGGCAGGGGGTGGAATGGAGATGAAATGGGTGAAGGTGATCAAAAGATGCAAACTTACAGTTCTAAGATAAGTTAGCCTTGGGAAGTATGGTCTCTATAGTTAACAATACTGTATTACTTTTTTGAAAGGTGCTTAAGAGAGTAAACCTTAAAAGTTCTCATTATAAGAAAAAAAATTGTAACCATGTGACATGATGGATGTTAACTAAACTCAAGGTAAACATTTTGCAATATATACATATATCAAATCATTATGTTTAACGCCATAGGCTAACACAATGTTATATACCAATTATATCTCAGTAAAAAACTAGAAAAAACTTTTAAGAGTACTAGTAAAAGTTCTAAGTGACTGTATATGGCTTTGGGATGGAAAAAGACTTTCTAAGTACTACCTAAATTGTGAAAATGATAGCACTGACATAAAATATTATAAT
This sequence comes from Sus scrofa, assembly GCF_054392235.1. NCBI lineage: Eukaryota > Metazoa > Chordata > Mammalia > Artiodactyla > Suidae > Sus > Sus scrofa. The sequence continues at coordinate 72,784,748 of NC_139392.1, forward strand.
TTCTGTATCTAGAAGACCATAAGTAAAATTTAAAAGGAAATTAACAAACTAGAAAAATATGAGTATATGGCTGACCACCACCTTGCCCCAATGAGAAAACAGACTTAGGATAATAGGACACTCACTAATGAAAAAAAAATGCCTCTCTAAGCTTTAGTTTCCCTCCTGAATATTGGGAATCATGATAAGGCATTTAAAGACCTTAGAGTTGGCCTAGCACTTGAAGTTTCCAATAAAAATGGTTGTATTTATTAATGCATGTGTACGTATGGATGTGTGAGGTGTGTGTGCGTGTGTGTGTATGTGTGCATCTACACTAACCAACTGTCCCATTTTTCCAGAACTGATACGCCCCAGGAAACTCCTCAGTCACCCTGCTACAAGTATACAGAGCAAAGGACCAAGGTTTTATGAGGATTCAATTCTGGGAAGGAAGTCTTATAGATGCTTTTTATTTTCTTAACCATGCTTAGTTGTATATTCTATTTTTTCATAAATGTGTCGGTTTTATGATAAGAAAAAAACACTCTTATTCTAATTTGACATTAAAAAATCAAATAGAGCCTCTAAAATTATTAATATCTGTGGAATAATCTCCAAAATATAGTCAAATATTAGCAGTTCTTATGAGAAAATCTCTGGCCTCAAGGCCTAACATGCTATCAATCTGCCAGCACTAAAGAAATTTTTCCCATGCATGGTTCATGTCTTCACAACTAGCATGGAAAATGCAATCTAAGTGTTTCAACAAAAGGCATGTTATGCAGTTCTATTAGCATGCAATGCTCTTAGGGCTGTCAGTAAAGGTTGGAGACTCTCCATTTATTTTTTTTTTGGTCGTTTTGCCTTTTCTAGGGCCGCTTCCCCCAGCATATAGAGGTTCCCTGGCCAGGGGTCCAATTGGAGCTGTAGCCACTGGCCTACACCAGAGCCACAGCAACGTGGGATCCGAGCCACATCTGCAACCTACACCACAGCTCATGGCAATGCCAGATCCCCAACCCACTGAGCAAGGCCAAGGATCAAACCCGCAACCTCATGGCCCTGGTCGAACTCGCCAACCACTGCGCCTTGACGGGAACTCCTCTCCATATTTTATCCCATTGAATGCAATGATATTTGTGATGTCATCAACTCAAAGACTATGACTTAGGTGCCAAAACTTTATCCGTTAGTTACTAGGATTATGGGATGATGACATGAACTTGACATCATAATGAGAGATTTTGTGATCGATTCTTAAATTGAGGGATTTTATTTTTATTTCATTTCCTTACAATCTGAACTGTTCCTAACTTAAATACATATTTTGAAGCATGTCTTCAGATTTCTTTGGGGGGAGGGGGTCTTTTTGTTTTGTTTGTTTGTTGAGGGTTTTTTTGGTGGAGGTCAATGGGAGGAGGTGGGTCCCAGAACTTTGATGAGAAAAAGAAAAAAGAGGGGGCATTTTCATTATTCTTTTAGTACCCAGAGGCTGCAAGTGGCATGGAAGACAGACGTGACTGGGGTGGAGGGAAGACAAACCATGGGGCAGCGATCTACACAGAGGTCCCCCGGTACCAGTGGGATCATCTCATATTTCCTCACTTAGTGCCAGCAAATTGTTAATGGCTTGACTAAAGTCTTTCCAGTTACTGTATTTTTGAATACTTCCACATGAGATTTAGAATGTCTGCATTGTTAAGAGAAAAAAAAAAATTTGGAGCAGTGGAAGCACACAAGACAGCCTCTGATTCCCTAACTCTGCTTCCTAGAACTAAATTCAAAACACAGACACACATCTCCACACGTGCATGCATGCACACTCACACACACGCACACAGTCAGCCAGGACCTCACAAAAACATAGATGTAACGCTGTAACTCGGCCCCATTCAGAAGACCAGGATCTAATGTAATGGCTCACCTTCATGACCAGAATCAATTACACTCTAATTCCAGATGCAGTTGAAATCCCATCTTTGGAATCTAGGCCCTTTTGAATCAGGCCCTTATACTTACTGCCTCAGCCCCTGTGTATGGAGAATTGCCTGCGTTTATCACTGTGGGCCTTAATTAGAGGACGTAAATCAAGTATCTGGGATTACGTGATTGCTATATAAACTCCTCTCTGGCTTTGCCCAAGACAAAGGGGTCTCCTTTCAGCAATTACAGCTAATTAAAAACAAACTGAGCTGTGGGCTTTACCACTCTCTAAAACAGAGCAAAAACAAAAGCCAGGCAGCTGAGGGGCTCTCCTCCTCTATTGCATCAAATACATCTCCTGAGTTGTCCCTTCTTTCTCACTCCTTCCTCTAACCCCAGTCCTTTCCATATACAGAATGAAAAAGCAGGCCACCAGGTAGACTTTTTGATGAACTGGTGAAAAGTGCACTTTCTGGCTACTATTATACTTTTTAGGTGTACAAAGAACACACCCTGGAGAAGATGCAACTTTCATAGACCTGCAGCAGAAAGAAAGTCAAGGGGGTCCTTGAAGGTACATACCATCAGGCAGCAAGCAGAGGTCTATGAACTGTTGGAGCAATTCTGAAGCAAAGTAAACAGGCAGGGGGAACAACCAGCCTATAGAGTCTGAAATGAAGTTCTGAGGCTCCAGACAATTCAAGAACCCAAGGCTGAGGAACAACATGAGCCAGTAAGCATGGGCATCTGACCTCTCGTTTAAAGGACAAAGAGCACAGTTCCACATTCCCTGATTTCTTTCTTTTTTCATTTTCATTTTACTTTTAATCTTTTTAGGACTGCACCCATGGCATATGGAAGTTCTGAGGCTAGGGGTTGAATCAGAGCTACAGCTGCCGGGCACAGCCTACACCACAGCCACAGCTATTCAGGATCTGAGCTGCATCTGCGATCAACAACCACAGCTCAGGCAGTACTGGATCCTTAACCCACTGATTGGGGCCAGGGATTGAACCTGTGTCCTCAGGGATACTAGTCAGGTTCATTACTGCTGAGACACCATGGGAACTTTTTATAGATACATCTGTGGCATACACAAATTCCTGTGCCAGGAGTCAAACTGGAGCTGCAGCTGCAACCCTTGGCAACACCGGATCAGAGCCACATCTGCCACCTATGCTTCAGCTTGCTGAAACATCAGATCCTTAACACATGGAGCAAGGCCAGGGATCAAACCCAAATCCTTATAGACACTATGTCAGGTTCTTAACCCACCGAACAACAATGGGAACTCCCCATAGTCTCTAATTTCTAAGTGTTGGCAGCAGCACCCATATTCTTCTGGCCCTCATAGTACACACCACCTCTCTTTCCTCACTTCTTCCAATCCATTACCCAGTCCCAACTATTTCCTTTGTCCCCAGTTAAGCATCCATAGGCCTGTGTCCTGTGAGAGTTGCTCCCCAGCCTTTCTGCTTCTGTCTCCTCCTATTTTATCTCACACCTAGAAACAAAAATCCTATTTCTATAGTCCATTTTTGCTGACCTACCCTGCCCACAGCATCCACTGCTGGCTCTAAATTCATTAACTTATACGCATGGTTTTGATGTTTGGAAAGTTGATTATGGATTAAAGGGGATTTTTACTGTGCATGCCTGTTCCCCGTCTTTAAACAACCTTCATCTCCGATTACAAATTTCAGCACCCACCCTCCCTCTTATTCCCTATCAGCCCCAGCTCCTTCAGGGAGTCCAATATGAACAGATGCAGACAGGGTATCAGAGCTGATGAATTCTGAGACATTAGAGAGTGTCGTGGCAGCACAGAGGAAAATCCAGTTTCAACTCAGACTCAGCGCAGAAAGTACCCACCAGAGCACCCACCAGAGCTATTTAAAACAGCCCCAAGAGTAGTTAATTGGACAAAGGGAACCTCGTGGCCCAAAGAGAATAAACCCTGCAAGAAGAATCCAAAGACAGTTTCATCTAGCTAGAAACAGAGATGCAACATCAATTTAAAGAGTGTACCAGCATTTACAGAATATATAGGGAAAAGCAACAACTTCCCTAAAAAATCAATTCATGAAGATTCATGTGTTAGAGACTACCCTGAGAGCAATGACTAGTTATGCTCTGTGTTCAGTTATAGGAACTTTGAAGCAAACTAAACTAAAATAAAATATTACAGCACAGTTGCTGCAAAACAAATTCTGAGAGAAAGACGATTCCAGGCAGGAGTCTTCAACCCCCCAGGTTGCTGCTATATCATAGGTTCGTGAATGAAGAAGAACTAAAGATTGTACTCATAACCCACTCTATGTTCCTGATAGCTTTGAGGGAGTGATCCATAAAAATCTATAGTTTATCACCTGTAGCTCTCATTTCTGAGTTCAGCCATGCTCCACGAATCCTTCTGTTCTATCTATAAGCCATCAGCCTCCCCTTCTAAAAGACCAGGTAGGTTATCACTGGCTCTTTCTAGAGGTCCTAATTGTTCATCTGGTACAGTGTATTCAAGATCACAGAAATCCCTCTGAGCCTATCCCATTCATTTCCATCTCTGTGCATAAAGTTATGTACATCTGTATATTTCTTAGTGTTTAAATATATTGATGTAATTCAGCCCCATATTCCAAGTAAAAGACTTGACCAGCTATTGTGGGTAACAAAGTGTATACCACACATTATGCTTGCTCCAATGTTAAAATCTAGGAAGAGGAAAGAAACAAAGACAAGAAGTCAAGAGTTAAAATAATGACAAAGTAATTAAGAAATAGCTCAGTCCTGGTGGTCTCTGCCATGGGAGTCAAAGGAAGAAACCCCACTGGGACCAGATGTTTTTCTGTTGTTTTTCCTTTCATGCAGAAAATGGATTTAATGTTTCTTACTGAGTTGAGCTGGATGTTTCAGATGTACCCCTTCCCCTATTCAAAAAATGGGAATTTGGGTGCTGGGCTCAAGTTGTGATGTCTCGTCCCCCAAACCTGGGAAGAGTGTTGAGGAAAAAGTCATTTGACTGCTAGAGATCCAAGGATCAACATCTTTGAGAGGAGTGAGAATCAGAACCTTGGAGAATGTCCAATCAAATTCCATCCCAAGAGGCTAGAATGGGAGAAAGAGAACAAAGAGATGAAGAGAAAATATAGGTATGAGGGTGACCACTGGCTAGAAGCCAAGGTAAATGAAAAGATCTGAACCAGGGATGGGCACAGAGTCTGGGACCATTTCTGCAGTAGCTTTTTACTAAAAGGACCCGTACCCATGGGTCTTAGTGGATGAGTCATCAAAGGACTCACTGAATGTGGACACCACCTCCCACAAGCTCCAGCTCTCTTTCCCGTCAGGAAGGGAAGGACAAAGCTCCCCTACAAGTGTTTACCTGCGGCAGACGCTAATGCTCTCTAGAACATTTCTGAGATGAAAGAAGCATTCCCTTGCCTACCTCTCTGACCCAGACACTTCTGAGGGTCTGATTTTAATGCCATTGGAAGCCCAGCCCCTCTCCCAGAACACACTGAGGATCTGAGGTGGAGGAGGGAGTCTTGGGTCCTGTGGATCTAGATGAGCTTTAATAGAATGCACGGGAGTGTGAAGGCCTTGAAGATAGCATCTCTTGTTACCTTGGAGACCCAGCCGTTGTGGTCTTCCAGCAGCTGGCTTCAGTAGAACGTATATTGTGTCTGGAGGCCAGCCCAGACTCACAAATCTCTCCCACTCCTTCCCTCCCCCTGCTCCCCCAGGGCCTAGCACTAGTTATAAAAGTCCTTATATGTATATGGTGACAGCTTCCTTAATACTGACCAGCTGTGAGGGTAACAGTGGTGCTGGGGATGGCAGGGGACCAGCAGGCGGGGAACAATGACTGATACAAAAGGGAGGGTTCTGGCCAGGGAGCTAAGATGAGTCATCATCACTGAATTCTGTTGTGAGTACAAAGAGCATGTATCTTTTTCAGGAAGAGGTACTGCCCTGGAGCTCCCATTTGAGTATCCATTGATCCAATCCATATGGCTGGCTGGCTGAGTCCAGGGGGCACATGGAGCCATACTTGGAAGGTCTAGAACAGTCAGCTGTTTGGTCTGACAACAGAATCACCTGTGACACATGAAGACTACAGATCACTGGGCCTCATCGCTGATCGACTGAATCAGAATATTCAGAGGTAGAAACTTGGCACACATCCATTTTTCAAAAATTCTTATTATAGCTGATTTACACTGTTCTGTCAGTATCTGCTGTACAGCAAAGTGACCCAGTCATACATATATACATTCTTTTTCTCATGTTATCTTCTCTCATGCTCTATCACAGGTGATTGGATATAGTTCCCTGTGCTGTACATCAGGACCTCACTGCTTATCTATTCTACATGCTATTTTTAATTTAATTTTTTGGCCACATCCACAGCATGTACAAGTTCCCAGGACAGGGACTGAACTCCCACCAGAGCAGTAAGCAGAGCCACAGCAATGACAACACCAGATCCTTAACCCACCCCATCACCAGGGAACTCCACACATCCACTTTTTATATGCATGTTTTTTTAGCTTTATTGAAGTATAACTGAAAAAGAAAATTGTAAGATAAAGACATGCATACATTTTGTAAAACTCCACAAGTGATTCTGAGGCATAGCCAGAGTTGACCACTGCTCCACAAAACTGAATTCTGATATTATGTGGTCAGCTCAGCTGTGGTGAACTATAGGGCCAGGTAAACCGTGGAGCTATTCTATGCTAAGGTAATCTGTGCAAGCAGAAGGCCTTCTTGACAAACAGAGTGGCAGCAGTTGATTTAGTGATGAGTGGAAGATAAAGGTATCTTCAGTATGGGGGCTACTAGGCAATTACTTAAAGTTCTGTTGGAGATTATTTCACTTTCAGTGGTACGACAGAAAAAAAAGTTTCAGTCTGTGCTCAAGCCTTTCTCAAAGATTATGATTTTGATTACCTTTCTTAGAAGAGAAGTGAATGTTATAGTGGACATGTTTAAAGTTAGATATTGATCATGTTTTAAAATATATAATCAGGAGTTCCCTGGTTGCCTAGTGGTTAAGGACCTGGTGTTGTCACTGCTGTGGAGCGGATTCTATCCCCAGCCTGGGAACTTCCATATGCCATGAGTGCAGAAAATAAAATAAAATATGCAATCAATCTGTGATAATCTTATGGTCAGCCTGACCTGGCCAGGTACCTCTCTGACTCCTAGGCAGGTATTTAATACATTAAGTTAATAAGGTACCCCCACAGGATTTGAATCACCACTCTTCTGATCAGACCTGATGGACTATATAGGTCAAGGGCTTATACACACTTGCTATCAGAATGAGAACACCAGTGGAGACAAAGCTCAACTCTGATAACAGAGGGAGGGGAGGCAAAAGAAGGGGAGTGGCAGATGCTGTAAGAAAGCAGAGCTCTTTGAAAAGTAGGACGGACGACTGCAGGATACATGTCAATTAAGAGGCAACTTCTTTTGGAGGATATTTCCCCCAGAGGGAAAGCCAGGAAAAGATGTAATCCCAGCACAAGTCCAGCCAGGGTACAAAGAGATTATTAACCTTTCTGGCCACATACATCTCCGCCCATGAAAATATCCTCCTTGGGAGCTTAGGCAGAACTTGTAGGGAATTTACTGTTGCCACCATGTCATTCTTGGTAAGTAGGTCACATTTCTTTTTCTTCCCCTGCTTTTTAGGGCTGCACCTGTGGCATATGGACGTTCCTAGGCTAGGGGTTGAATCAGAGCTACAGCTGCCAGCCTACACCACAACTCATGGCAACACTGGATCCTTAACCCACTGAGAGAGGCCAGGGATCGAACTGCTCCTCATGGACACCAGTCAGGTTTGTAACCAGGTGAGCCATAATAGGAACTCGAGTCGCATTTCACTTTAAAGTTCCTAGCATGGAAGTTGCCACTGTGGCTCAGTGCTAACGAACCTGCCTAGCATCCATGAGGACGTGGGTTTGATCCCTGGCCTTGCTCAGTGGGTTAAGGATCCTGCGTTGTGGTGAGCTGTGGTGTAAGTCGCAGATGTGGTTCGGACCCTGCATTGTTGTGGCTGCTACAACTCCAGTTTGACCCCTACCCTGGGAATTTCCACATGCCGCAGGTGCAGCCCTAAATAAATAAATAAAGTTCCTAGCATGGAATGCTCATTTTGATCAAGGTGAGAATGGCTTCCAATGGTCCAAATACTTAAATCAGTCAAGCAATCCACAGATATGTCCACTACTTGGCAGAATAATGTAATGCCATGGCAGATATAAGGCCACTCAATGGTTTTGTTGGGTCGCATTTCATGTTTTGAACGGGCCAATAGTCAATTGGGGCATTGCCATGGTACAGGCAGAGTACATGGGCTCAACGTCCCTTGGTTGCTATGTACAGCCATCTGGCTTCTACGTTCTCTCTTTGGCACCCTCCAGCTTTCGTGACTGCCTCTTCATTGCAGGGGGGGACCATTGTACATCAGCCATCACTCTGCTAGAGCTACATACAGCATCGTAAAGTTTGGGGACCTGAGGATTCCCTGTGAGGACACTTGGAAGTCCAGAGAGCTGTTCAGTAAGTATATTGAAGTTCTCCAGAGAACAGAACAATTAGCATGTACTCTGCATGTGTGTGTGTGTAGATATATAGTGTGAGAGAGAGAGAGAGGGAAAGAGAATGAAAGAAGGGGGAAAACAAATGAGTTGAGAAAGGGAGGGGAGAGAGAGAGGGAGAGAGATGGGGGGAGAGAGAGGGAGGGCAAAGAGAGAAAGAAGGAAAAACGGGTTGAGAGGCAGGGGAGAGAGAGGTAAAGAGAGAGGGGTTGAGGGGGGAGAAAGGTGGGGAGAGAGGGAGGGGGAGAGGGAAGGGGAGAAGGAAAGAGAGAGGGGTTGAAAGGGGAGAGAGAGAAAGGGGGGAAGAAAGAGATGAAGAGATGGAAGGGGACGGGGCGGGGGAAGAGGGAGAGAGAAGCACATTATGGAGAGTAATCTGCTTTACTCCAAGTCTACTCATTTAAATGTTAATATCTTCCAAATACACCCTCAATACACCCAGAATAATATTTGACCAAATATCTGGGCACTACCAAATTGACACATGAAATTCACCATCACAGTGCCACGTGGGCACCCTCATTGGCCTAGAAGCCCATTGCTCCTCAAGAACCAGGGAGTATCAGGTATGGAAAATTCAGGCACAAGGGTCTCTCCCCTCTCCCCAGGTGGTAGAAGGGTGGCTCAAAGAACTAGATCAGGAGAGACCCCAGATCCATCCGAACACGTTCTGGCCAAGACAGTATTCATTCCCTCCGAAAACCACAGTATTAAGAGTGAGAGAGACTCAGAACATCACTTCAAGCAAGTCCCTGTTCCCAGCATACCTTCGCATAGGGTCTGAATGAAGATGGAAAGACGTGTCATGTTCTCAGTGCATTGGAGCAAAGTGTTGGCTGTATGAGGGTGAGGACACGAGTGGACATTCACGTGGTTCAGACCTCACTTTGCTGTAATATTTGTTTTGAAGGCTGGATCCCAGGCTTTTGTTTATCATTTGTTTTCCCAGGAATCAAATTAAAATCTCTCTGGAAAAACTCTTAAGTCACATTGTGGATCACGTCCACCTTGATGAGTTCCACAGGAGTACACATGCATGGGAGACAGACCATCTTGTAGAAGAATTTGGCAAACAAAGACTCTTGTGACTCAATTCAGGGCAGTGAACATTACCACTGTCTCGCTATTGAAAAGTGATCCCCACAAAGCCAGTGACACCAGCAGTAGAGCAAAGAAGCCATCGTTACTGCTGCAGAGTGAGTCACTGTAAAGGGTCTTACAACACCCTGCAGACTTTCAAATTTGAGTTCCAAGTTTGGTGCCATTGAGTGAACGAAACCCACTATCTACAGAACTTATGTGACATGAAGGACATCAGTCTAAGCCTACGAGAAATGAGCTAAGTGATGATGTAACAGAGCCCCCATCTCCTCCCTCCCAGGTGGGTTGCAAACTCCTGAGAGCAGGGGCTTGGTCTTGTTCTCTGGCATGTCTCCAGCACCTGGCACATAACCTCTACTCAGCAAACTTTCGTGCACTAATTGATGGCTGATCAAACGAATTCCAAAGCAATCTTCCTCCAAATAGTGAGACGTCATTACTGTGGTGAAAAGGGAATGGGACTTCTTGGTAGGACAATTGGAATGTTCTCAGAGTGATTAATTTTTTAAATTAATTTATTTACCAAGCGCCCATCATCTCTGCAATTCTGCTTGGCCATCAGAAAATTGACACTGGGGAATAACATTTATTCAGCACCCATACAACACCCCATGACACATTAGAGAGGTAAATATGGCAGTTTGGGTGGCACCCAAACTCTGCATTCTCAGCAGTGCTTTCCATTCCTAGTGGAGAGACAGAAGGTCCTGCAAGATGATACCAGGCTGCTTCATCTGCCTGGATTTTAACTTCTTGAGGGCAGAGACTGTGTTTCTTATCCCGGAATCTACCATATCACCCGACAGCCACAGTGTGTACTCAAGTGATGATTATCAAATGCTTATGTTCTCAATCTTTTCTTGCTCAGCAAGGGGAATGCAGTATGGGAGAATTTCAGGAAGCCTGTGATAGCTTCCAGATGATGATAATGAACGATCAGAAAGAATGAAGAGAATTAACAGAGGCTATTGACAAGGAGAGCAACACCTGAAGAGAATGACAAATGTTGTGTAGGAAGAGGTAGTAAGAAAACATGAGAAAGATAACCAGACCTTGTGTGAGTACTTGTATTGCCGGGATGTGGAAAAGATTATGACAGATATTAAAAGATGGAAAGCAGGATATTGGGTCATAGGGAGATTCAAACAATGTGAAAGGTGGAGCTCCCAATCTTTTTTTTTTTAATTTATTTTTTTATTGGAGTTCTGGTCGTGGCTCAGCGGAAACAAATTTGACTAGTATCCATGAGGATGCAGTTTCGATCCCTGGCCTCACTCAGTGGGTTAAGGATCCGGTGTTGCCATGAGCTGTGGTGTAGATCACAGACGTGGCTTGGATCCTGCATTGCAGTGGCTGTGGTGCAGGTGGCAGCTGCAGCTCTGATTTGACCTCTAGCCTGAGAACCTGATATGCTGCTGGTGTGGCTCTAAAAATAAAAAAATAAAAAAAAATAAGTCAAAAAATTATTTTTTAAAAGTATAGTTGATTTATAATGTTGTATCAATTCCTGCTGTGCAGCAAAGTGACACAGTCATACATATATATGCTTTATTTTTCTCATATTAGCTTCCATCATGGTCTAGACCAAGAGAATGGATATAGCTCCCTTTGCTATACAGTAGGACCTCATTGTTTATCCATTCTAAATGTAATAGTGAGCATCTACTAACCCCAAACTCCCAGTCCCTCCCTCCTACCCCTTGGCAACCACAACCCTGTTCTCGGTATCTGTGAGAATGTTTCTATTTTGTAGATAAACTTAGGCATGCCATATCTTAGATTCTACATATAAGCGATATAAAGTATATGTCTTTCTCTTTCTGACTTACTTCACTTAGCATGAGAATCTCTAGTTCTATCCATGTGTTGCTGCAAATGGCATTATTTCATTCTTTTTTGTGGCTGAGTGGTAATTCATTTTATATATGTACCACATCTTTTTTTTATCAATTCATCTGTTAATGAAAATTTAGGTTGTTTCCATGTCTTAGCTATTGCAAATAGTGCTGCTTATAAACATAAGGGTTCATGTATCTTTTTGAATTATAGTTTTGTTTGGATATTTGCTCAGAGGTGAGATTACTGGATCATTATGGCAGTTCTATATTTGGTTTTCTAAGGAAGCTCCGTACTGTCTTCCACAGTGGTTGTACCAATTTACATCCCCACCAACAATGAAGGAGGGTTCCCTTTTCTCCACACCCTCTCAAGCAAATGTGATTTGTACACTTAAAAATGACGGCCATTCTGACGTGGCACCTCACCATAGACTTGATTTGAACTGATATTGCAACCAACAAGGGCTTACTCTCCAAAATGTACCAGCAACTCATGCAACTCATGCAACTCAACAAAAACACAAAAGCAAGCAAACAACCCAGCTGAAAAATGGGCAGAAGACCTAAATAGACGTTTCTCCAAAGAAGATACAGAGATGGCCAGTAGGTGCATGAAAAGATGTTCAACATCGCTAATTACTAGAGAAATCCAAATTAAAACTTTTAGTCTCCAATCTTAAAGAGCTTAAACATTATACTTTCTTTCTTTTTTGGTCCATTGAGGCATTTTATCTGCACATATGTATTACATCCCTAGAAAAAGAATCCCAGGATTTTTCCTTCTATGTGTTTTCATCTTGCTTCACAGCCCATATTGCCAGCTAAGGTCATCAATACAATGAAACAAAAACTGACAGGACAAGAGCAGGTCATTCTGCCATTTTTCTAGATTTTTGAGCTGCACATCAAATCTGGGGCTGTCACTCCACACTTACCCTGCCTATGGGTTCACAACAATTTTCCAGCTCTGTGATTATCAATGACTTCAAACTCACCCGTACAACCATGCCTCATCATCACAGTTAGAAATCAGACAATGAGTTTGAAACACAGCCTACTAAGAGCCTGGTGTTTGCTTCTCTTCCTAGCATTTTTGATGCTCTTGAGAGCATCGGCAAGGACCTTCATGGGCACCACTACATCAGCACAGAAAGACAGCAGAAAGCTTTACTTTTTCATTAATGATAACCTGGACCAAATATCATAGCAAGAAAGAGTAATTATCAGGAATTGTTACCAGCTTGGGTAAACCTATGTATCTTTAACTTGAAATAATACCTATATATGAATGTTGTGATGTTATATACAAATACTATATGTTATATATAAATATTATTTCAACTATATATCTCTTTTATAAACTAAGTCATAGATTAAAATTCCTTAACAAGGTCCTACTGTACAGCACAAGGAATATATTCAATATCCTGTGATAAAACATAATGGAAAATATGAAAAAGAATATTTAAATTGAACTACCGTTTTGCTCTACAGCAGAAGTTAACACAATATTATAAATCAACTATACTTCAGTAAGTTTTTTAAAAATAAAAAAAATCAAAACTTAAAAAAAACCACAAGTATATTTAAATTTTGCATTATAATTTTGCATTTGTCATCTCAAAACAGGAATTGAGGTGTTCAGTACTTTCAAATAAGACCTAAAGTTACCAGTTTCAATGCTATTGAAAAATATCCAGCTCTTTGCAAAAACCACCAACACATTATAACTATAAAGTGGACCCATAATTCATGCCTGTACTTTCATTCTTATAGGACAGTGGATCTTGACCACTGAGAGGACATGAATGCTTGGAGGAGTTGATGAAAGGTATGGATCTTTCTCCCAAGAAAGTTTCTATATTTTGTTTCATTGTAGATGCTTTTTGTTTACCTATACCAACTATTTAAAATATGTGTTTTTATGCAAAAATCAGTGTGTACTTCCTGAAATAAAATTGAAATTAAATTTGTAAATAAAGAAAAATAAAATTGTAACTCTGTTCACACTTCATTGAGAAGTCAAATTTTGTTTTGCCTTAAAAAAGAACATGAAATTATAATGAGGCGTTTGTTATAGGGACATTCATGTTGGGTTAGCATTTGTTATCTATTCAACTTTGGCTTTTCTTTCTGCTGGCCCTAACTGCTGAAAATTCGAATACACCCAACTCTGATAGGGTGTTCATTAAAGTCAGAGTTCTATAGCTCACGGTGTCAGAAGAGCCCAGGCTTACGTCAAGATTCCCTGGAAATCCCAACTCTTGGAATTGAATTAATGCCCCATCATTTACTTGGTCGATGAGGTAACCTTAGGCAAAATTCACATCCTCGAAAATGCTAAGAATTTTTTTTTTTTTTTTTTTTTTTAACAAAGGAGACAAGTCATAAGCACTGACCATAGGGCTTATGCTGTTAGGAGCCTGTGACTTTCTCTTCCCCTGACTCTCGAACTGCACCCCCCTTCTTCCCCCTCCCAATCACAGCCTCTCAATCCTATTCTCTCCCATACTTCAGTCCTATTCCCACCCATCAACAACCTTCTCCACACAGTTTTACATCCCTGTGGAACAGCCAATGAGGACCGCAATCTCACTGCAGCCAGAGAAGGAGAGCAACCCCAGTGTGGTCTGAATCGTTCCCTCCACCACCCCCCACCCCCCAGCAGCACTATTAACACCGAGGTTGAGTTTTGTCGTAAACCACTCAGTCATGAGGCCATTATGAGCAAACCAGGTGGGCTGGCCTTGTGACAATCCCATTTGTTTCTATCAAAAAATCTGTTCCAACTTCCATACACCCCATAAAAACCGGCTTTGGTGGCACCATGTGTTCAGAGCCCAGCCACTGCTCATAGAGGATGTTAACTTTGCACTAGACCCGAGTTTCACCCTCGTTAGTTTTAATAAAACAGGGCAGAGACCCAGGTGTCTTTTATTCCTCTAGGAAAACATATGTGAGGGCTGCCTACCCATGGCCCAACTGTAAGATACAGACGTTAGCAAGAAAAGAAATCAAAATGAAAGGGAAAAGCTTCTAACCATCTGTTTTGACCACTGTCAGCCAAAGCTCTATCTCCTTAACATTTTGTTCTAAGAGCAGAGGGGAGAGCTGCCATATTCACAACGTTTTTCTACAGGACCATCCTGGGCCAACAAAGCTAACAGAGAAGCTGAAAACAGAATGGGTCGTCTCAGGTTAGAGAGCTAATTTCTCTCCAGACTGCCATCTTCCCAATTTGGTAAAAGCTGAGCCTTACTGTGCTACAGCTCAACTGATTCCTGATTAGCTTGAACCTTGTGTCCTCAGAGGCTGATTTCCATGGAACATGGCAAACATGTCCTTGGAAATGTACACAGTCAGAGAGAACACAGCTTCCCCTACATTTTCAGGTCCCTAACTGCATCGCTAGCATCTCCCCTCTTAGCTGCTAGGTAATGAGAAGGAAGCTGTTCTTTTAAATCTGCTAGACAACTGTGATTAATTGAAAACACGCAGGCTGATGTCTTGCCTCTGATATGATAATCTAGCAGCGTCTCATGGTCCCACCAAAAGCACACATCTTCATCACAGCAAGCTCTCCGTATTTGTGGTGGCAAACCTCCAGAACAGTGTTGTTTGGCAAAAACAGGAGTGTTTTTAGCAACAAAATCCAACACAATTGTATGCTACAATCTGAACCCAGCAGACCGTGGGCCAATTAACTGAGCATCTGTTGCATCTGGCCCTAAACTATTAACTGCAGTCTCGATTATCTTCATGTGTAAAACAGAGGAATCTCAGGGCTAGGTGTATTTTATTCTACTTTAGTTTTTTGTGTAAGTCGGAGATCCAAATTTGATTATAAATGTTCTATGGACATTTGAAGCCTCTAGATAATTTAGTGGGTTGATTTGAGTTGTTTCCTTTTGTTTTAGTTTTGCTTTTTTGTTTTTATCCACCTAAATATTTAGGGTTCATATGCCTAATATACAAAATTATTTGTATCAGATGGTATGATTTTGAATGAAACTAAAAGAAACTCCAAGTCAAAGCGACAAACAATAAAGAATGCTGACAACTTACATCATTGAAAAGTCCAAGGAGTGTGGTGTATGTCAGGCACATGCAGTCAGAACTCTAGCTTTCAGTTCCTTCTCCAGGATGACGGCCAACAGCAACTGGGGTTACATACGTCCTCTTTTCTAACTGGAAGAATGGGTCCTCTCACCGCTCATCTCTGGGTCTTGTAAACTGGAACCCAACATGGTTGCTCTTAGAAGGCCAGACACTGATTGGTCTATTCCCCGGGCACGAACTTCATCCCCACCAGTCAGAGGCCAGAAAGATGGCACAGGTTCTTTGGCTTATGCCTATCAGAGTCTAGCATAGAGTTGGTGCTGGGTTAATTTCACCTGAGTACCTAGATACTCTGCAATTGGCCAGGGGCAGGGGCAGGAAGGGAGGTGGGTTTGGGAGGGGAGGGGACAGGGTGAGTGGGCAGGGAGGGGAGGGAAGTTCACCATAGAAATGGGTGAGGTGATGGATACTGCAAAACTATTGAATGCCACCTGTGTCATTTTCTTTAAAAGATCTGCTTTTCCTTTTTAGAACTGTTATTAGGAGACATTATAGATATTCTTTAGAATTGTAAAAAGGAGACATTACAGAATTTTTTTTTTTAGAGTAGAAAGAGAAAGAAATAGGACAGTATATATATATTTTTTTTGCAAAAGAACAATTTCATCAATACTATAATGGTTAGAAATTCAAGTGTTCGGGAACCTGAGTCCTTGGATTGAAATTGTATCTTCATCACTTACTTGCTGTGTGGCATTGGGCAAGTCAATGGCATCTGCGTCTCAGTAAATGAGGACAACAGTAGCACCTACATCATCAGGACTAAACGAAGGCACACATTCCAGTAAAGCTTGTAGCAATAATAAGGGTGCCACACTGTTACCCATCCTTTAGAATGTGGCTTCTAGGGACAGGGAGCTCACCTGCCTTATTCACTGCTGCAACCTCAGTGGCTGGCATATAGAAGGTGTCCGATAAACAAGCGTGGAAAGAATGAATGAATCTCCTTATCTCCGCCTCTCTCAACTCCAGAGGGAAGAAGAGGAAAGAGTTAAGGAAATGAGAGGCCAGTACAGCTGGAGCCAGTCCTTGGTCAAAGGCCAGCACTAAAATCCAGGAGGAACGGGGTTTGGAGTGCTAGATCCACTCCGAGTGTGGTTGGAACAGTGCAGCTGACAGAGTCTGGAAGAGAAGGAGAAGTGTTTGTTAAATTCCATAGTGTGGGCATTTTCTTTCTTTTTCTTTCTGAGCCTGAGAAGCAAAGGATGAAACTGGATCATTTGGTTCAGTAACATAATCTTAAAATAAAATGGAAAATCTGGGAGTTTCTCTGTGGGAAAAGAAAGAACAAGAGGATTCTAAGAAAAAAGACAATAGAGAATTGAATACAAAGACATCTAAAAGTAAATATTGTTTTCAGGGATTTTCAGAGATTCTCTACAGAAAGAGAAAGAAATTGAAAGAGAGCAGAGGAATAAAACTGAAGATGTTTTAAACATGGGGACTGCATGCATCTTTTTTTTGCTCTTTAGGGCCGTACATGTGCCATATGGAGTTTCCCAGGCTAGGGGTCAAATTGGAGCTGTAGATGCCAACCTACACCACAGCCACAGCAACACCAGATCCAAGCCGTGTCTTCAACCTACACTACGGCTCACAGCAATGCTGGAGCCTTAACCCACTGAACAGGGCCAGGGATGGAACTCGTGTCCTCATGGATACTAATCAGGTTCATTACCACTGAGCCACAATGAGAACTCCTCTTTTTTTTTTTTTTTTTTTTTTAATGACCATGCCCACAGCATATGGAGTTCCCAGGCCAGAGACTAAATCTGAGCTATAGCTGTGACTGACACTATAGCTGTGGCAATGCTGGATTCTATAACCCTCTGCACTAGGCTGAGGATTGAACCCCCATCTCTGCAACAACTTGAGCACCACAGCAGGAATTCTGCATCTTTAAATTATACCTACAGGGATTCCTTATTCAAACAGATAAGCATGCTCAATTTCCCTCTGGTTCTCCCCCACCTTAAGTCTTTGTCTGCCGGGCTTCTGCCAAGATGTGGCAGAATATTGACTGCAAAAAATGGGTCCTGCTCAATGAGAAGAAAAAACCTAAGCTAAACTCTGCTCCCAAGATAAAGAAAGTGAATATTCACTTTGGTATATTCAGAGAAACAATATAAAACAGAAGTCCTGTGGAAGACAACAAATGTACCAGTTTTCATTTTTAAGTAGACTTACAGAAAACTTAGCAAAAAAAAAAAAAAAAGTACAGGTAGTTTCTGTATATACCCTCTTCTCAGCAGCCCGTGTTAAGATCTAACATTAGGGAGTTCCCATCGTGGCTCAACAGAAACAAATCTGACTAGCATACATGAGGATGCAGGTTTGATCCCTGGCCTCGCTCAGTGAGTTAAGGATCTGGCATTGCCCTGAGCTGTGGTGTAGGTTGCAGACATGGCTTGGATCCCACGTTGCTGTGGCTGTGGTGTAGGCCAGCTGCAACAGCTCCAATTGGACCCCTAGCCTGGGAATCTCCATATGCCACAGGTACAGCCCTAGAAAGACAACAACAACGACAAAATATTAACATTAGTATGATGCATTTGTCACAACTAATGGAATATTGATACATTGTTATTAATGACAGCTCATACCTTTTTCAGATGTCTTCAGTTTTTCCTAGTCATTTATCGGCTCCAGTATTCCATCCAGGGTCCCACATCACAGTCAGTCATCATGTTTCCTTAGGATCCAAATTTTTTTATTTTAATTTTTTTCCACCACCCCCACAGCAAGTTCCTGGGCCAGGGATCAAATCTGAGCTGCAGCTGCAACCTACACCACAGCTGCTGCAATGTCAGATCCTTAAACCACTGTGCTACAGTGGGAACTTCTATTTTTTTTATTTTTTTAAATAAATTTAATTGGAGTATAGTTGACTTACAATATTGTATTAGTTTCAGGTGTACAGCAAAGTGAATCATACCCATTCTTTTTTCCCCATATAGGTTATTACAGAATATTGAATAGATTTCCCTGTGTTCGGCAGTAGATCCCTATTGGTTATCTATTTTATACAGTGTATGTGAGTTAATCCCATCCTCCTAATTTATCCCTTCCTCCCCATATTTTCCCCTTTGGTAACCATACATTTGATTTCAAAATCTGTGAGTTTGTTTCTGTTTTATAAATAAGTTCTGTATAATTTTATTAGATTCCACATATATGTGATATCATATATTTGACTTCACTAGAATGATAATCTCTAGACCCATCCATGTTGCTGTGAATGGTATTATCTCATTCTTTTATATGACTAATGTTCCAATATATTATATTAATATATATATTATTTATATATATATATATAGCTTCTTAATAAATTCATCTGTCGGACATTTTCCCATATCCTGGCTATTGCAAATACTGTTGCAATTAACATTGGGGTACATGTTTTGTTTTGAATTATGGTTTTCTCTGGATATGAAACTGATAGCACTAATGGCCTGAACTGGGACTTGAACCCATGTGCCAGGACTCGAACCCAGCCTAAACCCAGATTGGGACTTGAACCCACAGTTTTAAATTAGAATCACTCACACAGTGTCTGCACTCACTGAGGTTCAGGTTCTTCATGCCTCTGAGCAGAAGGAATTCAGTGAGACAAAGTGATAGGCAGGAAATAGGTTTATTAAGATAGGATGCTTGTGAGAAATGCAAGCAGGCAGGCATGGAAGCTCTGCCCCAAGGATCCAGTGGGCTACAGTTTTATCATCCAAGGTGAGTGGGGGTCGGAAAAGAACACCTCTTCCTTTCTGGAAATAGTAGCTCCTCCTTGGTATTCGGGAAGGTGTGTATTCAAATCAGCAGAAGGGCAGTCCTCAAACTCCTGCCCTTGGTCTGAATCTGAATGCAGGTCTCATCCCATCCCCCCATCCAAGGATCTGAGGCAATTGGAGTACTTCCACTGGTCAAGCAAGCCTGCCTTGTTCAGATGGCTTTTTTGAGCAATTATTAACTTACAACGATCTCCCAAAGTCCCCTAGGTTTCCCTCTCTCTGATTCTTTATTGGGACTTCTACAACTACCCATGCCTACTCCATCCCTATCAGATATATCCAGGAGTGGGATTGCTGGATCATACAGTAATTCGATATTTAGTTTTTTAAGGAACCTCCATACTGTTCCTTAATAGTAGTGGTTATACCAATTTACATTCCCACCAACAGTGTAGGAGGGTTCCCTTTTCTCCACACTACAGCATTTATTGTTTGTAGACTTTTTAATGATGGTCCTTCTGACTGGTACAAGTTGGTACCTCATTGTAGTTTTGATTTTCATTTCTCTAATAATTAGTGATACAGAGCATCTTTTTATGCACTTCATGGTCGACTACAACAGGTTTTTAGACTTTGCTCTCTTGTAGCAACCTTGACACTTTGGATCCATACTAATCAGATATTTTGGAAAGTGTCCTTCAATTTGGGTTTGCCTAATGTTTTTCTCTTGATTCAACTGGGATTATAGTTTTGGGGAGGAAGACCACAGAGGTAAAATCCACGTCATATCAGGAGTACTTTATTGACATGAATTACTTCTGATGAGGTCAATATTCTGTTCTTTCACCCCCTTTCTATACTCTATCTTTGGAAGAAACTCATTGAACGCAGTGTAGGACATTGCTCTCCATATCCTTAAAGGGGTACTGTCCACATAAACCTTTCTAAAAATTCTAGTGTATCAGAATTTGTCTCTTCTCCCCATGTATTTCTTTGTTCAATCATTTATACTGTTATGGACTCACATTAATCTAGTAGTGTTGCCATAACAAAATCGCACAGACTGGATGACTTCAACAACAAAAACTTATTTTCTTGTCATTCCGACCGTGGAATGACATAATGTCCAAGATCAGGGTAACAGTAGGGTTGGTTTTTGATGAGACCTCTCTCCTCATTTTGCAGAGTGTCACCTTCTCACCTGTCCTTACTTTGCACAAGATCTCTGGTGTCTCTTCCTCTTAAAAGGACACTAGTCCTACGGGATCAGGGCCCCACCCTTAGGACCTCATTTAGCCTTATTTAGTTCCTTAAAGCCCCTATTTCCAAATATAGGATCATTGGGGTTTAGGGTTTTGGCAAAAAAAATTTTTGAGGGGGGACATGATTCAGGCCATTCACAGGGCTCATAATTCTTTATTTTAGACTTTGGGATATAATCCAATACTATGCTAATTGTTTTGTTGTTCAAGTAGCCATTGGGAGCTCTTTCAGTTGACTCTTGTGTTCCCTTGACATTCCCCATTGGTTTGGGGAACTTCCTTATTTTCTCCACTGAAAGATACCCAGGTTAATCTGGTATATTACCTGCTCCAGCCCTAGAATCAACTGGCTCTCCAAGGGACCTGGGTTCTTCTATTGGAGAATGCTGTAGAAGCCCAGATCTGGTTCCTGGGTTTGCTTGTTGCTACTGCGTGCAGTTGCCTCCAGGCCTCCTCAGCAATAGCATGTCTTTTAGTGCTCCTTATTTTGACTTTTCACACAAATTTGATGATAGTCTTGTCCCAAACCTAGAAAAGAGAAATGGAGTAATAGAAAAAGTTAGTTCTTTGGAATCAGATAGACAGTCTATAATTTATTCTCAGGTTTCCTCACTTACCAGACATGTAACCTCCTGCAAGTTACTTAAACCCATAAAGTTTAGGTTTCCTCGTTCAAAAAATGGAACATTTAAAAATATGTGAAAAGAGGAGTTCCTGTTGCAGTGCAGCAGAATCGAATCTGACTAGGAATGACGAGGCTGAGGGTTTGATCCGTGGCCTTGCTCAGTGAGTTAAGGATCCAGCATTGCTGTGAGCTGTGGTATCGGTCGCAGACGTGACTTGGATCTGGCATTGCTGTGGCTCTGGCGTAGGCTGGTAGCAACAACTTTGATTAGACCCCTAGCCTGGGAACCTCTATATGCCGTGGCTGTGGCTCTAAAAAGACAAAAAAAAAAAAAAATGTTAAAAGAGATTGTGTACATAAAGAGCAAAGCAAAGCATTAGTTCATGACCAGTAAGTATTAGTCACCCCTTAGCATAAACGGGCCACCTATTATGTCTGCAATTGGGTCCTTTTGAGCAAGAGATAATTGCTTTGCTAAATATTTTTCTCTACATGCAAAATCCAATGCAAGGATTAAGATTCCTATTTATCCAGATTCTGTTCTGTATGTCAGACTATTGGACAACTCTAAATTGGGTTAGAGTAATTACTTCAAATTAGACATATCTGAAACTAAATTATTTTCCCTAAACCAAGCCCCACATTAGATTTTTACATTTCTAAAAGGAGTACCGTAATTTACCCCAGTTATCCAGATTTAAACTCTGATAATCCCAGACTAGATACTTCAGACTAATCCTCCTGCTTAGTGTACTTTTAAAATATTGACAAAGTACTTTTTTTCAGTAGTCTTAAAGATGTTGGAGCATTTATAAGTCACTAAGGACTTTTCAAGCCAATGTCCAAGAGAAGAAGGAAATTCAGAGTTGGTAGCCAATATCTGGAGCCATTTTTCTCTAGAAGAATTTTCTATGCTTCCAATGAAATGGAATATTGAGAGGTTAGGATTCCCTTGGGGCTAAGGGAATAAACATTATAACCCATGGTCTTGCAAGGAGGTTGTTCGATGGCAAATACTCCATATTTAACATTGAGTCTCTAAAAGTCTATACTCCAAGACTGAGGATGGATTGGAAACAGACTGTCCTTCCAGAAACCGAAGACCAGCTTTAGGTCTTTTCAATTCCCTGGAAATTGATTAAAATGAATGAGTAGTAGTATTGATCATAGAAGCCTGCCAGAAATAAGTGTTAAATTCTATCTAAGTGAAGATAGCATCATTACAGGCCTCAAATTACTTACCAGTTTTTCATATATAATATCTGGCATTTAATTCTTCAAAAATATTCTTATGTGAGAGGCACCCAAGGAAACAAGGTAATGTAGCTGAAACACAAGAGAAACAACAGATCACATTAAGAAAACTCTCCCCCACAATTCACATAATAGATTTAATAGACACAAGCTCTAAAATAACTCTGAAAAGGAGTTCCATCATGGCTCAGTGGTTAATGAACCCAACTAGCACCCATGAAGACTCGGGTTCAATCCCTGCCCTCACTCAATGGGTTAAGGATCTGGCGTTGCTGGTGTATGTCACAGATGTGGCTTGGATCCCGAGTTGCTGTGACTCTAGCATAGGCCAGCAGCTGTAGCTCCAATCTGACCCCTAGCCTGGGAAACTCCATAAGCTGTGGGAGCAGCCCTAAAAAAAAAAAATAAATAAAGTGTATGGAGTTGCTCAATGCAATTGCTCATACAATGAATTTGTTAAAAAAGAAAACGCTGAACGTAGTCTATAAAAATAAAATATGGCAATTCTATAACTTAAGGATATGCTAACCAAAGTTTAGAATTTGATGGACAAATTTGGAAGCAGATTAGTCACAATTATGGAGATAATCAGTTAATTAGAAGATAAATCAGAAGAAAAATATTAAGATAAAACGTACAACTAAACAGATGGAAAATATAAAAATAAAATAATAGAGGCTATACTGTGAGAAGGTCAAATATACACTAATTGGAGTCTCAAAAGATGAGAGACAGCAGGAAAAAAATATTTGAAGAGATAATAACTGAGATTTTTTTTTAAAGATGAAATATATTAACCCACAGATTTAAGAAGTTGTATACCTCAACAAGTAGAAATAAGGAGTTCTCATCGTGGCACAGTGGTTAACGAATCTGACTAGGAACCATGAGGTTGCGGGTTCGGTCCCTGCCCTTGCTCAGTGGGTTAACGATCCAGCATTGCCGTGAGCTGTGGTGTAGGTTGCAGACACGGCTCGGATCCCGCATTGCTGTGGCTCTGGCGTAGGCCAGTGGCTACAGCTCCCATTCGACCCCT
The DNA here is from genome assembly GCF_054392235.1 of Sus scrofa. Classification (NCBI taxonomy): domain Eukaryota; kingdom Metazoa; phylum Chordata; class Mammalia; order Artiodactyla; family Suidae; genus Sus; species Sus scrofa. The sequence continues at coordinate 72,808,224 of NC_139392.1, forward strand.
AGCCTGGGAACCTCCATACGCCATGGGAGCGGCCCAAAGAAATAGCAAAAAGAAAAAAAAAAAAAAAAAAAAAGAAGTAGAAGTAAAAAGAAAATCACAACTACTAGACACGTCATTTTTTTGTTTCGTTTTGTTTTGTTTTGTTTGTATTTTTAGAACCACACCTTTGGCATATAAAAGTTCCCAGGCTAGGGGTTGAATCAGAGCTGTAGCCTCTGGCCTACACCACAACCACAGAGACACAGGGTCCAAGCTGTGTCTGAGACCCACACCACAGCTCACAGCAACACCGGATCCTTAACCCACTGAACAAGGCCAGGGATTGAACCTGAATCCTCATGGATACTTGTCAGATTCATTTCTACTGAGCCATGACAGGAACTCCAAAACCCAAACTTTTAACTACCCATAACCACTCCATTGTACCATCCTAATTCTGACCATTATTTTTTTCACAAGTAGACTGATAAAATTTTGCATCTATTTTCATTTCTCCCTCATTTACATAACTGTCAAATTAATATTCCCCAAACAGCATTTGCTATCCAAAAAATACTCAGAATTTTTTGGTAACCCTCTGTAATCTGCTATTGCCCAAAGGAGTATTAATTGAGAAGGCTCATTACTAAGACAGTGGGACACAGTGGGTACCCAAGGTCCCCGCTGAAGTGCAGGCACGTGGGGATAGTCAAAAGGACAGATAACCCCATTAGTAATCTATTACCAATTAGAAGTTATAAGTAATAGTAGTGACTAACACACCTACACTGCTTTTCATACAGCTTGTGATATAAGTTTATGTATTTTAACTCACTTAGTCCTCATGGATGCATATGATATACTGTTAGCATCTGCATTTTACCATGAGGGAAACTGAGGCACAGAGATGGTACATGTCTTGCCCACAGTCATAGAGGTAAGTGGCAAACCTGAGGTATGGACCCAGCTGTCTGGCTCCAGCACTCATATTCCTTTTTTCTTTCTTTGTTTTTAGGGCTGCACGTGTGGCACGTGGAAGTTCCCAGGCTAGGTGTTGAAATGGAGATGCAGCTGCCAACCTATGCCACAGCAATGCCAGATCCGAGCTGCCTCTGAGACAAACACCTTAACCCACAGAGCGAGGCCAGGGATCAACCCAGATCCTCATGGATACTAGTTGGGTTCTTAATCCACTCTCCCAGAACTCATATTCTTAACATCTACATTATACTGCCTCTACACATATGAGCAACACTGGTTCCTAAACAGAATCCTAATATAACTGAGCTGAAAACAAGGATTTAGAGCTCAAGAGGGAAATGCTAACTGTGTTAAGGGCTAATCTCTCACCTCCCAAGAGTGAGATAGATGCAAGTGATGCAATCACTCTGAGACGAAGTGCTAGACAGCAATCGTAAAATTACTATAAAAAGAATTACATTGTAGAGCCCTTCTCTCCCTAGGATTATCATTATTTCCATGATTTGGTGTGATAACTACTGGCACAAGTTTTTCGGGGATTTCATAGGAAGTTACTCTTATATCTTTTTTAAACAAGTCCCCCCTTGCAAATCAGTTGAAAAACAGCTAAGCTTAATCCATTTGGTTTAGTTTTCCCCTTCCAGTAATGCTACTTGGCATCTTTCTTTTTTCTTTATGAGAATATTTTAACTTTCATCTGCTGGTTTTAATTTAACTTGTCATATTTCTATTTTTTTACGCATGTGCCCAGAGGCCTTTGGGAAAAGGACACATTTTTTAATAAGTTGAAACAATAGAAGCCAGAAAGGTCAACTTAAGCCAATTAGTCACGTTTTAGGCAATCTAAGCAGACGACAAGAAATTCACTTCCAACCTTCCAATTGTTCTCTTGAAGACTGCTAACCCTGGGAGCAGACTAGGGCATTCCTTCACAGAGAGAATTAAAGTGATCAAGGCCATGGGCACATATAACTTACTGTCACGGTAATTAGAAGGCCTTTTTATCTAAGTTATACAGATGGCAAAATGCATGGATGCCATAGGAGACATATGGCATTTTATAGAGGCACTAAATGTTTTAACTTGATAACATGTCTTGGCATAGATGAATTTTTCTAAGTCAGTGGCCCCAGACCAAGCCCTCATTTTCCAGATCTGGATGAGCAGAGTAATAACCACATCTTTCTTTAAAAGTTGCATCACTGGAGTTTCCACTATGGCACAGTGGGTTAAGAATCCCCCTGCAATCGCTTGCCTCCCTGCAGAGGTACAGATTCAATGCCCAGCTGGGTGCAGTGGGTTGAAAGGATCTGGTGTTGCCACAGCTGCAGTGTAAGTTATAGGGGCAGTGTAGGTTGCAGCTGCAACTTGGATTCTATCCCTGGCCTGGAAACTTCCATATGCCACAAGTGCCACCATAAGAAAAAAAGTTGTGTCATTTACCAGTTCATTTTAGTCTTTGGTTTGTCATGTGGCTATGTTCTTATTTGAAGGAAAATTTTCTCCTAAAACTTTCCACACCCATTCTTCTCCAAGGACACTCTGTTGGTTTTGCTCCTGGCATTTATCCATTTAATTATATTCTTATTTGGCTGTTCTCTCCTCACTAGATCATAAGCTCCTTGAGAGAAGACCTTAAATTCCCAATTGTATCTCAGGGCTAACACAGTACCTAAGACATAGCTGGTGCCTACATCAGTTAATGGGATATAAAGGATGAATAAACACATAAAAAGTTAGGGAGGCCAATGAGATTGAGTAGAACACAGTCCTTGCATGAGTGACATGGAGATGGGATTTGCATTGTGCAGGCATCTGGGAAAATAGGCAATACTGTTTTTATGGGCAACTTCCTTCCTTCCCTTCCTCCTTCCTTCTTCCTGTATTTCCGCCCTCTCTGTCTCTCTTCTTCTTTTTTCCTTTTTCACCTGACTTCCAAAGCTATAACAAGAAAATAAAGATGGTGGTAAAGGTGGGAGAGACCAACTCAAATTTGGGAACTTCTACATGAAAAGGTCATCTAAATCATGGTAAGACGAAATCATTTTTTCACAAGAAATTCCCCCATATTGTGAAAGGATCACAGACACTAGAGGGCAGTTCTAGATACCTTCATGGTAACTTCCAACCACAGAATAAGCACAGCAACCTCATCTGGGGTTTAAAACACACTCGGGTCACCAATCAGATGCTCCAGCCTTCACTTTCCCCATGATGGGACCACTTCTCCATGACTCCCCCACCCGTTTGTAGGAGACCTTTGGTATCTCACCTGAGTCCTTCAGCCTCTCCCAAGAGCTGAATGAAGAAGTGTCAAGATGCTGCAGAAGGCCATAGCTGCTGTCTCCCCCTGGAACCCACAGCTCTGGCTGCTGCCCTTGTCCTGGGTCCGCAGAGGTCTCTGCAGCATGGTGTTCACAGAAAACTCTGCTTTCAAGTCCTAGTGCAGTGGGCTGAATGTTTGTGTTCAGCAGCACCCCCCGCCCCCCGACTCCTTGTCTCCAAATTTGTATGTTGAAATCCCAACCCAAAATGGGATAATACTAGAAGGGGGGATCTTTGAGAGGACGTGAGGGTAGAGCTCCATGATGGAATTAGCGCCTTGTAATAGGAACCCAGGGAGTTCCCGCTGTGGCACAAGGGGATCAGCAGCGTGTCTACAGTGCCAGGACAAAGGTTCAATCCCCAGCCTGGCACAGTGGTTAAAGGATCCAGTGTTACTGCAAATGCAGCGTAGGTTGGGATCTGATTCCTGGCATGGAAACCCCATATGGCTCAGGGCAGCCAAAATAGAAAATGATTTTTAAAAATTTAAAAATAAAAAGTAGGAGATCCTGTTGTGGCTCAGCAGTAACAAACCCGACTAGTATCCATGAGGACACGGTTCAATCCCTGGCCCTACTCAGTGGGTTAAGGATCTGGCGTTGCCATGAATTGTGGTGTTGGTGGCAGACATGGTTCAGATCCTGCATTACTGTGGCTGTGGCTCCAATGTGACCCCTAGCGTGGGAACTGCCACACGTCCCAGGTACAGCTCTAAAAAAGACAAAAAAGAAAAAAAAGTAAAAAATTAAAGGCGCTCTAGGGGACTTTTCACCCCCTTTCTGCCACATGAGAATACAATAACTTGGCAGTCTGCAAACTGGAGAGGACTCTCATGCGGATTCAACCACAGTGGCATCTTGATTTTGGATCCCAGCCTTCAGAATTGTGAGAAATAGATTTCTGTTTTTGTTTGTTTATTTGTTTTAGCTGCACCTACAGCATACAGAAGTACCTTAAGCAGGAGTTCCTGTTGTGGTGCAGCAGAAATGAATCTGACTAGTATCCATGAGGACACGGGTTCGATCCCTGGCCTGGCTCAGTGGGTTAGGGATCCGGTGTTGCCATGAGCTGTGGTAGGTCGTAGACATGGCTCTGTGTGTAGGTCAGCAGCTACAGCTATGATTCAGCCACTAGCCTGGGAAACTCCATATGCTATGGGTGTGGCCCTAAAAAAAAGAAAAGAAAAGAAAGAAAGAAAAGAAAAAAATAAAAAGAGACTGAGTCAGAGTCTGGTTTTGACTAGTGGGAATTTTCCTTCAGCTGAACCAACTGTTGACTGTGCTTTAACATCTGCCAGCACGGGGACCACTGCGGTGACCCTTTTGACATAAAAGTGGCTAATAAAATTGTGAAGGGAAATCATAAAAGAGAATTACAAACAAAATTATCAAAAAGAAAAAAAAGAAGATTTTACTACAATGGTATTCACCCTCCGGGGACCAGAATAGAAAATGTGTAGACATAGGCTTATGCCAGCAGAGACTCTTGACAGACTGAAAAGGGTTTTTTTGCCCAAAGTATTTTCACCAGGTTTTACTGGTCAGTGGCTTCTAATATCATAGAACACTGAGTCCAGTTGGGCAAAAAACAAAGCAAAAAACAAACACACAAAAATCCCCTGAGATCACTTCAAATACCCAAAACACCAGAAGAGATTGAAAAACTTCTTTCCATTTTTGGTGCATTCATGTTTAAAGTGGATGGACTCTTTGAGAACATTTTGTTTTTACGTTGGCTTATTTTGTAGAGGGTTTAATGAACATATTAAAAATGTGGTTGTAGTCAGGATATAATCGGGTGGGGGCTTTCCCACCCCTTGATTTGAAGGCAGGATCACTTTTTATCATATAAAGAGATAGCTTTAAACATAGTGGGAAATGGTAATTGGTTATTAGGTTACAAACATTTGGTCTTCTGTTAAAAGTTAGGCACTAATGGTTAAATGTTACAACATCTCTATTTTTAAGTACTTTGTACATGGCTACAACCCAGAGAGCATTTTTCCCCCCCTGTGGTACTCCTTACTTATTTATTTTTGGAAAATTTGGGCCAAATCTATTCCATCTTTGACCTCTGGGTTCTTTTCTTTTTAGGGAAACAGCTAAGAATACCTTTCTCAGTATCAAATATACAGACACACTCACATGCATGATAAACAATTCCCAGACTTGCTTTTCTGACAAATAAATCAGTGCTAGTAGATCTTTAAAATGTCAAACTTCTCATTCAGCACAAGACCTGTCACTGTCCATGTGCTTCTCTGGTGATACCCCAGATCTTACTGACTGGCATGGTTCCCATGTGTCAGAATAGTGAAATGTACAAGACACCTATTCAGACCTATTCTGTCCCTGTAATTATGGCAGATGGAATTTTTTTTTTCAGGGGGCGGGGGCTGGCTTCTTGGGAGATGGACTAGTCTCCCAGGTTTATGTCTCCCCAGGAGGTCAAAGAGCTGCAAGTTAGTTTGCTTTCGTCTACTCTTTGACTACCTAGTTGCCACCAAACCTTTTTCCAGGACCTTGTAGAAAAGTATACAGCTATGTTAAGCCACTTTTCAGTCACTACTCATGGTAGTGGCATAACGCAGCTGTGTACTTTCCTAAGTACAATTTTTCCAGTCACTACTCAAAGGGCCAGCACAGAAGAGCTTACTGCTTTAGAAAGGTGCCTTCTCATTATTGCCGTAACTTACAAAAATAGACTTAGAGACTGTATAGCATGAGGAACTGGTGGTGGCACCTGTCCTGGGTTCAGATCATAGCACTTCCTTGCTCTGTAAATCTGTATATGCTTGTACCCCTCTAAACCTTACTGCCCTCACTTGTAAAGTGGAAAGTAACACTGCTAAGAATACAGACTCATGACATACATCAAGAACAAGAGTGTTATTTAGGAATATGAAGTAAAATACTGGGTCACGCAACAACAAAATATATAAGCCCTGGACAAGCTGCAGCATCAAAACCACCTGGGAACTATTTAGAAATTCTCATTCTTGGGCCTCACTCCAGATTTACTAATAATAAGTTCTACAGATAAGGACTAACAATCTATGTTTCAATAAGCTCTCCAGATGATTCTGCCACAGTGTGATGTTTCAAAGTCATCTTCTAGAAAAACACTCATTGGGGTTCCTGCTGTGGCTCCGTGGGTTAAGGACCCAACCTTGTCTCTGTGAGGATGTGGGTTTAATCCCTGGCCTCGCTCAGTTGTTTAAGGATCTAGTGTTGCCACAAGCTGTGGGACAGGTCACAGATGCAGCTCAGATTCAGTGTTGCCTTGGCTGTGGCAGAGGTTGCAGCTGTAGTTCTAATCCAACCCTGGCCAAGAACTTGTATATGCTGTGGGTGCATCTGTAAAAAGGAGAAAAGAAAAGAAAAGAAAAGAAAAAAAAAGAAAACTCATTCCCATTGTGAACCAAAGTGAATATCTGACTCTTTCCCTCAGCTTATTTCTCTCTCTATCCTCTGCCTCTTGTTCCTCCACCCACTTCATCAGCCAAAAAAGTTTTTATTAAGCACTGATTAGCTCCCACGTTGTGGCAAATGCAGAGGATGAAATAAAGAAGGCATTGCTGTATTCCTTCAGAATTATTTCATACCTTCAATTAGAAATAGAAGAACAAAATTACGTACTTTGAAAAAAAATAAGTGTGGTCTTAGAAGAAATAATATGTCTCCAATTATGTGGCAATAAGCAGAATTTTCTTTTCCACCTACCACCTACCCCATCTTGAATTAATAGATTAGGAACATGCTGGAAATATCACAAGGCAAGAGAGTAACAAAAAGGGGATACCCTGGTGATATGCTGCTTTACACAAGCCAAACATTTTATAATATCACACTACTTCTGCCCAGTAAATCAGGCCAAAGGCACATCTAGAATAATGCTATTACTTTCCACCTATTTAGGTGCTCCATTCTAACCTAAGACTTGCCTGCAATAGGATGAATTTCCAAATTTCAGTTTGCCAGTGTCAGCAAATGATGGAGTCGAGGTTATCCCTCAGCCTCAACAGTCTTCCACAGCACTCCATATTCCTATGTGTATATTGCACATCAATTACTCATTGAAATTTCTCTGGGGGGAACATCATTTTTATTAACAATAGTAACCTGATTCGGAGCAGCAGACTTCAATATCCAACATAAGTGGGCTCTTGGACTGAGAAAAAAGTTTTCTACCCTCTCCTTTTAAATCCTTGTCTGGGAAAGAACTATCCAGTTAGGAAATGATCCAGATGCGATGATTTTCTAGGTAATCTTCTGATAGCTTATGTGGTTTTACCCTTTTTATAGGGATGAGATGCGCAAAGATTAAAACATCCAATGTAAATCAGTCTCGCAAGTGGGTTCTGGTGTAAGAGAGATGAGGAAGTTGAGCTTTCCAGTGGGAGCAGAGGATTTTCTGGGGAGGAACTCCCCCATCTGCATAGAGCCTTGCTCTGAATCACAGTTATGCTTCCAGCTTCTCGGGGGATCCCACGCCTGTAACATTCTGAATAGGTCCAGCATCTAGCTCACCATCTACCTCCCATCCTGCTCTCCTTACCCCATGACTACCTTTGTGATTCTCCTTCCTAATTCCATACCTGCAGACTCACCTTGGGCTCACCGTCACTCTCATTCTGCCATCCATCTTCTGGTCCTTTCTACTGGTTAACATTGTAGCTTCCCCCACCCCACCCCACCCCCGCCGGCTTCCCTTCCTTCTGTTAATCATGCTGAGGTCCCCATCACCCAGCGCCTTTGGGCAATAGCTGCATTGCTTACTCTTTCTTCTAATGACTGACTGCCTCTCCCCAACACACACACACACACACACACACACACACACACACACACACACACACACACACATCCTCCACTGAACACTTAGAATCCCAGTGGGTAGTCATGCCTTTGCTGTAGAATCAGCTCCCTTTGACTCAATAAATGTTCCTGTTGGCGAAGCAGGTTAAGGAGCTGGCGTCGTCACTGCTGTGGTTTGGTTTACTGCTGTGGCTTGAGTTGAATCCCTAGCCTGGAACTTCCACATGCCGGCCTGGCCAAAAAAGAAAAAAGAAGGAAAAAAAAAAGTTCTTAGGGATTTCCTGTCATGGCACAGTGGAAATGAATCGGACTAGGAGCCATGAGGTTGCGGGTTCGATCCCTGGCCTCGCTCAGTGGGTTAATGATCTGGCATTGCTGTGGCTGTGGCATAGGTTGGCGGCAACAGCCTCGATTAAACCCCTAGCCTGGGAACCTCCATATGCTGTGGGTGTGACCCTAAAAAGACAAAAAAAAAAAAAAGTTTTTGAAATTCCATTGTGGATCAGTGGAAATGAATCCGACTGGTGTCCATGAGGATGCAGTTGGTTCAATCCCTGGCCTCGCTTAGGGGGTTAAGGATCCCATGCTGCCCTGAACTGTGATGTAGGTCACCGACACAGCTTGGATCTGGGGTGGCTGTGGCTGTGGCATTCTGAATCAACCCCTAGCCTGGGAACTTCTCTATGTCATGGGTGCAGCCCGAAAAAGAAAAAGAAAAAGAAAAAAAAGGGTCTTATCATGAAGGTCTTCTTTCTCAAGAGGTCCACCCCTAATTCTCACTGCTTCCTAACCCACAATTTTATTCTAATCTCTTGCACCAGCATTTCATCCCAGCCTTCCTGTCTTTAATACTTTCCCTCAATTACCCCACCCACAATGTCTGAAGTCAAGCTTCCTATTCAAATTTCTACTTAAATCTATCAACAAATCTCCTTAAAATACTTTGGAACCTATTCACCTCTCCTGTCTCTGCGCTTCTTTTCTATTTAACCCCAGCGCTACCCGGGTTAACACTTAATTGCTCCCTATCCCCATCAGTCCTGTTTTCTTGGAAGATCACCTGTCAAAGGGCTTTTTCACCAGGTTTCTCTTCTGTCTTCTCCTCCCACTGATCCTTTGCTCCCTCCCCCAAGCACAAGACACAGAAAGAGACCAGGAACCCCCCATGGATTGGAACTGGTTTGAACTCCTCCAGAATCCAACCCACACTTCCACCCCTGCTGATGGTTAACTGGAAATTCCAACCTTCTCAACTCTGCCAGTCTTCATCACAATGATACAGGGTCACCGGATTTAGAACTAAGTCATTTAAGAAGACCCACCTGCCTTTGAGAAAGCCCTAAATAAAATCTCCAGGATGGCTTTGTTTATTAGTTACCTCTGCTAAGAGGTAGGCAGAGGTGAGAAAGCATTGTTGGATTTAAACTTTAATTCTTAGTCACACAAGCAAAAGATGCCTTCAGGTTGGCAGACGTGATGTAAAACCGTGGGTTTTGTTTTTTGGTTTTTTGCCTCTCTCGTGGCGAGGTATGCTTTCACATTCTAACGTTTGGGAGACACTGGAGCATACCCTCACCCAGTGCGTTGGGTTGGAGGGCGGGTGGGACCTTGCTTCCTAAAGCAGTGGCTTGAGTTGTCCTGTGTGAGGCTCAGATCGTTCTTCAGATCCACTGCAGTAGAAAGATTGGTGGCTGGACTCTGGCGCCTGGGGCGGGCCACCAGCGGGGGCGAGGGCGACCCTGAGTCCCCGACTCCGGCTCGTAGTGTTCAGATCTGCCGCTAGGAGGCGCCGCGAGCGCGCTGGGCCCTCGCCCGCTGCCAAAGGAGGGATTGGATCCCCTCGGCCAGTCCCCGAGCCACGGGATCAGGCGGCAAGCAGACGGCTGGGGACGCGCGGCGCAGCGCCCAGGTCTGTCACCGCGGACACGCTGCGCGCACCGACCCGGGACGCGGGCATCTGGGCCGGCGAGCCTCCAAGCCTGCAATTTCTCGTCCGGTATCCTCGACTCACCCTGCCCATTGAGCACCGCCCGGGTGGAGGGCGATGTCTGCTCGAGCCCGCTGCAGTCTCCGGGATAGCCGGGCGCCGCTGCTCGCGCCCCTCTGCTGCTTCTCTGCCGCGCTGGGGATGCTGTGGTCCCCGGTCTCGCAGGCGTTCAACTTGGACGTGGACAAGCTCACCGTGTACAGCGGCCCCGAGGGCAGCTACTTCGGCTACGCGGTGGACTTTCACATACCTGCGGCTCGCACGTAAGTCCCCCAGGGCGTGCGTGGATGGTCCCCACCCCAGGCTGGGTATCTGACCCTCTGCCGGGGGACCCGCGCCTGTCCCCGCAGCCCAGTGAAGGCGATTTCCGAGAGTCCATCCCACTGCCCACTTGGGGTCCCTTCTGACTCCCGCCACCAGCATCTTCTCTCCCTGCTAGATGTGCCTTGTGAACTAAGAACTGGAGACACTTGCCTAGAATGCGAATGGCCCGGGGAGTTCCTGGGACAAAGACTCAAGCATCATGCAAAGGGGAAAAGGGGACCTTACAGACTCAAGCCAGTTAAAACAGCGACCACAACACGGTCTGTTTATACATAGCCTGTAACAATTAAGTGTCTGGGCGCAAGTGCTGTCTGCTGCAAGCAGCTGGGCTCTGTCCTTTGCTTCCCACCCCCCACCCCCCACCTCTTAACTCACTGTATACAGAGCTCCACCTAGAGAAGAATTGGGACCCTTTGCACCCTATTCCAAACTAGGTTTCAGCAGCCCGTAGGTTTCCAAGAGGAAATCAAGTTTGGCAGTCGGTCCCCGTCATAAATACGTTTCTGCCCGGACCCCCGACCCACGTCTCGGTGGGCCGGCTGGCAGCTCCAGACACTGCATCGCCTGGGCTCAAGTTGATGATTCTCAAGGAGTGCTTTCCTCTAACCCTTTCGCAGGGCGAGCGTCTTGGTGGGGGCGCCCAAAGCCAACACCAGCCAGCCTGACATCGTGGAAGGGGGAGCTGTCTACTACTGCCCTTGGCCAGCGGAGGGTTCCGCCCAGTGCAGGCAGATACCCTTTGACAACACCAGTAAGTGATTATTTGTCATTCTCAACTGTGGGTCTTGGTTTCAAAGAGCCAGGAACGTGCGGGAGTCCACTCGCCCACTTTCTTTGTATTCTTTTGGCTTGTCTGACGGATCTGTGTTGTGGGCAGTGAGAAATCAGAGACATTTCTGATTTCTAGAGAAATCAGCTTTTTAAAGCCTGAGTGGAGGGGAGGAAAATGTTGAGTGAACACCAAAGAGGGCGTTTTGACCTTGGGTATGTGAACGCATCCTAGTGCCTTCTGTTTCCTTGTGATCCTGAGATAAGCATTTTCACCGGGAGTGGATGCTTTGGAGAAAAGACAAATGTTATGCCCTAACCTTGATAATGGAGACAGTTTAGTTGCTTCCACAGCACAAATCTGCGGAAGCAACCAAACTTGGCATTTCCAGTGCCCCAACTCCAGAGACAAGAGTCAGCTGCTACCAACGTAGCCATCAGTCCATGTTGCTCTTTAATTCTTTACAGAAAGAAAGAATTTTCTTTCAAAATATTGGAGTATGGGATGCAAACTAGTCCTGGCAGAGTGTGGATGGATTACATTCATTTCCAAAATCCCTAGACAGATGTTTCTTATTTAATTAAAGGGAAAATACATTTTAAACAATTCAGGCTGGTTATGTTTCCTCTGGTGTTTTCTCCTTGGGTCTTGAGAAAATAATTTAAACGTAATGCTTTCAAAAACATTAACACTGAATGTTTTAATTTGTACCTCCTAAACTTTGTGAATTCAAAAGGTATACATTATCAGAAAGCCAATACCTCTTTTCAGAAAAATGTGAGTATGTCAACTTGAATCATGTTCTTTGATGAACAATCAGTTCAAATACCTTTTGTACCACACAATTATTTTATGACATCATTCTTCATAGTTGTTACATTAGTATGCGCTAATTTGGAATTTATGTAGAATATCCATTTTCACAGAATTTTGATGAAGTCAGGTGGGTGATATTTATCTGTGACTTTGACTAATTTGCATTTTTTATTTTAAAGGAGGAAATATTTTCAATTTTATGAATATGGAAATCATCAAAGAAAAAAAATCCTGTGTAACCATTACCTTGAATTATGACCAAATTAGGAAATATTTTATAAAAGCATTTTAAAATTGTTTTTCTTATGTGTCTATATATGGTCATAATAGCCCACTTACCATTTTATTAAATAATTTGGTTATTTCATACCAGTTTTTGTAAGCTTTTACTTTAAACTATTGGTAACTGGAAAAATGAAACCACTTGATGTAAATTTGTGAAAGAAATATTTCAAGTAGTTCTTTAATCAGGACTTTAGATGCTACTAATTACTGACTTTTAGCTTGATAATCAGTTTCCTAAATCAGAAAATTAAGGATACGATGAATGGCATTTTACTAATCTGTGTTAAAATCATTTGTATTTTAAAAAGAATTTTAAATGTAAGCCTGATAAATAAAAACATGTATTACTGATGTTATTTGAAGTTAAGGGAAGTTAGCGTTTACATTCTGAGACATGTCTGATGTATTTTTACCAAGACTCAATCTATAGTCATGGGTATGAATTTAGTAACCTTCTAGACTATTCCCATAACATAGCAACATATCAAATCAGGATCCAGTTAGTATATTTTCCCTTTGATAAAGGAAGAATCAGTGTCTGTACAGATAAGTCACACCTGAATACCTTTTTAAGAACTAATCCCAGTAGGTGTCACAGTGTAATGAATGAAAACCAGAGAATACAGACATCCATTTGAATTTTTATAAAGTGACCACTCCCAACCAAAATTTCCAGTGTTAAATTACAGTAGGTAACATTTTCCAAAAGTTCATTCTTAAAGCAACTGTTTGGAGCTTTGAATTCAGTTTCCCATAGAGAACTAATGCTGAAAGATTGTGCTTTGGTTTCCAGAATAACCCACAGGAATGCACTTAACCCTTGCTGTGGCTGAACAAATATATTGCAGTGAGACAGTGGGGGACAACTAGTACCATTTTAGCAGTTAAATAAAATAGGAAAATACTAAGTGTTGGGAAAAAATCAGTGCTCTTCGCAGAAAGAGCAGAGGCTACATGGCATCTCCTGTGCAGTTTCTTGGGAAGACATCTGAATATCTCAAAGGGCTTTAGAGATTAATACTGCTGGTCCTACCCCATGTCTTATTTTACTTCTCAATGGGTGGGTTTCTTTCTTGAGAGTGGCACTCATCCAACTATCTTATATTTGCAGCCATAATCATCATAATTCTAGGATTCATTAACAGAGTAAGAGAAAGAAACAGGGAGATAAATGTTTTTGAAATCACTGAGCAAGAAATGAAAAAAAAAAAAAAGGCTAGGAAGAGAAGGCCACACCATGTTTGTAAGAAATGAATGGTCTGTGATGGAATGAACAGAGCAGTGACCTGTAAAGGCCTGGGGGAGTTTCAGAGAATGATTGAAAAAAGGAAGTTCCCCATGTTAGCCATCAGGGGGTACTGTGGGCCCAGGAACTTTGGCTACTACTGGGCATGGCCTGAGTTTGGGTGGGTGAAGAGGAGTCAGAGGATCCTAGCTCAGGTGTTTACTATTGAGCGGGGGGGCAGTACACTCCACATCATTTCTACAAATGCCTTTCCTCCTGCACCCCAAGGTGATGGAACTGCCAGTCAGTACCATTTGCTGCAAAGCTGTGAAAGGGAGGGATGGACAGCAGGACACTGTCCAATCTGAGCGTGGACAGAGTGTGATCTTGGAACCAAGGCCAAAAGGCAGAAACAGAGGCATTCTGATGCTGGCTGTTGCAGTGAATGTTAGCAGATGCGCTGCATTCATTCATTGCCTCCTATGTGCCAATCACGTATGCACATTCTAATCCATAAAACAAAACAACCACATAAAACTTGTTTGATGAATAAGGAAATGGACCTCAAAGTTGTTTGTTTGTTTGTTTGTTTTTTAAGATACCACACAGTGGTAAACAGTAGATGCAAGGCTGGTCCCAAGAGACTGCAAATCAAGGTCCGCGCCTCTAAGCGGAGGCACTGCTCACCTTCCCTCCCCCTCTTCCAGGCCCTCGCTTCAATGTTACCTTCACAACATCCAGTGAAAATGATCCTCCAGAGATGATCTGAAAGGGGAAAGGAGTTTGGGTAAAGGGTTCTGGAAACCAGAGGTTGTAGATGTAGCCGGTGTCTTGGTGGGAGTGATGGGTTGCATATACCCCTGATGTGTCACACCTCCCCACAGACACCCTCTCGGTGTCCCCATCAGCTCCCTCCTGCCTTATTTTCAGCCCTGGGGCAGCAACATACAGTTTTCCCACAAAGAGGAAGGAAATTTCTCTGCTTGACAAAGTAGTGGCTCTGAGGGCTAGACACCCACAAACTGAGATGCACTTAATAGAGTGTGATGTGTCAGCCACAAATATCTATCACATGGCAAATATTCCTTTGTACAGAGCATCCTGACTGTCCTTGTCTCCCACTCTGTCTGCTTTTACTATTATGTCTGAATTCAAGGCATTTGAAGTCCATTTGACCTTTTAGTGATGTTATTTCAACTTGTTTGGGCCCCTGGGGTGTCTACAAATTAATGTTCACTGTGGTAACCTACTACACTCTCTCAGCCTAGACATTGGAGGAGACTGGCCTATAATTTAGTCCCTGAATCTGATTGTGATCTTGAACCTTAGTTCATGTAAGGTCAACTGCCTTAAAAAAACAAATGAACGAACAAACCAAAAAAACCTGCTTTTGAGTGTGAAATTTTTTTCATTAAGTAGTCATTTATTTTTTACCTTATCATCTAACCTGGATTTTTAGAAATTACTTCTCATCATAAATGCAAAAAGAGAGGAAGCTGGCAATCGCCTAGCACTTCAGATGCATGCATACTATTAAAATCTGTCGTCCTTTCAAGTATGGAAAAAAGGAAACTTTCGGGAAGCATATGGTGGCAGGGGGGAGGTGCAGAGTGCAAATAGTAGACAATTTTCCTGCTCTGGGCAAAATCAAGTGGTTCCAAAAATGTCCTTTTCTCATCTCCCTTTGCCCCCACCCCTTCCTTCACAAGAACAAAATTCCCCCACCACCAAATTGATTTCTTTCACTTTGCCTCGAAACTGTGCCCGGTGCCTTGAACATAAATCATCGCATCTGCCAAATTTATGCCTCTCCGTTCTAAATCTACTTCAAAGTTCATTTTTTCTTTTCCCTACATTTTCCAAACTCATGTGTGGATTACATAAAAACTCCTAGATTACAGCTCCCAGGCTAGAGGGGGAATGAATGAAACAGAATGAAACAGACATTCCATCTTTGGAATGAGAAGGCAAATTGCAGCAAGAGTAACAAAAGCAGAGTACACCAATATTTGATTGTTTTGAAGGCTCAAATTAAAGATTTTGAGAGGATAATGATATGTGTTAATTACTGATGATAATCATCACAGCATTAGTAATAGTGGGGAGGCAATACAGCTGGGAACCCTCCCAATTAGGGATCCATTTAAAGACGGAGAGGTGGGGAGTTCCCATCGTGGCTCAGTGGTTAATGAATCCGACTAGGAACCATGAGGTTGTGGGTTCGATCCCTGGCCTTGCTCAGTGGGTTAAGGATCCGTTGCCGTGAGCTGTGTGTAGGTTGCAGACTCGGCTCGGATCCTGTGTTGCTGTAGCTCTGGCGCAGGCCGGTGGCCACTGCTCCAATTCGACCCCTAGCCTGGGAACTTCCATATGCCTTGGGAGCAGCCGAAGAAATCACACACACACACACACACACACACACACACACACACACAAAAAAAAAAAAAAAAAAAAAAAGGGAGAGGTGAGAGGTACCAGTGAAATTTGGAAGTCATCTGAGAAAGAATACCAGAATTTGCCTGGCCTTAATTTAGCATCAAAAACAAACCAAACAAAACCCTTAAAATGGAAGACAGTTTAGTTAGGATATTTCAAAGCTCTAGAATGGTCAGACTTTTGTCAGAATTGCATTTTAGCTTGGAGACCAGAAGCCTTTGCTGCGGGGGGTTGGGGTTGGGGGGGGCAGTGGAGGAGAGCCTGTTTCATCTTGTGTCGAGTGAGCCCAGAATAAGAAGCAGCTTAAAGCATCTGGTGCTCTGACTGGTACAGGGTTGTTTTTTGATGATACTGGGTGTGCCCCTTTCCCCATGTGAGTGTTGGGAGACCTATGATCACAGAAGTCTCACTTTTCTAACTTCCTCAGAAAGAAATCAGTTTCTGCTCAGAAACAAAGCAACAGCAAATGTAGTCACAACTACCCCGGTCAATGACAGAGGAAATAACACGAATGGGATGGAACTCAGGAACAGCAGAAATCTGGGCTCTGATAAGTTTAATTGGGAGTGAAAAACCTGACCCGAAGCTAATACAACTTTGTAAATCAACTATACCCCCAATAAAATTTTAAAAAATATATAAAAACCAAAAAACAAAATAAAACTATATTGATGATAACCAGGGAGGATAAGGAAGCCATAAAACAGATAGGATCTTACATTGCTGGTGTGAATATAAACTGTTAGTGCCTTTTGGAAGGTTATTAAATTATAAGTGTACTTATCAAAATAAAAATATTAACCTCCCCCCAAAAAAAAGTGAAAAAAAAAAAAAAAGGCAAAGGCAGCCCAAAGATAAACTACTCTTTTTTTTTTGGCTGTCCTGAGGCATATGGAGTTCCTGGGCCAGGGATCAGATCTGCGCTGAAGTTGTGACCCTCATAGCTGTGGTCGGATCCCTAACCCACTGTGCCAGGTCAGGGTTCAAACCTGCATCCCAGTGCTCCAGAGATGCCACCAATCCTGTTGTGCCACAGCAAGAACGCCGTATATTTTAAGGAATAATAATGCCAGTTAGAGTAAGTTTTGCTATTCATATACTATATACATATATGTGTGTGTGTATGTACATGTGTGTGTATATGTATATACACACATATGTATATACCCATGTATATACATGTATTTTGTGTGTATTTGTGTATATATTTTACACGCACGTGCACACACACATGCACACACATATCGCTTAGGGCAGAAAGCTTTGCTCAGTACTGATCTCACTGAGTCCTCAAGGGTGATTAGGCTGGAAGGCTTACTTAATCTAGAAGCAATGGCTCCATGACTGATACACTGGCTTGACAGATACAGCCAACATTCCTCAGCTTCTCCCAATCAGCTCAGACTTTCATGTGACAAAAGGCAGTCGCCACAGAATCCTGATATGAGAAAAGAGGAGGCAGGGTCCTTCCAAGCACACAGCAACCAAGGAAGCAATTAGAAAAAGGAAGTCCTTGAAACTCCATCTAGAAATGGGAAACAGATCTGCTCTACGGCTAGTTGAGTTGGATGAGCATTAGGCGCCTGTGGCTTAATCTGCAAAATTCTTTCAAGAAGCTGGATGTGTGTGTGTGATGGAACGTGCCACAGCTGCAGCATTCTGGTAAAAATGTAGGAAACTGTCCTGAAATTGTTCTGAAAGCAAGGAAAATGCACTGGGACATTTGAACAGGCCAGGTGAGATGTTCGCTTTCAAACTCGACCTGTTGTACATAGAGTCCTGTATCTGTGAGTTGTGTTGATGATGAGAGTTGACAATATTTCTAAGAAGCTCAGCTCAGCTATGCCCTGTTGGACTGGATGGATTTTTTTTTATTTAAATGATTTTTAATTTTTCCATTATAGTTGACTTAGTGTTTGTCAATTTCTACTGTACAGCAAAGTGACCCAGTCACACACACACACACACACATATATATACATATACATTCTTTTCCTCACATTATCTTCCATCATGTTCCATCACAAGTGACTAGATATAGTTCTCTGTGCTATACAGCAGGATCTCATTGCTTATCCATTCCAAATGCTATAGTTTGCATCTGTTAACCCTAGACTCCCAGTCCATCCCACTCCCTCTCCCTTGGCAACTACAAGTCTGTTCCCCAAGTCCATGAGTTTCTTTTCTGTGGAAAAGTTCATTTGTGCCATATATTAGATTCTAGATATAAGTGATATCACGTGATATTTGTCTTTCTTTTTCTGACTTACTTCACTTAGTATGAGAGTCTCTGGTTCCATCCATGTTGCTGCAAATGGCATTATTTCATTCTTTTTGTGACTGAGTAGTATTCCACTGTGTATATATGTACCATACCTTCTTTATCCATTCCTCTGTGGATGGATGGACATTTAGGTTGCTTCCATGTCTTGGCTATTGTGAATAGTTCTGCAACAAACATACAGGTGCATGTATCTTTTTCAAGGAAAGTTTTATCCGGATATACGTCTGAGAGTGGGATTGCTGGGTCATATGGTAGTTCTAGATTTAGTTTTCTGTGGTGCCACCATACTGGTTTCCATAGTGGTTGTACCTATTTACATTCCCACCAAAAGTGCAGGAGGATTTCCTTTTCTCCAAACCCTCTCCAGCATTTGTTATTTTTAGACTTATTAATGATGGTCATTCTGACTGGTGTGAGGTGGTACCTCATAGTGGGTTTTTGGTTTTTTGGGGTTTTTTTGTTTTTTTTGTTTTGTCTTTTTGCCTTTTCTAGGGCTGCTCCCATGGCATATGGAGGTTCCCAGGCTAGGAGTCTAATCGGAGCTATAGCTGCTGGTCTACACCAGCAACACGGGATCTGAGCCACGTCTGCGACCTATACCACAGCTCACAGCAACACCAGATCTTTAATTCCCGAACAAGGCCAGGGATCGAACCCATAACCTCATGGTTCCTAGTCGGATTCGTTAACCACTGTGCCACGACTGTATTTCTCTAATAATCAGTGGTGTGGAGCATTTTTTCATGTGCTTATTGGCCATTTGTATATCTTCTTTGGAGAAATGTCTATTCAGCTTTTTTGCCCATTTTTCAATTGGGTCATTGGGTTTTTTGCTGTTGAGTTGTATAAATTGTTTGTATATTTTAGAGATTAAGCCCTAGTCAGTTGCATCATTTCAAAGTATTTTCTCCCATTCTGCAGGTGGCTTTTTTTTTTTTTTATGGTTTCCTTTGCTGTGCAAAAGCTTGTCAGTTTGATTACAAAGATGGATTTTTAATGAAGAAAAGACTAATTATTGATCTTATTCAAAGCTCTCACTTAAAATATTTAATTTTCAAAATCAGTTGAAACCCATCTTCACAGAACATATTAGCACATTAAGCAAGATATACCTGTATATGAAAATTGATTAAAATCAGTTGTAATTCTGGGTTGTATTATATGGAGACTTCAGGTAGATAAACAAATTGTAATTTACAAATAAGCAATCTATACCTAACACATTCTACCCAATACAGTGGTCTCGTTCTGTTCTGGACCTCAGCCAGTTGGGAAGAACTGCGGCTTGACCTCAGCCAGTTGGGAAGAAATGGGTTCAACCCCAGCCCTGCAGAAGGCGATCTCCTGGATCCCTGATATTTAGTGTGTCGCCCCAAAGCTCTGCAAGTTGAACTTCTTCCAGATTCACAAACAGTGGTGAAAATGATCATTTTCCCTTTCAGTAAAGTAAAGCATAGATTCCCAAAATAAGTCTTTATGGAAAGGGTTGCCAGGTATTAGGCATTTGGAGTAGTCAAAAGGGATTGTCTCCAAAAGGGAAGGCCAAAGCAATTTGGGGAGATGATGGCACTTTCTGCATCCTGACTGTGATGGTGGAGCCATGACTAAATTTATCAAAATTCATTGAACTGCATGATTCACAAGAATGAATTTTACTGCACATAATAAATAAAACCAAAAAAGAGAGAGAAAACCATTATGGAGTATGCTAGAGAGTTATATATTTGATATGAAGATTAAAGCTGGTTGTGTGACCATTGCTATGAGCATGTGGGCTTAAACTCTTTTTTAAAAAATTCTATTGTACCATTATATTTGTTTGTTTGTTTTTCTTTTTTTCATTTTTTCAAAGTTTATTGAAGTATAGTTGATTAGCAGTGTTGTGATAATTTCTGCTGTGCAACAAAGTGATTCAGTTGTACATGTATACACATCCATTCTTTTTCAGATTCTTTTCCCATATAGATTATCACAATATTGGCTAGAGTTCCCTGTGCTATACAACAGGTCCCTGTTGGTCAGTCATTCCATTTACCACGGTGTGCATATGCCAATCCCAAACCCCCAGTCCATCCTCCCCACCCCCGCCACCTGCCCCCTTTGGTAACCATGAGTTTGTTTTCAAAGTCTGTGAGTCTGTTTCTGTTCTGAAAATAAGTTCATTTGTACCCTTTTTTTTTTATATTCCACATATAAGTGTTATCATGTGATGTTTGTCTTTCACTGTAGACTAACTTCATTTAGTATGTTAATCTTTAGGTCCATCCATGTTGCTGCAAATGGCATTATTTCATTATTTTTATGGCTAAGTGATCTTCCATTGTATATATGTACCTCACCTTCTTTATCCATTCCTCTGTGGAAGACTGGACATTTTGCTTCCATGTCTTGGCTACTGTGAATAGCGCTACAATGAACATTGGGGTACATGTATCTTTCTGAATTATAGGTTGCTCTGAAGTATGGTTTGCTCCAGATAGATGCTGGATCATACAGTAGTTCTATATTTATTTTTTAAAGGAACTTCCATACTATTTTCCATAGTGGTTGTATCAATTTACATTCCCACCAACAGAGTAAGAGCGCTCCCTTTTCTCTGCACCTTCTCCAGCATTTATTATTGCTGGACTTTTTGATGATGGCCATTCAGCTTAAACTCTTAGATGACAGGCAGGTCTGACATAATAATAGTTGGAAGTATAAGGACACATGTTATCCCTGAAAGGCTAAGTAAGTCACCTTACTGCCCTTAAATAGGGTCAAACCATATGTCAGCTCATCATTTAGGGTCTTCTGTATCATTCTTTAAATAAAAGATACTGTGTTCAGAATGTGTTTGGCAAGAAAACTGTGAATGGGAACATGTTGAATCAGAATGAATCTTGGCAATGAAGTTTCCCACTTGGGTAATTCTCATATCCTTGCCAAAATTCAGGTATGGGACTGCTCATGGATGGTCATTAGGTGAAGAAGCTCTCGCGTCAAACGCATTATTGTAGTGACCAGTTTTAGTATAACTGCCCTGCAGGGCATTAACTTAATAACATTAGGTCAGTTTTATTCTGAAGCTCTGATAATTGACATATGGACACAGATTTGTTTATGTGACTGTAGAAGCCTCTGTATTGATCCACCGTGATTTCCTGGACATGCAGAGATGAGAGAGAAGGCGCACACCATTGCTACAGGAAGAGGATTATGCAAGGACCCTACATGGCCCATATTACATATTGCATCTCACCCCAGGTATGGTGGGTCAAAGCCAGCTCCCCCTGCCCACCAGATTATGGCTCTATTTCAGATTTGTCTGTTGTCATTACCCATGATTTGCCCACGTGTCTGTGGTGTCAACTACCCTCACCTCTTGCCACATCACTTCCACAACTCATCTCCTTTGCACAATACGTCATGGTAAGCGTGTACTACATACTCCTATGTCCCCACTCCACCCTGAGCCCCTGTCTTAGGGCCTCTCTCTTAACCACCCAGAACATTTTATCATCCCATAATGGCTTTCTGGTACTTTTCTGTCTTCTCTCTTCCTACAATTCCCACTGGAAAACATGTATCCGAAATTAAATTGCAGTTGCTGCAAATCCTTTTTTTTTAAGAAGAAAAGGGGCATAAGACTAAAATAGAACATTTTTAAACATCCTAAATATGGATAGTCACATAAATGATAATATAAATCACACAATGGGATATTATATCACCATAAAAAAGGAAGCCTCTTAAGAATCAGAATTAAAACGGGGAAATGCTTTTGTTTCAATGTTAAGTGAAAAATATAAAACTTAAAATGTGTCTGCCACCTGCACAAGAGTTCAAGAGGGGATTTGCAGTGAGAGGCTGTCTTTGGGAAATGTAATTAAAAGTGTTTTTTTCCTTCTTTCTCTATTGCATTTTTTTAAAACTGTGAAGAGGTATTTATTTGTGACCAGGAAAAATAATAAAAAATGAAACATGCAGAAATTTCTAAGTGAAATTGTTGAGTTCACTGAAGTTTTATGAAGATTAACAATGGAAAACTGCTTGGCATATGCACACTGAGGTCTCTGGAATGATTGGCCAATGGGGACCTGCTGCAGAGCACAGAGAAATCTACCCAATATTTTGTGATAATCTATGTGAGAAAAGAATCTGAAAGAGAATGGATTTGCGTCCATGTATAATTGAATCACTTTGTTGTACTGCAGAATTTATTACAACTTTGTCAAGCAATGAAACTTTAGCAAAGCTTGAAAAAATGAAAAAAAAAAAGGAATACCACAATTAAAGTTCTGTATTTGCTGAGGGCAACCCTAGTTGCTTCCTCTTTTGTCCTAGGTATAGACGGTAAAGTAGTTTAGAGATGTACTCATTCATGTGTAGGTAGTTATATTTCCAAATACTGATGACCAAGGATGTTTGCAATGATAATTATTTGTAAAAATAAGAAGATACAGTGTATTACTGTTTTCATCCTAGATTGTTCCTATAGCAATAGAAGCATAGCCTTGGTGGTCTCACATGACAGTTTCTAGAGCTTTTTGGTATGAGAGCTATGGGGGGTGGGCAACTGCCTTACTGAGTCCACCACCTGAAAGACTAATTTCATTCCAGAAGCACCCTCATAGACACATCCACATAGAAATAATGTTTGGTCAAATACCTGGGCATCTCATGACCAGTCAAGTGGACACATAAAATTAACATCACATCTTCTGGGAGACTCACAGTATGTATTCTCCTAGAAAAGACACTGAAAATTCATGAACTGCAGAAACCCATTGGGTTCATAGGATGGAATATTATTGACAGTCTCCTCACATTTTTCAGGCCAAAGAATATCCAGGGATTACCAGGGTATCAAAAAACCCCAAATCTCAGGCTTAACCCAGCCAAGGTTTATTGCTTGTTTGCACTATCTGGTTAATATGAGCTGGTAGGGAGACTGCTTATTCAAGTGACCCAGAGACCCAGGCTGATGGAGATTCCTTATCGACACGTGCTTTCAAGATCACTCTAACTGGGAAGGCATGTGGCAAAGTGCACAACGTCTATTTAAACTTCCACCTGGAATTGACATTTACTACATCTCCTCAGGTTTAGTGGGCCAAAGCCTGCCTAGGAGGCTGGCCATGCCAACGCATTTGAATATTTAACACCTGATGTTACATTTGTGTATTTACCCACACATATCAAAACTGTATGCACAATCTCTAAAAAAAAAAAAAAATTCTAGAAGGGAAATGCTGTAGAAGAAATTGTCTTTGCAAATGAGAAAAAAAATAGGTTTTTCTTTTCTTTCTAATTAAGACATATTTTGCAGGACATTTTTGCGGCGGGGTGGGGGGCAAAATAGGAAACTTCTTTGGAGCTACAGTCCCAATCTCCCCATTTATGGTAAGGAGACACATGCAAGGAAACAAAGGTTTTTTTTCTTTCTTTCTTTTTAGGGCCACACCTACAGCATATGGAAGTTCCCAGGGGAGGGACTTGCATTGGAGTTGCAGCTTCAGTTGTAGTCATTGCAATGCAAGATACAAGCTGCATCTGCTACCTACACCACAGCACACGGCAATGCCAGATCCTTAACCCACGGAGTAGGGCCAGAGATTGAACCCACATCCTCATGAATACTAGTCGGGTTCATTACCACTAGTAATAGGAACTCCTGGCCCTACATTTTAAAGCAGACCGAAGGAAGTGACTTAGCTTGGTTGGCAAATGAGGAGTGGAATTTTGCAGGCGACGCTTTGTGTACGAAGTCTGCCAGTGAAGTCAATAGGGGAAAAGAGGGGGGTTGTCTGAATGGGAGGAAATGCCATATCTGGTGCAGGGTCTATGACCCACGTTGTGTGTTGGGGGGCATTTAGATCTGATTTACCAGGTAAAGGCAGGAAAACGTGTGTGTGTGTGTGTGTGTGTGTGTGTGTGTGTGTGTGTACATACCACATGAGTACATGCATGCATTTGTATATAGTATACATAGATAAGTAATAAATCTCAGTTATAGAGAATGATTATTTAATTAGAATAACATATTTCTGTCCACAATGGGTGAATGGATGAAGAAGATATATAGATGTGTGTGTGTGTATACCCACACACACATATACACACAAATAGAATATTACTTAGCCATTAAAAAGAAGGAATTCTTACAACCACTTTGGAAAAACAGTACGGAAGCTCCTCAGAAATCTAAATATGGAACTACCATATGATCAAGCAAGCCCACTCCTGGGCATATAGCAAGACAAAACTATAATTCAAATAGATACACATACCCCTATTATCATAGCGGCACTGTTCAAAATAGCCAAGACATGGAAACAACCTAATGTCTATCAACAGACGAATGGGGAGTTCAAGTCGTGGTGCAGTGGAAATGAATCCAACTAGGAACCATGAGGTTGTGGGTTCGATCCCTGGCCTCACTCAGTGGGTTAAGGATCTGGTTTAGGTCACAGATGCAGCACGGATCTGGCATTGCTGTGGCTGTGGCATAAGCCAGCAGCCATAGCTCAGATTAGATCCCTAACCTGGGAACCTCCATATGCCATGGGGGCGGCCCTAAAAAATAAAAAAAAGAAAAAGGCAAAAAACCCCCCAGAACAAACAAATGAATGGATTAAGAACATGTGATACATATACACAGTGGAATACTACTCAGCCAAAAAAACAGTGAAATAATGCCATTTGCAGCAATATGGATGCAACTATAGATAATCATACTAAGTGAAAAATCAGAAAGACAAATACCATATGATATCACAAATGTGGAATCTAAAATATGGCACAAATGAACCTATTCACAGAACAAAAACAGACTCACAGACATAGAGAACAGACTTGTGGTTGCCAAGGAGGAGAGGGAGGGGTGGGGTGGACAGCAACTTAGGGGTTAGTAGATGCAAACTATTACATTTAGAATGGATGGGCAGTGCGGTCCTGCTGTATAGCACAGGGAACTATATCCAATCTCCTGGGATCGAACATGACGGAAAAGAATATTTAAAAATGAATATCTATCTATACATCTATAGATAGATATATCTATAGATAGAGAGATAGATACATAGATAGATAGACTTATGACTGAGTCACTGTACTGTACAGCAGATATTGGAGCAAGATTATAAATCAACTATACTTAAAAAAAAAAAAAGAGGAACCCTTGCCATTTACCTAAACATGGGTGGACCCTGAGGGTATTATGCAAAATGAAATAAGTCAGACAGAGAAAGATAAATACTGTATGATCTCCCTTCAAGGTGGCATAGAAAAAAATACAGACATATGGCTACCAGAGATGGCATTGTTGCAGGGGTGGGGAGACGGGAGAAGGGGGTCAGAAGATACAAACTTCCAGCTATAAGGTAAATAAGCACGAGGCATGTGATGTGCACGATGGCAATAGTTAACACTGCTGTGTGGTGTATATGAAAGTTAAGAGAGTTGATCTTAAGAGTTCTCATCATCAGGAAAGAACCTTTTCCTTTCCTTCTTTTTTTTTTTTTTTTTGCGTCTATGTGAGATGATGGATATTTACTAAACTTGTGGTGACTATTTCATAATATCTGTAAGTCACATCATTACGCTATATACCTTAAACTTACTCAGGGCTGTATGTCAATCACATCCTAATCAAACTGGGAAAAAGAGGATAACGCATTTTTAACAATACATAGAAAATGAGTTAGTATGATATTTCCTTAAATATTTGAAAGTTCTCAATAAGATGATCAAGATTATGAAGGCTATAGAAGTATCCTTTCATAGCTTTTAATTGTGCTTTTGGGATATTTGGAGGCATACATTTGGAAGTTTAATTTTCTGTGTCATAAAAACTGATTCAGATTCTTTTCTTGGATTTGTTTCTTTTAGACAAGGAGCTCTCTGGCTACCAGTATTTTATTTTGAATTTTACCTAGGAGTATTCCCTGTTCTCACATACATAATTTTAATTTATTTCTTTCTTTCCCTCTCTCCTTTCTTCCTTCCTATGGCCATACCTGAGGCATATGGAAATTCCTGGGTTAGGTATTGCATTGGAGTTGAAGCTGTGGCCTATACCACAGCCACGGCAACACCAGCTTTGAGCCGCATGTACGACCTGCGCCTCAGCTTGTAGCAACACCAGATTCTTAGCCCACAGAGCGAGGCCAGGGATCAAACCCGTATCCTCACAGAGACAATGTCAGGCCCTTAACTCACTGAGCCACCACAGGAACTCCCCATAGTTTCAATTTAAAAGAAACTTTTACAGCAGTAAAAGTTTGATGATGGGAAAAACAATAAATGTTTAAAGATTTCCTTTCTCCCTTTCCTGATTAAAAAAATGTCTGGACAGCTCCTGTGACAGCTGTAAGAAAATCCCTAGGACAAGGCACTTGAAGTGATGACTGAAAGCTACAGAGAAACTTAGTGTTTTCCAGGACAAGGCTGAGGATTTTTTAAATAGTTTCCAAAAATCACCCACCTGCCAAAGTGTTTGGTTGCCCTTGTGTCAATTTCAGCTCTTCTCTCTCTCCCCTGGTGATCTATTCTCACTTTGTGTGATTCCTCCCATTCTACTAAAAGAAAAGATTAGAAAAATCTGCTGATAGCCCATGTGTGCACCAGATTCTGCATTCCCTCACTCCTGCTCAGAAAGGAATATTCCCTTGGAAAAAGGGGCCAAAAATTAGTAGGTTTGCCACCCACTGGGACTTCCCGTGTGGAATTCATATGCTGATTGCCCAGAGACCAAATTCATGCCAATTTAAGAGAGGTGGCTTTAGAGCCCAGAAATGTAGGACAGGCCAGATCAATATTATTGCTACTACCCATCTACATTTCTCAGATTGGCCCTTAAATCTTCTTGATTTTTTTCTTTAGGATTTCTTTTTTTGGATCATAGACATAATAATGCTCACTGCAAAAACTCAACGATATAGAAATATATACAACTGACATAAAAAGCCACTGAAACGCATACATTCCCAAGAGAACCATCACAAACAGTTCAGAGTCTATACACAGACACACCTACACACAGAATATTTGATTTTGATTTTTCATTTTTTCTTTTTTTTTTTTTTTTTGTCTTTTTAGGGCCACATCCATGGCATATGGAAATTCCCAGGCTAGGGGTTGAATCAGAGCTGCAGCTGCCAGACTACACCTCAGCTCACAAAAATGCCAGATCCTTAACTCACTGAGCAAGGCAAGGGATCGAACCTGAGTTCTCATGGATCCTTGTCGGATTCGTTACCACTGAGCCACGATGGGAATTCCAGAACATTTGATTTTTAAAGGAAGGTGGGATCATACTGAACAATATCCCAGACGAATTCATGAATGAATAGATGGGAGTTTGGTCATTCATTCAACAAACACTATGTGTCAGGTATTGTTCTAGAAGTGGGAAACACAGAGGTGAAGCAGAGAAACCTCTGTTCTTGGGACCTATGCCTATTTGGAAGGGAATGGATAGTCAATAAGTAGGCAAACTGACACATAAGATCATCTCACATAATGGTAAGCACTATGAAGAAAAAGTCTGAAGGAAAATGACTTGGGGTAGAGTGAGCTAGCTGCTCAGGCAAGGGGTCTTAGAGGAAGTGGCATTTGAGCTCAAACCTGAGTAACAAGGAGGAGGCAGCCAAGTGGAAAACTGTGGGAAGAAAAGAACAAAAGGGGAGTTCCCATCGTGGTGTAGCAGAAACGAATCCGACTAGGGGTTGTAGGTTCGATCCCTGGTCCCACTCCATGGGTTAAGGATCTGACATTGCCATGAGCTGTGGTGTAGGTCACAGTTGAGGCTGGGATCCTGAGTTGCTGTTGCTGTGGTGTAGGCTGGCAGCTGTAGTTCCTATTTAATCCCTAGCCTGGGAACCTCCATGTGCCATGGGTGCTGACCCTAGAAAGCAAAAATAAATAAATAAAATAAAATAATAAAATAAAATAAAATAAAGAAAACTGTGGGAAGAGTGCGTACAATGAGGAGACAGAAAAGCCTGGGCGCATTCAGGAAAAGTGTGTCTGAATCTTAATGAGCTGGGAAAGTGGGAGGAGATGAGGTTGGAGAAGCAGTTGGGTGGGGTGTGGGGGGTCCTCCAGCTGGGTCAGAGTTAGCACTGCAGAGGTGGAATGACGACTGTCCAAGAGGAAAAAAAAAAAAAGATGGATTGTTCAATTAGTGGTGTTGAGACAACTGGCCTTTCATATCAAAAATAAATAAAACATCTTTGCCACACCCAAACAAACAAACAAAAAAGCCAGGTGGACAATAATCCTCACAAAATTAAAAGACTAGAAAACATTGGAAGAAGATATTTGCAACATTTATGGGGCAAAAAGAATCAATACTCAGAATAAATGTCGAATTCTTCTAATCAGTGACTAATCACCAAACAAGAAAACGGACAAAGAATATGAACCAGTAATTTATAGAAGAAAGAAAAAGTATATGGTCCATAAGCATAAAAAGATGATCAACTCTGCTAATAATCATGGAAAGGCAAATGAAAACAGAACCAAATGAAGTGTCATTTCATGGTCCTCCTGATTAGCGGAGACTTAAAAGTCCTATGGAGCTGATGGTCCCTCTTATGTGCCCTAGCTTGTGTGCATGGAAATTATGGCCACTTTGGGTATCCAGTTGGCATAGCTAATAAAACAGATATGGTCCCAGAGAGAAATTCTTCTCCATAGGCAGATTAAGATGCTATAAGGATGTGCAGGGCACGTGTTTGCTGTAGCAAAAAAACCTAAATGGTCATATGTAAATGGAATGGATAAATAAAATGCAGATAGCTATTCAGTGAGATACAATACAATGCAAGAGTTAAAAGGGATGAGTTTGGATGTATTTATTTATCTATCTATCTACCTACCTGTCTAATCTATCATCTATCTGTCTAGTTAATCTATCTATTTAATCTATTACCTGTATGTCAATTTAATCTCATCTATCATCTATTTAATCTCTCATCTCTCTATATGTCTGTTTAACCTATCATCTATCTTCTATCTAATCATTGAAACATGGAATATCTCCCCAAAACATGAAATCAAATATTAAATACAACTACACACTTTTCTATACAGAGAGTATAATACCACTTTTTTTCAGTTAAAAAAATACAAGAAAGAATCCTCAATAGTAAACTGTTGGCCAACGACAATGAAATCCGACCCACCACCTATTTTTGTGTGCCTATCAGCTAAGAGTATTTTTTACATTTTTTAAAGATTGGGCATATTTTTAAATAAAATAATATTCAATGACACATGAAAATTAAATGAAATTCCAATTTCCATGTCCATAAGTAAAGTTTTACTGGAACACATCCAAGCCCATTTTTTTTCTTTTCATTTCTGTTAAATTTTATTCTTTTTTTTTATTAATTTATTTTTTTCCCACTGTACAGCAAGGGGATCAAGTTATCCTTACATGTATACATTTTTCCCCCACCCTTTGTTCTGTTGCAATATGAGTATCTAAGCGTAGTTCTCAAGCCCATTTTTAAAAGCATCATCTATGGCTGCTTCTGCTGCAAGGGCAGAGGTGACTAGTATTGACAGGCCATAGAGAGAGCAAAGCCTAAAATGTTATCAGTCCTAAGCCCATTTTTAAAAGCATCATCTATGGCTGCTTTTGCTACAGGGGAGGAGGTGACTAGTATTGACAGGCCATAGAGAGAGCAAAGCCTAAAATAGTATCAGTCCTTTGCAGAAAACATTTGCAGACCTCTTTCTATATTCATGGTCATTATTTTGTAAATTGCCAGGAGTATACGCCTTGAATTCATGATAGTGGCCACCTCTGGAAGAGGAGGAGAGAGGTGTCAAGGATGTGGTAATGTCTGTAAATGTGAAAAAACTTGACATGTGTCACTCCTGCCTGGTGGGAATACAAGTATTTGTTATATGATATATGAATCCCCTATACCTTTCTGTAGTTTTAAAAAAAGACTCTGAAACGCTAAAAAAGGAAAATAAATTTGTAGACACTATTTTATATCAATGCATCTAAGTCTGTCATACATGGTTTGTTTTTTTTCTTTTTAGGGCCACACTTGCAACATATGGAAGGTCCTGGGCCAGGGGTCAAATGAGAGCTGCAGCTGCGACCTACGCCATAGCAACACCAGATCCTTAACCCTCTGAGCAAGGCCAGGGATTGAACCCACATACTCACAGAGAAAATGTCAGGCCCTTAGCCCACTGATCCACAACAGGAACTCCTGTCATATATATTTAACAGTTAAGTGGTAGTCTATTTTATAGAGAACAGAAATTTCTTCTTAAATGCCTTATTTATGAACATTTCAGTTTTGTTATCACAACCAGAATAGCAAATATCCTCATATTGCATCTTTTTGTGTGTGTGTGTGTGTGTGTGTGTGTGTGTGTGTGTGTGTCTTTTTAGAGCCATACCTACCGCATATGGAGGTGTCGAATTGGAGCTGTAGTTGCAGGCCTATGCCGCAGCCATAACAATGCGGAATCCGAGCTGCATCTGTGACCTACGCCACAGCTCATGGCAACACCGGATCCTTAACATGCAGAGCAAGGCCAAGGATTGAACCTTCATCCTCATGGATGCTAGTCAGATTCGTTTCCGCTGAACCACAATGGGAACTCCCATGTTGCATCTTAAAGCATTTGTGTAATTATTTCCATTGAACAAAATCCTAGAAATTGAATTCCTTGGTCAAAACATTGTACATGTAAGGGTTCCTCTTGTGACTCAGTGGTAACAAACCCAGCTAATATCCGTGAGGACACAGGTTTGATACCTGGCCTTGCTCAGTGGATTAAGAATCCAGCATTGCCCTGAGCTGTAGACTGCAGACATGTCTCGAATCCCACATTGCTGTGGCTGTGGTGTAGGCCAACAGCTGCAGCTCCAGTTCAACCCCTAGCCTGGGGACTTCCATATTCTGCAGGTGTGGCCCAAACAAACAAAAAAGTACATGTAAAATTTTCATATATTTTGCCAAATCACCTTCCCAAAATGCTGCATTGAGTTATTATCTTGAGAACAGGGATTGTTGATATTTTTGACCAAATGGCTAGGTGACAAATATTAAGTCATTAGGGTTTTAATTTGAGGCTCAGAGACTTTTCATGAATTTACAAGTTACTGGATTTCCTTCTCTCTGCAGTGCCTGTTTAGGTCCTTAGAACTTTTTTCTATTGAATTTTATTCTTTTTCTTTTATTGATTTGAGAGTTCATATACATATTAAATATGTCGATTCTTCCCTTGAAAAAAATTCACCTGGATTTTCATTTATTAGCTTTGCAAATAGTCTTCTGGCACTTAGGAAACTTTAAATCACATGCAGTCACTCTAAGACTTGTTCCTAGATGTTGGCTTTGTCTTCTCCATAGTCTGGGATACACCAAGGAGAGAATTGCTTTGATAACTAATGGTCTCCACCGTCTCCCAGAACCACTGGCCCTTCCAAACGTTCTCTGGGATTGACAATGCACTTGGGGTAACCAGTGCCTTCCTTCTGCTCCAGAAGTACGTGGAGTCCTATTCTAAATTCATTGCCCCATGTCATGAAGGGCTGGTCAGGAAAAGGAACCCACTTTGAATATGACAACGAGGACTGGTAGGTTTCCATGACCATTGAAAAGACTAGGGCTGTGAAAGTCGGGAAGGTCACTGTCTGTAGATCAAGAACTCTGGAAATTCAGGACTTGATCTTAGCAGCCTGAAGCGCCAGAAAGCTGTGACTGTCAAGGGACACTTGAGAACTTCAGAAGGACAACACATTGGTCATGGCTTGATGTCCCCGTGTGTGCCTAGAGTTGTCACCAGAATAGAATGACATCTCCATATTCTGTTTCCAAATCTCTCATTCAACCACTTCTACTTGTCAGAGGGTCTGGAAAATATATATTCTAGACTCAGCCGTTTGTCATACCAAGAAGAGCTTAGAAGGGAAGAAATTGTGCCAAATATTTACGGATCGTATTACCTACAGGTTGTTTTCAGGAAAGGTCAGATCAAATTGAATCAAAAACATTCCCCGTGCATCAAAGGTTCACTGGGCACCAGTATGTAAGAGCTAGTATGAAGCCCAGGGCTGGGGTGTGTGTCTTGAAAGAATCTTTTTCAGAAAAGGAAGGTGAGAAATTCTGGAAAGATCACTTTTGCCATCAACCCCAATATATTTTCCTCACTTGAGATTTTATGAGATTATGACATTAACTTTAGAGTGAATTTATAAAAATAATCAAACAGAATTTTTTTAAAGGTGACTTTCCACCTCAAAAGTTAAGATAGGGAGGATACACCTAGATCAAAATTCATGTCAGTAAAGAGAGACCTAGGACAGTAGAATCCTCTGTTGCAACCGTGGGGTCGGGGGTGGGATTAGTGAAATCCATGTATCTGTTGTTTTTTCATTTTTTAAGATTTATTGAAGTATAGTTGATTTACAATGTTGGGATCATTTCTGCTGTACAATAAAGTGATCCAGTTATACATGCACACACATCCATTCTTTTTCAGATTCTTTCCATATAGATTATCTCTGAATACTGGGTAGACTTCTCTATGCTCTACAGCAGGTCCCTATTGGCCAGTTATTCCATATACCTCAGTGAGCAGATACCAATCCCAAACCCCTCATCCATTCATTTGTATTCTTGGTTTCAAAGAAATGTGTTGCTGGAAAATAACCCACAGTTTACAGGTTTAGTCACCTTATAAGAACATAAAAGATGCCTTAAGAGTCACAAAGGCAGAGTCACATGATTTTCTCTGGCAAAATAAGGCCAGTTTGGAACAGCAGGTTGTTTTCTATGAGGTTCTTTTCAATTCTTGTACTTAGGTTGAATTTTCAGGTTTCTAATTAAAATATTTTTTAGAATTTTTTTTTTTGGCTGCACCTGCAGCATGTAGAAGTTCTCAGGCCAGGGTTCAAACCCTAGCCACACCAGTGACAACGCTGGGTCCTTAGCCCCCTGCACCACCAGGGAACTCCAAGAGATATTTTTAAAGGGTTGCATTGCTGCAAGATTTCTATAGTATATTCTCAGCTTACAAAGCGATACTATGTTCATTTTTCTCATGTGATCTTTATGACTCTGTTCACCGGTGAAAAAGAAAGAGGAGAGGTATTCACAGCCTCATTTTAGAAAAGAAATTAAAACTCCAAAAGATTCAATGACTTCCTTAAGTTCACTCAGTTAATGGTGACAAGATTCTTTGTCTCTGAGTCTTACAATCTCCTTGCGTAGACTCCAATAGAATGTTTATATTTTCAGTTTTATGCTCTCATCTGTCAGTTGTTCCAGTTCTTTGCCAGGTGTGTGCATTTTGGGGTGAGGATTTCCAGAACATGCTTTTTTTTTTCTTTTTTAAAAGCCCAGAAACATCGAAAGCAAGAGATTTTAAAGAAGGAAATTCATAATTTTCTACTAACCTATCAAAGTGTAAATTTTAGGTTAAGACAGTATATATAATTTACTCCTTCTTGAAAGGTCTGTCATCTTATGTAAACTCAGCTGAATGTTAATTATATGTATATTTTGGCCTCACTTAATAGAAGTTAAAAGTTCATTTGCAATGCATTTATTACAGAGTTGAGGAGGAAAAATAAAACACACACCAAAGAGAACACATACAAATAAGATGCCCCAGTACAAATGTCTTTTGAAATTCATTAGCTGTTACTGATGAAGTTCAGTAAGAACCATGCAGTTAGAACCACGTGGGAAATACACTGACTGGGAATCAGGGGTGAAAGAAAAGATATCTGCTTTTTATTAAGACCTGAAGTGTGTCGTAATTGGGTTGAATTTCTACCCAGATGGCTCCTCTCATGCTGACATCTGCAAAGTATGTTTAAAACTGTGTTGAGGGGTTATTTTCAGTGGCTGTATGGACACGTGTTACTCAGTTAAAACCCAGGAACTTTGAGTCCTTCAAGCAGATTCCTGCTAACCCACGCCAAGAAAGCTATGCTTCTGGGACCACAGAGATTCCCAAAGGCTTCACTATCAGAAAAGATTGGGAATTCTTTAGAGTAGTTATAAATATTTGGTCTTCCATATGATACAAATCAATGGCAAAAGTGGATTTAAGGCTGTCAGAGTCTACATCAAGTTTACAGTCCAGTTATCCCTGAAAATACAGGTCGTTAAAAAAATGCTTCAAGTTGTAAAATGTCATGTTCAAAGATGTATTTTCATTTGATGGGTATTGTTCTCAATGAAAAGTCTCGTTTAGACTTAATCAAAGGGAAACACTATGAAAATTGTTTTTCAAATATTTTAATGGGCAAATTCATTATCACCTAACTATATTTAATATATAAAAATATATGTTTATATTTATAATTGGCTGCCCTGTTTTTCAAATTATTATTATTTTTTTGTTTTTACAGCCACACCTGTGGGCTATGGAAGTTCCTGGGCTAGGGTTTGAAGCAGAGCTGCAGGCCTACACCATAGCCACAGCACCACCAGATATCCAAGCCACATCATTGACCTATCCTGTAGCTTGCAGCAACTCTGGATCCTTAACCCCCTGAGCAAGGCCAGGGATTGAACCTACATCCTCAAGGAGGCTACATTGGGTTCTTAACCCCCTGAGCCACAATGGGAACTCCTCACTTTACAAATTATTAACAGTCCATGTCCTTCTTGCCAGACAACAGAAAGATCAGAGTAAATGGAACCAAGGAACCCATAGAGTTTAAATCGAATCAATGGTTTGGAGCAACAGTGAGAGCTCACAAAGGAAAAGTGGTGGTGAGTATTAACTGTGTGTTGGCAGGGCTGCTTTGGAATAATGTGCACTCTGAGATATTTTCAAATTCCTTACCTACATAAATCCATTCACGTA
The DNA here is from genome assembly GCF_054392235.1 of Sus scrofa. NCBI lineage: Eukaryota > Metazoa > Chordata > Mammalia > Artiodactyla > Suidae > Sus > Sus scrofa. The sequence continues at coordinate 72,843,294 of NC_139392.1, forward strand.
AGAACACATCAGATTTCCAAAGATAAGTGTTATCAGCATGCCAAAAAAAAAATTAGTGCTTAAAATAAAAGATTCTGTATTAATCTTTAAAGCTACAGGATAGAAAACTGGCTTTCCAGAAAATTGGTTAGATCTTTTCAAATATTTCAAAGACAAGTAAGTGAGAAAAATAAAAGCTAAGTCCAAACAAAGATATTTTATTGCTGAAGATGGATTTAAAGTGTTGATTAAAATTTGATCTGAGAAATAGGACTACTACTGTTGGGATGTTTTAAAAGTTAATCTACTGTGATGTACTGTGATGTTTAGAACTATGGGGAAATTTTCTTTAAGAATATCATCTCCAATAATGTGCTTCTCTGAGTACACTGATACTTTTAAAAGTAAAAATTTCTCACTTTCAAATAGAGATCTTTCAGTTTTAAAACTCAGACTTTATGATTCTCTCCATAGTTCTGAGCAATAATACGTCTCATTTCTTGAGAAATAAATGACTGTGGTAAGCTGATTTGGAAATTTTCTTGTATTTGTTGGGGAATTTTCAAAATAAAGCAGTAACTTTGGCTTTTAGGATTTGTTTAAAGCTGCTTGAATTGTGATTTAATAAGAATAGTATCTAAAGGAAATGCCTTGCTTGATTTGGCCTGCGGTTAACCCCCCCAAAGAAATTGTGACATGAAACAGGTGATGTGTAAAATATAGATAGTCTTCTTCAGTTACAAATCCAGAATGTACAGTAGGCTCTCTGTAGAACTGGATTTGCATGAATATGCTTTTCACATTCCAAAACTGGTAAAAAATGTTTTTATCCTTTAGTGATTTATGATGTATATGAATCACTAAGGAAAAGCTAATTCCATCTAATAACTATTTGGAGTTAAAAAATCTCTTGGTACTGTACTGATATTTTTTAAGTCTTGAAAATTTATCTATAACATTATTGTGCATTTATTCAATATTTACAGAAGACTTCAGAATCATTGAAAAGAAAATAGCACATCCTGTTCATAATAAAAATAATAATAAATTTGAGGGTATGTGTGCATTTTCAAAATTAGGTGATAGGAAACAGGATAATAGAAAGTATATATCAAGTTAATTTTTTTCCCTTGAACATTGAAACTTAGCAGAATAAAGTATTAAATTCTGGATGACCATTATTAAAACTTCAAAATGCTGCAAACAGAAGTTTTTTTTTTTTTAATATTCGGATATCATGCATGTACCTGTTAAGTTTGGGCCAAAACCTGAATATTATCATATCATGGTGTTTCACATCAGTGTGAAACTGAGCAGGTATTAAAAATATAACTTTTTCGGGCTGACGGCAGGCAAGCCCTGGAAAGAACTGTCTCAGCATTGAAATGTTCTATGGTGATACAGAAAGTGAGGCAAATGGCTTATACTGAGCCACATGGGTTATGCTTTTCTCTTCCAAACTCCTCTTTTTCACCATTCTACCTTATGTTAAATATCTTA